>NW_026991709.1:67767900-68392900 GCF_029215605.1 Mirounga angustirostris | reverse complement strand
CAGGAAAATCCCAGACTGCGTTCTGCTAGAGGGCTTCTTTCTATTTTTCCTGGAGCCCTAGGGCAGGACTGGGGCCCAGGAGAGGCAAACCGTGGGACTGTTGATAAAGGAAGCATGGGTTCAAGTTTCAGCTAACTAGTCAACAGGCCCTGGGAGCACTAATCCTATGCTACTTCAGTTTCCCCCACTTGTAAAAAATAAACATGCACCCCTTTCCCCCATGGGTCTCTTCTCTTAAAATGAGATTATAAATGAGAAAGAACCTCTCCTCTGAAAAGTAAGTACTATCATTATTACCAAGAGTCTCAGAATTTGTGTAATCCTCACTGCTCTGGGTCTGCTAGGATTTCCATCATGTCTCTCCAGCGACTCAGGTGTGATCCCAGTGTAATTACACAGAAAACAATCTGGATGGCAGCCCTGTGATCCAGCCTGCCTTGGTGCTCAGTGATTTCACCTGCGCTGAGGACAGATCTTCAGCATAGTGTGTAAGGGCTCTGGATGAGCACTGCTCGGGAGAAGCAGAGCAGAGAAGACCATTTTGCCCATGATAATAAATAACAATATAATAACTAAGACCCAGGCATTAACAAGAAATACTCTGAATATAAGAGAACAGCAATGATTAAATAAAATATGGTGTTTTTGTCCCCTGTACTAAATTAATAGAGTTAAATAAGACAGTGTAATAGCCATGGTGCATAAGAAAAAATGCTTAACAGAAAGGTCCTCTGCTTAGGTTATTTCAGGTGGGGGTCTGCCTTCGGGGAGCAGGGGTTGGGATTGCTTGAAAGAATGTGGAGCAGAAGGAACTATCATGGAATTGCCTGGAGGTGCCCCCCCCCCCCCTTGCAGGGAAGCCCTCCTAGACCAGTGGAGCACGGTGACATGCTCTTTGCTCCATGTGACCATTGTCTGGTGACCTAAGCTTCAGTGGCCTCATCTGCAAATCGGGAATAAGATCTGCTTCAGAGAATGGTTGTGAGGGTTGATGGAGAGATGAGTGTAAAAGGTACCCAGCACTCAATAAATTATTATATATTTGTATTTCTTCAATCCCACTTTGTCTAAATAAAAAAAAATCTCATTCATTATGCTGCTAATTAAAACTGAGTCTGTTCATAATACAAATATATAATATTTTAAAATGTGTCATTGGTTCCTGTGTTTTCCTAGAGGTTCCTAGAGGCCTGGCTATGTCCTTTGGTAAAATGGCTAGTATAACATCTCATACTGATAAGAAATCTTCTTTTAATTGACTTTAATAGGGCAAGACAATTTTCTTATAAGCTGCACATGCATATTGAAGAGCACGAGGGCAACTGCTACCATTTACTATCAGCTACGTGTCGGGCACTGCACGAGGTCAGGTGCCCCACATTAACCAACTGGGCTCTAAAGCCCGACCATGTTTATCGATGAGAGATTTGCATATCACATGAACTGTGTGTCACGATGGAGGATAGAAAGGAAGAGAACAGGCTCAGCGACTCCCAGGACACCTTGGGAAAGCTCTGGAATGCTCTTCTTGCATTGTTAGGAGAGAAAACTAACGCATTTGTGGTTTGCGCCTTGTACCACCGATCTAGTTGTCAGATGCGACAGATAGCAACCTCCCTTTCAGAAACCCAACTACCACTCCTTCGCTTACCCGTTTTCCAAGTTCTGGTGACGAGGGTGGCTCCATACACCTTCCCCACACCAGGAGCAGGCCCGGGGCCTGGGGGGGAGCCCAGAATGAGGGCGGGCGGTGGAGGGGCCGGGCTCACCTGTTTGACCTCGGCCTGTAGGTGCCGCAGTTGGAGGCACTGCTCCAGCCGCTTATGGGTCTGCTCTGCGTTGAGCTCCAATTCGTGTTGCTTCTCATGGAGAAACTCTAGTAGCTCTTGTACCTGGGCTGCCAGATCAATGTCTTTCTCACAGATTAACTCAATTCCTGGTTAAAGAAAAAAGTAAACAAGGAAAAATGAGGTAGTGCTACAAAGACCATACTTCTTTGAATACGCACAAGAAAGCAGGAATTCAGCAACAGCCAGGAGCAGTGCCCTCCTGGCCTTTACACATCCCTCTCTGAAGCTTCTGTTTGGGGTGTCCAAACCATGCCTCCACTCTGGATTATCTGATCCTTTTCCTGGGAATTTCAACAGATGATCAGCTCCTTATTATCAGCTGGTGTTACAGAGAGAGGAGGTTCTCTGGGAGTCCATCCCCAGAGAAGAAAGCGCTCGGCAGTCCCTCCTGGGGGGTTTGCTAATACCTACAATACTCACAAGCAAGGCTCTGGATCATATTGGGAAACAAAACAAAACCGAAAATAACCTGTCTCAGGAACTTCTGCCAAAGGCACACTCTTTTAGCCAGTCAGATGCAATTTATACTTAAATGGCAAGTTTGTTCTGATGAGAGTCTCTGGGCAGGGGTGATTTTATTAGCCAACTACTTGGGCGCCCTAAAAAAAAGCAACTCTTAGAACTACATGCTAGAGCTATCTCATATATTGTTTCTCCAACACAGGCAAACGCACCCGATAAACGCACCCAGCAATGGCACAGGGGTACCGAGCGCTTCTCCATTTACAAAAGCCATGTTAAAGTTGCACCCACACAAGAAGAGTGTGCTCACTGTCCTTCCGCTTTTTTAAAGCAAAGAATAAGCCCAGTCAGCCAGTTAACAAGAGTTCCCGATGTTTATGGATACGTCACCCAGCATTAATAAACTGCCAACTGCCTGACCTGTGATGGGACCTCGAGTCAATACCCACCAGGCAGAAGCTGTGGCTCCATTCCTTGTCCACATCCCACTCCACCTGCCTTACTTTTTCTTTTTTTAAAGATTAACTTATTTATTTTAGAGAGAGAAAGAGCAGGGGGAGGGACCGAGGGAGAGGGAGCATCTCAAGCAGACTCCGTGCTAAACATGGAGCCCAATGCAGGACTCAATCTCACAACCCTGAGATCACGACCTGAAATGAAACCAAGAGTCAGATGCTTAACCAACTGTGCCACCCAGGCGCCCATTCCTTACTTTTCCTATATACCTCTCCCAACATACAAGCGTGGACACACACACACTTTTCTCTCCAGCAAGCTGGTGATCCTATTTATACATTCATCACCAGCAGGACTAGAATAGCCTTCCTCAAACAGATCTGTGTTTCAGGAAGGGTCATTAAACCCTGGCACAGAGTGAGGGGACTGCCTTAGTTATCAAAGGCCTTCTTGTCTGCTAGTGGCTTGAATTCGATTCCTACCTTAGCTCTTGAAGGCTACATGAAGAGTGTGCTAGCTTTGGAGCTAGCCCTGAGTCAGAATCCTGGACATGGGAAAGTTATCTAAGCCGTCAGAAGCTTCGATTTCCTCATATGTGAAATACGGTGTTATATACCTACCTACCTACCTACCTCGTGAGCTGCCTGTTCAGGACCTCATTGGGAGGATTAAATGAGATAATGTATGTGGAGTCTCTGTCGTGTAACATAATACACACAGACCCATGGCTGTCCTGATTCCAGACTCTTAAGCTCTCAACTCCCTACCTTCTTGCATTCGTGCCCTCTTGGTTGCTATCTGCCTCCAACCTGATGCAAATTGTAACCTGTATTGTTTCTTGGTTCTGACTGATTCAACCTTGCTCAGACCCATAGCTTTATAAAAATCCTAAGTCTGGATGGCTTGCCTCCTTCTGATCCGTGACTCCACCTGGCTCTGCAGCTTCTCAGTTCAGTCCAGATCCTTTCCCTGGCTCTCCATCCTGTCGTCTATGACCCAATGCAGCTGTGCTCCTGATGCTGACAAATAGGGACCCAGCCATCAGTGGGGGTGGGACTAAAATTCCCAAAGCCTAATGTACTTCCATGGGGATCACACCCCAAGGAGCCTGCCAATCTCATGTATAGTCACCTAAAAATAAGTCCCCTCTGGGAGACTTCCCCAGCATTCTGACTCACATCATCAGAAACTCATCACTGCCACCACCAACATACCTTCCGGATACAGTGGGGAGGGGGGGTGTAAGGAGAGTGTACGCATGCAAAGGGAAATTCATTTCTAGAGGCAAAAATAGTGTTTTATATAAGGACAATATGGAAGAGTGGCAAAAACTTCTGGTGTTACATGGTAATAATTTCAGTATCTTTTCATGTTTATTTTTTTCTACCAGTTTCATAATTCCAAATCCCATCTCCTGAAATATCTGTGGGAGACAGAGAAGAACAGCTTGTTCTTTTGGCAGTCAGCTCCCTTCAGTTCCTATTTTCAATTACCAAGGGGATAAGGTAGAGCATCTCCTTGACTGAAATAAAAAAGAAGAAGAAATACAAAAATTTCTATCTCTGCAGCGCTCAGCACAGTGAGATGACCCTTGACTCCCATGTTTACTTTCTGGAAATGTAATTTAAGATCCGTCTGCAGGAGCAGAAGCTCTTCCCTGTTTCCATGCAGGTTTTCTCTAGCTCCTTTTCATGCCGCATGCACCTCTGGTGTTTAGTATGCTGGGCTTGGGAAAGTGTCTTTCTCTGGGAAGCCCGTGGCTCACCTCGGCCACCTGGCATGTAAATGGGCCCTCTAAGCTGGTAACTCGTCAAAGGGGCTGGTACCTGCTGAGGATACAATCCCCAACCGGCTCCCAGCCTGCCCCGAGACTCCAGCCCTTCGCTTGCATCTACCTCTCTTGGTACTGTTTTTTGGGAGATGAACACAGGAAATAAAATGGGGGAAGACAATGCCTAGTCCACTCAACCGCACATCGTGCTGTGGATGGAGTGAATGGGAGGAACATGAAATGGCACCTAGGAGGAGAGAAACTCACTCCTTCCTCCCACTGTCCCCACACACATCGACACGAGTCCCAGTCAAACCCCATCAACCGGTAAATACCCATCAATCAACAGCAAATAGTTTGCTTGTGTTCGCATTACTCTTCTCAGTCTGTTTTCCTAGGGGCTCTCAGAAATGCAGCAAGACATGTGTGTTCTTTCCATCAAGTAGGGAGACAGTTTGTCAGTCTCTTTAGGGCAAGCTGTATTGATGTGTTCCACAAGGTTCTGTACCCATCCTTCCCTTAGAACTTTCCCGTTGGGGGTGGTTCCTTAACTTGTCCCTGTTCTCGCAGGAATGCAGGCTCCCTGGTGCCAGGGCCACATGTCTTATGTGTCTCTGCATCCTCAGCTCCAGTAGAGGGCTTGACTCATAACAGCCAATAAATAAGCTCTTCCGTGAACACATGGCCTCTGCAGGGAAGGGCTCAGGTCACGTGCTGTGGTGAAAAGCACCTGCGAGCTCTGGGAAAGGACAGACTTAGGTTTGAATTCATGCTCTGCCCCCTATGAACAGTGCATCTCTGGGCTCCACATCTTTTCTGAGCTTGGGTAAAAACAATCCCAACAATGACTTCTGGGGTGTCACAGGACTTAGTGAGATTAGGTACATACAGTGCCTGGCATTTAGTAGGCTCAAAATATGCATGTTCCTACTTTTTTACAACATATTCATTATTGATTATTAATGGAACTGTTGAATGGCTTGTAAAAATGTAAATATAAAATCTTACTGTGAGGTATTTACGAACTTGCTCAGTGTACATCATTAGAAACTGTGATGGTCTGGATGGTCTTAGACCAGGGCTCTTAATCTTGGCTCACATTAGATCTGGAGAACTTTAAAAATCACTGTTGGTCATTGGCCACACCCAGAGCAGCAACAGGAGACTGTCTGTGGGTGGTACCCAGACATCAGGAAGTTTTAAAGCTCCCACGGTGATTCAACATGCAACCAAGATGGGAAACTGCTGGATAAGATGGTACCATGGCCAGCAACCCGGGGACAGAGATATTCTTTATGCTATACTCGGTCAGCAGAATGGTTGGCACTGCGTTTGTTTAGGGCCCGAGGCCACAGCTAATAATGTCACTGTACTTTTCCTTTGCTGCCAGTTTGAGGGTACCACTTTAGTTCCCTCAAGGAGAGAGGTGGCTGGGGTCTAGAGTAAGGTATAGGTATTCCTGGCTATGTTACCCAGAGGCGTTCTTTGTGCATTAACGTCAGCCTGCCTCAGTGAGAGACTAGCCCTTCCCTCCTCACTCCTCCTTCTGTGCCCCTCCCTCAATGTAACACCCCGTTCAGAAATGATAAAGTCCTTTAATCGGGTTTTTAGATCAGCATTCTCAACCCTGGCCATACAAGAGAATCACCTGGGAAGTTAAAAAAAAAAAAAAAAAATCTGGGCCCACTCCAGACCAATTAAGCAAGACTCCCTGAGGGGTGGGGCCCAGACCTTGGTACTTGTAAGCTCTGCAGGTGGTTCTAAATCTGCAGCCGGGCCGAGAACTATTGTTTTACATCTACATTCTCTTCTCCTCCGCTCAGCCCCCATCTGATCCATTTTCCCATGAACCCCAGAGTAGCTTCCATTTTAGAAAAACACAGGTCTTTTCTCTCCTTTTATGATGCAAGTGAAATTATTTGTGGCCCCTTATTTTTTCCTATATCTGTCCCACCCACATTGATGTTCACTCCATTAACTAATCAAATCCTCTTATTGAGAATGTGCTATGTGCAAGACATCAGCACTCTGCCAGATGCCGGGAATGGAAAGAGAAGGAAGAAAGAGTCCTGCCCTCACGCTGCTGGAGAAGCTACAGGAACACATGGCTGCAAGAGAATGCAATACCTGCTAGAATACAAGCATAACATGTCACAGTTACCAAACTTCTTCGAGGCCTCACCATGCTTGCGCATTATTGCACTGCATCCTCACGATGACCCTGTGCGCTGGGTATTCTTATGACTGCTGTTTTCCGGAGGAGAGTGAGGCTTGGAGAGATTGGGTAGCATGTTGGGGCACAGCCGGGTAGGGAGGGTGTGGCCGTGTGCCAACCCAGGCACTCTTCCCTCCCATCCGTGCTCTGAGCTCTATGCTCAAGAAGAAGAAGGATCCCCACCACACTTAATTTATTTTTTATTTATTTTCAAATGCTAGGGCTGGGTTCTTTCCAAGCACAGTAAATTTTAAGTATCATTGCCACAGATCCCAAAGATTTTTCACTTAAAAGCCTCGCATAAAGAAAACTTGATGCTTTGATTAGACCAAGCAAGCAACACGTCCACAAGACAAGCAGCTCTTCTTACTCCTAAGACCACATGGAATAGTCACGTGGTCAGATTTCCGTGGAGAGACCTGCAGTATAGCCACTGGGGGTGGTTAGGCTGACTCATCATGGCAAGTATGAACTGGAGGGGACTGCAGGAATCCAGGCCCACCTCCCACACTAGACAGAAGAAGAAAGGTCTAAAGAGAAAGAACAGGAACTTTCCAAAGGCAGACTGCTAGCTGATAGTGGAACTGGACATTGACTTCAGCCGGCATGCTTTCTCCAGCTTGACTCTTTCCAGCAAAACCTGGCACCTCCCAACTTGAGGCCAAAATAGAAAATGCTATAGCGAGGAGAGAACGATGAGCAAGGGGAGAAAGTGTTCCTGTCTCGCCTTCTATTCCTAAAGCTAATGCTGATTTAAGCAAAGGCTTTGCTTTGGTTAGAGCCATTGGCAACACCAGAGGGACTTAGTGGAACCTGGCTCACCATGACAACTGCACACCTGAAAATAAGTGTATAGAAATTCCCTATTTCCATTTAGTCCTACAAAATCAAAGCATAAGCCCTTCATTAAGTTAGCATGGAGGGCTAAACACCAACCAAGAGCTTAATTTTGTTAATTGTCTTTTTTCTAAGACAAGAGTTTATTTTACCTTGAGTTCAAATATAGTTTATTAGACACACATCACCAATGATGAAGACATTTACTGCCTCAGTCCGGGGTCTCTGAAGTCCTGCATTCCTCAATCACCTGGGGGCAAGACCCAACCTGGGTCCACCCCCAACCTCCACCCCAACCCCCCAGCTCCAGCACAACCCTGCTCTCCCTTCCTCCGAGCCAGAGACGAGGTAGATGCATCCTCTGCAGGACCCGGCATTCAGCAGTAGACAGGAAGTGAGCTTCCCTGAAATCCCTGGATTCATTCCCTTGGAAGCCTTTGAAGCCCCCTGGACGATGCCAGACTGAACAGCTAGCTGTGGTAGGAGCAGGGGAACAGCCAGTCCCAGCAGACAGGGCTGAAGAGGCCAATCAAGCCTCTTTTCACAAAGCTCATTTCTAGATCAGGATACTGTGGGTGTGGGCAGCCCATCTGCCCTAGGTGTTTTCACCCACTCAGCCCTCAAGGTTCAGGAGGCTGCCAAGCACAGCTAACCCGCGGTCACAGGCCATCTGCAGGGGCTGCCAACTCCTGGTCGGCTTTCTGTTACCATGGATACCTGGCTCTTGGGACAGAGAGGGACTTGCCCAGGTCACGCCAGCATCCCAGTACAAAGTACCGCGGTTTCGAGGCAGACCAGCTTCCCTCCTGCCAGATACATCAATACTGAGGGACGAAGGGTGACAGCCCTGCAAGGCCTCTCGGTCCCAGCCTCTCTCTTAGGTCCTGCGCATCCTCTCATGGTTCCCAGCCTTAGCTGGATTGCCAGCTATTGTGAGCACCATGAGGGGAAGCTCTAACATGAAACCCTGAGTCCAGGTAAGGTTCTCAACTGCAGAGAAAGGTACACTTTTCCCCCTCCTTCCCTAATAACACCTTGAAGATGTACAAGCCATTGCCAAGCGTGTATCTCAACAGGCACATGATTTCCCTGGAGATTTTGTTAACATACAGATTCAGATTTCTAAGTCTGGGATAAGGGCTGGGAGTCTATGTTTCTAATCAGCTCTTAAGTGACGCTGGTGCTGCTGGTCCAGGGCCCACACTTTGAGTAGGTCCTAGATTCATGGTGCATCAGCACCCCTGGAGGGCTTGGTGAGACACCCATTGTTGGGCCCCCCCCAAGAGATTCTGAGGTGGCAGGTTCAATGGGCCCTTAAACCTTCCTGTGCTTCTCAGCCCTGGCTGCACAGTGGATCACCTGAGAAGGTTTTTTTGCTGGTGCCCAAGTCCCATTCAGAGGTAGTTAAATCAGGACCTCCAGGCTTAGGGCCTGGCACTGCCATTTTTTAAAAGAACCCCCCACCCTTGCCCCCGAGAGACTGCAATGTGAATGGCCCTTCCTGGGGCGGTGTGGGGCACGGTCTGCACTGTGTAAACAAGCCTGGGCAGCTGCAGCTGTTCACAACACAAACGAAAATTCACGAGCGAACAGAATTTACCAGACTGTCTTTCCTCTGGTTAGGAGTGAAGTCTCTTTGAATGCTGTTATTTATTCTTTCAGGTCCTTAAAACAAACACAGTTCCCTACAGTCAAGTTTGAGGGCTAACGTCTGCCTGACAATCTCATGATTCTAAACATCCTTCTTGGTCAACAGGGACATGGACCTACTGTGTCTTCAAGAGTTAATGGCCTGAACCCCCGTCTGCCTCTTCCTGGAGGGTGAGGAACAGGAGCCAAGGAGGACCTGGGGGGAGGGGAGGCCAACGGTGGGGCTGGGTGCAGAGACTGTGTTCCAGCACTCTACTTGCATGTGCCTCTGTGAGTGACTTCTTGTCCACTGGACTAGTTGACCGTGGGAATGCCGTGGCTCCCTCTGGTTCCAACACCAAAGGCCGTTTGGGAGAGCGGTGGGTGTCACAGGAAGGGTTCATGCATTTGCTGGATAGACACTGAATAAAGCTCGAACACAAAAAGAAGTGAAATCTGGGTAACTCAGCCACGGTTTCTCGAGAAGTTATAAAATTATATGACCTTGCCATAAATTTTTATCAGCACTTCTAACACTCACACACAGACCAGTGATTAAAAAAAACAACAACTGGGCTCTCTGAGAGGCCTGAGCCAGAGACCAGGAGAGGGGGCCTGGGGGGTGAACAGCAAACATCTACACATTAGAATACAATTCACACAGCTGGCTGGCTGCTTTCGGAGCCCACCTGGTTTGTTTCTGCAGGCCCCCGTTTTTTCCCAATCTGTGCAAATTTCCATTTTTTGTTTTCCCCATTCTCTGCATAGCACCGGGAGCCAGGAGATCCTGGCCCTATCCTCCTCTTTACCAGAACCTAACTGGGCAATCTTGGACAAGTTATTTCGGCTCTCATGCATCAGTTTTCTTTAAAATGGCAAAAACCTCTGCTCCCGTATCTGTGGGAATGAAGTGGATGAGCAGAGTGCACGTGCTGGCTGGAGTCAGGCTGGCCTGCTTGCTTTCATCATCTCCCTGCCAGAAGGAGGAGGATGGGAGAGCTCACCCACCTGAGGCCTGGACCTCCATGATGTACTGGTGCAGATCCTGGCCCTGCTGGATGACCTCGAACGTCATGTTGTTCATGGCTAGCTTCCGTTCCGTGTGGCGCTGCAGCCGCTGCTCGGCCAGGGTCAGATCCTCCGTGTTGAAGTCATTCATCTGCCGGAGCAAGTCCTCATTCCAGGCGTCCAGCTCTGCCGTCACCTGTAAGGGAACGACGGTCGGTACCGGCTCGCAGGTCCACGAGAGAGTGCGAGAATGAAGCCTTACTAACTAACCCTATCCTTGGATCCATCTCCGCTTTGCAGTGGCTGGACTCCTAAACTACAGTTAAGCCCCAGTGCACGTCGGTCACAGCATTCTCCAGGTGTTTCTATGTCTACAGCAGCAACAAATGCTGTGCAAGTTACAGTTCATGAAGTTTTTGCATATCCCATCCTGTTCCACACCTCCCCACCCCCCAGTGATCTAGAGAGGCAGGAAGGGTGGAGATTGCCAGGGCTCCGAAGGCAGGAGTCTATGGAGTGGATAGTGTTGAGAGTCCTGGTGAGGAGAAGCAGAGCAAAGCTGAGCTGCTTCAATTGGGAGAGTGAGCCTCAGAGATCCGGTATCTTGGGAATCTGAATCTACCAAATGTGAAATATGTCTAGCATTCTGAATCTGGTGTTTCTGTATTCTTTCCTCTCCCCTTCCCTACCCTCCTCCACCCTCACCACCTTGACATCATTAGGCTGAGGGCCCCTGTCGGTTATGAAGCCCAAAGAATGGACTTTCGAGGGGCTACTCAGCAGACCAGCCTGACTCCTAAGGCCGTCTTCCTGGGGTCTACTCTCTTTTCTCTCTGTTTGACTCGTTCTTCCCATTACCCCCAAGAAGCAATGTGCATATCCTTGAAATAGTCTGATTTGTGTGTTTCTAATATTTGCTGGAGTTTATTTTCTTTCCTATTTTCTGTTTCATCAAAAAATGTTCTTTCATTGCCTTCTTCCTCTCTACCTTCTTTCTGGGTACAAGGCTGGCACACAGCAAGGGCACTTTTTTTTTTTAAGAAAAAGCTTTGTTTTCAAACCTGAAGCTTACCTACTGTTCATGAGCAAACCTAACTTTCCAGCCTCATCTCATGTTCTGTTTCAGAAACCAGTCAGCCGGTTACTCACCGACCCTGAGAGTTGGCTCCTGCCCTCTCTAGCCTCCTTCCTTGGTTGGATAGCCCTGAAACACCCTTGTTTTTTTTCTACCAGTCTGCTCAAATCCTCACCACCCTTCAAAGTACACTCTCTGATGTGAAGAGCTTCATGACCACCCCCAGACCCAGAAGTTTTTCTCTGGCTTATCTCAAACTATCAGATGTGGACTTGTTGGCTCATACAGAGACCGTGAAAAGAAAATCCTGCACTGGGGAATTAATTTGGCTATTTAACTCCATTTGGAAAAGAAACCTGAAAGAATTTGTTCAGGGCAAAAAGTAGGGCCTGAACTAAATGAATGAAAGATAGAACACAAGTTGCCCACAGGGCATTCAGCTTTCAATCACCCTATTTTGCTTTCTCTTTCCACTCAATTAGGTCCATCTCAGCTCCAGCCCACTCAGTTCCCCTCTTGGCTCCAGCGGCTCCTATCTCCCTCGCTCTCCTGAATTAATTGGAGTGTTAGGATACAATGACCTCTTTGAGAGATACACTGGCAAAATTTCTATTCTAACAATTGTCTACTCTAGAGCCATAGCCATAAGGGAAATCAGAGAAGGAGCGAAACAGAAAGAAAGAGGCAGTGGGAAGTGGGAAGGCTCACTTCAAAATGAAGCCCAAGACTTTCCTGCCAGATGACATTCACTGAATCCAGCATTCTCCTGGCACAGACTGACCCGAGGGACTCGGCTTAGCAGCTGCCTTGGGCTCTGTTCTCAGGGCGCCCTCTCCACTGGCTCCTCCTGCTTTCTCAGTCTTCCCCCTCCCCGCCCAATGTTTTATTCTGTACTTGCCTGAATGAAAACTCACCTGTCACTTTTCTTCCCTTTTCCTATGGTCTATTCCTATCTATTTAGTTCTTTATTATCACCTGCGAAATTGGAAATCTCACTATGCAGTCTTTTTCTCCAAATCATTTGAAGATGCTGGTAATCATGATGAAGATGATGATCATGGGTTGAAGAAGGTATTTACCTTGTACAGGCATACTTCGTTTTATTGCACTTCACTTTATTGTACTTCCCAGATGTGTTTTTTATAGAGTGAGAGTTTGTGACAACCCTGTGTTGAGCACGTCTACTGATGCCATTTTTCCCACAGCATTTGCTCATTCCATGTTTGTGTTGCATTTTGGAAATTCTCACAATATTTACAGACTTTTTCATGATTATCGTATTTGTTGTGGTGATCTGTGGTCCATGATCTCTGATGTTACTACTGTCAGTGTTTTGGAGTACCACGAACCACACCCATGTAAGATGAAGAACTTAATATGTGTGTTCTGACTGCTCTACCAACCAGCCATTGCCCCATCTCTCTCCCTCTCCTCGGGGCTCCCTATTCCCTGAGACACAACAACATTGAAATCAGGCCAGTTAATAACCCTGCAATGACCTCTAGTGTTCAAGTGGAAGGAAGAGTCTGTACGTCTCTCACTTTAAATCAAAAGCTAGAAATGATTAAGCCTCAAGAGGAAGGCATGTCAAAAGCTGAGATAGGCCAAAAGCTAGGTCTCTTGCACCAAACAGTTGGCCAAGTTGTGAATGCAAAGCACGGGTTCCTGAAGGAAATTAAAAGTGCTACTCCCATGAAAACTCAAATGATAAGAAAGCAAAACAGCCTTATTGCTGATTTGGAGAAAGTCTGAGTGGTCTGGATAGTAGATCAAACCAGCAACAATATTCCCTTAAGCCAAAGCCTAATCCAGAGCAAGGCCCTAACTCTTCAATTCTATGAAACCCAAGAGAAGTGGGGAAGCTGCAGAAGAAAAGTTGGAAGCTAGCAGAGGTTGGTTCATGAGGTTTAAGGAAATAAGCCATCTCCATAACGTAAAAGTATAAGGTGAAACAGCAGGTACTGATGTAGAAGCTGCAGCAAGTTATCCAGAAGACCTAGCTCACATAATTCATGAAGGTGGCTACACTAAACAACAGATTTTCAATATAGACAAAATAGCCTTCTATTGGAAGAAGATAGCATCCTGGATTTTCACAGCCAAAAAGAAGTCAATGCCTGGCTTCAAATTCTCAAAGGACAGGCTGACCTTCTTGTTAGGGGCTAATGCAGCTGGTGACTTGAAGTTGAAGCCAGTGCTCATTTCCCATTCTGAAAATCCCAGGGCCTTTAAGAATTATGCTAAACCTACTCTGCCTGTGCTCCATAAATGGAACAACAAAGCCTGGATGACAGCACATCTGTTTACAACATGGTTTACAAAATATTCTAAGCTTCCTGTTGAGACCTACTGCTCAGAAAAAAATATGTCTTTCAAAGTATCACTGCTCACTGACAATGTACCTACTCATCTAAGAGCTCTGATGGAGACATATGATGAGATTAATATTGTTTTCATGCCTACTAGCACAACATCCATTGTGCAGCCCATGGATCAAGAAGTACTTTCAACTTTCAAGTCTTATTATTTAACAAATACATTTTGTAGGGCTATAGCTGCCACAGATAGTGATTCCTCTGATGGATCTGGACAAAACACATTGAGAACTTTCTGGAAAGGGTTCACCATTCTAGGTGCCATTAATAACATTCATGATTCATGGGAAGAGGTCAAAATAACAGCATCAACAGGAGTTTGGATAAAAGTTGATTCCAACCCTCATGGATGACTTTGAGGGTCCAAGACTCCAGGGGAGGAAGTAGGTGCAGATGTGGGGGAAACAGCAAGAGAACTAGAATTAGAAGTAAAGCCTGAGATGTGACTGAATTGCTGCCATCTCATGATAAAATTTGAATGGATGAGGAGTTGCTTTTTTGGATGAGTAAAGAAAGTGGTTTCTTGAGATGGAAACTACTCCTGGGGAAGATGCTGTGAAGGCTGTTGAAATGACAACAAAGGATTTAGAGTATGACATAAACTGACATGATAAAGCAGCGGCAGAGTTTGAGAGGACTGACTCCAACTTTGTAGGAAGTTCTACTGTGGGTAAAATGCTATCAAACAGCATCACATACTGCAGAGAAATCATTTGCACACACACTGTGTACATTAAGGTCCAACCCTATTCCAACTAATAGTAGGAAGGAAGGATCCAAGGCATTTCATTGTGGTGAGATGCTCTGAAATACATGGGCTGTCAATTGCAAAATGAGCATCTTTCTGTTTTATGATGTCACTATTTTTATTAAGATGACAAAAAGTGAAAGCTAAATATTCTCCACTGACCTACAAGTGTTGGATGACAGGGAAAGACATATTGCAGCTAAAGAGACAGTCTTGTTGCATGGGAAGAGCTCTTTTATCTATAATGGGTTTGTATACTGATATAGGTTACCACTGTGAAACTAAAATTCAACAAATTATCATTTATTCTTCTTGTCTAGTATTTTCTTTTCTGTGAGTTCTTTTTGTTTCTAAAATCAATTTATAAAATGTTGATAGTGAATTCTAATATAGGTTATTTTAAAGGTATATCGTAACATTTCTTTCTGCTTTAGAAATATATATATAACTTCTCTAAAGAGTTAAAATATTTATTTATGTAGCTATATAAAGATCTTTGGGGATATCGCAAGAACTTTCGGGAAAAGCAGAAGGATTCGGCAATAAAGAAATCTACTCAATTGTTTCTAATTTTTGGCAAAATAATGTAAGAGCATATTGCAACATGCTATAATTGATGAGTTCCAATGTTCAGTTACCTAATTTCTATTCCAGTAGATAATCTGTATAATTGAATAATTTTTATGAACAATTTCATGTTCTTTTCTTCATTAACATCACGCTAAAACAGAGACCTTTGAAATAATCATGATGGCCTTGAAGGGGTCTTGATTGGATCCTCAGTAGTTATTTTGCCCATATCTTTGCCTCTTAATGAGTTTGAGACCTGTGGGAATCTAATCTGTTTTCAAAAGATCTCCCCTTTGTTGAAGAGCTCCTACAACATACATTGTCCATTCATTCTAGTACTTATCAATGCTTGAATGCCAGTGTTTTTCCTCCCGTGTAAGCTAAATACCTAGTCCTGGAGCTTAAATCTGCTTCCTTCTCCTGAATCCCCAGTATCCTCACCAGAAATAAGAAGCATATAGCATTTGTACCTTGAGAATATAACCTGACTTTAGGCTCACAATCATTACAGAGTGATCTGAAAGTTTCCATCAGGCATCTTTGATAATTTACCCCAAACAGGTGACTTGCCAGAATATGAAAGCTGTGTGAATAATCATTTTTGTTTTTTTGGTTTTTTTTTAAGAAGGAAGATGGTAGCAGAACACCCCCCCCACACACACAATGATGCTGAAATCAATTTGGCAAAAGTCTGGAAGAGACTATCAAATTAATATTCTGTGTAGGCTTTGATTTACTTTATGGAATTTATTTTGCATTTCCTTCTCAAAGGAACTGGGGCATATTTAGAGAATGCTACAGTGATCCCTAGGAGCAATCCACCAACAGGGATCTCAGATAGATCTCATTTTCTTTCTTGTTATAGTTTCTATGTTGGTGGGTTTGACGTATATTGCAAACGTTGAGCACAGCATGGCTTTGCAGAGCCTGGCACAGAATCTATAGAAGAAGAGGTTATAAAAGTGGACTAGATGATGGGGTCCTTAGATGATCCCCAGCCAACACAATGACTGTGCAGGCTGATGGCCCTGCGTCACCAGAGGAAAACTTCCAGTGGAGCACCACAGGGCCCTGCCTGACCTGGCCAATATTTCAAATAGCTACAATGTTGAAGCAATAATAAATTTACCTTGATAGGCTGAAGAACTGGGCCAAGAAGAAAAACAGTACAATTTGAGAGGGAAAATATATAAAAGCTTCTATTTAAGTTTTTTTTTTTTTTTTAAAGTAAGTATATCAGAAGCACCTTGTAAAAACAACCCGGGGCTTTTAAGGCAGCACAAGCCTAGACAAGGCAGGTGATAACGCCACGGAAAAGGCTCCTGTCCGTGCCAGTTCCCTGATAGTGTCCTACCCAGGTGTGTGGCTAACTCGCCTTCAGCACAGGGCAACCAGGAGTTAGGTGTCTGGAGACCACGTCATATCCAAAAAGACACGAGTAAATCGGGGATATGTGCCACAGAGAAGGGCTGATGATGAAGAGAAATAGTCATCAAATTTTTAGGGTCAAGGGGACTGTAGAAATAACTACATAATCTCAACATTTTTCAGATAAAGGAAAAGAAGCCTATGATGACCATTTTCAAATATTTTTAAGACTGCCAAATAAAAGAGGGAACAGATTTTTTCTGTTTTTCCAGAGAGCAGAACTAGAACCAAAGAGCAGAAGGGTGGAAATTCTGGTTCAACACACTGATAAAATCCTGAGCTCCCTTGTCTACCCTATCCCCCCAACCCCACTTCTAGACTTCGGAGATATCCCAGTAGAGGCTAGGTGGCATCCCCTGGGGATGCCAAATCCTGGCCACCAACTTTTACCTGTCTTCCAGGTATAATCTCATCAAGAAACTTTCCATGGGCAGCCTCACTAAACTAAATATTCCTGTCTCAGTGTTCTCATCCAACCATGAGTCTCTCTCTGTCACAGAATTATCACATTGTATGATGATTCTGTTTCTCTGTTGCTCCTTAGCTACCCGCCTAATGGCAAGGACTGTTGGTATCCCCCATATAGTTTTTGATTCATATTAGGTGCTCACTAAATGTTGACCGAGTTGGATTTCTATCAGGCAAAAGGCTGACTGAGCAATCTCTTTCAAATATGAGACAGTAAAAGCCTCTACGTACAACCAGTTGAAGAGTTGAGACCACCAGTAAATTGTAATCAGCCGTCTCTCCTCAAGGCAGAATTTTCCTCCTTGAAGGCTATTTTTTCCCCAGCCTCAGCCTAGCTACAATTTGTCCTAATGCAAACCCCATAGATCTATAGTTGGCTCTTCCATTCCATACTCAGGTTAATCACACATTAATTTGCAGGTACACTGAACAAACTCTGATTGTGATTATAGAGTTGAAGATTTAAAAGAAAGACCATAACTGTGGCCCACGTTTCATAAAGTCCCTAATGTTTTTTTTTTTAAAGATTTTATTTATTCATTTGAAACACAGAGATACAGAGAGAGAGCATGAGCAGGGAGAGAGGCAGAGGGAGAGGGAGAAGCAGGCTCCCCGCTGAGCCAGGAGCCCGATGTGGGGCTCGATCCCAGGACCCTGGGATCATGACCAGAGCTGAAGGCAGATGCTTAACCATCTGAGCCACCCAGGCACCCCTATGAAGTCCCTAATGTAAAGTATCTTTCTTGGTGTCATTTCTAGTACTCTATAATGTGAGTATGCCAACCCCAGGGGATGCCCCAGATTATCCACTGAAAACACAAAAATTCCCACTGTATAAATATGTATCTGTATGTGCATATATATCATATGCACACATTATTTGATTAAACCAATAAAAAAGATGCAGTGTTTCCCTAGACTTTCACTAATAGACTGACACTGGAACCTCACTGCAAGAACTGGCAGCCCGTGGGGTGGGAGAGGGCTCCTCCAGGAGGGTGGGATCCTGCAGTGTAGAGGGGCCGACTGTGGCTCTTTTGTCCCTTTGCTTTCAGCATAGTTCAAGTTACTGCTCTTTACATGCACCCAGTTAAACAGATTTATCTATTATCTACTTTTAACTAAGCTTCACAGAAAGACACATGGCTTATCAAGTTTCCTGCAAAGAAACTGCAGTTTGAGGACAATAATATGCATGAAAACACAAGAGAACTTTGAACTCTCTGTTGGCCACCTTGTGGGGTAAAGAAACAATGATAATCTAATCAGATCTGTCAAGAAGCCAGGCTAAAAAAATAATTAGAAATGATCAAGAAAGCGATCTGAAATATGGAACCACAACTTCTAATGAAAAAAGCTGAATTTCACCCTACAGGCACCCTGAGTTCTGAGATTATTAGCCAGTGATTGAACATGTGTACCATTTATAAACTAATATATGCAAAGATAGGGAGTTGCAAGTTCAAAAATATTTTATTAAGAGAGTGCACGATCAAAAGAATTTGGAGACTGCTGGCCCGTTCTTGCTTCTAAAAACATTTTTTTTTTTTTATTTCTTTCTGATCATTCTGGTCAGTTGTAGAAAACTTTGAAATGCATGGAAGCTTTGAGAAAATATCACCCATATTCTTACCACCACAACATAAACATTATTCACATTTGGTGAAATGTCTCTGCTATCACAACCATTTCATATAAAATGTCTTTCGTAGGGGGAAGCTGAACCCACAGGAAACACTTTACAGAACATCATGTTCCACCATGGGTCACACTGTCTGGTCTCCATGGAGGCTAAGAAGTTATGTCAGGAATGCAGCTGCAGTCCTGGCTTTTGAGCAGTTGCCTATACATTTGGGATAAGTTTCATTCTTGGTGGGGGTGTCCTATGACCTCAGCCCAGGTTATCCTATGGGCATCATACACACCATTCTCACTGAGGAAAAGGAGTCTGGCACAGCAACTCCTGTACTATCTTAATTTTTAAATTAATTAGCCCATCTTAGCCATCGGTGACATGGTTAAGGAGTCATGCTTAGATTCCCAGATGTCAGGGGCGCAGGCCTGCTCTGGTTTTCAGTAATCCCCAGGAATTTCGAGTATGTCCATCAAATGCCTTCCTCGAGGGAAAGACCCCATAGCTGAAGGTTCTGCAGTGACAGCCCCTGTCCTGGCTAATGTCAGCTCTGACATGTCCCTCACTATACAAGCCGCCCTCGGTTTCACACTCTGACCCTTCCCTAGATGTTTGCTCGTCATCCCCCACAGTGAAACACTAGCTGGTATTTGAAATAATCTCATCACCCTCAAAAATAACTTCTGACAATCTGAGTTGAAGCAGAAATTTTTCATAGGGTTGGCAGGATTTCCATATCAATCTGAGATGAAATGCAGCCGTTTCCCAAGCTTTGGGCCACACCCCAGATGGGGCACAAGACCCCTTCTAAAACCTGGATGTCACTGCCTAAACCAGAGGGTGCTGAACCAAATCACTATTTTTATCTCCCTCATTTTTTTTCTTAATTTTATTTATTTATTTGACAGAGAGAGACACAGCAAGAGAGGGAACACAAGCAGGGGGAGTGGGAGAGGGAGAAGCAGGCTTCCCGCGGAGCAGGGAGCCCGATGCGGGGCTCGATCCCAAGACCCTGGGATCATGACCTGAGCCGAAGGCAGACACTTAACGACTGAGCCACCCAGGTGCCCCATATCTCCCTCATTTTATTAGACCTTCATACTGTGTCCTCACTTTTGCTCTACTACATTATCAACTATTCAAGTTTTTGTGCCATATGGGGGTTGCCGGGGTGGCGGGGGGGGGGGGTGGTGGAGAGAATTTTTATACAATACAAAGGCTGAAGAATTCAAATCCTATAATTGAAATAACAAGCTCCTCTGGTGCAACATTTAAATAGGATCCAATCTTAAAGTATTGGATTTATAGTTTGCTTTTTTGTTTTAAAGGATAATTTTGGCATATACTCTGGATTGTTTCTCAAGAGTGGGAATGGATTTTCCAGAATCGCTTTAGGCAACACACCCTATTGATGCCCCCTACCTCCTCTGGCTAATGTCAGGGGTGCAGTTCATGGCAAAGTGAAGCTATCTGACCCATTCTGCGACTAAGCCAGCAACCCTGACCTCAAAACCATGCCATCTAATGAAATAAAACCTAAACATCCAAACCCTCAGATGATTTCCTTCCTCTTAAGCAGTTTTTTATGTGGACAGGGAATGAGAGGAGATTAAATAGAGACTACAAGAGCAGAATCACCACACCTGCTAACATAATTTCCCAACGGATACATTCACCTTTGGCAGGCACAGTGGAGCTGGGGAGGGATGGTGGGAGTGCCTGGGGCTGGCGCCACTGCAATCATATGTAACTCTGTTTATTTCAGTGAGCCTCACTCCCAAGTACCAAAGATTAACAACTCACACCCCCTCTTTCCTTTCTTTGTTACCTTCATCACCCCAGCTTTATGAAGTTCACCACATTCTCTCTGCTGCCTGCCCAAATCTCTAATTTTCCACTAGCATTTTCATTGTTCTTTCAACATATATTTTTAAGTATACATTTATTTTTCTTAAAGTTTATTTATTTTAAGCAATCTCTACACCCAACGTGGGGCTTGAACTCACGACCCTGAGATCAAGAGTCACGCACACCTCCAACGGAGTCGGCCAGGCACCCCACAACTTATGTTTTAATACTACTTCCTACCTGAAATCCTTTTGAGCATAGATTCAAAATAAATTAAGTAAAAAGTACACATAAATACACCTAAAGTTATAGAATAAGCTGGAAGGATAATCAAGATCTAGATTTAAAGACTTATCTTTTCCTTTGTTCTGGAAACTGTCCAGAATGCCCCTTTTTGAACAGGTAGTCTCAAGCAAGAAATTGCAGTGGCTTCCAGGGAGGCAAAAGTAGATGTGTGGTTATAAGAAGAAAAAGACTGTAAGACAGGGATAGGAAGGATTGTTTCAGGACTGCTTTCCTTTTAATATTTGTGATTCTCAATATAACCTCTGTTGCTCACAGAATTGAAGAAGAGTATCTTTTGCCAGGACAGTTCTCAGGTCCTGGCTGGGACTAGGATTGGGATATGGGAATTGCAACATTAAAAAAAAAAAAAAAAAGTCATTTCCGTCCAAACCAGTTTCATGAAGTTTCCACAGATATTGTTGGGAAGCTCATTCCCAGACACCCAGAAGCCCCAACTGTGAGGAGCCGGTTGGAATGCAAAACAAAATTTTAAAAAATGATGGGTGGAGAGCGCTTTCCCTCAGACCACACCAGCAGGGAGCAAAGAGAAGATAGTGCCTCTTTAATTTAACCCTTTCCCATCCCTGAAAAGGACAAAGTGCCTTGGGTGTTGGATACTCTTCACACCCCAGGAACCCTACTGGTCTGGCTTTAGTTACTGTTTCAAAGTAGAAAATAATAAAAGGTGGATATTATGTGGAACAGACATTATTAATAGGCATCACAAAGGGGATATAAATATATTAGAACATCTGATTCTGACCTTTCCAGAAGGAACTGAGGAGTCCATGAGTTGAACCAAGATGGCCTTAGCATAGACTTACTTTCTTGGTAAGCACAAAGCAAACTGAAGAAAAGGTCTTTCTCCCCATGGCTCCTGACTTCCTGACTGCTCTGTGATTTCATCTAGCTCCTGACCTCTAGTCATCAGCTGAGGAGGCCTCCAAATTTTAACACCTACCTACTCCTGAAGCTAAAGCATCCAATCACCAACTCAAATAGCCAATGCCACGGTCTTTCAGGAAGCAAAGTACCAAGGGTCCAAATAATCCCATCAAAAGCCTTCTCAGTAAAGTAATTCCCACACAGGAAGTGAAACAGAGAAGCTCTGCTTGGCAGAGCAGGTGAGAAGGACAGAGGAAAAGAACAAGGTAGAATGTGAATTGGGAATTTGCTGAGTCTAAAAATGTATCCTTGATGCACCATCCCCTCGAATTCCCATAGGGTACTGCCCAATGCTCCCTTCCCAGCCCCTGATGCAGTGCCTTTGACCAGGAAGCAGGCAGTATGCAGCGGCCCCAGAACTCTCCTTGACTCCCCTTCCTCTCCTTTCCCAGTGCCCACCTTCCCCACCTCTACCTCAATGGTATACTGCTCGAAGATGCGCAGCTGCAGGAAGATGTCCAGCTTGATCTTCCGCTCGTGGAACAGCTCCTCCATCTGCACCTGGGCATCGTCCAGCTGCTGCAGGACTGACTCGATGTGGCTGATGGAGCTGCTGTGGGGTGTCTTGTTGTTGGACACAGCCGAGTCCCTGTGGCCGAGTAGGGAGGGAAAGGGAGAGGCCTTGCCATGTTAAAAGTGATATAGGGGCAGGGGGCCTTCCTCATCTGAGCAAGGTGGATGTGAATCGACTGGGTCATTCACGACATTTATCAAACTCCTCTTGTGACCCTGGGACTGTCTTTAGCAGGTGAACCAACAATACGTGTATCATCTTTGAGGTTCACAGCACTGCAGCTCTGAGACTAGCTGCTCTCCTAGTCCTCAGAACTGGGAGATGGATCAGACAAAGGAATGTACGGAAAGGGCTCTCCAAAGCAGAATACATTAGGGAGCTGGACCGGTTCCACACATACATGCAGCCTCTGATGCACAGGTTTAATACACACACGTACACATGCATGAGAGCAGACACATTGATCACAAGGCGTAAGAGTCGGCAAATTAAAGGCATATGAAAAAAATCACCCTTCCTAGTTTTACCTCACAGGATCCTTGTTAAATAAAATGAGATCACAGCTACCAGAATTATTCATCCACTTGACAATGCTGTGCCAAAGTTATGGGCTTGTGCTGTGACCCAGGCTCCAGGCTGTTGTGAGGAAAGCATGGGCTCTAGAGGCCACAGCCCAGATTAAGTCTCCACTCTGACACACAGGGGCCTGTGGCCTTGGGAAATCACCTCCGGGAGCCCCAGCTGCCTCCTGTCAAGTGGACTTAAAGCCGCCCCCCCACCGCCCCCCGCCCAGCTCACTTTGTGGTTTGCTGTCAAGTAAGACCACGCATGTGAATGTGCTCTGTGACCAGAAACAAGCTGTGTGAATGGCCGTGAATCCTGAAAGGACACAGGAGAAGTGCCAAGCACTGACTGGGGCCCAGGCCTAGCTGTGGAGAGTAGAGGGTAGGGGCACAAGAGGCTGGGGCAACAGCAAGGTGGCAAAGAAGATGAGTTCTGATTTGGGCATTATAAGAAAAGGAGGAACCCAGCCAAGCAGTGGGAGGCCTGCACTCTTTGAGCAGTAGAGTCTACGAAAGTGGCAGGGGGGAGGTGACATGTCATAGACAGGAACCAAAAGAAAACATGTTGAGCTGCTCAGAGAAGTAAGGGGTGGTGAGACCTTCAAAGAGATCATTATAATAGGACAATTACAGGTGTTCAGACGTTTAGAGTCTATAGGGCCCTCAAGCTTACAATAAAGGGGCACATTTATTATCTTGTGGCCTCTTGGTTTCTTATACAATGTACAAAGGAGAAGGACAAGAGCAAAATCATCAGCAGGCCTTCTGACCACCAGTCCTGTCAGCCTGTGTTTGTCTCAGAAGCAGCTGTGTCTGAGCCCACACTGTTTCTGAAGGGGGCATAAGGCCCGTGGTCAGGAGCCCCTCCTTGTGTCATTCTGAGAGTTCCCTCTCCTCTGGCCTATTTGGGCACAAAACCCCACCGCCGCACAGATACCCAATCATGAACAGAATATAAGGCATGTACTTGATCCTCTGCATTATGCATTTGTTGAGCACTTTGCTGTTGGGAGGATATGCTTGTTCTTTCTGACTGCTCCTCTCGGGCTGTTTTCCATCACGCAGCTTCCAGAAGGAAGAGAATGATTTCTGACCGTTTTGCACGGCACCTAGTCAGCATCACACTCACTAGGAATCACAGAGGTGATGCCAAAACCACCTGAGGTGCTTCAGTGAGGAGTGCCAGAAGAGTCAGGGAGATTGAGAGAAGATGTGTGCTCTGCTGGGCAGGAGGCTTCGTGCCCCTCTCCACTCTCTTCCTCTTCGGCGGGTCTTGAAATCAGGGACGGGAGCCTGGGCTAGAGTCAGGCTAGTGGGGGCGTACATGGTCACCAGTGGTTCTTGGTCACACAGCTAGCTAGGGTCCTCTCTGAAATCCATGGCGTTTAAGTTGTAGAAACAGGCCTTCGCCATCACAGAGTAACCCTCAGCCCTTAGGCATCATGCAAGGTTGGCAGGTGAGAGCAAGGGTCATCCCCATAGACCCAACCCACACAGAACGAAACCCATCAAGTTTGTGAACAGTATTTGGAGAGAAAACACAAAACCATCACAAAATTCTAGAGCTGACAGAGCTCTTGGAGTGACCTCCTTAATTACACAGATGAAACAGCTGAGGGCCAGGGAGATTAAGAGACTGCCTGCTATTTGGAATTTTTTTTCAGTAGGGTTTCCTAGATAGGCAGACAAAATTCATGTATTACATATTAGTAAAGATGAACTGGGGGAAGAAGGGAAAGAGGCTGTCTTGTTAGTATGCAACAGGAGGACCCAAAACATCTCATGTGCATGCTTAGAATTGACACAATTAATTTCCAACAGAAAAACGTGCCAGGGCTATCTCAAGGTAAGTTCTCATTGTTTGTCTAATTGGACAGCTGGTACGGGGGTGGTGAAAAACCCTCTCCAATTCAAGTAATTCCCTCAGGCCCCAGGGCTGGCCTGGGACTTGCTGATGAGATTATTTCTGTCCGGAGCGGGCAGAGGTCCCAGCACTCGGTGATTTTAGGATAGAACAAGTCCCCGTGGGCAGACATCATTAGCATCATCAAGTCCTATTTATACAGCACCTGGGCACAGGGGTGGTGCTGAGGGCTTCCTCAAGGCCCCGTGGCACTTTATCTGAGGAGCCCATGCCCTTGACAGGGACAGGAAGCTAGATATTGATGCCAACAGAAAGGAGGCAATGGTGTGGATGATTCTAAATGAATGTAAGGTTTTCAACAGGATTTTCCTTCTTAGTTATGTTTGTTTAGGTTGATACAGAGGGAGTTGTATTTTCTGGGCAGCAAGGAATGGTGGAAAGGTCATATGTGGGTAATGGAGAGCGGAGTGAGATAATGACACACATTCTCTAGATCCCCATGGGGCCAAAGCCAACCATTTTTGCCAACTGGGGCACTAGCATTCAGGGTTCAGCCCAAGATCAGAAGCCAAAGAACACTATATTCCATACTGGCTATTTCTCCACATAACCAAAAGTTCCATAATTCTTCATGAAGATGTTACTTATTTTCGGTTTAATGTTGTTAATTTTTGTGTCTATGTCACTTACTGATTGCTAAACAACATCATGAATCATACGTAATTCTTTGAAACACCAGAGCTTTCCCATTTACTATTTCATCCTAAACTCAAGTTGGGTATGGCCCAGGCTTTTTCATATCTGACAGAGGGAGAGACTGAAGCTCACACAGGACCACAAAGCCGGCTGTGGCTGAACCAAGACCGGGACACGACTTATCTCACATCTAGTCGAGGGCATTTCCCACTGGAAAGCACTGCCCATGCTGACCTGGCCTCGCTGGGCTCCCCCAGGGAGGGAGGCGCTGACCTGAGCTGCTGGATAAGGTCTTCGCCTTCCTTGATGACATTGAGCGTGGCATCCAGAGTGGCGGTCTGCTGCTGCTGGAACTGCTTGATCAGTTCCTGGACCGCATCCACTGAGTCCGCACAAACATCCTCCAGCATCTCCTTCTGAAGGTCTTCCATCCATGTCCACAGCTGTGGGGGAGAGAGCAGAGACCCCACTCAGGGCAGACAGGAGAGGTCAGGGCAGGGGCCAGGGCAAGAAAGTCAGATAGGGGTCATCCAACCTACCCTCCACCAGTCAGTGACATGTTAGACTGTCCTTCTCACCAGCACACCTATGTTTATATTCATTGCTCATCTCTGCTAAGTTCACTCCATTAATGTTTCCGTTCCCTAAGGATGGGAACCACCTCTGGCTTAACTTCCCTGTGGTTCAGGGAAACTTGCAATCAAAGAGCAGGGGGGATCACTCATCTTGGAGAGGCTAGGAAGAACAGAGGACTGGTGAGGGACATATATTATTTCATCTTTCAGAAAGGAGGGCTCTGCACACTCCAGGCTGCTAGATGCTGATTCCTAGAAATGTATCATGATTTTGGAAACATGCAAAAAAGGAATGGGATGCTCAATAAGAACCAAATGAAGATTAATTTTAAAAATATGTGTTATGCTAAATTATTTTGTTCTTTTCAGGGCTGCTAGGTTGGTTAGAAGGTTGAATGCTAAAAATGTAGCTTATCTTAATTTCAATGTAAGTATGAGCCATTTCCCCCATGATAGTCAAGCACTGAAATGCAGCCAGGGTGATATTATTGGTCAGGCAACTTTAAAAGTGCTAAGTATAATGCTTTGAACAGAATAAGCACTGGAAATGATGAGGAGCTGGACTGAATTACTGAAAACCCATGAAATGATAGCTCTTCCTCATACTGAAACTAGGTCTCCAGTGGTCTGCCACAGGGCTCTACTCCTAATACTCCTACTGAGCATGCTCATAAAATGATGAAGGGAAAGATGAGTTTGATGCTTGCTTAGAAATAAGGAATCTTCACCTGGCTAGCCAGAAAGATAAGCTCAGCGCTCTACCAGGAAAAAAAAAACCAAAACAGTACAGAGAGAAAATGGATAGAATCAGATGTGGATTTTGGCTCCTTTTCTTTTAACTCATCGTGGCTTTGAGTAAATCACTCCACCCTTGGCTCTCTGACTTCATGTGTAAAATAGGTTGAGGAAAGCACTAAATAAAATAAAGGTTAATTACCTTCTGGTTCTAACATTTCTGTAAGTCTTCTATGTTAAAAACATGGATAAATATCCACCTCAAGAATATTATTTCATCTAGTTAGTTCTCAGTATGGTAAATAAATCAAGGTATGGCCTTTGTAATTAGGGATAAGAAAAGAAATAATAGTGACAAAAATAGTCTCCAGATTTCAGACAAGTTATTCTTTGTTCTTTAGGTGGGAAAGGCTCCAGATATGGCAGAAGACATTGAGTTAACAAGATTAACAAGCCTTAGAGACAGCATATAAGGGGGTGGGGTATAAACAATGACCTTTGAGAAACTCTCTGAGCCTCAGTTTTATAATTTACAAAATGGGTATAAGATCTGCTCTGCTCATCAAAGATTATGGGAATTAAATTACTTACTTATTATTAATGCTTTAAGTAAACATATAGAATTATTAATAAACCCTTGGCATTGTGATGATTGCTATAAGGAATACAAATTATTATTATTCAGTGTCCCTGTCATTTAGCAGCTTACAATCTAGTTGTAATTCAGTTTATTTCCTTTACAAAAAACCTTTTTTTATTGTAAAAACACAAAACAAGTTTTCCAGACCATAGAAGCTGGGATACATATTCCTACATGTATGAACGTATTTATTTCAAATCAGTTTGAAACCAGGAAGTTCAGGATATTGGCTGCTGTTGCTTCATGTTATTTCATTTTGCCTAGAGAGCAAAAGCATTTTCTACAGGTGCTGAAGTCCCTGGGTAAAAGATAATGGGTTCTCTGAAAAATTATTTATTATTTTATAAATTATTTTATAGAGAGGCAATAGAGCATAATGGTTAAGAGTTTTAAGCCCCAAGTTCTACCACATATCAGCTAGACAACCTTGGGCAGATAACCTACCCTCTCTGCACCTCAGTTTTCCTTATCAGTAGAGTGGGGATAATAATAGTGTTTACCCCCACAGAGTTGTAAATATTATTAATAAGTTGACACGTGTGTGTATGTCTGTGTGTACATATACACAAATAAGCAAGTTATATCTCTATCAATATAGATATCTGTATCTATATATATCATTTAGAAACTGTGCCTAGCATGTGGGAAGTGATAGATATTATATTTAAAAGATACTTTTGATGCAAGCGCCTCCAGTTCCCACTAGAAGGCAGAATTGGTAAAGTGTTTACCACTAGAATTGGTAAAAGATCAACACTGGATTTGGTCCTTCAGTATGCTAGGTTGAGCTAGGCCTCTCTTTGCTGTTTTTGCTGCTTTGTCCTGGGATGTCTAAGGAAAGCCTAGAGACTGAAAAGTCTAGATATTTCTAAAGGAAGGAAGGAAAGTAGAAAGAAAGAAGAAAGAAAGAAAGAAAAAGAAAGAAAGAAAGAAAGAAAGAAAGAAAGAAAGAAAGAAAGAAAGAAAGAAAGAAAGAAAAGAAAGAAAGAAAGAAAGGAAAAGAAAGGAAAGGGAAGGAAAGGAAAGGAAAGGAAAGGAAAGGAAAGGAAAGGAAAGGAAAGGAAAGGAAAGGAAAAGAGGATGTGAAGAGAGATAAAAATTCTTAATCTCAGGAAACAAACTGAGGGTTGCTGGAGTGGTGGGGGTGGGAGGGATGGGGTGGCTGGGTGATAGACACTGGGGAGGCTATGTGTTATGGTGAGCTTTGTGAATTGTGTAAGACTGTTGAATCACAGACCTGTGCCTATGAAACAAACAATACATTATATGTTAAAAAAAAAAAAAAGAAGATAGTAGGAAGGGAAAAATGAAGGGGGGGGAAATTGGAGGGGGAGATGAGCCATGAGAGACGATGGACTCTGAGAAACAAACTGAGGGTTCTAGAGGGGAGGGGGGTGGGGGGATGCGTTAGCCTGGTGATGGGTATTAAGGAGGGCACGTACTGCATGGAGCACTGAGTGTTATACGCAAACAATGAATCATGGAACACTACATCAAAAACTAATGATGTAATGTATGGTGATTAACATAACATAATAAAATAAAAAATTCAAAAAAAAAATGACTCAGCCAAAAAAAAAACTGTGGACACCAAGCAAGTCATGTAAGAGAAAGAAAAGAAACTTGATGTCTTAAGGGAGGACAGGCATTGAGATGGAAGACTGATCAGGGTAAGGCTGGCACTTGCTGTTACAGGAATAAGAGACAGAAAAGAGGCTTATAGGGATCTTGAGAATTTTATTTGATTTAAGATAATTTTCTTCTCAGTACCATCCTTAGGCTATTTTAATGTCTTGATAGTTTAGAGGTCTTTTTTTTTTTTTTTTTTGCTCCACACCCAGCAGCTCCCAATGGAGCCCAGTGTGGGGCTTGAACTCATGACCCTGAGATCAAGACCTGAGCTGAGATCAAGAGTCGGACACTTAACTGAATGAGCCACCCAGGCACCCCATTCCCTTATTCTTAATAAAACTTGAACACCTCTGGTGTCCGTCTAGGGAAGAAAGCATCATTTTTTTTCTGAGGAAATCCACCGTGCCTCACGGCTCTCCCTCCTTCTGATGGTCATGCAGCTAAATAGCAGGGGCAGAGAAATTGACCACAGAAATTACCAGATAAAAATGAGGTTATCAGTGTTATAAACAAAGGGACTAGGGAAAGACTAGGGATATCTGAGGATACACTCTGACCTCTGAAGTCAGTATCTTTAGAAAAATGTGTCCTCCCCCAAAACAGTCTTTGACTAGTGAATTGAAACTGATCTCTCACATTTCTGTTCACATATTCTACTATATTATAAACAAACTCTTGCCTAAGGCAGAATCAAACCTACTTACTGCTAAGGAAGATCAGCTAAGGGATAAACGATGAAGGACAATACTCAATGCAGCTCAGCCCAGTGGTTAGCAGGCTGATAAGAAAAGGAAGTGCTGGTCTACCTTCAAGAGGATAAAATGTCAAATAAAATTGCTAGTGATTAAAGAGAATTTGGCTTGGAGATAGGGAAGGGGACTACAGCACCAAAGACAAAGGGTTAGTGACATCTTTCTCTATTTTTCCTTCTGTTACAAAACAAACAGAAGGAGAAGAGCTCTTGAATGGAATTGATATTTACTGATGATAATTCTTGATTCTGCCCCTGTCTGGCTACTCCTTGAGCATGGAAAAACTACTTTACTTCAACTACTTCATAATTAAACTGGTGAGTGTATGTGTGTGTATGCACGTGTATGTGTGGGCTCTCCAGCTTGTCTCTAAAATCCCTTCCAGCTCTAACTTGCTATGGTTTCTCTTCAAAGGCTGATGTCAAGAAGAGGGTAGCAAAGAAATGGCTGTCTAAACTGAAACACTGCAGTCACAGCTTAGACACTGAGACATCCAAAGCCCAGAAACTTTAGCACCAGTTTGAGGATAATTGTGACACCAAGTTAAGACACTATTTGCAACTTAGAAAGCTTGAGTTGTGAGCCACTTGCAATCCCATGGGGCCACATGTACACAGTCACCTCTGAGGAGCAGCCCATTTAAATTGCGGGCTCATAATGCACTTTTTTGAACCAGCACCTCTGAGGCATACATAAAGTGGACAGAAAGGAACATTAGTGTCCCTAAACTATGAGTAAGGATCAATATTCCATTTCTTAGGCTGCAATTTTCTTATCTGAATGTCCTATGGGCTTCCTTCTGTGTATGTGTCCATCTGACTGACCCCTGAAGAGCATGCCTGGATTGCTTTGAAAAGAATCCACATCGGAGAGCCACTCCTATTACTAATTTACGAATTATCAGGCAGCCAGTGAGACCCAGTCAGGATGGTCTGTCCCTTCAAGCTACCACAAGCAATGACTGCCAAAACGAGATAAAATCATGGAGTGTGTGAGGTAATTGGTAGCCGCAACCACGTGGCTTTTTTTCCCTATTGTTCTCCATTTTGGTTTCTCTCCCCTAGGGTAAACCTTCTTACCCTCTGCTTATGGAGAGTCTAATACATTAGCATTGCATCTTTCCCTTCAATCCACTGCTTCCAGAATGACTCTCATGTTTCAGCCATTTCCAGATGCTCTTCTTGGTCAAACACACCTGTACCGTGACCCATTCCTTCAGGGCTCTGCTCTTTGGTTGGCAATAATTACTTGGTCCATGTGGACGGATACACTTAGATGGCTTTATGTGTTCTTCCTCTCAGAGAACACATGTGGCTGTGGCCCTGAATACTTGAATCCAAACAATGGACCTAATTTGAGAAGTTCTAGAACCTTAGCAGAGGTCAAGTTGAAGGAGGCTTTGAATGCACTACATAAAGTTGGTCCTAAGAGTGAACCAGTGAGTTCAGGAGGGGCCAGCCCATGGAGCCCATCTTGCCTGCAGAGAAAGAGGTAATGGAAAAAGGCAGGCAGGGAGGGACGAGGAAGGGAGACACTAGGAGGTCTGTAGAACTAATGAGGCTTATGGATGAGCGGTTACGGAAAGAGGTAGTCTACCGCTCTCCCCTGCTGATTGGCTGTTCCACCTGCACAGCTGTGGAGCACTGTGTTGATACAATCCACTGCCCTCAGATGTCCAGCTCCACAGGGTGAACCACGCTTCCCTCGTTTTGAAGAGATAGTTTTTCTTTGGCATCGACTACCAGCTTTTATTTCTTAAACAAACACCGTGACAGTTTGGCAATTGAAATAGAGGCTGAAGCAGTCTTGTTTCTTGAGAGCATCATCCCTTTGGAAGACTGACTTAGTTTTGGTTCTACCATGGGTGGGGAGAGGAACATGTGTACATGTGAGTGTCTGAGGTGTTTGTGGGACGTGTGTGTGTGTGTGTGCGCGCACGCGCGCGTGCCTCTTTGAGCCTCAAATAGCACGGAAGAATGATTTCACAAGTTCAGAAACAAAGAGAAACGGGCATTTAATTAAGCTGTGTAATAAAGAGTTGAGGTTGATTATCTTGGCCACATTCTTTAGTTAATTTGACTCTCATATTATTACTACAAAAATATCTAAAAATGGATATTTTGAAAACCAGGCAATTGTAGCATTTCCATGGAAACACAGCAAGGAAAGAGAATTCTGTTTGGACAATCTCTGCGGAGCAGATGACACTTGCTACAAATGCCTTCTCCCTGGACAAAGAAAATGAGGACTTGGGTAAATCCCTCTCCCTACATCCTCCCTAGCTCTCGAGACCAGCAAAATGTCAGCTGCCTTCCTGTCCCCAGGCAAAAAGAAGCTATTTGAAAGTTCAGCACAATATATACGAATAGCTGAGGCTCTGCAAACATAAGCAGGTCCCGACACAGGTTTGTCATCTCTCTTTATAGTGTAGCTCTTCTCTCCAACTGGGATGAGAAATTTTATTTTTGTAAAATAACATAATTGGGATTGTTATGGATTTTCAATCAAACATATCATTGAAGGAAAATTATAAAACAAAAGAATGCAAAAGAAAATTAAATCACCCATACATTTAACTTCTTTGTATACTTCTTTCTAGTCTTCATTCTACGTGTGTATCAAAATTGTGGTCATGCTGGATATACAGTGTTTTATGTATTATACTACAAGCCCTTTCTCATGCTATTCATGATCTTTGACAATGTGATTTTTATGACTGTATAATATTTCGCTAGCTAGATGCACTGTGATTAGTTTAATGAATCACTCAACATGGACTATTTAGATAGTTTCTAATTATTCAAATTATGAAGAACACTGCAATAAAATGGTTAGAAGGTTTTAACCTTCCAGACTCCCATGGTCACCAAGAAGTCATGAGGCAGGGCCAAAAGGATTAAACAGACTCTTCAACCTGTAGACGAAATGGGCCTGGAGGGTGTCTTTCTCCTATCTTCCTCCTGTTTCCTCTCTGATCCTAATTAGAGTAAATCTTTTGATGTAGGAAGTGGGAAAAAGTAAAATTATGAACTTCAGCCTGGGGAGTCATGGGAAGCCTAGGTTAAATCATTTATGAAGATGGATGTTCAGTTCCTGCTCAGAAATCTGTACAGGCGGCTCTATCTAATTCCTTCAAAATTATATCTTACAACAACATTCTATTACACAGTGGCATTAATGCAAAAACTCTGCAGCAAACGACTCTATGCAGATAGAGAGGAAGAAAGAAAAGGAAGGAGAAGGGGCGCCTGTGTGGCTCAGTCGGTTAAGTGACTCTTGATCTCAGCTCAGGTCTTGGTCTCAGGGTTGTGAGTTCAAGCCCCACGACGGGCTCTACACTGGCATGGAGCCTACTTAAAACAAAAAAAAGGAAGGAGGAAGAAATTAGCTATAACTAGGCAGGAAGGATCTATGACAGTATTTATCAGCATCTGAGCCCACACCCCCAACCTGGCAACACTTTGCATTTCTCAGCTAAGATCTACCCTCCCCATCAAGGCCCTGCTCTGAGGGTTGAAAATGTACAGAGGAAAAAGAAGAGAAAGGAGAAGGAAGAAGAGCAGAGGAGGGGAGGAGATGCCAGAGGAAAACAGGAAGAGAGAGTGTGGAACAGCAGAGGCAAGCACGAGCAGTCTTCAGGAAGACAGGTGAAGTCTCTGCTGGGTGAGAAGCTCCATCACGTGTAGACAGTCTCTTTTGTGACCCTGAGTTTCCCCATTTGAAAATATGTTTAAGAAAATCTAATCATAAGATTATCATGACAATTCCATGTGTCTGGCAAGGAGTAGGTACCCAATTAAAAAAAAAATACTACCTACTATACATTGAGTGCTTACAATGAACCACATCTTAGGTCAGGTAAGTCACCTGTATTACTTCAGACTTAATTACTCTTATTTATTATTGTTATTATCACCATCAAATAAAGAAGAGAGAAGAAGAAAAAGGATCTTGAACATAAGAACTATAAGGGGTCTCAGGGCCACTGAATCCACCTGCACAATTTTAGCGATGGTCCCAGGACCAGGGACACAGTGATGTACACAAGCTGACATGGTTCTATAGCAGCAGAATCTGGACTAGAATCTCAGCCTTCTGGCTCCATGCACGGTACGTGGGAGATATAGCTAAACTAACCTCATCCATCACCTCCCTGGGCAGCGAGCACCCCCGCAGCCCTCATAGGGAACATGACTCCTGTTCATTCATGCTCCATTCCATCACCCACAGGCTCATAATTAAAAGAGAATACACAAGCCTTTGGTTTCTGAAACCATTATTAAGAATTGGGTGAACCACACGCAAGCAGACAACCAGGCAGGAAAACCTGGATTAAAGCTAATCCCCTTGCTTTACAGACACTCATCAGAGAGTGGCTGTGGGTCCCACAGAGAGGAAGCAGAGCCATCTTCAGGGAGCTCGCCAGCCCTTCATCTGCCTGGGGAATCTCGGTTTAGAAAACATTATCTTTTCATGTTTTTCTCTGATAGGCACTGCAATGATTTGCATTCATTCCCACCAAGTGTCAGAAAAGCCTGTGAAGTAGTAACAACCAGGCTTCTTAATGCAATTCAAATATCAAAAATCAACTTAATTAAGTAGGGTTAATTTTTTTTTTCCTGAGAAGCAATCAAACTTTAATTAATACTCCATTAAAATGAATACCTGGGGGAACACAAGCATGCATACACCTAATGAGTTCATCTGCCAAGGGTGTTATTATAGAAGATGCTAAATATGCCTCCTTGCTGGCTACTTACTCAATTTCAGAGTGCCCCATGTTAATCAGAAATGAAAAGCAATTGCAGGTTTGCAACCCTCCTCCTCTCTATGAGCCCCTCTGCCCTGCCAACAGTGTAACCTAATCCATCCTCCCGTCTCCACTCTGTGAATGATTCGGGCCCAGATTTAAGCCCAGCTGGCTTCCTCCTGCATGAAGGGTACCTCAGTCCCCCTTCCTTCACTGGCCGCCACTCCACCATCAGGCAAGTTGAGAACCAACTCACTTTAACATCACTACCCTCTGGCAGACCCCATTAAGAAGAATTTAATCCTCTGTTTTTTTAGAAAGATAAAAACACAGAACACATTTGTAAACTCTGTATGCTTCTTGCTGGTAGCGAAGATGATCAAAGTTCTGCAGGACTGAGTTCTGCCAGGAAACAGCAACCAAGGGAAAGTGGGTCCAGGATGGGAAGGGAGTCTGTGATTTTACATTTCCTCTTGCCACGACTATTTCTACACCAGGGATCCCCAGATTTCTCCAGCTGCGGACTGAATGCTCTAGCAGACTCCCTCAGCGACCTGCCTCTGTGGCCCCCTCCTCACTAGAGATGAGAAGGGAAAAAGTCTGTTCCATTCTGGTTGAGACCTAACTACAGGTCATCAGGAGCAAATCATTAGCATCATCACTGTCAGGAGGCTAGTATCCCCAAGACCACCCAGGCCTCTGTGCATACCAGCCAAGGCTCCCTTCCCACAGCTTGCCTTACCTCTTTGGTGTGTGTGTGGAAGGAGACAGACATGTCCAGGAGAAGCTTCCGCTGTTCCACCCTGCGCACAAAGTCCTGGATGCGTACCTCCAGGTGTCGTGCTGCCTTGTAGATCTCCTCGGGGTCACATTCCCCGGTCTGAGCCAGCTGCTCTGCAGCTTCTAGGAGCTTGTCCGCATTGGTGTAGGTATTCTGCCAGCAGCAACAGTGAGGGAAAGTCAACTTGCAGGCACTGACCGAGCTTCGCGCCTTCCCCCAGCCCACCCGGGGCTGCCCAGAGCTGGAGTGCAGGGCGTAGGTGCTGAGCCCACAGCTCCCTGATCCGGCACGGAGGAGCTGAGTGCCAGGCTCGCCTGCCGCTTCTCAGCAAGCTAGCAGCCTGCCTGGCAGCTTGGCGTAAGTGGGCACTAGCTAGGTGCCTCCTCCGTCCCTGGGATTTCTCAGAGGTGGGGTGTCCCTGGAAAGAAGCGAGGAGGCATGCGAGAACCCCCGTCCCCATGCACTGAGACTCCCCACCCTTGCGATGATCCATCACTGCCTTCACATCTCAGGCTGTAACTGCCAGAGTCAGAAATACCTCATCCACAAAGATCGTCTGTGTTTCTATGTGCGAACACCCGGGAAACAATAACTGGGAGACTTGTTTGACTCCCCCCACCGCCAAGTTCCCTGTAACTACTGGTGGTTATCTTTTGGAACAGAGCTATCTCTTTGCAGGGGAAGGGGTCAGCAAGTCCAGGGAGCCGACAGAAGGAAGCAGCCACAGTCCCAGAGAGAGGAGAGGCAGGCTATTCTCTGCGCACCCAGTGAAGGCTTAATGTTTGCAGGAAGGCTGGGGAGGAGCCTGGTGATTTTATCCTGTTCCTGCCTGCACACGCACATTGGTACACACGCACACACACACACTCCTCCAATCCCTGTCTGTACACACCATGGTATTCTCTAGAGCATTTAAAAAGGCAACCAGCTTGTAATTATTATTCATCAGGATGGAAGTCACTGCCTTTGTAAAAGATATGCCATGGATTCAACTTTTCCTCAGCAGGCTTCCCCTAAAAAAGATTTGCTATTCCCTGATTTAGAACTGGTGACTCAAGTGTCTATCATATTTCTTAATATCCCTACAGTCATACAATGCCCTATAGAGTGGTAAACAAGTGGTTACTGGTGAGGATGCAAATCTGGCAGCAGGAAAGTATCAAATGCAAAGTGAGAGAGAACTGAAATGGATTTATGAGCAATGACTTTGCCCGTGGAGATGTGGCCTTTAGTGTCCATGGAGTTTTCATTTTTTGTTCTGTTTTGTTTTCTGGGTGTTTTTGTCTTTTTTTTTTGGACTCACCTGAAGATCTGGGCATTAAAGATTGAATTGTACTCCCTGCCCCCAACCCTGAAAACTCCCATGTTGTAGTCCTAACCTCCAGAACCTCAGAATGTGACCTTTTTGGGAAACCAAGTCATTGCAGATGTAATTAGTTCAGATGAAGTCCTACTGGAGTAGAATGGGCTCCTAATCTAACACGACTGGTGTCCTTACAAAAAGAATGCCATGTGAAGATGAAGCAGAGATCAGGGGATGTATCTACCAGCCAAGGAATGATAAACATTGCCAGCAAACCACTAGAGTTAAGAGAGGCATGGAACAGATTCTCCCACATATCCCTCAGAAAGAACCAATCCTGTTGACACTTCGATCTTGGACTTCTAGCCTCCAGAACTGAGAGACAATAAATTTCTGTTGTTTAAGCTACCCAATTTGTGCTGCTTTGTTACAGCAGCCCCAGGGAACTAATGCACTGGGGTGGAAACTTTCGGAGGCTGTTGACACAGACTCTCGGTTGTACTGAGGAAGACGGGCAAGCCTTCAGTAAACCCGTGTCATCGTTTTCAGAAATCCTTAGAGGCCCCAGTGGGTCCTTAAGGGATGCTGTCTGAAAAACAATGGCCTAGGGCAAATGCTGTCTCAGTGCAGGTGAATAGGGTGGTGGTGGGACTTGAAAAGGAGGAAAAATCCCTTGGCCCCACTTAGGGCATTCATGGAAACACATGATCCTTGTGTGAGGAAAGAGGCTTTGCCACTGACTCAACCAAGGGTACGTTGATTCTGAAAAGCAAATGAAGAAAGTACTCAGAATCGTGATGGAAATGACAAGAGAGATGGGAAAGGATGGGCAGGAAAGACCTCCTGGCTGTGCGCCAGGTTGAGAAAGGCTTTTATGGGGTTGTCCACAATTTCTAGTAAATATACCGAGAGCAGATGGGAGAGTTTTTTTCAGAAATCCCTCATATTTTCTACTTTAAACCCTAGGGAATTTCAGGCAACCCCAAAGAAACCCAGAGGTTTTGACCTTATGTTTTCTAGACAATAAATAAATATTTGTGGCAAAGCCAAAGCAAGCTTATTTGAAAGTTAAGTTTGGGACCAATAAGAGATTAAAAAAAAAAAAAAAAAAAGCAAAACTGAAGGCAAAACCGAAGGACCCACTGCATATGAATGGACAACTTGTCCCAGTTTGTCTGGGACTTCCCTGATTTTAACACTAGAAGTCCCATACATTCTGAGCAAGTTGGGATGGCCGATCACCCTAAGACATACCTAAAGTTGTGAGTCTCTCAGGAGTACAGATACATATACAATGTATGCTGCCTTCAAAGATTATTGTATAATCATTCTTGAAAGAAATTATATGGCAACATATAAAGCTGGGCAAGTAACACAATAATAATTAAAGTTTCTTGACATGATATCAATGCTGAGAAAATGGATAAAAACTGAGAACAAAAATAGTCAATAATTATTGAATAATTTTCACATGCCAAGGACAATCTAAAGAATTATATGTATAGTAACTTCTTAATCTTCAAAATAACCCTATGAAGTCGATACAGCCATCAGCCCCATTTTACAGATGAAGAAACTGAGGCATGAATAATTTCTGGCCAAGGTCACATGTCTCATAAGTGACAGATCCAGGATTAAAATCTTTTCTGGTTTCAGAGGCCAAGCTCCAAACGATTACACTATCCTGTCAGATAAAGAAGGGCCTTGGCATGCCATGCTGACGTGTTTCACCCCAAACGCGGTGGGAAGCAGCTGAACAGTTCTAACTAGAAGACAGACGTGATGGGTGTATAGTGTATAGAGACATTGCCCTGCCTCTATACAGAATGAAGGCAGAAGCCTAAGGATGGGCAGGATTTAGCAGAGAAAGAAGAGGGCCTCTCACTGACATGACTCGCTTTTCTTTATGCCCATGGTACTCCATGTTTATCCATTCCGTGGCCATTATCATCCCATACTATATGAACAATGTGCTTCCATGGGTATCTCCCTACTGGTCTGTGAGCTCCTTAAATGTAGGTTCCATGTTTCATTCATCTTTGGTTCTTCATGCCAGGAACCATGGCTGGTATATAATAAGCACTTATTAAATGTTTACTGAATGAACAAGGCACAGAGATGGGAATGAGCGTATGTTTGGATAAGTTGAGTCAACCTGAATAAATTAGACAGTGGTAGGAAATCATACTAGATAAGGCAGAAAAGAGTTAGAGAATAGATTTTATTGAGAGAGAGGGATAAGAAAGACAGGTAGGAGGGCAAGGGGGTCAATGCTAAATGCTGGGCTCCCTGCTTTACCTGCTGCCCAGCCCTCATACCTATCACTCCCAGAAGGAGATTCTAAAACTCACATCCAGTCACACCTCTCTTCTACTTAAAACTGTTCAGGGGCTTCCCACTGCCTTTGGGGTAAAATACCTTAGCATGGCATGCAAGGCCCTTCTTCATTTGACACTTGCTTTTTCTCAACAGCTTCAACTCACATTGAAATCCTACAGCCTATGAAATAAACGGCTTATACTTCCAGAAACTCATTGCCCTGAATCCTGCCCCTATTTTTCTGCCTGGGATGCCCTTCCTCCACTTTTTGTACATGACCAATTCTTACCCTGTAAGACCCAGCCTAGGCATCACTTTCTCCAGGAAGTCCACCATCATATCCACTTCTTACCCAAGGTTGGCTTAGATGTGCTCCTCTGAGCTACCAGAGTGATCTGTGTCAAACCTCTCCTTGGTACCTGCCATATTCTAATGCAAATGTTTGCCTTTCTCATCTGCTTAGAGGCCGATAATGTCTTCCAACTCTTTCCCTTAGTGCCTGGCCCCAAGTAAATGCTCCATAAATATTTAGTGAATGAATTAATAAATTAAGGAATACATCACTTCCCATCAATCCTAATATTCAATCCTTGGCTCTCATCAACTACTTGGTACAAGACCTTACATGCTGGAATTCATATTCAATGTTCAATCCCACTTGGTTTATCCTACCTCCTGGCACAGTCTTGAAATAGGAATGTACGTAGAGAATATCAACTACAGTATTACCAAAGCACTGCGAGGATGCCTGTCATCACCCCAAATTGGGGCACAGATCATGACAGGTTTCTGCTCATCTCTGACCAAATAAACAGCAGTTTCTGCCCCAGGGCCAGAGTTGGGCTTCACCCTGAATACAGTTCCTAGGCATTCTTTGGTTTCCAAGCCACATAGTCCCTGTTTTTTACTTGACCCCTTATCAACATTACCCAATTGATATGCCAAAAATGGGTATAAGCAGTGGGTTATTGATCCTTCAGCCACTGGCGCTTTCAAGCAGGGCCTGTGGTCGTTCTGAGTCAGACAATTGGGACACACAGATAGCTGCAATTTCTGTTCTTCTTTCCCCAGTCCCTATGTCAACCACGTAAAATGCCCTAGATAATTCAGGCCTTCAGTCTACCTTCCATTCACCCTGCTGCAGCCCTGGCCCATTATTTTTTTGCTTTCTTCTCATGGAAGAAACAGAACTAGGATAACTTGTCTCTGAAAACAGAGGCATCCCCAAAACACAGGCATGGTTGCAGACTCCCTGGGCTATAGCAGAGGGGCAGGGCAAGCGAGCTTTCTGAAGGCAAGGAGTAGAAGAGACAGTGAGTACAAACACCTATAGCAGCATCAGGCGTTGGCTTCCTCGGTAACATGGAGTTAGCACTTTTGGCTCTATGCTCTGGGGATGAGGAAGGTCGGTGCCCAGGAGGCACTTTTATTATTCAAAAGAGGCAGTGTGGACTAGAGAATGTGACTACCAGAGGACCAGAAGAAAAATTCTTTCTTTGATTATTTTTCCAGGCTCGCCTGGCTAGAACCAATGGGCAATGAGAGGAAAGGAGAAAATGTATGTAAGCTTTGAAGGAAAGAGAGACACGGAAGTACAGGCATTGGGGAAGGTAAAGACTTATCTCTGGATTTTGACATTAGTGAATGGCAGACAAATCAAGGTGATACCCCAAACTCTACATTCAAATAGTACTTTATAGTTGACAAATACATTTCTTTCACCTTCTTTCTTTACCCAATCTGGGGCAGATATGCAGAGAATGCATCTGTGTGTGAGCCAATGAGCCAAGACTGGGGAAAGAACCACCTGAAGGAATTAAAGGTAATGGCACCCACTATTCACACGGCTGGGAATGGTACCTGTTTCCACCAGTCACACTGGAAAACCTCATGAATCACAGAATATTAGGTAGAGTACTCAGAAGAGTCTTGCCTCAGCAGGGGTAAATAATTAGCCTTAGACCTAGCACTGCTCTGCTTCTGCTTAACAAATTTTATAAGAAAGACCTGAAAAGATCAAACTTCTTTCAAGTAACTTAACTGTTTCCCAGAACAAAACTTAAGAATATTTATAGGAATACAGAAATATTCAGCAACCAACAAGGTAAAATTCACAATGTCTGGTATCTAATAAAAAGCTACTAGACATACAAGGGAGCAGGAAAATATAACCTATGATGAGGAGAAAAATCAATCAAAACTGACCCAGAACTGACACAGATGTTAAAATTAGCAGATGAGGGTTTTTAAATGGCTACTGTAATTGTATTCCATATGTTCAAAAGTTAAATTGGAAACAGAAGACATAAAAAAAAAGACCTTGCACTTTAAGAGATGAAAAATATACTGGATGGTATCAATAGTAGGTTAAACATTGCAGAAGAAAAGATTACTGAACTCAAAAACACAGCAATAGAAACTATTCAAAATGAAATGCTGAGAGAAAAAGAATTTTTTAAAATGAAGTATCAGTGAGCTGTGGGACAACTTTAATAAAGCTAACACTCATGTAATTGAAACCCCAAAAAGAGAGTGCAGGAAGTAGAAAAGATACTTAAAGAAATAATGACTCCCCCAGATTCCAAACTTATTAAAAACTATAAATCCACAGATACAAGAAACTAAAACTTAACATAAGAAACCCAAGGAAAATTATACCAAGGCACATAAAAATTGAGTCAAACCAAGTGGGGAAAAAAAGGAAAAGAAATCTTAAAAGTGGCCAGAGGAAAAAAAATAAGCCACACACATTTATATATATATTTTTATATATAGCTTTATATATAATATATACATATATATGTAGAAATATATGTGTGTGTGTGTATATATATATATATATATATATACACACATATAGATAGATAGATACAGATAGATAGATGCCCCACCAGAAACAATGCAAGCAAGAAAATAGTGGAACAACATCTTTACTGAAAGAAGGAAAAATCCTGTCAACCTAGAATTCTATGCCCACCCCTATAATTTTCCAAAAACAAAGGTGAAATCATATTGAGGCATACAAATCTGAAAGAATTCTTCACTAGCAGACTTGCATGACAAGAAACGTTAAAGGAAGTCCTTCAGGAAGAAGGAAAGATTCACACACAGGAATGAAGAACTCTAGAAATGTTAATTACATGGGGAAAATATGTAAGATTTTTTTTCTTATTATTTAAATCTCTTTAAAATATAATAATATAAAAATAATAACAGTGTAGCATGGAGTTTATAGCACATGTATAAGTAAAACATATGACAAAATAACACAAAGGTCAGAAAGGGAGAAATGAAAGTGTGCTATTATAGGGTTCTTATACCATATGTAAAGTGGCATAACATCATTTGTAGGTGAACTGTTATAAAGTCACATATCATAAACAACCCTAAAGCAACCACTGAAGTAACAAAATAGTTATAGTTAATAAGCCAACAAAGGAAATAAAATGGGATCATAAAAAATATTCAGTTCTCATCATAATAAATATATTCTTTAATTCCCATCGTTTATTTCACCCTCCCCGCAACCCACCTCCCCTTTGGTAACCATCAGTTTGTTTTCTATAGTTAAGAGACTGTTCCTCGGTTTCTCTCTCTCCCTCTTTTTTTCCCTTTGCTTCTTTGTTTTGTTTCTTAAATTCCACATATGTATAAAATCATATGGTATTTATCTTTCTCTGACTGGCTTATTTTGCTTAGTATTATACTCTCTAGCTCTAGACCAAAAGCACATTAATGCTTTCCAGGGAATACTGGGATTGAAGTGATCGCTAATGGCTACAGAGTTTCTTGTGATAAAATTGTTCCAGAATTAACTGGTGATATTTGCACAACCCTGTGAATATACTTGCAACCATGGAGTTGTATACTTTAAAAAGGTGAACTGTATGTTATGTGAATATATCTCAACAAAGCTGTTTTTTAAGGAAAAAAAAATACTCAATTAACCCAAAACAGAAAGAAAAATCACAATCAGAGATTTAATGCCCCTCTCCCAATAATTAAATAGAAAAAGTAGACAGGAAATTAGTAAGGATATAGGAGATTTGAAGACTTGATCTAACTGATCTGACTGACATTTATTAATACTCCACCCAACAATAGCAAAATGCACATTCTTTTCAAGTGTTTACAGAACATTTACCAAGATAAACCATATTCTGGGCCACAAAACAAATCTCAACACATTTAAAATACTTTCTCTGATCATAATGTAATTAAATTATAAATCAATAACAGAAAGATTGCTGGAAAATCCCCAAAGAGTTGGAAACTAAAGAATAAACTTTTAAATAACCTACGGGTCGGAGAGTAAGTGTAAGTTCATCAGGTGTCTACAGGTGTGCTAGGCATCGTATTAGGCTCCTTATATACGTTACCTCTAAACTTGAGGATCAATTTTAAGACGGGCATTATTAATTTCATTTTTCAAATGAGGAAACTGAGGCTCAGAGAGATAAAGTAACATGTTTGAAGAATGTTCCAATAGCTAGAAAATGGCAGGCCCTGTTTCTGTGGCTATCACCGCCAGGTACTGTTCATTAAACCATGTATCTCTCTTAAGACTGAATGTAAAATCTCTACCTTCTCTGCTTCTCTTTTACTTTGCATTATATTTGTTCTTATGCCTTTGATTTTTAAATTATGATATTGTAATTATTCTTTTGCAACTGCTATTTTTTGTTTTGTTTTGTAACACACTTCACAGTGCATATGGTGACTTCCAGAGAGAACTGCATTCTCCTTGAAGGAAAGAGTCCTATCTTACTCATCTTTTCTATCTCAATTATTCATCAATGTACCTAGTAGGCACAGTGCTCTCCTTTCAATATGCACCGAACCCCAAAGCCGTGCAGCTCAGGATTTGTCAGCAGTAAGTGGATATTTACCTTACCTCCTAATGTAGGTCCCTGGTTTAAGAATGAGTAGTGACCTAAAAGTTCCTTTGTAAGCCTCTTTTTTTTTTTTTTTAAGATTTTTTATTTATTCATTTGAGAGAGAGGAGAGAGAGAGCACGAGCAGGGAGGAGGGTCCGAGGGAGAGGGAGAAGCAGACTCCCTGCTGACAGGGTGCCTGATGCGGGGCTCAATCCCGGGACCTCGAGATCATGACCTGAGCCGAAGGCAGATGCTTAACGGACTGAGCCAACCAGGTGGCCCCCCTTTGTAAGCCTCTTATTTAACACTGAGAGTATATTTTCCATGTAAATGGGAGTTAGAGTCCCAGGACAAAATAAAGAAATTCAGTTGAACACATAATATGTTTAAAATTTGGTACTAAAATAGTACATCATGTATAATCAACCAACATTTATAACTAGGGTGATGTAGGAAAATGCTTTTCAGTTCTCATCAACGAACACCAGGCACACATTTCTTCTCCACTTGCTGGCTCTCGCAGGGGAGGAAGGTGATGGACTCTGGCAATGGCGAGGTGGTCTTTGGTAAGGAAGCAGTAGGAAAAAAGGAGGAAACTACTTCCTGGTACAAGTGATGGGTTAGCCCACCACATTACATTTGCTAGAAGGACATCTTCCTAAGATGTTCTGAATAAAGGAACAAATGATAGTTGCCTTCATTAGGGCAATTTGTATGTCCAAACAAGGAGTGTCTAATGAGTAGTCCTAATCAGATGCTCCTTAAATTGGAGACTGTCTGTACAAATATTCAATCTATTAATTGGGACTGATACCAAAAATAACTACTACAGATGTCAAAAGTCCCCAACACAAGTGGCTTGGGCGTTGAGATTATCTCTGGAAACCTTAATGATGGCTGTATCACATATACATACACAGTCACCACCTGTCCCATTCTCATACGCAATGCTACTTGCTAGGAGCATTTTCTTCTATCTGAAATGCTGTAGCATTCAGATAAACAGTGTATTTCCAGAACACCACTTTAAAAATTTTTATTTATTTATTATTTTTTTAAATTTTATTTATTCATTTGAGACACAAAGATACAGAGAGAGAGAGAGCATGAGCAGGGAGAGAGGCAGAGGGAGAGGGAGAAACAGGCTCCCCGCTGAGCCAGGAGCCCGATGTGGGGCTTGATCCCAGGACCCTGGGATCATGACCTGAGCCGAAGGCAGACGCTTAACCATCTGAGCCACCCAGGCGCCCCAGAACTCCACTTTTTTTAAAGTAAAGCTTTTTTTTTTTTTAAAGTAAGGTTTTATTTTCCTACTGCCTAATTTTTATGTGTTTAAGAATGTACCTAGGTCTAGGAATTCTGAGAAAAGAATAGCAGTTGTTTTTCACTAGGGTGTTCTCTCTTTTACTGATTCCTTTTCTTTCCTTCAAATCCACACTAGCCCTCTTCATTTACATGCTATCCTTTAAAGGAACTTCAGTGTATTTCCTCTCAGCTGCAGGCTAGAAGCTGAATATCTTGTTACTCACTGGCAAGAGAGCAAAACAATAATGAAAACTATTAGCATATTATCTATTTAATATAACAACAACAACACAGAAACCACTTATTGTTGGACCAAAAGGCAGGGGGATCCTAGAGATTGCCAACACAGGTTATAAGGTATGATTTGACAGAATACATCAAGTCTAGCTTGTAAGAAAGGACTGGTCAGATTCCAAAAAATGTGGCCATGCCTAGGGGGCTGAGACAGAAAGCAAGAAAGGACTTTGTCCCTGACCCTCCCCACCTATGCTTCCAGGGCCTGGAGAACTGTAGAAGGTAGACACAGGGCTGTAAGATGGGCCTAGGAGAGCCAAGACTGGGGCTTAGATGGAACACAAAGAAGATGGTGCAAACAGGAAGGGGGACTAGAGGCCAGAGACTGGACCAGAGCTCCAGGCTGGGACAAAGGAGAGGGTCCTACAGAGCTGAGCAATCAGGAGATCAAAACCAGGAGAATGCCATGCAGACACAAAGCTCTGAAGACTAAGGAGGGAAGCATTTCATCCTCTTCCTGCTGAACAGGCCCCAGATGTAAGCAGCTGACATCCAAATTGCTGGTAAGCAACCCAGCACTCCCAGAAATTGATAACAGGTTTCCACCCTGGCCACCCTTCTCCCTCCCTCCTTCCCCGACTCTACTCGAATTGGCAAAATAATGAAGGGAAACATGTAAGCACAACAGAAGAATGTGGACAAACATATTTGAAAAGTGAACAAGGTAGACCTAAGTGTTCGGACATGGATACGTGGATTGCCCAGTTGCCGTGGCCCTGTAGAAGTTCATTCTCACGTGGACGTCTGCAAGCCATGGAAACAAGCAGGTGGAGAGACAGCATCCCCACAGAACAAAGATGAATAGGGCCACCTGCTGCAGGGTTTGGCAACTCAAGACATACTGAGGGGGAAATGTACCCAAAGTAATGTTCTCTTTCAAAAGATATAACTTTGCAGTGTTGCTGTTTTTCCTGTTTTCCATGTTCTATGTCTGGCTGCCAGTGGGAGGCAGTGGGCGTGAGAGGGGGAAGTCAGGGCTCCAGGGAGACAAGACAGTTGGCTTGAAAATACTGCTGAAAACCTGCGGGCTTGGGGATTTACTTTTCTCTTCTCTCCCAGTCCTAAAGGGGACAGACAGGGAATGGCTGGGCCTAACCCAGGGAAATGGAAGTCAGATAATGGGTTAACAAAGCAGAGGCTCTGGCCCACCCACACTTCTGCTTTGGCCCAGTTAGCATAGTGTCCCTTCAAGTCCTTCCTCCTTCTTGGTCAGATGCAGCCCTGTGGATCGAGGGCTGCCCATGTCTGTACAAATCTGCAATAAGCCCACAGCCTCTGACCTAAGAGCAGAGGTCACTGATCCTCTTGACTGGTGGTGTTCTTGCTCACTTTCCACCTTTGCAGACCCTGGACTCCTTCTACTGCCCTATTCTTGCCTTGGCTAATCTCCCTGGGTTCGAACCACAGATTACATGGAAAGTGTTTCTCAACAGTAGCACTATTAATATTTTGGGCCAGAAAATTCATTGTTTGGGAGGCTGTTACAGGTTGAATTCTGTTCCTCCAAAAAGATTATGTTGAAGCCTTAATCTGCAGCACCTGAGAATGTGACCATTTTTGAAAATAGTGTCATTGCAGACATACTTTGTTAAGATGAGGTCATATCGGAACTGGGTGGGCTTTAATCCAATATAACTGGTACCCTTATAAAAAGACGGTCATGTAGCCTCAGAAACACTTTGTATGAAGATGGCATCAAAAATGAAGAAGGAAGTGCTGCCCCTCCCAAAGCAGGGGCAGCAAAGGCTCTGAAGGCCAAGAAAGTGGAGCTGAAAGGTGTTCACAGTCATATACAGAAAAGAGATTCGCATGTCACCTACTTCTGATGGCCCAGGACACTGCATCTCTGAGGGCAGCCCAAGTACCCTCAAAAGAGCACCCCCAGGGGAAACAGTCTTGACCACTAAGTTCCCCCGACTACTGAGTCAGCCATGAAGAAAATAGAAGACAACAACACACTTGTGTTCATTGTGGGTATCAAGGTCAACAAGCACCAGATCAAACAGGCTATGAGGAAGCTCTATGACACTGAGGTGGCCACAGTCAACACCCTGATCAGGCCCGATGGAGACAAGAAGGCGTATGTTCGACTGGCTCCTGACTATGATGCTTTGGATGTTGCCGACAAAATCAGGATCATCTAAATGGAGTCCAGCTGGCTAATTCTAAATATAAAATTTTTCACCATAAAAAAAAAAAAAAAGATGGCCATGTGAAGATACAGAGAGAGAGAGAGCACCATGTGACATGAAGGCCAAGAATGGAACGATACAGCTACAAGCCAAGGAACACCAAAAGATTGCCAGCAAACTATCAAACTCTAGGAGGGAGGCCTGGAGCAGATTCTCCCTCCCAGCGCTCAGAAGGGATCAATCCTGCTGACACCTTGATCTCAGACCTCCAGCTTCCAGGACTGAGATAATTCATTTCTGTTGTTTTAAGCACCCCCTAGCTTATGCTACTTTGTTACAATAGCCCTAGGAAACGAATACAGGGGCTGTTCTTTGTACTGTCCAATGTTTAGCAGCATCCCCGGCCCATACCCACAGGATACCAATAGCAGTCTCTTCCCCAGATGTAATAACCAAAAGTGTCCCCAGACATTGCAAATGTCCCCCGTCTTCTAGTTGAGAACCACTGTTTTAGATCATGAGACCTTAGAGGAAGCCCTATCGAGGGAGACCATACAACTTCCTCAGCTTACAGTGCTTTTCTGATAATCTTTAGGTGGCAGAAGCCTTGAGCAATCATCTAGTACTGTGGTTCTTTTTTTTTTTTATGTTAGTCACCATACAGTACATCATTACTTTTTGATGTAGTGTTCCATGATTCATTGTTTGTGCACAACACCCAGTGCTCCATGCAGACCGTGTAGTACTGTGGTTCTTATAGGATAGGATGAGGGAGTAGATAAAGGAGCTTGGGGGAGAAAAGTAGTATCCAGGCCTTACCTCAAATTACTCCAATCAGAATGGCCGGCGGGGGTGTATGGCAGCATATTTTTTAAAAGCTATCACTGCAGTCACTATCTAAAGTTAAAACCACTCATCTAAAGGCAGGGCTCAAAGCCTGGGCTGAAATTCTGAGGTGAGAGAAATCTAGTCTTTTGCCTTAAAATAAAATGACTATAGTCTTTGAATGAATAGTGATGCTTCTGAAGACCAGAAAAATTTAGAACTAAAGACTATAATGGATTTAATGCTTTGCTTAGAAGTTTAAATAGTAATAACTGTGGTTTATAAAAGCAAAAACTGGAAATAACCAAAATATTCAACAATAGGGGATTGGTTCACTACATTGTGGTACTGTCACATGATGCAGTCATTGTAATAATGTTTTGAAGACTATTTAGTGCTCTGAGGAAGTGTTCCTGATGTAAGATTAAATGAAGAAGGTAGGCAAACCAAAGTATGGTTTTATCTATCTATCTATCTATCTATCTATCTATCTATCTATCTATCTACCTACCTACCTACCTATCAATAAAACTACTACTGATCATGACAGCTGCCAGTTTTCGATCCACTTACAAACATTATTACATGTGGTAGATTATGTCATTATCTCAAATTACAGATAAGAAAAGTGAGGTTTGGAAAGACTAAAAAACTCGAGTAAGCTCACAGAGCTGGTGAATGGCGGATGCTGGTCTGGAATTCACATTTGTTTCACACCAAGCAAAATACTCTTTGCATTCTGCTGTGCTAAATAGAAATTTGCCGATAAATATTAAGAGTTTATATAGAATTATCTCTGAGTGATATTAGGAAAGATTTTTCTTTTCCACTATTTTCTTGTTTTCCACATGTTCTATGGTGAACATGTATTAATTTTATAAGCAGAAAACATGGAAAAGTCACCTAAAGTATAAACATCATAGACACATTCTTCAGAAATTATTCCAAAAAATAAACAGAAATTTTTATATCTAAATATGTTTGCTTATTTTTGTACGTGTAAGAAGAAAGATGTGCAAGATAACTGTGATTACCTTGGGAGGGAGAGAAGTAGGAGTAGAGGGATAATTAGCATTTCTATTTATGTATCTTTGCAACATTTCACTTGTTATTACAACAAACAGGAATCTCTTTCAAAATACGAAAAATACCAAACAAACAAAATTTTAAAGGAAAAGATAAGAATCCAATATATTTTTGTCAACCAAGTACATTTAGAAATACAAATAGATTTCATTACAAATGAATTTAGCTTAGGCCTGGGTGCCTTTCCTAGCTCTGGGATCCCGAAGGCACTAATGTTTGACTGACCATAGTGAAATATATAATTAGAAAAAAAATGTAAGATCTCTCTGCAGCCCTTGTCAGAGTTGTCATCTTTGTCAGTTTGGACTTTATGACATTGCTCATCAAAACTTAAGAGAAACATGATTTTGGTATGACATACAGATGCAAAAAAAGATCCACTTCAAAATACGACCCTATGAAGTCCTTAGAAATCATTCTCTCTGGGCACAGCACCAGCATCAACTACCCAGGACCCTGAATTGTTTTCCTCTGCAGTCAGAGGTAAGAGACATGTCAAATTTGAAGACTTACAAGCGAGACAAGCTCTTGAACAATACCCCCAAGAGCTTCTGTCTGGAATGGGACTATATGCTTCGGTTGCAAGCCTTCCTTATCACTACCCTATGACTATCAAAGCCCTAACGCCCATGGCGTGGAGCTGACAGCAGCATACTGACAGGCAGGAGCTGGGTCTTTGGAGGCCTCCAAGTATGCTACTGACAAGCTGGTGTCGACTGAAATGCTTGGGGCTCTTTAACTGAAAACCATCAAAATAAAGATAGCGTGATGCAAACGTGAAAGGAATTAACAGGAGAGATCCGGTTCTAGAACCATCCTCCCTCTTCCAGTCTGACTCATCCATTCTAAGGACTGGGATTTCAGTGGGTTAGAAAGGCTAGGTTGCTTGCATCTCACCTTCCCCAGGTGTGCTGTTAGAATCATCACCACCACCACCATCACCATCATAGGAGAAATACAGCTGTTAGCCACAGGGCTGCTCCCGGGCCCACAGGGAGGGACACACATTACATGAGGGGCCGTATTCCCTGGTCAGGCTCCCCTGAATGCACTGCAGTGCTGGGAGAGACTCTCAGTGAGGGTAAGGGAAAACCTTAGCCTCTGTGGGGGTCCTGGGCATGTCTCTGCTCATGACTGGAATTGGTGAACATTGTCATGTGCCCTGAGGCATCCAAAAAAAAAGGGCGAGTTATATTCAGAATGCTCTGTATACAAGGCATGGGGAGTTTAAACTGTATTTCAGAAAATTTACTGTCAACAAATGTGAAATTTGAAGTTGCAGCAAGAAGTGATTAGGGTTGAGCCTTGGATCTCTAGGAAATTAAATTATGTAGAAGAGTTCATTCTCCAAGGACACAAAAGAAATGAGGTGTGACAGTAGTACAAAGTGGTGATCTAATGCTGAGGGCACACTGGGTAGCAGAGTAATTGGGTAAGATGGAGAAGCCGGGAGAAGTTTTCAGAAGGAAGTGCATTTTTGAGACAACTTTAGTCTAAAATGTGAAGGCGAAGGAGTGGGGATCTGCCAGGCATGGGAACAGCTTGGGCAAAGGTCCAGATTGGGAGGTCAGGATGACCCCCAGGAGGGTCTTTGACAAGGAGCTCAGAGAGGTACAGTCCTGAGGGTTTCTCCTTTGAGCCAGGGTTGGAGATGAAAAGCTTCCTGGGGGTATACAGCAGGAGTGGCTAAGGGCTCTCCAGGAAGAAAGGTCACCTGTCCTTAGAGAAGCACAGTTCAGGAGTCAGAGAGCTCAGCTCCCTGGTCTCGCGGTGGGACAAACCTCAGATCGTCGCCTCATAGTGTGGGAGGGTGGCGGGGAGGGGTGTAAGGGAGGCGGGAGGGCCAGAGGAAGGAGACCTACACGAGGAATGGGGCCACTTCTCAAACAGGGCTGGATTCAGAGATTTGCTTGAGGTCAGAAGAGACACCATCTATCCACCAAGGACTATCCATCACAATCTGTGGGCCTCTGAGACCTCAGGATCCCCACTCTCCAAGAGAAAACAACATGTTCTTCCCATTTCCTAGTCTTAGGAGTTTGAGTGAAGAGACTCACCCACTCGGGCATTCCCTCAGTTGGATGAGAGAGGCTGCGGGAGATCAAGGTCTCCCCAGATAGGGCGGTCAAGGGAAAGGGGCAGAATCTGAATAGCTGCTGATGGCACCGTGAGACAGGGAAGGGTCACGAGGGTCAGGCTCACATCCCATCGTTCACCCCATTATCTGGAGCTCTTGAGTGTTCTCGAGCTATCTTCCATGACCACAGACCGTTCCTGTAATCCTCATAGTTAGGAAAGCCTCAGCAAGAAATTCCATGCAAACTCACCCTGAGTGTTACAAAAGGGCAAGTTAACCAATGGGCTTATGTGAATGATGACATAATGTATAGCAGCAAGCTGGCTCCGAGACGGGGTCTAGTGGGAATGAATCATCTCACTGAATCCCGGAAAGGTAGACGCGAGAGCCACAGTAGAGCAGCAGGGCTTTCTGGAAGGGCCGGGCAGGCGCTGGAGGCAGCACCACTTGCTGCTGAGCAGGTCACTGGGAGCAGGCCTTCCCTGTTCTCTCTGGTTAGAAGGGCACATAAGATAAGTGGCCAGAGTGTGCTACATACAAAGCATCATGCTGTTTCCATTTTCATTTCCAAAGTCCACTTGTGACCCCAAAGTCTCACTGATCTACACTTATATAAACATCAGAATAAGGCTCATTAAATCAACAGCTTTAGCTTTAGAATGTGGAAAGTTTCCCTGGTTAATCCTGCTCCGCATGGGAACCTGGCCCTCAAACCGTGTACAAAGCCTGGGGCATGAAGAGTTCAGTTAAACTCCAAGACTGCTCAGCACATTCTCTATCTTGGGAGACACCCAGTATGGGGCAATATCATCAATCTTTTCTATATCTTTAGTTCCTCTTTTCTGAGCGAGTTCCAGACATGATCTCATCCACTGCCACTATATCCCCTGAAAAATAATGATGATAATTTACATCTGCTCTGTGCTCTAGACTTAAAGTGCTTTTACGTATATGTTTTCTCATTTAATGTCTACTTTGACTATGGTGGGATAAATACTGTTCCCATTTTATGGATGTAGAAATGAGGTTTGGTTAGTTAAGTGATCTGCACATGCAGCTGGAGTAGCTCTGGGTCTTCTAACTCAGGCGTTCCCATCCCTGAATTATTCTCACTGGATCTTTTGCCTCCCACAAGGAAGATGGGAGGAAGAATCTGTAACTCCGGGACGTCTGAGTGGCTCAGTCGTTAAGCGTCTGCCTTCGGCTCAGGTCATGATCCCAGGGTTGTGGGATCGAGTCCCGCATTGGGCCCCCTGCTCAGCAGGAAGCCTGCTTCTCCCTCTCCCACTCCCCTGCTTGTGTTCCCTCTCTAGCTGTCTCTCTCTGTGTCAAATAAATAAATAAAACCTTAAAAAAAAGAAGAATCTGTAACTCCCATTTTATCGATGAGGAGATGATGGTACTCACTATTAAGTGGCCTTCACGTAATGCATTGAGAATCTAGGAAATTACCCTGTGTCAAGGTCATCCCGTGCCAAATGATCTGGCCACTGAAGCCATGACAGGATGCAATTTCTTGGAATAAATCTCAAACCTCAAACCTTTCTAACTTTATAAACGTGTAAAACTGTCATCAGAATGATAGCTATGGTGGATAGGTCAGACCCAAGGTTTGCATCTAAATAATGCTCTCTTCTTTAGCTGTATTTTTTAGTTTTTTATTTTTGTTTTTTTCCATTTTTTTTTTAATTTTATTTTACTATGTTATGTTAGTCACCATACAATACATCATTAGTTTTTGATGTAGTGCTCCACGATTCATTGTTTTCGTATAACACCCAGTGCTCCACGCAGTACGTTCCCTCCTTAATACCCATCACTGGGCTAACCCATCCCCCCTCCTCCCTCCTCTCTAGAACCCTCAGTTTGTTTCTCAGAGTCTATAGTCTCTCATGGTTCATCTCCCCCTCTGATTTCCCCCCCTTCATTTTCCCCTTCCTTCTCCTAATGTCCTCCATGCTATTCCTTATGTTCCACAAATAAATGAAACCATATGATTATTGACTTTCTCTGCTTGACTTGTTTCACTTAGCATAATATCCTCCAGTCCCATCCATGTTGATGTAAAAGTTGGGTATTCATCCTTTCTGATGGCTGAGTAATATTCCATCGTATATATGGACCACATCTTCTTTTTTTTTTTAATTTTATTTTATTATGTTATGTTAGTCACCATATAATACATCGTTAGTTTTTGATGTGGTGATCCACGATTCATTGTTTTCGTATGGTTTTTTATTTTATAAAAGATTTTACTTATTTATTTTGGAGAGAGAGAGAAAGGAGAGAGTGCAAGCACAGGGAGGGGCAGAGGGAGAGAATCGCAAGCAGATTCCGTGCAGAGCATGGAGCCCAACGTGGGGCTCAATCTCATAACCCTGAGATCATGACCTGAGCCAAAATCAAGAATCGGACACTCAACCAACTGAGGCACCCAGGCGCCCGAGCTGTATTTTTTAAAGCAAATGAGACTGACCTTGTGAATTCCCAAGACACTAAAGAGTCCATAATTTTAGTAGAGTCCAAACCACATGAAGAAGAAAAACTGAAACATGTCTATCACATGGATTTGGAGTTCTCTTTTAAGCCTCACTCACTGCCCCCCTTCCCTCGATGTTATTTTCAAATTCTAAGCATATGATGGACTAAAGTCCACCAGAGCTATTTCAAGCCATACTTGGCATTGCTAAAGCTCAGATACATTATACAAAATAGCCCACAGTGTGAAACACCATGGAGATACGTAATTACAGCACAGGCTGCCAGTATTCAGTGCCGTCAGCTCCTAGAATGTAGCGGGACAGCTGCTCTAGTCTCTGAAACTCAAAGGCAGTGCCTGGGGCTGGCTGGCATTTGCCTGTGTATCCCAAGACAAATAAAGGCACCAGTCCCAATGAGGCTTGGATGTCCCTGCTGTTACAGGATGCCGCAAGAGCTCAGCTCCCTCTGTCCCAAACCTGGCTTCCTTTCCAGGTGGAATAACTCAGATGTAATGCTTTGTTCCTGCCAGAACTTGGCAGTGGGCTTTTCTCCTGTTAAAAATGTATTCCAAACAAAATTAGTTCATGAAGATGCCTCCGGTTGCTCACTGGCAGAGGGGAAAAAAAAAAAAAAAAGGCATATCTGCTTGGTGGGTTGTTCTCATTGGTGATATGTGTTTTATTTTCTGGTTTGTGTCAGATACAGCCTGAAGCCCTTCGGGGGCGCTTAGGTGCTGGCTCCTGGCACTCGTTATCTGTCCCAGCTGCTTCATTTACCAGCAAGTTCTCCAAAGTCCTTACCCTTTAGCCCAGACACTGCTGATTTGCTCCCAAACCCCAAATGCCACAGCAGGGGAGCATTCACACCATGGAGCTCTCAGGGGCTCGGGAAAACACTGCTCACCTGAAATACACTTGGACCAGAGCTGAGCGCTCTATCCTGGACCCTGACTGAGTCCCTATTCCAGAAAAGGACGTCCCCAGAGAAGATGGGACAGACATGAAGGGAAAAAAGTAGAGGAGGAGGAGAAGGGGAGAAAGAAGGAGAAAGAAGGAGAAAGAAAGAGGAGGAGAAGGAGCAAAGAGGCTGCAAAGGCTGCTGACTTGAAGCACTGCCCCCTACCACCGCTCCTGCCATCACCAGAGTCCCTCAGCTCCACTCCAGCCGGGGGCCAGAGACTCCCCACAGCATTGCAGTATCCGTGCACCGACTGTGGGGAACAGGAAAGGCTTGGAGGGCATTTACAAGCTGCCATTTTCTGAATCTTTCTCTTGGGAAAAGATTCTGGATCCTTGGCTTAAACCCAGCCCTCCATTTTCAATGCTTATTTTGCTTCTCTTTACATATTTATAATTGTACCTGGTTTTAATAGCCTATAATTATAAATTACCAGACTCTGGGAAAGAGTAAGAAGTCTTCATATTAGAGTCTTTACGCACACAAAAAAATAACATTATAGATTACCATGGTAATCTGCAACACCACAGCAATAGATAACACTGTATCTATCACCATGGATATATCCTTAAGTGAGAAAAGCCAGTGATCAATATACCCGTGTACATATAGAGAAAAATACCTGGGAGAATAAACACCAATGTATTAGCAGCTGTTAGACAACTGAGTGGGTGGATTATTTTTGTTCTTATTTGCTTGTCTGCTTTTCTATATTGAATATGTGTAATTTTGTAATTAAAAATAATGAATATAAATAAAAATAAAATAGGAACTTTGTTTGGAAAAAACTCCCGAAAGGATTGTTGAATAAGCTCAGTTTTTTCCCATTACTCTGAATGCATGTGTGCTAGAAGTCAGCCCGCCTGGGTTCAAATCTTGCTTCATTCACTTGAATGATCCTCTCTGGGTCTGATTCTTCATCTGGAAAATGAGGATAAATTAACACCTACTCCAAAGGGTGGTTTCAAAGATTAAATGAGAGTGGGACGTCTGGGTGGCTCAGTCGGTTAAGCGTCTGCCTTCGGCTCAGGTCATGATCCCAGGGTCCTGGAATCGAGTCCCGCATCGGGCTCCTTGCTCAGAGGGGAGCCTGCTTCTCCCTCTCCCTCTCCCTCTGCTGCTCCCCCTGCTTGTGCGCGCTCTCTCTCTCTGACAAATAAATAAATGAAATCTTTTTTTAAAAAAAGACTAAATGAGATATTCCTTATAAAGTATGTGTTAAATAAATGGCATTTCTTATAATTACTCGTCCTTGTATGCTTGACTTTATAGCACAGGTTTAAAACCTTGCAAATAGTTTTCAAAATATTTTTATCCCCCTGTATGCAAATCCATTAGCACTCCCTCTAGCTTTCAGCCCAGCCAGCACTGGCTTCTAGGGGGACAAGCACACTCCTGAAGCCCATGCTACTCAGTGTGTCACAGAAATGGAAAGAAGAGGGAAGAGAAAGGAAATCGATTTGGTTTCTCTTCACCTGGGCAGGTTGACCTGTGCTGAAATTAATTATTGGAAGACACGGTAATAAATGGTTTGCTTTCAGAATCAATACTGGGCAGACAGGAGAGCTTTCCTCTGGAACAGCCTTCCCTGTTTCCTTTCTAAAACGTGTCAATGCTTTCTGAGAGACAGTAGCTTTATTCTTCCCATCCGTATGCTATTCTCGCTGTGCATGGTAAATATGTTGTCACATCGTGAAACTCTAGTGGTTACACTCTTGATACCCTTCTAAGGAGGGCACTGAGTCCGTGAATTCTCTAGAGCGGAGAGTGCTCTCACTTGGTGCCCAGAGTCTCTTTTCTTCCTTCTCCCTTTTCTGGGGCCCTGTGGCAGGCTCAGCTCCAGCCCAGTTTCAGAAATCAAATGGAAACACACATCTCACCAATAGACCTCCACATCAGGTCCCCTTGGCAACCATCCAGCCCTGCCCTGCTGCCCAGTTTTGATCCTGTCCCTAAGAATCAGTCCTTCCTTACCTGATACCCCAGGAACCCAGCCTCTGACTTGCAGCCCAGTGGCTGGAGCCTTGCTATCCGTTAAGAGCCTTCCCACATGCAAATTGCCCATTCTTCTCCTTGGATCTCTGAACACATTTGCTCCTGGATGCCCAGTGCTGGGTACCCAGTATCTACCGCCCCCAGGCAGAATGCACCATCATTCCATTTGCTTCCAACTGGTCAAATTAGATGGCCATTTCTTCCACAGTGTTTAACCTGAGGGTCAGGCTTCTCAGTACCCATAGCTGATCTGTCCCCTTGGCACCTGTATGGCATACCGTATGGCACAGTATGGAAGTGGCCTAAAAAACAGACACATAGATGCAGGGAACAAAATAGAGAGTCCAGAAATAAATCCACACTTATATGGTCAACTAGTCTATGATAAAGGAGACAAGAATATACAAAAGGGAACAGACCTACTCTTTCCAACATAGTCAAGCAGCCCACACCAAGCTGAGTGTTCAGAGATGACAGCAAGGTATTTGATAACTTAGCCTGGAAGAGAGTGAGGCTTAGATGTATTATATCACCTCCACCCCATGGCCACCACTGCTGTCACAGAGGCCACTATTCATCAAGTCCCTCCTATGAACCAAATTCTCTATTAGGCACTTTCCATATGTTATTTCTAACTGTCACATCACTCTTCAGGGTAGGTGTCCCTATCTCCAGTTTAGAGAAGGACACCGAGGCTCGGGGAAATAAAGTGACTGGCCCAAGACCAATAAAATGAAAGAACAGGTTGATTCCAAATGCTGTGCTTTTCTTCCTATACCCTGTGTCCCAACAGATAGGAAATCACAGCTGACAGGGAACTCTCAAACGGGCTTAGGGAGCTATCAAGGGGAACAGATTTGGGAAACTAGTAAGTTTAGTTAGTGATAGCCTGATCCTAGCAAAAGGTGAAAAGGAAAGAAACAAAATAATCTCCTAACCTGGTCAAGTGTCGTCCACCAGGTTGTGCCGGAAAATGGAAGTGAAGACTCAGGCCAGATCCTGGCCAAGTTCATTGTTAAATAGGCACCAACCATTGGCACATGTGTTCCAGAAAAGCCAGAGAACAGGCAGAGAAAGGCAAAAGGCGGTCATAGGGTTTCCAAAGGTCTAGGGTCACACAGACCCTTTGGACTAAAAAGATGTCATAGAGAATCATGAAGGTGGTCCTAGAATCCAAGGGAAATCTTAGACAAAAGGAGGGAAAAAGTGTCACTCAGCAGTCTTGTGGCCATAGTACCAACATGTAGCTATCTGAGGGATTACGCAGATACACACATCGAGAGAGGACTAGGAACTGGTTCTAGGGTGGACCCTGCCAGGCCTCATCCCAGAGACATCTAAAGTTCTTGTGAATTGAGAGAGTCTACGGCAAGGTGGTTGAGAGCCTGGGCTCTGGAGCTAGACTACCAGGGCTTGAATCCCAGCTCCACCGTTTCCTAGCTCTGCCAACTTGTGCTAATCATTTAACCTCTTTGCCTCAGATTTCTTATTTGTAAATGTAGAAATCCCTAACTCATGTACAAAGCTGGAGGTACCACAACCCCAGATTTCAAGATATATTACAAAGCTGTAGCAATCAAAACAGTATGGTATTGGCATAAAAACAGACACATAGATGCATGGAACAGAAGAGAAAGTCCATAAAAAACCCCACACTTATACAGTCAATTAATCTATGATAAAAGAGGAAAGAATATACAATAGGGAAAAGACAGTCTTCAACAAATGGTGCTGGGAAAACTGGACAGCTAAATGCAAAAGAAAGAAACTGGACCACTTCCTTATACCATATACAAAAATAAACTCAAAATGGTTTAAAAACCTATATGTGAGACCTGAAACCATAAAACTCTTAGAAGAAATCATAGGCAGTAATTTCTTTGACACTGGCCATAGAAACATTTTTCTAGACATGTTTCCTCAGATAAGGGAAACAAAAGCAAAATTAAACTATTGGTACTACACCAAAATAAAAAGCTTTGCACAGCAAAAGAAACCATCAACAAAACAAAAAAGCAACCTACTGAATGGCAGAAGATATTTGCAAATTATATATCCAATGAGGAGTTAATATCCAAAATATATAAAGAACTTATACAACTCAACACCAATAAACCAAATAATCCAATTAAAAAATGAGCAGAGGACCTAAACAGACATTTTCCCAAAGATATACAAATGACCAACAGACTTATGAAAAGATACCCAATATCACTAGTCATCAAGGAAATGCAAATTAAAACCACAATGAGATATCACTTTATAACTATCAGAATGGTTAAAATAAAAAACATGAGAAATGTTGGCAAGGATATGAAGAAAAAGGAACCCTCGTGTACTGTTGGTAGGAATGCAATCATTTCTACCATAGTGCTGTAGCCACTATGGAAAAATAGTGTGGAGGCTCCTTAAAAAATTAAAAGTAGAACTACCATATGATCCAGTAATTCTACTACTGGGTATTTACCCAAAGAATACGAAAACACTAATTCAAAAAGATATTTGTACCCCTACGTTTATTGGAGCATTATTTATAATAGCCAAGATATGGAAGCAAGCAAAATCCAAGTGTCCATCGACAGAGGAGTGGATAAAGATGATGTGGTGTGTGTATGTGTGTGTGTGTGCACATGCGTGTGTGTTTATGTATAAAGGAATATTAATATATATTTAAAAATATATATTAAAGGTTCTTAGTGGAATATTAATACATAATATTATATATAATATACATATAATGGAATATTACTCAGCCATAAAAAAAGAATGAAATCTTGCCATTTGCAACAACATGGATGAACCCAGAAGTTATAATGCTTAAGTGAGAGAAGTCAGTCAGGGATAGACAAATATCATATGATTTCACTCCTATGTAGAATTTAAGAAATAAAATAAATGAACAAAGAAAAAAAGAGACAAAAAAATGAACTCTTAAATACAGAGAATAAACAGGAGGTTGCTAGAGGGGAGGTGAGTGGGAGGGATGGGTGAAATAGATAAAGGGATTAATAGAACACTTATATTGATGAGCACTGAGAAATGTATAGAATGGCCGAATTATTATATTGTACACCTGAAACTAATTTAATATTGTATGTTAATCATACTTGAATAAAAAATATTGAAAAAAGAAATACCTAACTCAGTGATGTTATGAGGATTAAGTGAGTTAATATAGGAAAAATAGAACAGTGTCCAGCACACACAAAGTACTCAGTAAGTGTCACGCTACTGTCATTATTGTTGTTGGTATTAGGGTCTCTTCAATAGGGAGAAGCAAAAAATGTCTATCAATGAACATGATACACTGAATCAAAAGAAGTATGACTAGATGAGCTATCTTGGACTTAGAATCAATATACTGAACATAAAATCGGTATACAGTATAATTCTTTTGTCTAATTTACTTTTTGGGTTTTTATTTTTGCCTTTAAAATCCTTTTGGAAAAGGCCAATATTATTCATCTCTCAAAAAAAGAGGATTTTTGGAAGAGAAAAATAACTTCACTACATATAAGCTAGCAGAAAAAGAGGGTTAACGGTACAGTATGATGGTAAGCTATCCCAGCTGGAAAAATCATGGAAACTTAGTGGGGCTGGGGAAATGCACATAGTAAGGATTACCATTTCCTCTTGTCAAGATTGGTTTCCTAGGACTTCAACTGAAATTATTTTTTAGTATTTTTTCAATTAAAAAAAAAAAACATGGAAGAGTCCAAAACCTCACTCAAAATATGACTCAAAAAATGCTTCTTCCCAAGTGTCAGATCCTGGGCAGGGCTGTCCAGGTTGATCTCAGCTCAGTGCAGTCTCACTAATTCTAACAGGGTGGCTCTCACTTAGGTCTCAGGCTATATGGTTTTGGGGCCTGCGTTCTTATGAATATTCATCTAATCTACTTCTCTTCCATTTCTCATTCTTAGAATTGGAAGGGATCTCAGAGATAATCTGACCTGATATCCATCCCACAAAGAAATCCTCTCTGTACCATTCATTTACTTTTTCAAGTGCCAATTGCCTGTTAGGCTCACTGTGCTAGGCATTGAGATAAAAAGACTAATGAGACAAAATTCATGCTCTAAGGAAGTCACAGTCCAGCTGGGGAGTGAGGCTGGCATAAAATTAATGATGACACTGCATGATAACTACCATGACAGGGATGTGGCCAAAATAAGTGGATGCCTAGAAAAGGGGCATTCAACCAAACCATGGAGACCACTCCTTCCAAGAAGAGATGATACTTGAGATGAGTGTTTCAAGATGAACAGAAGCTGGTCAGGGGTGGTCAGACTTAAATAAATGGGAATGATGAAAGAGCAGACAGCATTGCACTTGAGAGCATGGCATGTTCAGGTACAAACTGGGACAGCAGGAGTATAGGGGATGGGGGGTAGAGGGAGCACATTATCGATAAGAGAGAAAGCCAGAGAGGCAGTAGCCAGGTGATAAAAGGTTTATGATATCAATAGTTCGAACTTTATCCTAATGGAAAGCCATCTATGGGTTCCATAACTGATGGAATAGCATGATGAGATGTGCATTTCAGGAAAACCACTCTTACGGCAGCGTGGGGAAGGATTTAAGAAGACTATGACGAGTTAGGAAAAACAGGAGGATAGTGTGACAAACCAAAGAAGAGATAATGAGACTCTGATCTCAGGCAGTGGCAATGGAGATGAAAGGAAAGGGACACATAAAGAGGTAGTAGCATTAGTAGGACTTTGCAAAGGACACATGAGGGGTGAGAGCAAAGCAGAAGTCAAGAATGATTCCCAAGTGTCTGGCTCGAGCAACTGGGTGGATGGTGTCCTTCGCTGGCGTGGGGCATACAGGAGGAAGAGCACACCTGGAAGGGGTGGAAAATGATAAAATAAATTTTGGATATACTGGTTTTGAGAATCCTCTGAGAAATCGAAGTGGAGGTATCCAGAGAGTCAATGGGTTTATGAATAGGTTGCTCAGGGGTGAGATCAGAGATAAGACATGGATTTCAGAGCCATCAGACTAATGGTGGCAGTTGAGACTAGGAAAGAGTATAAAATCATGTCTGGAGTGTACAGTGAGACGAGACAGTCTGAGGAAATCCTTGGGAAAAGGGAGAAGAGTCTAAAAAGGACCAGCCAAAAAGACATAAGGAAACCAAGAGAGCATGGTGTCATGGAAGGCTGGGAGAAGAGAATTTAAAAAGGAGGAAATCGTCGAGAGGATCAAATGCTTCCTGAAACCAATTAATATCTGAAAAGTGTCCTTTGGATTTAGCAAGAAAAAAGCCCAGTTGAAGACTTAGGTAAGATTAACCTCAGTTGCCCAGAGGGAATAGAAGTCCAATGGCAGGGGTCAAAGGGCATCTAGGAGATGAGGAAGTAGAGATGGCAAATAAAAACTCTTCTCTCAAACACCTGGGCTATGAAGGAAAGGAGAAACACCGGGGAAGTAGTCTAAACTACCAGAAAAGGTTGTCTAAGTTTCTTTTTATTCATTTTTTATTTGTTCATTTTTAAGATAGGAAAGACTTGAGGATGTTTATATCCTAAGGGAATAAAGTGTCACCTCTACCAGAAAGCCTCCAGTGATAAGCACAAGACATCACAAGGTATTTCATTCTGATTTTGGACAGCTCATAAAAAAATCAACCATGGGTTAGAAGTTACACCTGAATTAAACTAAAATGGGCTTCACTAACCCTTCCACCCTTACTTCTTCTATCGGAAGCCTTCAATTATCAAGCCTATCCCCCTGCCTTCCATAAAACATTATTTACTCAAAACAGAATATATCCAGTTACTTGGATTTCACTATCCTAGCAGTCTTCTGACAATCAAGTATAGTTTGTCAATATCCTTTTGAATACGTATTTTCTCAAATTAGGCACAATACTACATATGAGATTTAAATAGCCAGTGGATAGAGAAATCCTTACTTCTCTGGTTTAGAGATTATACACTTGACCGTTGATTGACAATGAGCTTGAACTGTGCGGGTCTATTTATATGTGGGTTTTTTTGTTTTTTGGTTTTTTTGGATAAATACAGTAGAGTCCTGTAAATGTATTTTCTCTTCCTTATGGTTTTCTTAACATTTTCTTTTCTCTAGCCTACTTTATTGTAAGAACATAGCACATAGGGGCCCCTGGGTGGCTCAGTCGTTAAGTGTCTGCCTTTGGCTCACGTCATGATCCCAGGTCCTGGGATCGAGCCCCACATTGGGCTTCCTGCTCAGTGGGGAGCCTGCTTCTCCCTCTCCCACTCCCCCTGCTTGTGTTCCCTCTCTCGCTGTGTCTCTTTCTGTCAAATAAATAAAATCTTAAAAAAAAAAAAAACATAGCACATAATACATATAAAAATATGTGTTAATTGACTGTTTATATTATCAGTAAGTCTTCTGGTCAACAGCAGGCTATAGGCAGTTTTTGAGGAGTCAGAAGTTATATGTAGATTTTTGACTACACGAGGGTTGGTGCCTAACCCCCTGTGTTATTCAAGGGTCAACTGTATTTAAATTTATATCATTACTCAAAAGCCTTTACTATTTCCGCTTTAAGAGCAAAGTCTAAACCCTTTCATCTAAAGGTCAATGTTCCTGAGAGTCTAGACACAACCTATACTCCTTTGAGCTTTTCTACAATGATTCGCTCTCTCTCATGTAGAATCCTCCACTCTCAACAACATATAGATGTTTTATTTACAGTGTCACGAAATTTACAGGCGATGTCAGGAAATTTGAGGACTGTCATCACCACCATAGCTTCCCTTGAACCGGAAGTGAAATCGTATCAGAACAGCATTTCCCATATCCTCCATGTGATGGAGCAGACCATGGTCCTCTCTAGCCGTCAGTATTTTTCTTCTTCTTACCGCTCTAGTACTTCTCCATATTGTCTAATACCCTCAGGTTTGTAGTCTCATATCGAAGTCATCCTTTCTGGTATACCTTCATCCCTCCTATTAGAATGAGTCCTTTAAACAAAAAGTCCTCTTCTCTCACCATTTTCTAGTTATGAGCTCAATACCCTAAAGTCTCAGGAATGTTTTGTATTTGTATTTGTATTCTGGTATTAAAATTTAAGTACATATAATAAGTACATATATATATTGCATATACATATTACAATATAATATATATGTATATATGTGTATGTATATATATATGTGTGTGTATATATATATATATATACACACACATATATATATATTGCAGGCAATTGTATTTGTATTTTCCTACCTAAGGTGACCTAAGGGCATCTCCTTCACAAGGTGCTTCTTTCTTTCTTTTCTTTCTTTTTTAAAGGTTTTATTTATTTGACAGAGAGAGAGACACAGTGAGAGAGGGAACACAATCAGGGGGAGTGGGAGAGGGAGAAGCAGGCTCCCCGCGGAGCAGAGAGCCCGATGCGGGGCTTGATCCCAGGACCCTGGGATCATGCCCTGAGCCGAAGGCAGACGTTTAACGACTGAGCCACCCAGGCGCCCCACAAGGTGCTTCTTTCTATGCCACCTCTATGGCACCCCACATATCTGGTTTTGGCTTTATTAGGATAATTTTCTCCTTCCACTTCAAAGTTCACTTCAATCTTTCTAGATAGATCAGCAAAGCTTTCTGCCAAATCTTCCCCAATCTTTATGAGATGCACTTTCCCCTTACCAGAAGTCCATCATCCTGGCTTTGTAGGGTATACTCCAGAACACTTTTGAAAACACCATCTACATAGGCAGCCATTTGTTTTTCAATGCCTTCCCTCTTTTCCATAGTCCCTGCCGTCACATGGAACAAGAGATAAGAACGCCACCTGTGCTTCTGAGTCTTTCAGTTTGCTCTCCAGAACCTAAAGTCATTAGGAATGCAGTCTCAATTTCTTTGGAATGTGCCATTTGTTCCACATAGGAAGCAGAAGTGGGGGACAATTCATGGTCTTGATAAGAAGTTCTTGGTAGGCTTTCTATAATAGCTTGGATATTGGCTCTCTCTCAATTTCCACAAGTGTATATAAAGTGACCTTCAAAACCCATGGTTGGGAGTTATCCACAATATAACCTTTCTTCTTCCTGAGAGTGGTCCCAAGAGCCCTCCCCTCAGCTCATGCAACTTTTCCCTGGTGCTCCATGGAGGGAATGTCCTGAATCCACTCAAATGGGATGAATGTCATGCAAGATCCAAAGGGTAAGACTGTCCTTCATTTCTCTGCTATTTCACATTCTTCCACTTGCCCACTTCTTGACATTAATTTCTCTGCATTTTCCTGGCTTTCTTCCTCACTATTTTTTTCATCCTGCTGAAGAAAGTTTTATCCTCTCTAAGAAGCTGGAGTGTGAAAAAGCATCTATTGAAGCTTTCCCACCTTTTCCTTCTGCTTGCATTTGCAGTTGCTATAATTGGTCACCATCTCAGGCATGAAAAGAAGGAACTTACTCCAAAGATCACTACACCATCCCCTAGACAGGTATATTTATTGGGTCACCAAATGAACTAATGGTTTATCTTGGTTTTGCTGGAAATGCTCCTTGAAAACCCTGAAAGGAAAAAGATTAGGCTTCCTTTCAAACTATGGGACTTCTTAGAGGGTTACAATATGTTTAATGCATGTTTCTCTTTGGATCATGATTTCCTCAAAACGGAAACTGTTATATCTCTTTAATTTCTCAAGGTGCCTGACACAGACTTGATGGGCTTGGAAACTGATGAGTACTACTGTCTGACTCCGAGGGCAGGGACTTTCTACCCCTATGGATTCCCTATTCTAACTGCCCTTGGAGCTCTAGTAAGTTAGCTGATTACACTTTGAAGATCTTTGATGGGTAAGGTCACTGATAGGTCCACTAAAATGTTTCCCTTCCATTTTTGCCTATTTTTTAAAAGATTTTATTTATTTATTTGACAGAGAGAGACCCAGCAAGAGAGGGAACACAAGCAGGGGGAGTGGGAGAGGGAGAAGCAGGCTTCCCACTGAGCAGGGAGCCCGACGCACGGCTCAATACCAGGACCCTGGGATCATGACCTGAGCCGAAGGCAGATGCTCAACAACTGAGCCACCCAGGCGCCCCCATTTTTGCCTATTTTGACCCCAAGACTCATATTGAATTTTTTAAAGTGTTTTCTATTCAAGTTTGGGAAAACAGCAAGAGTCAGATAAACAACCAACCAGAGATTATTGAATGAAGTGCTTAATCGTGCCTATGTTTTTATATTTCTTTAAATCTTTCTTTAAATGGTCTGTTCTTTCAAAAATGTTACACAAATGCTATTTAATATGCTTAGCTGTTTAAATGTGATTTGGTGCTTTGAGATTTTAGATAATGTATATTTGAGTGCAAATGATTGCTAATTTTTTTTACTAAGCTAGCTTACAGAAAGTCTGGCATTCCAGATAATGAGGTCATAAAGCAGACCATTCACAGAGCAGGCACAGCTGCTCTCTAAAACACAGGCACTTGAGTACTTTCCTTCTGAGTAATAGCAAATATCTCAGGACAAAATAACAGTACCATGGCCCATACTACCTCCTGGGCAAGATGTGGACACACGTATCCCCTGACAGATATGATGTGATGGGCAGCAACTCTATCTTATACTTCTTTATACTCCTGATAACAACTACCGTGCCACAAAAATATATATAAAGATATAATAAGTGTCTTTTAAAATCTGATTTACTCTATAGCCTGAGTCATGTGATGAGTTTATAGGCAACTTGAGTAAAGTATCTACCAGGATCAGAAGGGTTCCTGCTAGTCCCCAGGTCTTCTGTTTGAGCACAGAGGATCTCAGTAACTTGGACTAGAAACATTTATAGAGACAGACCCCTGCTGCACACGTGGCCCCAGACTATCCCCACCTGCCTGTCAGGAGCCTCCCCTGCCAAGTGGGAAGTGGCTTCCTTCCCATTCAGCTCAGCTTCCAGGTAGACTATTCGAAGAGTGCCATCTGCAGGATGAACTGAGGACCATAAATACTTCATTCACTTCCTTCAAATGACCGTTGAATTTGTTTAAAATGTGCTCAAGAGCTAATAAACACAAAATGTAAGGTCATGGTTTGCTACATTAATTCTTCCCAGATATACTGGATATTTCTACTGTTGTCTTCAGTGTCTTTACACGATCTCCAGAGTAGAGGTGTATTTGTTCCATGAGTTCACACTGCCCTTGGGCCTCTCCCTGTGCGTAGCCCTTTTCTCTGCTGGAGGGCTTGCTCTTTCCTGTAGAAGGGCAGCATCCCAGGGATGCAACAGGTGCAACAGCTCTCTTCCTGCTTTGATTCAGGACAATTTTTTAACTTGAATATAGAGAATGGGTGCTCAGAATTTCCTTCTCCTATCAGCCTCAGGTCAAAGAACCATAAAATCATGACATTAAAAGAGATTCTTTCACTGAATCATGACCCTCTGTAGTTCTGGTAACAAGTGACACCCCCCCCCCAACCTCCTACTTCTCATCATTTGTGATGTCCTTTCTGACTAGATCTCTTGACCAGCAACCCCAAACAACAAGCAACAAAAGTTTCCATGCTTTGGCTCTGTAGCATTGATCTCTGACTCAAGAATTGTCCAATCCTGATTAAATCCACTCCTCCCCTCCCAGTGGCCCTCACCTAATTGAGAACAGAAGCAAGAGAGAGAGGGCACACCCTTTCCTGCCTGGATCATCTCCTTTCCCACCACCTGAGCGTGATGATCACATTGCACAGAAGAAAGCAGATCTGAGGCTGCTGCCAGTTCATCTGCCTTTGCCACAGTCAAGTTGATTTTCCAATGTGGACTACCAATTCCAGGATGCTAGGGAGCTCCGCTGCCCATACCCTTCCCCAGAGTAGGGATGAGAAAACAAAACAGGATTTATTACTAGACTATGAGATTCATCTCTCAAGACCGATTTGCAGGGCAATATGGCAACTTCATGGCCCATGCTTATGTGTGCCCTTTGTTGTCCACATCTGTCCCCTTTCCAAGGGGAATACTTCAAAAAGCATGAGCCTTTTAGAAGGCAGAACTCTCTCTCCTAAGAAAGACGCTGTCTTATCTGAAAGCAGGGACAGGGAGAAGTGGATTATAGCAAGAGATTGGGAAGAGTTGTAATGTATGCCAAACGGAATGGCCACAGCATCTCCTCTCCACCCCACCTGCCCCCCTCTTGCTCTTTGTTCTGTACTTTTCTTGAGGAAACTGGCACTTGGAAATGAATTTTACACTCAGGTCCTATACTTCAATAAGGAGGGGCAGAGTGAAGTTAGGGTAAAAACATGACTCTGAGGTCAGACAGACCGAGTTTGAATCCTAGCAGAGCTGCTGACAAGCCAGACGATTTGGGCACACTGAAGAATTTTTTGAGCTCTAGCATCATATTCTATAAAACAAGGCTAATACTATCCACCATCCAGGATTGGTGGGAGATAAAACACATAATGGAACCCCAGGCTCTCAGAACGTGTCCATTCTTTCTTTAGTATGAATTTAAGTGAATGTGTCTCTGCTACTGATTGAAAGGCACTGTCCCATGTGAAAGGCTTATCAGGCATCAGCAAGAAGGTAGGGGAGCAATTGGGAGAAGTGGGGTTAGAGTTCAGGTGGCAGCCAGGCTTGCTCGGTTGAAACAACACACAAAACAATAGCTCCCTCAAGGGCCTATAACCAAGGCTGACATTGCCTCTGAGGTTGCAGCAGGAAGGGGGAGAGGGGGGCTGGCTGACTCAGGGCTGTGGGTGGCTCTGGGGATGTTCTTTCTGAGTGAGGAAGGGCTGAGCCACAGGATAGCCAAAGGGCAAGAACACTACAGCTATGGGATGGCTCCATTCCAATAGACCGCCCCAGATCCGACAACACCCCTTCTCAGCAGACAGGGAGTCCATGTGGCCCTCTCCAATCCTTTGTCCCCTGACAGATAGCAAAAGCACCCAGGATGTTGGACACTCAGATATTTTGGGTCTGTGCTACATCCAGAGACCCATTTGGCCCATGTCTATATTACATCGGCATGATCCAGCCCATTCTGTAGAAGGTCTTTGTATGGATGAGACTTGCTTTTTTGTTCTTGTGATGGTAGTAAAATATACATAATGTAAAACTTTTTAAGTTCAGTGGCATTAAATACATTCACATTGTTGTGCAACCACCACCACCGTCCATCTCCAGAACTCTTTATCTTGTAAAGGTGAAACTCTGTACCCATTAAATAATAACTTCCTATTCCCTCCCTTGCCCCAGCCCCTGGCAACCATCATTCGACTTTCTGTCTCTATGAATATGGCTACTCTTGGTACTTCATATAAGTGGACTCCTATTTGTCCTTTCAAAACTGACTTATTTCACATAGCATAATATCTTCAAGATTCATCCATATTGTAGTACGTTGTCAGATTTCCTTCCTTCTTGAGGTCAAATAATATTCCATTGTTTGTATAGACCCCATTTTCTTTATCCTTTCATCTGGACACTTGTGTTGCTCCCATCTTTTGGCTATTGTGAATAACGCTGCTATGAACATGAGTATAGAAGAATCTTTTCACATCCCAGCTTTTAATTCTTTTGAGTATATATGTAGAAGTAGGATTACTGAATCATATGGTAATTCTATGTTTAATTTTTTGAGGAATTGCCATACAGTGACTCCATCACTTTACATTCCCACCAACTGTGCACAAAGATTCTATATGAGGCTTTCTTTATTGCATAGGTTGGGTCTAATCCATCTGTATTCCCAGCTTGAGGTCACTAGTGACTCAGTCTTTCTGGCACCTGCCAGGCCTCTCACTTTCCAGCACCTACTTGCAGCTTCCTTAGAGATGTAGTTTGCTCCCACCACTTTCTTGTCCTCTAGCAGATTCCTTTGGTTTTTGACAGGGGCTCACCTTTGACATCCACAGCTCACCCACAGTTCTCTCTGGGACTGGTAGCACTCTGCATGATGCCCAGGGTGACACCCACCCTGAGGACTGCCCACATGGTGGGATGGGAGCCAGGCCTGGTTAACAGCTGCGGCAAACACTAGCTTTGTCATCCTGCCTCCTGCCCCATACTGGTCCCCCCGCAGACGCCCCTACCCTGCTTCATTCCTTGGTCTTAGTTTCCACTGCAACTGATCATGTCTGACAATATAAATGGACAGAGTAGTATTTCATCTTGAAGATGAAGATGTTCAGGATCCATTAGAGAACTCCCCAAAAGAGAAATATAAGAGAGTTTGGATAATATTGGGGGGTTGCAGGCTCAGAACAAAAAACCCTCTTATACCCCTTACCATGAAGTCAAATGGTCAAGGCCTCTCACGGCATCTTTGTGAAATTAGATAAAAATGCCCTTTGGGATCAGGTATAGAGCTCATCTAAAAGACCGAACATTACGCCATATTCTCTGGGCACAGTCAGCCTTATGGATACATGATGTGGGTGAACAGGTACCGTCTCCTCCTCCAGGTCCTGGAAGACACACAGCTCTGCAAGCAGAGCTAATGCTGATTTTCAGCTCCCACTTGCCCCTGGTGATAACTGTAAGCAGTAGTTCTGGGCTGTCGATGTTTCTAACATCCATTCCTTCTGCTATTACCACCTTGTGGACAAGGCATTTACTGATCATGCTTGCCAGGAAGATTTTCTCTGAAGACCATAAACTAAAGGTCTATTTATCACTCACCTAGTGATCCAAGAGCAGACAAGGGTCTCCTTGCATCAGGCAGGAAGGCAACCCAGAAACCACTGGACTATCAACCCAAATACCAAAGCCATGGCCCTGGCTTCCCTCACCCAGTTCCACACACACACACAACCACACAGAGCGTCTCACCTGAGCCACCTCTTCAAAGTCATCGTGCCTCTTCTGCAGGGCCCGGGCTCGATGCAGCGACTTCCCAACCCCGGTGTGTTTGCTGAGAAAGGCCTCACCATGGTTTTCAATCCAGTCCAACACCTGGTCAGGGAAGGAGGACAGAAACAATGACTCCCTGGCAGAAGGAAAGCCATGTGACAACATGAGCGACCGCCAGCATCCTAGAGTTCCCATCCCCATCAGAAAGCAACAGTCCAGCTGGACATGTTCAGCCCACCATCGATCCAGGGATTTCACTACTGTCACTGGTCACGTAACAGTCCACCCTGAACTAAAGTCAGCTCATCTTTGATCGCCAGGGTATCCCCTCGTTACATTTCAGCTTTCCCAGCCTTAATTAGTCCATTATTTTAAACAAGTTACACAGACCATCAGGCACAGTTTAAGCCCCTCACTACCTTTACTCCACCCACATAAAGTCAGACACACTGGTGGAAAATTAGGCAGCATCAGGTCAGGGCGATTCCTTGGCCCTCACAGCCTACTCATCCCTCACTGCCCCAGAAAAATGCTCACAGCAGAGGCAACTAATCATGAGGCCCCTGCCTCCTTGCGCTCCTGGGACTCCCTTCCTGATCTTGAGAGGAAAGTCGGCACTGGTTAGTCCCCACCTGGCTGCCCCAGAGAGTGATCACCAGGACAACTGTCCTTTGTGGCTTCCTTCCTTCCACCCCTCTCCTCCGATCAACACCAACCTCCCAACCAAATAAATCAAGGTCTTTACATCCTAAGGCCTTTAGTATCTATGATTCCCTTTGGGGAAGAAGTGGAGACCCCATGTTTTTCTAGGCTTAAGACCTAGTGATTTGGCCTCGGAACATTTTCCTTGGTATTTAGAGAAGGTGGAACAGCCATAGAGGGATGAAGAGGGGATGCTAAGAAGGTGAGAAAATAGGAGGGGCACTGGACGGGGGAAGCCGTGAAGTGGAGGGAGGACTAAAGCCTTTAACATCTATTTTGCATTCACGCTGATGGCCTAACAAACACATGGGGTGCCTCCCAGGGAGAAGGGAAGCAGTTCACCTCCTGGTCTCTGAAGAGTTGGCGCTCAGCAAAGCAGGTGGCCACAATTAAATCAGAGTGTACAGCCACATACTTGTTCTAGATCCTGCCAAGACAACTGAGCTCACTCTGTTCTGGCTATTCTGGACCTAACCTGAACATCTGGTTAATGATGTACTAGCCTTCTCAGGTTCTAGAGGACTTTCTGGAAAAATGATTTAGATGAACTGGGCCTGTTTATTTATTTATTTTTAAGATTTTATTTATTCATTTGAGACAGAGATACAGAGAGAGAGAGAGCACGAGCAGGGGGAGAGGCAGAGGGAGAAGGAGAAGTAGGCCCCCTGCTGAGCCAAGAGCCTGATGTGGGGCTCAATCCCCAGACCCTGGGATCATGACACGAGCCAAAGGCAGACGCTTAACCATCTGAGCCACCCAGGCTCCCCGGGCCTGTTTAAAAAGATGTTTTAGGGGTCCCTGGGTGGCTCAGTCAGTTAAGCACCTGCCTTTGGCTCAGGTCATGATCTTGGAGTCATGGGAGTCTGCTTCTCCTCTCCCTCTGCCCCTCCCTCCGCTCTTGCATGTGCATGTTCTCTCTCTCAAATAAATAAATAAATTCTTAAAAATAAATAAATAAAAGGATGCTTTAGTCCATTCCTCTGTTACTTCTACGGACTGCCCTGTGGCAAGCAGACAGACCAAATCATTCCATTGACTACAGGCATGGGAGTTCTGGCTCCAAAGAATCTAGCCTTTGGCTTCACTTCCTTTAACATTTGAAATAAATTACACCTGCAATTGTGCAAAGTATAGAAGCCTTCCAAGTCTTCAGTGACACTATCACAAAGCTCACAACAAGATTGGTATTGGGTCAGAGAAATGTACATATGAATATAAAAATGAGATTTAACAAACATCCACTTAACAAAACTGGAATGTAAGATAATTGCCCATTAAAAAGGAGAAAATAAAGGCTTCTTAGAAAATGACTATATAAACATTGGGTGTAGAGATTTAACTATTTTATATAACAAGTTCTGGCAATATATGTTTTTAATATTCCGGAGGCATGTCTATGAAAAGAAATTGCAGTAGTAAATGAACTGGATTTTTTACCTTTTGCAAACACTGAAAAGCAGCACTGAAAGGAATTCTAAATGTTCCTTTCTTAGAAGAAATAAGAGCCTACAACTCTCTAGAATTATGTATGGGGAAATTTCAACAACAACAACAAAAATCAGGAGAGTGCATTTTTACTTGGCCTGACACAATGTGATCCCACAATTTTCTATTGTAAAGAGGATGATGAGCATCAGCATGCAAGGTCAAAGAAAAATACTTCTAGTGACAAAGTTTTCCATGTATTGTGTACCATGGATAGTACAGCTCTAATTTTTATGCATATTTAAACTTATATTAATACCATGAAGTGAAGCTTATGGATAATTTTGATAATTTTTATATACAAAAGAGCTGTCTTGTGGCTTTTCAAGACTGCTTCGGTATTTATGACAGATTTTCAGATTACAATTATTTTTTTATTTAGTTGTGAGCAGTTAAGTGTGATCTGCTTGCCTGGTAATGTTTTAACGAGTTTATTTTATTTCATTTCATTTTGTATCTCTAGCTTTAATAAAATTTGTTATGCTAAAAACAAATTGGTTTAAGAGGAAAGCTTTCCATCTACTAGTTCGCAAATGGTTAGCTTTCATACTCCCTGGGGGTAATTTCACAACTTGTGAAGTTCTCTTAAAAAGCAATTTGTGTTTGGGCGCCTGGGTGGCTCAGTTGGTTAAGCGACTGCCTTCGGCTCAGGTCATGATCCTGGAGTCCCGGGATCGAGTCCCGCATCGGGCTCCCTACTCGGCGGGGAGTCTGCTTCTCCCTCTGACCCTCCTCCCTCTCATGCTCTCTGTCTCTCATTCTCTCTCTCAAATAAATAAATAAAATCTTTTTTTTTAAAAAAAAAGCAATTTGTGTTCTACTTAAGTTCTTTTGCTTTCTTTAAAATGTCAATTCATTGTCAGTTAATGACCCTTAAGTTGACTTAATTAGTTCTACCTTAACCTCTTAAAAATCTATTATTCATATTCACTAGGCTTTTATTAAACATAATTTTGATTGCTCTGTGATGTTATATTGTCTCCATTTAGTCCAGCTTCTGTCATCAGAACCGAAGCTGTGGGGAACCCATGAGCAACCTCAGTGAAGATGCAGAGACTGCGTGGAAATCAATTTAACAAATAAGAAGGCAAATGATTTAGGATGTGAACAAAATTACTTTAATAATCATAGAGACTGAAAAAGTACCTGAGGATAGAGAAACATAATCACAACATGAGGTATTGTTTAAAATGCTGGTTTCTGACCCTTTTGTTTCAGACAGTTCACTTAGAGCCAACCTTGTTTGACACACATTTTGACCCCATGCTCTCCTGACTCTGATTCCATGTCCCCCAATTCTGGGAGAACAATCTAGCTTCTCCCCTAGATTGCACAGCAGAGAAATGTGCTTTCTGAGCAGACACCAGCAGTGCCTGATAATTACATGACACCCCGTAAATTAATGTGCAGCATCAGAAGGCTGGATATCCCACAGTTTCTGGTGCATCCCAGACTTGGGACATGACTGGTTGAAGAATAAACTGCATTTCTAGCCAAATCCCTGGAGCCCTACTGAAGCATCTGCACCCATCAAGGTGCCCCTCATTAGCTATCTTTGTTTAACTTCTCTCAGCTACAAAATTTTATTTAAAATAATCAATTATTAATTTTAGTCAAGATAGTACAGGATGATAGTTAATAATACCTATTAATGGCTTTGAATTGGTTTTCAGCTGTTTCCAACGTAGAAGGTTTTATTTTTTAGTTTTTGCCTGTGGGTTCTTCAGGGAGCAATGAAGCACATGTGGGATGTGAATATCGCTGGATTCAAACAGATACTTACTAGTCCTATTGTGCCCTAGTGCTGGGCACTAGAACAGCCCAGGATGCAGTATTAAACAAGGCAGGCAGGGCCCTGACTCTGGGAACTCAGTCTATATCGGGAACAGGCACTGGACAGGAGATCACATAATTATTTGTGATCACACATTAATTGCAATGGTGGGAGTGCCAACAGTTAGGGAAGGCCTCTCTGAGGAAGTGAGGTACAGCTGAGCGCTGAGGGAGAGTAGGACTTAACCAAGCTAGGAAGGAAAAACATCAGCATGGCCTGAGTAGGGGTAAGCAGGTAATGAGTCCAGAGAGGCAGGAAGCAGACATGCTGAGCCCTGGTGTGCCCAGTCAGATTGCAGAGCTTGTCCTAAGAGCCACCGAAGGGCTGACCTGCATTTGAAAGTTACTACTTTTGCTTGGTGGAGAATCGGAGGAAGGTAAGAGTAGAGGTGGGGTAACAGGACGTTATTGCAGAAATCCTGACAAGAAGTGATGGTGGCTCAGAGGAGCCCAATGGCAGTGGCCGTGGAGAGACAGGTGTGAGTAATACTAGGGGGAGAGAATGGCCAGGATTTGGTGGTTAGGTGTGGGGGCAACAGAGGTGCAGGTAGAGGGCTGACCCCCTGGGGCATGGCTTGAATAACCGTGTGGAAGGAGGATCTGGTCATTGGTGCAGAAGCAAATGAGTTATGAGGGACAGCACAGAGATAACAGATTTTTCTTGCTTTCTTTCCATTTTCACAGTCATGCTCTGGTTCTGATAAATGACAGGAATGCCTGTGAACTTGAGTGGCAAGGAGCACCCAATGATAGTGGTCAATCTGATTCGGGCAAGATGTGCCCTTAGTTTCAAAGGAGCAATTTTATACCCTCAGGTTTAAAAATAAGTTATAAGTGGTTAATATAGTTGGATCCTAAAATTAACAAATTAGGGACACCAATCCGTTTGAAAACACAAACTTTGGCTTAAATGGAATTAACCTGTGCATTCTTTTTTTTAAAACATCTTTCAGGGGCGCCTGGGTGGCTCAGTTGGTTAAGCGACTGCCTTCGGCTCAGGTCATGATCCTGGAGTCCCTGGATCGAGTCTCGCATCGGGCTCCCTGCTCGGCAGGGAGCCTGCTTCTGCCTCTGACCCTCCCCCCTCTCATGTGCTCTCTCTCTCTCATTCTCTCTGTCTCAAATAAATAAATAAAATCTTAAAAAAAAAAAAAACTTTCAGTATTTATTTATTTATTTATTTGTTATGTTATGTTAATCACCAACCTGTGCATTCTTGAAGGGGCATTTCACCGGGACATAGTTTTTGAGGGGCCCCTTAACCGGACATGCAAAGTCCTCTGTGGCCACCCCACCCCCTCTCAACCCCATCTCCAGTGAGTCCCTGCCTCACCCTTGAATCTCCCCTCAAAACTGTTTTTGTTTCCTGAGTTCTGCTCTCACTATTTTTAACTTCAACTGAAATGTCCATACCCTTCCTTCTCCCTGTCTCCGCCTCCCGGCCTCCTTCCTACTCATCCTTTAAGCACCACCTCAAAATCACTAGTTCTGGAAAGACTTCTCTTTTAATAACCCACCCAGGGTGGGGGTGGTGTCACTCTTCCCCGATTCTGTTCAAACCACAATTACTGCCTCCAGGCCTGTCTCTCCCACAAGACCCTGACCTCCTTGTGATTCCCAGACTCACAGCACAGCGTGGTTTGTTGCAACATGTTGAATGGCTCTCAACTCCCACTCATCCCCACCACACAGCTTTGGGGTGAATGTGTCAGCTCCATGCTCTCCTTCTTCACTCTGGCGTCTGCACCCAGAGGTCTCCCCTTGTATGTGTGTCTCCACCCTCTCCACTGCCCCACCGGGCAGGTGGTTAGCTCCCGAGCTCAAGGAGTATGGGATTTTCACCGCTGTACCCTATCCTTCCACCATCCTCCCACCCCCAGCATCCCTGTAAGCACTGCACATGCAAGAGATACCCAGCGAATGCTTATAGCCATGAGCTGTCGAGTGTAAATTTGGCTGAGGCGCCTGTCCCACCATGTTGAGAGAAGCTGGGCCACCTCATTCAGGAAGAGACCAGATCTGTGCCCTGTCTTTGGGAACAAAAACCCAGGACTTCTGGCCACTACAGCAGGCAGGCAGTTTTAAAAACAACTTGTAAAGCTCTTCCTCCTTTCTCATGCCCCAACTGTTCAACCAGAAATTAGTCCTTTCCCAGAACAGTCTTTTCCAAGAGAGAAGCTCACATCCTGAACGGGATGCAGGAGCCAATCTAACAGCCATTTTACATAATTCCCTAATCACCCCCTTTCTTCCTCATCTAATTGTGTTTATTCCAACGAGCACACAGCCAAGGCAGGGTGCTTTTCAGGGTAGGAGACAGTCCTTTCTAGCTGCTAGGGGGAAGAGAAAAAGTCCTTTTGAAGAGAACTATTGATATTTTTTCTGAACAGTGACCATGAATGCAACTGAGTTAATGGGAGAAAATGGAGGGCCTAGCGGCTTGCTGTCCCAGAGCTCTTGATTTTTTGGGCTCTTCTAATGTGACAGAACCTTAGTGCTAGAGGAAACCCACAGGGTCATTCAGACCAATACACGAGGCCCCTGCACTTAGAGATATCCACCTTCGAAGTTTTAAGTTCATATCTAAGCTCTACCTACATATAAAAGTATTTTGGGCTCCAAAAGCATCCATAAAATGTGGCACCATCATGATCAGCATAATTTATAGACACCATCCTTGGGATCAAGAGGAACCTGGGCTCTGGTCCCAGGTCTGCCCTTAACCAGCTGTGACCCAGCTGGGTGTGCACCTTCTCCTCTCTGGACCTCACTGCCTCAAATGAAAACACCAGATCAGACCATCTCCCTAAGTCTTCCTCAACTGAAATATTTCATTATTTTTTTTATATGGAGGGTATAGCAGCTCCCCTCCTCAGATGAAGAGATTATTGTCTGTGGAGGATTTGCTCTTTGTTAAGCACTACGCCAGGGCAATTGGGTCATCACCTCATCTGTTTTATCTCACCCCACTGCTTAGCTGCAAGCCTGAGAGTCTTATTAGCCCTTTCTTGTACACTGTTTCCACCACAACCATAAGCCACCATCTTTCCTCCTTCGCCCTGCAGCCCTCTAAGTGGTCTTCTTCCTTAGACTCGTGACACTCCCATCCACTCATTAGCCAGAATAGTTCTTTCTTTTATTTTTTAAAAAGATTTATTTATTTATTTATTAGAGAGAGAGCGTGAGCATGAGCAGGGGGAGGGGCAGAGGGTGGAGGAGAAGCAGACTCCCTGCTGAGTGCAGAGCCCAAAGCAGGGCTGGATCCTAGGACCCTGGGATCATGATCTGAGCCGAAGGCAGACGCTTAACTGACTGAGCCACTCAGATGCCCCAGCCAGACCTATTTCTTTAAACATAAATCAATTCACGACATTCCCTTTACTAAAAACTCTACCATTGTTTCCTACCACACTTAGAAAATCTAAATGCTCTTCATAGCTTATAAGGTCTGCTTTGACCTGGACCCTTTTCTTCAAACTTCTTACCCTTTTGTCCTCTCTATTCAGTGGCCACTTTGGCCATTCACCCATTTTCAGGAATGCCCCTAGCTCATTCTTGTGTCAAGGACTTCGTAGATTGCATTTCACATGCCTGGAACCTCTTCTTAAACACCACCCCCCCCAGCTTATTCATTCAGCTTTCTGCTCATACATCACTGGCTATCACTATAGGACATATGACACATTCATGTGTTTGTGGTGGTGTTTTCTCTCTACCTCCTGAATGTAAGCTCCACGTGGTCAGGGGCTTTGTTTGGTTCACAGCTGGGCTTTCCGAGAGCATTCGCTGCATAAATGAGGGAATGAACTCATCCCATCTGATTTGAGAACTTCCTCTGTGATTAAAGGAAATGGAGACGATTTATGAACACATGTGGAATCAGAATCCCAACTCTCTGATTCCCACAGCTGGCTCCCCCGATCAATCATCTTATTCAACACAGGTCACTAGGCTTGCCTCCTGGTTTGATCCACAGTAAAACAAGCAGGAAGTTTTTGTTGTTGTTAAAGATTTATTTATTTATTTATTCATGAGAGACAGAGAGAGAGAGAGGCAGAGGGAGAAGCAGGCTCCCAAGGAGCAGAGAGCCCGACGCGGGACTCGATCCCAGGACCCTGGGATCATGACCTGAGCCGAAGGCAGACGCTTAACCATCTGAGCCACCCAGGCGCCCAGTTTTTGTTGTTTTAAGTAAACTGAAGAACTCCTCCCTCTTAGCAACTCCCCCCAGCCTGCAGCATCCTTGCTCCTCAGAAAGCCATTATTCAGAGACCAGTGAAAAAGAGCGCACACACAATCAGCCACCTGCAACGCATTTTGTTCTGCTAAAGGCTCGGGTACACACAGTGTGCGAGAGTACGCAGGACAGTGCATCACAGCATGACCTCTTCCTCCTGGCACAGCACAGTGAATGCTAGTGGCCCTCACAAGGCCAGCACCACCCGCTCCCATCGCCTGAGCCCCGACAGCACGGAGGCGCCACTCGAAATGCCCAATTACCAGCAAGTCATTTGCTGTCCCTTCTTCGGAACAATCATGATCAAAAGAAATGTCTTGCTATGGCAGGAGAAGCCATCATTTTTCTGAGAAGCATCAGCTGAAACTCATTAGCAGTGTCTATTCTCCTTCCCCCGAGAACTGGGGTCCCTTCACCTGACAGACCAATGCTGGATAGAAGCTGGCCAGGACACCCGAAGCCCTAAAGCTTCAGCTGCCTCCACCCTGCAGCCCTCCACTCCCAGCCAGCCCACACCTGTGCCTTCCCAACAGAGCCGGGGCTGGGGTGACTGCAACTTGGCTTTGTCCTTGACCCCTCCCTGTAGGAATCTCCTCACCCTGGTGCCTGGATGCCTATTTATGCTGTCACCATATTTCTCATCACCGAGGCTTGGATCTCTTAAATCAGAGGTTCTGGAACTTCAAAGTGCTTATGAATCACCTGGGGTTCTTTTTAAAACATAGGTGAGGAGGTTCAGGACACACTCCCCCCCCCCCCCCCTGCCACGGAATATGCCACTTTGGCATGTGGATTATTTTGAGCTGAAGGCACTTGAGACCCTGTGACCTCAAGAGAAACTTTGTATCCCCCCTTAACTACACAGAAGGATCTAAATTGCAGGTCTTTCCCAGAATAAGGGTTATTAGCAAAGACAAATTTTATCTGAGTGACCCATCTGTATGGCAGGGCAAACATCTAATTACCAAACATCTGCTCTTCTTATGGCCCTGGTGAAGTGCATTCCTTTCCTCTGGAATCCCAGGCCCCTACCCCCTTCTCCATAGTTCAGAAGGATATATATACCTCATTTTGCCTGTCTTTGGAATTTCTATGTTTCTGTGGATTCCCCATATGTACGCCTATTAAATTTAATTTTCTCCTATTGATCTGTCTCATATCAATTTGATTCTTAGTTCAGCTAGGAGACAGCAATTCTAGGAAGGGATTTCCTCTCTTTGCCTCCCAGGCCCCATTAGCCTCCCAGCCCTCAATCTTCTCACCAATAAGATGGGAACCAAACTATCACCTGCCTCAGAGGGAAGATTAAATAAGAAAAGGCAAATGGGGGCGCCTGGGTGGCTCAGTCGTTAAGCGTCTGCCTTCGGCTCAGGTCATGATCCCAGGGTCCTGGGATCGAGCCCCGCATCGGGCTCCCTGCTCGACAGGAGGCCTGCTTCTCCCTCTCCCACTCCCCCAGCTTGTGTTCCTGCTCTCGCTATCTCTCTCTCTGTCAAATAAATAAATAAAATCTTTAAAAAAAAAAAAGAAAAGAAAAGGCAAATGAAGAGATTAGATGCTCAATCATGTGTACTCAGATGATGAATCCTGAGCTTTAAACCACACAACTTCTATAGGCACATTTAATTCCAGTAACAAAATCTCAGGGTTGGAATCCAACCCTCTCTCTGATGTTTGAACCCTCCCCGCCACATACCCAGTAAGGAAGCAGTTGGCATTTCAAATTTTGCAGGTGGTTCTCCCTTGTGTGTGTTCCCTGATCTCTCTGGGACTACATCCTGAGTGCTTTCCTTCTTAGATGCTTTAATCCTTTCTTAGAAGAAGAGTTCATTTCTAGACCCATCATCATTCTGGTCACCAATCATTCTGTGTGCAACCCAAAGCGCTCATCTTTTATTATGCAAAGCTGTCAATTGGATCATACAATGTCCAAACTGGTTTAGTATGATTAAGGGGCCACAGTCACTATAGCTAGTAAAAGATTGAGTATGTGCAGTTTAATAAAATTACTCTCAAATCCTTTTTACATATTCTTCGGCAGGCAGGAGCTGACATAGTAAAACCTATAATTCTCCATGTGAGGCTCCAGAAAAACTGACAGAAACAGGTGAGATTCATTTGTAGTACAGGAACTATGGACTTGAATATTAACACAGTCATTCAGAAGGGAAAGTCACTGAGCCTGATAAATTCTGCCATCACTGCCCCTCACTCGCTCACCTGACTGGACTGCTTATAAGGCATTGTTTTTAAGGGAGGACTCAAACATCACTGTCCCACCCACACCAGCGAGACCACTCCTCACCCTTTCTGCCTTACCTGCCACTTGCTCTGCCAAGAGTGGGCACCCCCTTAGACTCCCTCTTCCCTGTCCCCTGGCTGTCACTCAGCTCTCTGCTTCCCGGCCTTCCCCAGGAACACCATCTCAATCTCCTCTGCCTGAGCTCCGAGAACCACTGCCATCCCACTCCAGCCACAGGGAACATTCCCTGCTCTGACTCCACTAGCCCATTGTTATTTTGCTTCTTTGGCCCTGAAGCCGGACAGCCATGTGCCATTCATACAACCTTTGGTGCATATGTCTTCTCTCAAGCGAGGGACCTAACTTCCAGCACAGTGCCTTGCATACAGGAGGTGTACTAAAACATTTCATCAGTTCATTCTTGCAAAAAACAGAGGGAGAAGAAAAAGAGAGGGAGGCAAGCAAGATGGCCTGTGGAGAGTATTCAAAACAGTTGTTCTGGCTAGGGAAAAATGGAATGGAATCTGCACCTATCAGAAAGATCAAGAATCTAGCTACTCCTTGTTATTCTTGGCACAAAGTCAGGTTTATCTGGGCTGGGAAGCAGTCCCTTATATCCCTGGGAACACACAGGAGTTAGGGGAAAATAAGAGACAGAAGTGGACATAGGCTGATGTTGTCATGGGGTGCTCTTTTTGGCTCATGCTCAGTGCGATCCCACTCTAAACAGGAAAAACAATGGTACTGAAAATTATTCCGCTAATGATACTAAAGCAGGTGTGCCCCATCCACACCTTTCTGCTGCTTCATGAACCCCAGTTCCAGTTTGATCCTTAGAGACTTACTTCCATTGCCTTCAAGCCCAGCAGGGAGAGAAACCTGAGCACGTATGTTGGGACTCGAGGGAGAGCAACAAGGGTGATGTGCCAGGCCAATTCTGACTGCAGAGGCTTCAGTGGTATCTCTTTGTCACTGGTGTCTATCCTTGGTTTTCATCTTTATGCTTTACTCTGCTTTGGGCCCTTAACGGGCAAAATATTCCCACTTGGGCAAAGACTATGCCTGGAATTGGCAATGGGGCAAGCAGGCAGACAGGCAGGCAGGTAGAGGCTGGCTCACTCTCCTTCCCTCTACCTCCACCAGCTGGAGTCCCTGTCTCTTTGTCTTCTGTCCCTCCCTTGCCTTCCTCTTTCTCTTTCTCCTTCCATCCCAAGCATGTCAGTTTCTCTGCTCTCTGTCTTCAAATCTCTCTCCCTTTCTTCCTCTGCCCCCCTTGGCTGTCTCTGTCTCCTTCCTCTCCCTGTTTTGGGCTATGTGCATGTGTCCATCTCTTTCCCCTCTCTATGGAAGCATGCATGTGTGCTTCCTGTCTCTCTCCCTGTTCTCCTTCTCTGTCTACCTGGCTCCTCTCTTGTGTGGCTTTTCTATCGGATCCCTGGATTGGGAGCCAGAAGACTCAGTTTCTGGTCCTGGCACTATATTAAGGACTTGTGTGGTCACAGCCACATTATTTCACATCTCTGGACCTCAAGTTCCTTCATCATATCATAGGTTAGATTAGATGGTCTTTCAGGTCTTTGACGGCTCTGAGATTTTCTCACTGAATCAAACAGAACTCAGCAGCCTCCCCACCACCGCCCCCCCCCGCTCCCCCGCCCCCAAGCAATCGCTGTTGTCCAAACAGGAGAATCATGCTGGGGTCCCAACAGCACGAGCACCAGGGGGCGCTCGAGTCCCACCCAGAGGATGTGACTAAGGAACTAGACAACGCTGATGGAGGCTTTACTACCTGCTAGGCAGCCAGGGTGCTCAGCCTTGTACTTGTCTCTCATTCAGTCCACTGAGATAGGTACTATGATCATTCCTGTTTTAGAGGTCACTAAGCAGAAGCACCAGAGGTGAAATGCCTTGCCCAGTCACACGCCAAGACTTGAAGAACAGGTTACACTCAGGGTGTCTGCCTGCAGAGCCGGTGTTCCTACACAATTCTGTATTCTTCCAGCCACTGATGCTCGCTCACGAGCTCTCCACTGAGGCTGCTGAGTAAACATCTCTGGACCCCCCAAGGTGCTCAAGAATCTTGGATCCAGACTATATGGTTCAGTCAATTCTCTCCTCCCTCAAGACACCAACTCTGACTTCTCATGCTTCTGCATAAAACTGTTCCATCAATACTCTACTGCCCTGCATACTGAATGGCATATTCTGGTCGAACTGTTCTTTATATTTTCAAATGGGTATGTCTTGAGCCATTCTAATGAACCAGGCATCTTGCCAGAACGTAATGCAGTGCAGTTCCAGGCCCACTGCAGAAGACAGAGCTTTCTGAATAACTGATGAGCACCAGCATACTTTGTGAGCCCTGAGGCTGCATCCTCTACCTTGTCTGTAAACACCTGGGACCCTCAAGACTTTCACATCACTATTCCTGCAGGCAGACTCCAGCTACTCACGAGCAACTACTGCGTGGGCTGAGGGGGAGGCTTAAACGGTGTTCACCTCACAGAAACAGAAACTGGGGGTCCTCTGACAATTTCAGCTCAAGGCAGCAAATATAAAGAGAACCCCAGCCTCACGTCAGATATAGCCAAGAGTTGTGAGGTGCACAGAGAAGTAGTAGCCATGGTTTCTACTCTCCAGGAGATACGGAATAGATGAGATGAAACATGCAAAATAAAGATGATAAACCTATAAAGCTTCTGGGAGTCAGGAGACCAAAGTCCAAGTCTTTCACCCTAACTGTTGAGCGCCTTATGTCCAGAAGCCTTCTGAAGCACCAGCTCAGACACCTGCTGGGTAATGACTGCCTGGGTATACGGTACACCCTGGAGACCCACCAGCAGATGCGGCAGCCCCTGCTTCTCCACACTCACCTGTGCCCTCCCCCCCCATGCCAGTGTCACTGACATGGGAAGGGAGAGCCTGTGTGGGACAACGGGGGAATGAAGTTATGTTCCAGAAGTGAGAGTCACACAACCTGAAAAGAACAACGGAATTGCCATCCTGGGGGATTCAGTCCTCATGGAAAATCTGAACCCATCACATCCACCTCATAACATTCTACTTGCTTTTGCTCAGTGCCGACAATGTGATCGGTATGGTAGAGAGGAACTGATAGCGTCTCAATTCCAGAAATACTCTCATTTTTAAGAGCATGATATAGAATGGCCCCAGGTGTAGTTTTACTATACTTTCTTCCTAGCTTCCGTGTGGATGTCATGGTGGCCACAGAGAAGTCTGAGAACAGCAGTTCCCAGACAATCCAAGTCTGGATGCCACCTTCCTGCTGGGGAGGCTTTTGCCTGCCCCTCTCGCAGCCCCTCTACACCTCTCCAGTGCCCATCCTGGTACAACAGCGCGGAAACAGCAGGAGGGCAAAGAGCACACCAAGGACGTGGCACAACCTGCAGCCTGGTTACCTCCATGAGTCATTCCACATTCACTGAAAGAGTAACAACCCCGTGTGTGCCTCTGGAGGCTGGCACCTCCCTCTGTCTCAATCACAGATGGACTCTGTGCTCTCCTGTGCTCTGGGATGATGTATTTATCTGGACAGTTCCAGATGGTAGGAGTGGGCAACTGATTCATTTGCTTCTCCATTCCCGGCAGGCCCCACAAGGGTTTCAGAGCCGGGGCCAGCACATAAATGCCCATCTCTCCGGAGGCTGAGGTGTCACCTCTGATGACTCAATCACTTGCCCCAGCCTGGGGCGGTGGGGAGGGGGTGTCTGCAACAAAGTTAAGGCAGTCCAAGACTTGGGAACAGTCCCGAAGGCCTGTCTACTCCCAGGACTGGTAACATGGTGAACCCCCTCCCAGAGGTTGTCACAGCCAGTGATAGGATGCCCTGCTCTCCCTCCACCCTCCCTCGGTCTCAGGGCACCGAGCACTGGGGCCCCTCCCAACAGCAGCTGTGAAGGCCTGTCCAGCTGGCTCTCAGGTTCCATGTATATTTTGATACACTTTTTGATTACAACTGGCCGATTCCACAGAGGGTATACCGCAGAGGTAATCACAGAGGGTACAGAGGAGTGTGAAGTGTTATTTTATAGGTACAAACTTGAAATTATGTGCTAGCCACAGAAAAGTCTGATAGCATGAGTGCGCCCACCCTTGCCTCTCACAGTGAAATCAGCAAGGAGGTGATGTTAAGCTCCAACTTCGGTCTCCAGCTCCCAACCAGCTCCCCATCCCCCAGAATATCCACACCAGAGCAAAGCTCCCAGGGATCCCCAAGGAGACAGACAGAGAAAGTAGGAGGAAAAAGAATGGGCTATTTCATTGAAAAGGCTGTCCTTTCATGGTCAAAATATAACCATTTCTTTATCATTTATGGTAAAGGGAAAAGCTATGACTGGTATAATAATGCAAAAAGACAGACTAAGCCAGAAATAACCTCTAATCATTAATAGCCCATGTTTTAAATCTCATCTGCCAAGTAAAACCTTGCCGAAGAATCTTCCAAAGGCCCTGTACCCCAACCACCCCCCAACTTTAGCAGACCCCCTGCCTCCCCGATCGAGAAGTGAGCTCACGGTGCATGGTCCAACACCGACAATGCTCAAATAAGCCCCGCCCCCGGCCCTGGAGCCATCTAGAAAGCTCCTGCCCAAGGGAGGGTCAAGCTCTTGCCCAAAGACAACCATGCCGTGTAAGCGCGAGGAAGCGCTCAGCCTCTGACGGAGCCTCCTGCCCCACACCAGAGTGAGCAGGACCATCTGAGGCTGCTTAGGCAGAAAGTCCAGGGGTGGGCGCAGCTGGGGCCGAGTGGCCCTCTTCCCTCTGCGTGCCGGGGGTTCCTGGGCCTGATCACCTGCCTCAGGGCCTCGGGGGCGTCTGGCTGCCTGGGATGGGTGCGAGGAGGGGGCAGCGGCCCGGTACCTGCTGCACGTCCTGCTGGAAGACACAGAGCTGCAGCCGCTGGTGGAGCCGCACCTTGCGGTGCTGCCAGATGCTCTCGAGCCGCCGCTGGTGGTGCAGCACCTCGTGCACCACATCCAGCACCTGGTGCACCGCCTTGGAGTAGTTGGCCGTGGCCGTGAGGGACTCCGCGTTCCCAGGGCTCAGGGGCCGCTGCAGCACATCCAGCAGTGCTTTGCCATCCTGGCTGACCTGCAAGAGGGAGAGGTCAGCTCACGGGAACCGAGGGGCAGGCGGGGCGCGGAGCAGCAAGCAGAGTCGGCCCCGGCGGCTGGGGGGGGTCCCTCTTTAGGACCAGGAATCCCCTGACACTCAAGGCACGCACCAGCCAGAGCGACCCCGGCGTGCAGCCCTGGCCTGGGGGAGGGGAGCTGCGCGGCCAGTGTCTCTCTCCCCCTCCAACTGGGCAGGGACTCTGTCTTGTTCATCTGTCCCCAGTGCTCAGAACAGTGCCTGGTCCATCATACCTGACACATATTCTGACTGATGCACTGAGTAGGTCAAGCGGCAGAACTTCGTTTCAGAAATGAACCAAAATATGAATTGATACCATAAACCTCTCTCCCTCTTTCTTCTTCACTTCCTCTTCCTAGCTCTCAACTTCCAGACATGTGACCAGAGGCAAGTTACTTAACCTCTTTGGGCCTCAGTTTCCTTGTCTGTTAAATAGGGATAGGAATGGGACAACCTCACAGGGTTGTGGTGAGGACTGAGTGAGTTAACATGTGGAGCGCTCAGGACAGGGCCCCAGCAGGGAGGACTGGCTCCTAATTCTAGTTTCACCATCAGCATCTTTATCATCATTTCTCTCTCCTGTCTTCCTTATTTCCTCCTCATGTTCTTTCCTTTATATTTATCCTTCTTTTGCTCTCTTTCTATACAACTTCCTTGTTTTCTCCTGAGAATGGTAATATCCCCATCTTTCCAGAACATGCAGAGTAAGGGAGGGACCCTTCGACTGTAGACACAATAGCTATGCTCTTGCGTTCCCCAACATTCACCCTCAGTGCTGAGACCCGCAGGGCTGATGTTCCCTGTCATTCCTTATTGGAATCTTGGTACAATTACAGGCACCCCTCTTTCTGCAAAGTGGCATCATCTGATCGACACCTGTGGCTCACCAGTGCTGGTCGAGGACCCAGCAGAGCATGTATCTTTCCAATTTAAACCAGTGGTGACCAGGGAGTTAGGGGATTTTAAGGCCCTAAGTTAATTTGGTTAATGATTAACTCAAAGTTGGTTTGGAGTTGAAACAGTCTTTCCCTTCCAGCAAGGTGGGGAAGCCAGTGTGCTCCTACCTCCGGCCTTAGGATGATGAATGAGGGGCTGTTTGCTGGGCTCCGGCCTCCCCTTACCCCACCCTCATGTCCTGATAATAGCTTGCTGAGGGCTCGGCAACACAAAGGCCTCTGTTACCTCCTATTCATGGGGCACCAGAAACGGTATGGGGCTGGGGGGCGGTGACTAAGAGGAATACTAGGCCGAGAGTACTGTAGCTGAGACAGGAGAGGAAGCCTGACTGGAGGAAGACAGCCGATCTAGATGACTACCTCTACCCACCCCATCCCACCATGCCTGCCTCCCGTAATGCATTGCCCGGGGAGGCGAAGAGGAAGCATCTCATCGGGGACACAAAGGTAACACCCTCCAGAGATGTGAATAAGACAAATATCCTGTGGCCAAACCCGGGAGAGCTCTCCTCAGGGAACTCCAAGCAGATGCTGTCTTTGGCACCATGCTATGTCCAGGGCAGGGTGGTTAGAGATGGAAGGCCAAGTCCTAAAATCCAAGTCAACAGAGCTCCAGCCCTCTGCCTCAGTCCACATCTGCAGGAGGCAGGGATGGCCCACTGACCTCTGAAGTGGGCTTGGAGTCGTGTCTGTGTCCCCCAGGGATAGGGCCTGAGAAAACACTGGGAGAAATATCGTGTCTCTCTCTGTAATGACACAAACACCCCACAAGTGTGAAACGTGTAAGTATGATATGAATGTCATTTGTACGCTCTGTGTTTATATCTTACAAGGAGTAAATTTAGAGATTCTTGACCCATGGCCATTCTTGACCCACAGTTCTGTTCTAAGAGAAAGCCTTGGGCCATTTGGACCAAAGCTGATGAGATCAGATTTGGCTCACAAGTCCTTCTCTCTGCCTCCTATAATAACAAAACCTGTTACCATATTTTTAAGCACTTATTACTGTCAGGCACTGGGCCACATGCATTACATGGGCACTATCTTTGTAATCCTTCAAACTACAGACGAGTGTTATCACCTTCATTACAGAAGAAAGTGAGGCTTAGAGTACTTAGGTAACTTGCCTAAAGTCACACTGATAAGGAGGGGGCTGAGAGTCAAACTCAGCTTTGACTGTGGCAAAACATTTACTTTCACGTAGAAGCCCTTGGTTCTTTGACTTCAGCATGCGTCAAATTTACCCGGTGTAATATTGACTAAAATATAGGTTCCAGGCCCTACTTCTTGACATTCTGATGCAGTCTGAGGTGGATCCCAGGAACAAGTCTGAGGCAAGTGGTCCCAGAATCCACTTGGAGAAACACAGCTCCAACTCTCCTTGCCCATGGGGCAGATGTGAATTCACTTTCCCCTCCTCATCCAGCTTCCTTAATTAGCCCATCTCTTTATGTCCCTCAGCCTCTCCCTCAGAATTCACACCTGTTAGTCAACTCACTCACTTGCATAAGTCCACACATATGCCCCCTTCCTTTTCCTTGGAAAGCAATTTCAAGAAGATCCCCCTGCCCTTCTTAACTTGAACCATGCACCCGGCCTTTGATTTTTCAGTGAAAGAGTCTTTTAATTTGTCTTTCACTTCCATGGCAGCTTCTCACTCCTGCAAACACTTATCTCCACCCCACGGTGAGTTCTCCTCTGGACTTTCTAGGGAGAAAATGGGTATTATTTGATGAGCTGCTTCATTAAAGGGGTGGCAGGGCTGGCCCACCAGCCAGAAAGCACACTGAGGAGCACAGCCTTGCTTGCTCATATTCGTCTTCCAGGGGAGAGAGTCTGATCTTCACACATAGGGTGAGGGAGGTGTGTGTGTGTGTGCGTGTGTGTGCATGTGCATGCACACATAGGCACATGTGTGACAAGGTGGTGCCTGCTGATGGCCGCATTGTCTCTGCTTCCTGGCTGGAGACCTCATTGTTCATAGATCAAGGATCTTAAAGATGTCTCTAAAGGGAGAAAAATGGCCTCTCTCTTCTTCTTAGTCCAACCCAGGCTATTACACAATGTACAGGCCAGTGCTCTTGCCACTCACCCACATCCACACACACCCATGAGCCCTGCGTGTCCTGCGTGGTCCTCACCTCTGTGTAGGCCTGCGTCACCTGCTCATACAAGGACTGGTGGTGGTGGATGGCCAGCTCCAGGTCCTGCATCTCGGAGGGCAGGCCCCCCTCGCTGCACATCTTGCACCAGGCATCCACTCCCGACAGGAACTGGAAGGAGATAGCAGCTGGGTCAGTGCGGGAGCGCTGGGGTGGGCAATGGGCAGATTTTGTAGATCTGGTCAGATACCTTGGGAAGAAGCATTAGGGCCTCTGGGAGCCTTAGAGACCACTGCAGAGGGTAGAGTCTTTCTCTTTAATTCTACAAACACCAACCCCACGAAAGAAGTCAGACACAGCTCCTTTGTAGGAAGTGTGGTTTCCACAGACAGAGATGACTGTTGTGAAACCGCTAGGGTAGGAGCCGTCTACGTGTTCAATAGGCTATACCCACACACTGGCTACAAGGTGTGGGAACATGTATACCTTAGAACTCCTTGTCCTATGCACACTCACAGGCACACGGGAGAGGCTGCATGCAATGTAACGGGATGTTTCCACACAGGCATAGTGGGTTGTGAGGAGGAACAAAGAACAGCTCATACAAGGCTATCAGGTACCCCAGGGAACTTGCAGGGGCCATTCCCACAGGGGCTGGAGATGAAAGCTCCACGAGATCCCCACTGTTGGGTCAGTATCTTTAGGGGTGGGAGAGGGGAGGGGCAGCTTAGGGGGACAGACTGCACCATGCCTATGGCAGCGCTGGCTCCTGGGATGGGATACATAGATATAGATCTCGGCAGACAGCAAATTATTTAAAAATTAAAATTAACAACTGTGGAAGACTATGGGTCTCCATGCATAAAAGGTGAGCTAACTGAAATCACTGATTTATTGGATGAAAAAATACACCTCTAAAATGCAAATAATTCTTCACCCAACCGTCTGGAATGGTTCTGTCTGTGATTCCTCTCGCCTAGGTGCACAGCTCCATTTTTTTTTTTTTCTTAAAGATTTTATTCATTTATTTGAGACAGAGAATGAGAGACAGAGAGCATGAGAGGGAGGAGGGTCAGAGGGAGAAGCAGACTCCCCGCCGAGCAGGGAGCCCGATGCGGGACTCGATCCCGGGACTCCAGGATCATGACCTGAGCCGAAGGCAGCCAACTGAGCCACCCAGGCGCCCCTGCACAGCTCCATTTAAATTAATTGCCTAAATACCTTTTTATCTCATTGCCTAGAACAGCCCATATGAGGACAATAAAAGAGCTGCCTAAATAAACACATAATAGCCCTGAAAAAATAGCCTTGAATCTGTTGTTTGGCGTGTGTTTGTTTTTTTCTCCCCCAGCTAAAAAGAAGCATGGTTTATGAGTTTCCCTGAAGGACTGGTAATACCTGAGGAAATTGCCTTAAAAATAGATACAAATAAAATTACTTCTGATCCAAAGCAGTCCAAGTCAGGAAACATCAGCTAGAAGCTGACTCTACCAGTTACTCTTGGTTCTGGCATTGCACTTTCTGTAACCGCTGGAGTTCCAGTCCCAGTGTCCGTCAGCTCATAGTCCCTGGTCTGGTGGCTGTCATGCTTGGTTTTTCATTCTATATGTTTTTATCCCATTAGGCCATCCCTTAACAATTCTGGAAGCATGCTGGGTGCCATCCAGCATCAGATTGCATACACTTGCTAACATCTCGGAAGTTTCTTCACTCTCCCAATAACCATTTTACAGAGGAACCTGAAAGCAACTTGATATTCATCTGTCAACCATGGGGGAAGCACCTCTCCAAGGCCCTTGGGATTTCTCTGTAATACTCTAACAAGAGTCCTACAGCAGACCCCACAAAATGGTCAGCTCAAGGAGAGAAAGGCAGAGATACAGAAAGGGAAGTCCTGAGCCTCTCTTGCCAATCTGGATAAACTTTGAACAAAATGTGCAAGTGGTAGGGTTGAAGAGAGAATGGGAGATTCAACATGAGTATTCTCCTGGGCCTAGACATGAGTTCATTAGTCATTATCACCATGATCCCTAAAAAAAAAAAAAAAAAGAGTCTAGATTTTTTTCAATATGTGGAGCTGCCCCTGACTTATGACACAAGTATTTCAGTCTTTGGGAAGGTCTCAGGTGGAAACAGACACAGGTGAGGGGAATATAAACATACCAGGATAATATGTTGCACAAACCAGTAGTAATGTCTAGCATTTAAAAAGCACAAAAGGCATCTTATATGTTCCATCTCTAATTCTTATAATAGTGCTGTGAGGTTTATGATTATCTTGTATTAGAGATGAGGAAACAAGCAAAAAATGGTGAGGTGACTTGCCTAAGAGTTAATGATTAGAACCTACATGTGCCTGGCTGCAAAGCCTAGACTCTTCCAATTATACCATGCTGCCTTCTGTGTTAGGTGGGTCAAACGGGGGGAGAGATTTAAGGTATGACCTCATCTAGGACTCTCCACCATCTGTAAGCTACCCAAATGTCATACAAAGAAAGGAATTTGGAGGTTAAAACCACAAGCTTTAATGTTAGACACATCTCAGTTGAAATCCCAGCTGTTCATAGATTGTGTGATTTTTGCAGTGGTGTGTTAGTAAATGTTTAAGCACCAGCATGTGTGTGTGTGTGTGTGTGTGTATACTGTATATATACACAAGTGTATTGTAAACTTCACTGATATAAAGGATGTATAGCACATAATTTACAAAGAATAATAACATATACAGTGCTCCTTATTGTAAATTCTATATAGCCAACTGATTCTCACAGGATGCTTTTGTTTGCAAACAAACTTACATGAAAGCTAGCTGATATTTTCACTTATGTTAAGGTGTAATACAAAAGTGGAAAATACCTCCAGACTTATGTCAGAGCATTACTCATTCATCATCGATGTGAGTGACTTCTGTGCTAAATGGAATAATAGAATATTTAGAAGAACATTTTGAATATCAGAAGAATATTTCCTCAATTTGGTGTGCTATTATTCACAATGTAACAGCTACAGACAGGCTACATTTTTAAAGTTAATCTGCATTTCAAAATATGTTTTTCCTTGTTTTCTTAAGACTCCAATTGATAAAAAAATAAATCAAGCCCTAGTTTGTAGCATCTGATGACTCCCATGGTATAAAACTTCTACCTTGGTCTAAGTGCCATTACAGAATGTGAAGTTGGGAAGAGTTAATCAGGAGCTATCCACACAACTATATAGTGTTTTCACAGAGACAAATACACATAATTTCAGGAACATAAGTAATAATAAATTGTAGTAAAATATGAGTGATGAGTTTTGAGTCTATTACCTTTGTTTTTAATATATTTACCGTAAATCTATATAATTTAGTTTTAAGTAATGGCTATATTTAATAACCAGCTCACAAATTTCCCGAACATTTGACATTTGGCTCCCCATAGGCTGCTTAGAACCAGCTCCAACACACCACTGGTTCCTAAGTAGGTCACATAATGTCTCTGAGCTTTAGTGCTCCTCCTTGCAATGGGTGAGTAATGTCACTGACCAATGCCAATAAGTAAATAGCAACAAATAATTATTATTTCTATCCATTGTGTAATTATTACTTTATTACTATCCATAGCAAATGCTTATGTAAGATTAATTTCCCCCTGCTCTCAGCACTCAATGATCAGTATTTCGTTTCACCCCTTCTATCTACGCTCTGGGAATGCGGTCAACACACATGCACACACACACACACAAAACCATAAACTACCAAACAGAATGTAAACCGCTCTAGGTTCCTTCTTGTTTGGATGTTAAGCAAAGCTACCCAGAGTGACCAATGTGTCCTTGCATACACAGGTGCCAGGAAAGCCATAGAATACGGGTTACCACTGCAATGACTCAGCGGGGTCTTGTGTGTTTCCGGAAGAGAGGAGAGGCTCTCTACACAGACAGCGTATGTACTCCCACCCTTCTGACCAACAGCCACCACAGCAGCTCCCTTGGCTTCACCTGCTCAGCCTTCTGGTGGAACACCGCAGACATGGCCAGGATGGTGCTGCGTTCATCCAGGGCAGCCGCGAAGCTCTTCCACTCCTGGTCCAGCTGTGTGGAAATCTGCTTGATTTGCTGCGAGGCATAATGACCGGCCTCGGAGAGGCGGGAAGCCACGGACATGATGCGGTTGATGTTGACATAGGCATTCTGGGAAGCAGAGGAGAGGGAGCGCTTAGTGGGGCAAGCTAGAACAACACCCACTGAGCACTTTTGGGAGTGGGTATTTGGGGAAGGAGCCTACTCAAAACAAAATGTCTGAGAGAGGCTAGTGTAGGCCACATTAGTGTACCCATTTTTGGATACACTAGGGAAGGAGAAAGACTTCCTGCAACATAAAATTTCAACTGATAGGAGGTACAGTAACTGAGATCTTTCCTTCTGGGGACCAACATAATTTTTATGTCAACTATGTGGTTGCTTTACTTGGACGGCCTTAGTAACCCCCACACTCAACGAGGTCATGTCACAGGAGCATGGTGCTTCTGTGGAGCATCTTGGAAGCATGGCGCTTTTAAGAAGCACTCTCTGGAAGTAGAGGCTCGAACTAGGGCGAAGGCACCTCTCTTGCTCAGGAGAGAGTTAGACTCAGGGCATTACGGCTACCTACAACAGGCAGTGGTGTTCATCAAAAAGAGCAAAGAACACATGTCCCATGACGTCTACACATCTTCCTATTGCCAAGAGAAGAATTTGCTGAAGCCCTGCTCCTCTCCCTACCAAAAAAGCTGGGACGCTAGCCATCAGTCAAGATTTAAATAAAGAGAGCATTGGAAGCAACAATATTCTTCCATGCTAAAAATCTACATCTGAAACCAATGATGTACTATATGTTGGCTAATTGAATTTAAATTAAAAAAACAAACGAACAAACAGTGGAATTCTTTCTTATCCTTACTAGACTTAGGGATATTTCCCTACCTAACCCCAAAAAGGCATCTGTGGGTTATCCCAAAAAAGCATCTGTAGGGCTCTCCTGGCCCTGCTGACTTCGCTCATCATGTGCTTTGTTTACAATCATTCCCATCTTTGATTGCCAATTAAAAATTCATGACCAAGTGTGTTGTTTCCTACCAGGCCAACAGAAAACCCTCCAAGAAGGAACAAGACAAAAGAAAAACCCCACAAACCTAAGACAGTAGCGAGCATGATTATTTTTAACTGCTACCTCTTATTGATTGTCTGAGGTGTCAAAACAATCAAGTAATATTGTGGCATCCACAGGGAGCTTTTCTGAATCACACAATGTCTGCCTGAAAAAGGACTAGGGCAGCAAGTTGCTTGTGCACCTTTGTTCTTTGTTACAAATCTTCTTGAATGACAAGAAATATTCTTCAGCAATGGCATTTTCTCCTGGCTCTATTATGAGCTCAGGAATAGTTTATTAATACTGGGTAAATGAAGGTTCTTTATTTTCCTTCCCCTCCTCCTTCATGGTCCCTATTCATCTTAACTGTCCCTGACCTCAAGTCCTCCATCCCAAACCTGAGCCAGGTTGATAAGGCCTCTCTTCTTTAAAAGGCCTCTGTAGAAGTTTAAATGGTTAAATGTGGTGCTCAAACACAAATCCATCCTGATGTCTAATGACCTCTATGTGTAAGCTCTTTCTTTAGTCTGGCCTAAGACCTTTCTGACGCAGTACATTTCCTTAATAGAGCTAGAATATTACTGACTTGTTATTTGAAATAACTATCCTTCAAAGATTTAGGAATCATTACCAGCCTTGTTTTCTGAGTTAGGACACAGATTCTCCTTAAAATTAAGTTCTATTTATAGAACTGATAGAAAAACCAACTCTGTACTTGGAAAGAAAAGAGAGAGAGAGAAAAAGGCATGTACTGATTTTAACAGTTCTGTCTTCTAAAGGAATGACATTTGGATTCCCCCAAATTTCCTGCTTGTGTCATTGCCTTAGTTTGGGTTGCCTCCAAAGCAGACCTTGAGACAAGGATTTGGGTTGGATGACTTATTTGGAAGTGACTGCAGAAAGCAAGGTGAGGGAGTGAGCAAGTCAAAGAAAAAAGGAAAGAAAATGAATAAAGGATGTGTTTATTAATGGGCTAGTGCTACAAGCTCATCCCTCCTGAAGCCTTTTAAGCAACTGTGTAGAACAACTCCTGGGCTGTCTCACTGGGAGGTGAGGTATCTGGGGCATTTATGCACCAAGTCCGATTGCTCATGGTTGAGGGTTCCTTTGGAGTAATTCCATTTCCAGCCTGACCTACACAGAGGCCAAGCACACCTCCCAGGTCAGAGAGTGACCATGGCCAGAGAAATGCAGGAAGCGATCAGTTTATATGGGAGCCATCTGCATTTGACCTTTAGGGCCGGCTGAGGGGATGCAGGTGTGACACTGACAGTGTGTGATAGAGCTGTCCTTCCAAACTGGATTCAAATCCGGAAAACCTTCTTCCCCATCCCACATTTATCCAGATTTATCTAGTGTTATTGGGTTTTCCTGCCCTGGGAAAGTCTTTGTGTGCTTTGGCCAGATGGGAAGCAAGAAAAGCAGTAAGAGCTGGGCACCAGCCTCTCCCCAGCATCCCTCATGGTCATCTTATGGATACCTGGCCCTTTGTCATCACTGCCTGTTTACATTCGCTCCCCACAGAGAACACAGGGAGGCACACTTGTGCTCACTTTAGGAAGAACTTTCTAACTATTAGAGATGTCTAACTGTGGCTGCCTCTGGAGGGTGTTAACACTTTGTCACTCATTCAAATATTTATGGAGAGTTGGCCAGGCTCTGTGTTGGGGGCTCTGGGAGATCAAAGAGGAATGAGACAGGATTCCTGCCCTCAGGGGCTCACAGCTGAGACAAGAAAAGTCCTCATATAACTGCAATTTAGAGCAAAATGAAGTAAGTGTTTCTGCAGAGGCGGAGGCAACTCGCTGTGGGGATGCAGAGGAAAGGGATCAGAACCACTGGCGTCGATGTTGGGAAGGGGCTTCCTGCACAGAAGGGGGTGGTGAGGTTGGTGGTCCTCCAAGGTCCCCTTCAACCCTGAAGCCTGTTATCACAAATGAAAGCTAAAAACAAACAAACAAAAGACCACAGCTTACATTTCACATTCTGGAGACCAGCACAGTAAATGCCTTTTTGTTTCCTTATCAGTGGGCAGAGAAATGTCTTACTAAAACTAACAGATGATTATGCTTCACAAAAGAAGTAGAGGGAGTATTCCTCACAAGAGAGGGATAAATATAATGTTGACTCATGAATTTGCTCATTATTCTTCTCTACAGCCCCCTTTCAAAATAGCTAAACGCTGCAGGCAAGTCACGTGGCCCCGGTTCATCATCATCACCTTCTTCATCTTCCTTCAGCCTAGAACCTGAGACAAATGCGCAGCTAGATTCTAAACAGTAGCCAAAAACCAAATGAAAAGAGAGGAATGGTAGAGAAGGTCTCCAATGACTTGAAAAGAAAGAGCCAGGTTAGAGAGCTGGGTTAAGAGTGAATAAATAGGGGTGCTTAGTCATTATGCATAAATGACATGTCATGGTCTTTGGTCAATCCATCCCTGTGGTTCTTCTGTGTCACTGTTTATGCCTCCATTAAGGAGCATTTGGGAGTCAGGTTTGTCTTGGGGACGTGGCCAATAGGAATAGATATTTTCATTCTTTACGGCCTTTCCATTCCCTACCGGGGGTGTCCTCCACTCCCTCCAATCTGGCCCTGCTATTCTTCCTTGCCAGCCTAAAATGCCCTTTCATCTGCAGAGCTAGAGCTGTCCATCAGTCAAGGGCATCAAATTCACTTGGCCAGGAGTCAGGAGACAAGAGTTCTGGTCCAGCTCTAACACTCCCCTGAGATGTCACTTGCCTCCCCTGTGCCGCAGGTTCTTTATCCTTAAAAGGAGGGTGTTGAACTAAATAATCTCAGACATTCTATTTGAGTAAGCAGGGTCAGCTCCAGATTGAATGTAGAAAGAACACAGGAGGCCACAGTGTTCTTCTGTCCTATCTATCTATCTATCTATCTATTTATTTATTTATTTATTTATTTATTTATTTATTTTAGAGAAAGAAAGAGAGCAAGCAGGGGAGGGGAAGAGGGAGGGAGAGAGAATCCCAACCAGGCTCCATGTCTATCCGACATGGAGCTCGATCATGTCGACATGGAACCCGACATGGGGTTCGATCCCACAACCCTGAGATCACAACCTGAACCGAAATGAAGAGTTGGAGGCCCAACCGGCTGAGCCACCCAGGCACCCCTCTTCTGTCTTATCTTCAGCGCTGACTAGGGGAATACTGACTAAATCTATTCCCCTCCCCAAACCCTCTTCTATGAGGAAAGGCATAAACTGAAGAAACAAGGGTAACTCAAAGATTTCAAGTGTCCATGTGCAACAGGAATGTTTTCAACAAAAATCCAACATGATCTGATTTATGCATTTAAAAGACTATTCTGCGCTCAAGGGTCAGCAAGGAGAATTCTGCATGGGGTGAGACAGGGAGAATAGTGCTGCCTACCCTGGAGTGGACATAGCCCAGCCTCGGCTGTCCACATGTCTCTGCCCTTCATCATGGTTCTGCTCTCTAGTCTGTCATGTGTGGGCCATGGCTGCAGCTGGGTCCCCTGAGTTCTTCAGCCTCCAAGTGACCAAGGACCAGATGCTTCCCTCCCCCTCCCCTCATCGGACCCTTCCCTTGAGCTGAGCTGTCTAGACTAACCAGTTTCCCTGGCCAGAAGTTAGTAATGTGACTAGTAATTCCAGTTTCATGAGTATTTTCTTAAGTCCTTACCTCAAAACTGCTTTATTAATTTAAATCCCCCATATATATGCAGTGCAATTTACATTATCATTATTCACAGTATCGCATAGTCAAAGATGTAAACAGGATCTACTCTTCAAAATGCAATGCACCTGCAGCACAGAGTGAGGCATGACCCACCTCGTCCAATCTGCCACCCTGCCAGGGCCTCTCCCTCCACCATCACTTTGGTCACAAATAGAAAATACAATTAAATCGCAGCAAAAATCTCGCTAACTCAAAAAGCCCTCTATACTTAACACCCTCCCTCTGCTTTTGTTGCCTAAATTTTGTTTTCCTGTTTCATTCCTGCAGTCATTAATTGGACATCACAGGATGGATGGTCCTTCTCCCAAGACCTTGCCCCCTGCTGTGAATAACTGAAATTAGTGAAGCAAGCGGTCACCCTCCTGGAAGAACTAGTTGGCAGAACCCTGATAAAAGTTTTCAGTCCTACTCAAACGTCTCACTTTGAACCTGGTTCCTGGCTGCCCTCACTGGCTATAAAACCAGGCAAAGTTGCTTGCAAGATAATCATAACTTTCCATTTAAAAACCTAGATAAATTTTCTCCCTAAACCAAGTTTCTTACGCAGTACACTCTGAAAGAGATACTGGTTCTTCTAGAAATAATATTTGATAGAAGCTATCATTTTGGTAACCTTAAGCTCTGGGCCAGGGGTTGATGGCAAGAGCAGATCATTGTTGACTATATTATTTGAATCCCATTCACTTCACTCCTAAAAGCAAGGGTGAATTTTACATCTTGGCCATATGTCCCCATGCTGAATCAGAAACTCTCTCCTGTGGGTTACGTGAGATAACATAAAGCATCTAGTCTGTTGTCTGACATATAACTGATAACTCGATGAATGACATTTCCCTCATCCAGTTTCCGGAGACTGGTATTAACTCACCAAATTAAGTGCAAACCAAATCAAAGTATTAGTAAAAAGCATAACAAACAGAAAAATCTATCAACTATTCCAACAAGAGGCAGATATTTCAACAACCCAAAGTCCCATTGTATTTCACAGAGAACATGCCACAGTGTCCCCTCCTGTCCCTGAGGAGGAGTCCCTTTCCACAGAAGCCTGCCATGGATGCCCAACCCTACAGCAGGCAAAGCTGCTCTCATCACTTGCCAGGACACTGCCCTGCATGCCACACCTCCTCTGTGGCAGAGACCCTTTTCCTAGGATTCAAGGGTCCGGGGCCCTGAATTGCCCACAGGTCTTTCCCTGACCCAAAGAGATCAGAGATTCAGAATCAGCAAGTGACTCACTCTGTGAGCCATGCCCTTGCAACACACACAGTGTCCTTTCATACCTTAAGCTGGAAAAGCAGAGGTCTTCGTCTCTTGGGATAGCCTTCTTAGGGCATTTCCACAACTCTGGCATACCCAGAGTGCCCAGAAGTGGGCAAGTCTTGTCCTCACACAAGGGGACAGATCCTTTGCCTCATCACTGACCCTACTGCCAAAGGTGGCAGAAGCCTCCTCCCCAGGCCAGGCCTGCGGTCCTTCACTTAGTCATCCAGGGGCAACGTTTCTCGTGTTCAGAGGCAGAGGGGAACCACGGAAGAGCTGTCTCATCTCTGGGAAGAGTGAGTTCTGCACATAGGGTTCTCAATTCCATTTCAGTTAATGGACTGCAGCTCTTAAGTTATTATTATGAAAATGGAAGTTGTGATCCCATAAGATCACCACAGGGGGTGAGGTATAACGGGCACATAGGGGCCACATTCCTGAAAGGGGCTCAGTCCAGACAAGCCCCGGAGAACTTGACTCTCCAAATCTAAAATTCAAGGGAGGGAAGCCAGGCAAACACCCGGCCAAGGGCCAAGGTACTCAGCAAAATCACTTGGGTCAAATGCACATCGGATCTTAAACCAAAATGCTAAGTACAAAATATATAAACAGTAGGACCTCAGCTGAGAATGTACATATTACTAACATTATGTATACCGGGGATGCGCACCCGAATGTTATTAGTTATTGAATGCTTACTTTGCACAGATTTGCATGGTGGTAGGAACTTTCTCTAGTCTCTTTTTGTCATCTCAGTCCTTTTATGTATGGAGAAGCATTTAAAAAAATAATTTTGGGATATACATATTTTTAGTAATTGGGGGAAAATGTTCTAAAACTATACAGAGGAAATATATAGTGTCTTATCCCCCAGCTCTTGCTCACAGCACTGATGTTAATACATCAAAGCCTCAGCTATCTATGGGTGTTAGAACGAAGGGGAATTTATTTTTATTGAACTCATTCTTTCTATTGAGACACAAAGGTTGTTTCTAGTTTGGGGCTTCTTTCCTCTACAAATAATGCTAGGGGTTGTGAAGTATTTTTAGTTTTAATAGATTTGGTATTTTAAATATTTTTTAGTTTCACAAATTATTTTAACGTATCTTTAAAGAATCTGGTCAGGTTGTATTCCATGAAAGCTGTAATTACTAAAACTCCTCCATCTCTTTTTACTTTAATAAAGCTTTCTTTTAAAAAGTAAGGCACAACTTACTACCAATGAAATAGGTAAGTTTTAATGAGCAAATACTGCTTTAATAAGGAAAAGAATATAAACATACTTCATTTAAAGTTTTTTAGAAGCCAAATTCATATAACAGTCTCATTTTACAGTTAGGATAAAAAACAATAAAACCCAGATGTTTCTTGAATCCACCCAGGAGGTGTTTAAAACTTTGTTAGTCGATTAGGTGGTATGTTCCAAGTCACCGAAAGAGAGGCTGACTGGGAGTAGACCCCGGCCTCCTGATTCCTAGTCTGTATGACCCCTCTGTTTATAGCTATCTTTTTCTCATGCCCTGCAGCTTATATTAATTTAAGTTTTTGTTTTGTCACAGTCAGAGAGAGCCATAAGGAAAAATACTTGGAGATTTTCCCACACAGCTTTCAGAGGCTTCAGGAGTAGCGTTCAGTATCAGTAAGAAGACAGATCGTGCCAGAGCAATGGAAAAAGCTGAGCCTCACCTCCTCTTTCCAGCTTAATGATACCATATGTATTGCTTCCATCTTTGCTAGTATCAAACCCACTTTGGGTCCTGATGATGTTAAAGCATCAGTTTATGATTAATTAGTTTAACACTACCATGTAAACCTGCTGATCCCACCTCGAAACATATGGCCACTGGGATAGTAACATCTGGAATGAGAACTGTCCATGCTTGAAACTCTGCAATGGCTATGAGATGTGATGAGCTCTAAATGAAACCTCCAACTTCTGCCTCCCACAAACCACAGGGTGCCCTCGAGGGGGCCAAAGAGGGCAGTTGATGGATGACTATCTCCTCAGGTCTGGCCAGACTGTAGGTCAAACCATGTGGAAGCCATCTGTCACTGTGGGGTGGAGAGAGGAAAGAAGTTGGAGCAGCCCCGGTACTTAGCAAAGATAACATTGGTCCATGAATCCCTCTGTCCCCCTCGCCTGCCTTGCTGTAGCAACGTTTCCTCCAGCACTTGCTTCACAAGCCATTAAGCAGCCATGAAAACAGGTGCCTGGCCATATGTCCGAGGGCCAAGGAAACCCAGGAGCAGATTTCAGTCAAAGGGAAACTGGTCTCTCTCTCCTTTCTCAGCCCAGAGTGAAACTTCCTTGGAGGGGTGAGTGTCTTTGTAGGAGGCAGCGTTACAGGATTCACATGTTAGGGAAGAATGGGTATAGCTGGAATCAGATCTGGAACACCAGTGGGGAAAGTGGTTGGGATCAATGTGGCTCTTCTGGGTTAGAATATAGTAATTTCAGGCAGAGGCTATAACACTTCATGGAAATATACTCACCAGTATTTTCTACCCCAGCCCTTTCTTGTGTAGGCCTAGATATTCAGAGCTCGATCTGTGCATTGGCACAGCCTGGGAGCTGGTTAGAAATGCAGAATCTCAAGCTCCTTCCCAACTTTCTGATTAGAATCTGCATTTTAACAAGACTGTCCCCAGTGATATGCATGCACATTAAAGTTTGAGAAGCTCTGTAGATGGGAACTCTGAGAACAAGGAGAACTGTTTCTTCTAGCACTCCTGACCCTGACAATAGTACCTGAACATTTGCCAAGCACTACACTGTGCCAAATGTTGTGCTTAAAATGGGATGATCACATCTCATCCTTACAACATCCCTGGCGAAGGTACTATCATTATCCCCCCACCCCGCCCTGCCATTTACAGACACAGTGGTAAGGCTCTAAGAAACTGAAACAACTTGCCTATGATCATACAACCAGGCAGGAAACACAAAGCAACAGGTAGCACCTAGTGCCCAAGCTCTTTCCATCATGCTGTTTTACTTTGCCATAGATGTGAAAGCAGTTGGGCTGGCCAAGGATGTCCCTAAAGGGAGAGGGGAGATGATGAAGAGAAGTTTCTCCCAAAGATTCAAAGACTCCCATCTCAGAGAAGTAGGCCTCCTGGAGAGAGAATTCAATAAAAATTTCTACATCTCTGAAGTCTCCCCTTTGGGGCCCTTGACTTGTCCTTGAACGTCCCAGAATAGCCCAACTCTAGAATGGGCAGGAGTCTCTTGTCCTCTCCCTCCTTGGAGCAATAATCTTCACTTGAAAACCCAAGGCCAGTCACCCTGAGGAACAGGTCCCTGTCTCAGCAGAACCTCTGGAAAGCTCAAGATTAAGGCAACTCTTTGCTCCTTTTATCGATGTCTTGCCTTATTGCTGGAGTTTACATCTGCTGTCTTATTCAACTATTCATTCAACAATGCAAGACACTGTGCAAACAGGGAATAAGACAGACAAAATTCCTATGCACATGGAGCTTACATTTTAGTAGAAGAGTCAGACAATAAATTAATAACTATTTATTATATCTTTCTTATTTCAGTTCTGTATAAAATATAGCTGAGAAAAGCGTAGTATGTGATGGGCCTGGGAAACACTACTTATAAAAGAGAAGTCATGGCAGGCTGACCCCTGAAGTCAGGAATGAGACCTGAGCTTATCCCTGAATGAGTGAGAGAGTAAACATGTGGCTGCAGGCAGGAAGAAGCTCCAAGGTAGAGGGGATAGCAGGGGCAAAGACCACAAGGCAAAAGTGCCCTTGGCGGGTTCAAGAAACAGCAAGAAGCCCAGGGTGACTGGAGCAGATGAGTAGGTGGTAGAGGCTGAGATCTGAGAGGTAACTGGGGTCCAGACCATGCAGAGCCTTGTAAGCCATGGTAGGGGACGTCAGCTTGTATCCTGAGAAGGATAGGAAGACATTAAAGCATTTTTGAGTAAAGGAGTGACACAATATGATATGTCCTACTCTTGGCAAGAACATTCAGGGGCATTGTGTTGAGAATGGACCATAAGGGAACAAGGGTAGGAGCAGGGAGACCAGGTAGGAGCTACAAGAATAGTCCAGGCAGGACTGATGGCAGCATGGACCAGGGTGGTGGCCGTGGAGGTGGTAACAAGTGGCCAGATTCTGGATATATGTTGAGGGTAGAGCCAAAAGGACTTACTGATGGAAATCTTTTAGCTCTTGCTCATTTGTGGGCCTCTGGCTGTGTCAGGCACTCCGACCTCTGCTTTTTGTAATGTTCCCTTCCCATATGCCTACCTGGTCCTGACCTCTCAGTTCTCAAACTCGTCTGTATGTCCTTGATCAGTCTCTGTCCCTTATCTGGTACTCCTGGCTGGCTACCACTCATGCCCCAGAATGGCATATGCAACGTTACTGCTGCATATTATTATCAATATTTTATATTTGTGTCATGCTTTACAGTTTAAGCCCTTCTGTGTATATTATCTCATCTGACATGCTAGGTTTCATAGACCATTTCATGCTTTTCATTTGGCCCCGGGAGACCTCAAAGAAGAGGCATGAGTCAGCTTTGGCTGAATTTCAGACAAATTAACTCTTTGGCAGCTGCAGACCTGTCAGAGAGCAGGCAGTGGCTGCATGTGAATATGTAAGAGTGTGTGGGTAAACTGAGCCACAAGGCTCAAGGGGTATACACCAAGAGGGCCCAGCAAATAACCTGAGGGCAAGGAACATGATGACAGAAGGCCTTAGAGAGCAGTGGATTGAAGCCAGAAAAGAGGTACCAGGGCTGTGGGCAGAGAATCAGGAGTGAGGAGGAAGAGGGAAGTCTGGGGCCCAGGGGGTTTATGGTTAAGAGAGAAGGTTGAACCAGGCCAGTGCCAGCCACAGGTCAGAAATCTGAGGGGTCAGCCAGGCCCTGTGGATCAGCTCAGAGCAGGTTTTTAGAAGGGGCCCAGTTGATGGGCTACTGGTGAGAAGAGCCAGCATTGTGCATCAGGACAAGGCCGAGAAAGCCTCAGTTGCAGGCAGCCAAGGAGCTTCCCTAGGTTTTTCTGTTGAATTGAAGCCAATCCCCCAAACCTAGCTGATTCGAGACCAGTGGGCAAAGGCAAATAGGGCACCTAGAAAGGTTGGGGTGGGGAGCTAGGAGCAGGGAGTAAAGACAGATACTCCTCTCTGGATCCTTCTGACATTGAAGAGAAGTCTTCACCTCCAGTTCCACAGGCTCATTATCCAGTAGTTTTTGAGTTTGACCCCTGGCCATTGTCAGTTGCTTTATCTCTTCACCTAGAGCCAGTGATTCTCAATCTGGTTCTCAACCTTGTACCTATTTCCTGGGCTCTACTCCAGCACAGTTAAATCAGAGTCTAGGACAGTGGGGTCCAGATGGGGTTTTTTCCAAACTTCCCCAGGGGACTACAGCGGGCAGCCAGGGTGAGGACTGCTGCTTAGCCACGTGCACCAGTTGCCCTGCCGCCCCCTTCCAAAGTATCTTCCTCTTTCCTTAGGACAAGTTTAATGCTGCAGTGGTGCCAAGAGCAAGGATTCATAAATGGATGCGGAGCAGATCAGAAAATAAAATCTAATCCTCCTACTGAGTTGGAAGAGAAGCAAAATTCCACCCACATGGATGTTTGTGGAGATACAAACACTGCATCCTGCTCAACTTGATTTGTAAGAATAGGTCTGGCTGGTGATATATGCAATATTTTACAAGTATAGGTTTCCTCAGAAGCCCTGCCTTAGGAATCCCAGTGTTGACAGCAAACATAGGATCACATTCATTCTCGTCAGGGAGGAACACATTTTAGTTGCTTTACGTCCACCTTTAGGGTTAGAACCTCAGCAAAAAAGATGCTCAAGGTCAGGTGGAATGTGAAAGATCATCCAGTCCACTCGTTTCTGGAATTTAGTATGCATCACCTGAGAACCTTGTAAGCAGCCTGGCTCCCAGGCCCACTCGTAATGGAACCCATTGCTTTCACCCCCTCCCTTCCAAGGGTTGTTCAGCTTCTGCTAGAGCCATGTCCTATAGGGCTCCTGCAGAGAGCCTTACCAGTTCTGCATCTTTGCTACCCAAACTGTTCCAGGTTGGCAACAGATGCTGTGGCATGCTTAATATCCTTATTTATCCAACAAGTATGTGTCAGCACTTCATTCCTTTTTATGGGCAAATAACATTCCGTTATATGCATATACCATATTTTGCTTATCCATTCATCAGTTGATGGACAATTTGGGTTATTTCCACCTTTTGGTTATTATGAATAATGTTTCTATAAACACTTGTGTACAATGTATGGACATTCTGTGTGAACATATGTTTTCATTTCTCTTGGGTATATACATAGGAATTGAATCACTGGAACATATGGTGACTCTATGTTTAACTGTTTGAGGAACTGCCAAACTATATTCCAAAGTGGTCACACCATGTTACACTCCTTCAGTGTATGAAGGAGTGGAAGAGGGTTTGGATTTCTCAATGTCCTTGCCAACATTTGTTATTATCTGACTTTTTGATTATAATCATTCTAATGGGTGTAAAATGATATCTCACTGTGGTTTTGATTTGCATTTCCCAGATGACTATCAATGTCAAGCATCTTTTCATGTACTTATTGACCATCTGTATATCTTCTTTGAAGACATGTCTAAACTGATCCTTTGTCCATTTTTTTTTTTTTTTAAGGAAGCTCTATGCCCAGCATGAGGCTTGAACTCATGACTCCAAGATCAAGAGTTGTATGCTCTACTGACTGAGCCAGCCAGGTGCCACTCCTTTGTTCATTTTTTAATTAGGTTGTCTTTTCTTATTGAGTTGTAAGAATTCCTTATATATTCTATATACAAGTCCCTTATCAGATAAATGGTTTGCAAACACTTTCTCCATTCTGTGGGTTATCTTTTCACTTTCTGGATTATATCTTTTGAAGCACAAATTTTTTTAATTTTGATGAAGTCCAATTTATTTGTTTTTAATTTAATGTGAGGAAAGGGTCCAACTTCATTCTTTTGCATGGGGCTATCCAGTTGTCCCAGCACCATTTGTTGAAAAAACTATTCTTTCCAAATTGAATGGTCTTGGTACCTTTGTCAAAACTCAGCTGACTACAGACATACGGGTTTATTTATAGACTCCCAATTCTGTTCCATTGATCTATATGTCTATCCCATGCTGGTACCATACTGTCTTGATTACCATTGCTTTGTGGAAAGTTCTGAAGTCAGGAAATAGGAGTCCTCCCACTTTTTCAAGACTGTTTTGGCTATTCTCGGTCCCTTGTAATTCCATGTGAATTTGAGAATCAGCTTCTACAGGCCAGCTGGGATTCTGATAGAAATGTGCTGAATCCGTAGACTGATTGCCATTTTAACAATAAAGTCTTTCAATCCATGAATATGAGATGTTTTATTTAGCTCTTTAATTTCTTTCAACAATGTTTTTGTGGTTTTCAGAGTACAAGTAGTACACCTCTTTTTTTTTTTTTTTTTTAAGATTTTATTTATTTGCGAGACAGAGAATGAGAGACAGAGAGCCTGAGAGGGAGGAGGGTCAGAGGGAGAAGCAGACTCCCTGCTGAGCAGGGAGCCCGATGTGGGACTCGATCCCAGAACTCCAGGATCATGACCTGAGCCGAAGGCAGTCGCTTAACCAATTGAGCCACCCAGGCGCCCAGTAGTACACCTCTTTTGTTAAAAGTTTCCCAAGTATTTTATTCTTCTTGAAGCTATTGTAAATGGAATGTTTTTCTTAATTTCATTTTCAGATTGTTCATTTTAAGTATGTAGGAATACAATTGATTTTTGTATATTGATTCTGTATCCTGCAACCTTACTGAACTCATTTACTACTTCTAATAGTTTTTTAGTGGATGGCTTAGGATTTTCCTTATGCAAGGTCACATTATCTAAGAATAGAGATAGTTTTACTTCTTCCTTTCTAGTTTGGATGCTTTTCTTTTTCCTGAATAATTGCCCTGGCTAGAACCTCCAATATTGAATAGAAAGTGACAAGAGCAAACATCTTCGCCTTGTTCCCAATCTTAGGTGGAATGTATCCAGTCTTTAATCATTAAGTATGATATTAGCTGTTGGTTTTTCACAGATAGCAGTCCTTTAACAGGTTGAGAAAGTTCTCTTCTATTCCAATTTAGTTGCTTTTATTATGAAAAGGTGTTGGATTTTGTTAAATCCTTTTTCTAAGTCTACTGAGATTATCATGTGGTTTTTGTTTTTTACTCTACTGATGTTAAACCAACCTCACATTATTCCTCCTGGAATAATTCCCATTGGTCATGGTATACAATTCTTTCTATATGTTGCTGTATTTAGTTTGCTGGTATTTCATTGGAAATTTTTGCATCCATACTCATAAGCAATATGGGTCTGTACCTTTCTTTTCTTGAGTGATGTTTTTGTCTGGTTTTGGTTTCATGGTATTTCTTTTTTTAGAGGGACAAAGAGAGTGTGTGAGAGGCAGAGGGAGAGAGAGAATCCCAAGCAGGGCCCACACCCAGTGTGGAGCCCAACATGGGGCTCGATCTCATAAACCCGAGTTCATGACCTAAGCTGAAATCGAGAGTTGGACACTTAACTGACTGAGCCACCCAATAGTGACTCCCATTTCTTTTTTATTTCTTCTTTGACTCATTGTGTACTTAGGAGTGTGTTATTTAATTTCCACATTATTTGCAAATTTCCCAAATTTCTTTCTGTTGTTGATTTCTAATTTTATTCCATTGTGGTCTGAATTATATTATTTTTATCCTTTCTATTTATTGAGGTTTGTTTTATGACCTAGCACATGATCTATCCCGGACAATTTTCATATACCCTTGGGAAACATGTATGGTCTGCTGTTGTTGGATGGAGTATTCCATGATGTCTGTTAGGTTAATTTGGTTTATAGTCTCTATTTCCTTGCTTCAAGTTTTCTATTTTCTTGCTGATCTTCTGCTTAGTTGTTCTGTCCATTATTAAAAGTGAGAGTGTCAAAGTCTCTATTATTGTAGGGTTGTATTCTCCCTTCATTTCTGTCAGTTTCATTTCTAGTATTTTGGTGCTCTGTTGTTAGGTAAATATATGTTTAGATAATTGTTATACCTTCCTAAAGGAATGACCCATAATTTTATCATTACAAAATGTCCCTCTGTATCTCTAGTAACATTTTTTGTTCTAAAGTCTACTTAAAAGTCTGTTATTAATGCAGCCACTCTGGCTTTCTTGTGGTTGCTGTTTGCATAATACATCTTTTTCCAACCTTTTACTTCCAATGTATTATAATCTTTGAATCTGAAGTATGTCTCCTATAGACAATCTACAGTTGGATCTTGTTGTTGTTTCTTTTTCTTAAATTCAGGCTGACAATCTCTACCTTTGATTAAAGTGTTTAACCCTTTCACATTTAATGTCATTATTGATATAGTTGGATTTATGTCTGCCATTTTACTATTAATGTACATCACATTTTTTATACCTTTATTCTTCCTCTACTGCTTTCTTTTGCATTAGGTGAATATTTTATAATGTAGCATTTTAACATCTTTACTGGTTTTTTTCACTATATTTTCTGAGCTATTTTCTTAACCACTGCTCTAGAGCTTACCATACACATCTTCCCTTATCAGAATCAGCTTCAGATGTAATTAATTCCAGTGAGTAAAAATATTACTCCTATACTGCTTTATTCCCTTCCTTCCTTTCTGTGATATTATTATTATATACATTACACCTATAAATGCTACAAACTTAAAGTTAGATTGTTATATTATCTATTTTATACATGTCTTTTAAAGAAGCAGGAACAAGAAGAAAGTATAAGTATATATTTATAGCTTTTGTTATATTAACGTCCTTATTTATCATTTTTGGATCTTTTCATTTGCTCTTGTGGATTCAAGTTACCATATGAAGTAATTTCCTTATTCCAATACAGCTTTGTTTCCACTCACCGCTTGTGCTTTACTGGCACATATATTTCTGTATGTTACAGGCCCAATAGCACATTATACACATTTTATACAATTAATTTTTAAATCAACTAAGAAAAAAAGAAATATGCATTATATTGTCTTTTATAGTTACATAATTACCTTTACTGATACTGTCTTTTTGTGTGGATTCAAATTACTGTTTAGGGTCTTCTTTTATAATTTCTCATAAAGTGTCTGCTGGCAACAACTTTTCTCAGTACTTGTTTAGCTGAGGATATCTTTATTTCACCTTCATTATGAAGGCTAGCTTTGCTGGATATAGGATTCTTGGTTGACAGTGTTTTCCTTTGAGCACTTTGAATATATTATCTCACTTCTTCTGGCCTCCATTGTTTCTGATAAGAAATCAGCTATTAAACTTATTGGAATTCCCTTGTGACAAGTCAGTTTTCTTATGCTGCTTTCAAGATTTTCTCTTTGTCTTTGCTTTCAGTATTTTTTAGAGGGGGGAGGAGCAGAAGGAGAGGGAGGAGAGAGAGGGAAAGAGAGAGAATCTTAAGCTCCACGCCCAGTGTGGAGACCCACATGGGGCTTGATCTCAGGACACTGAGACCATGACCTGAGCTGAAATCAAGAGTTGGATGCTTAACCAACTGAGCCATCCAGGTGCTCCTGCTTTCAGTATTTTTACTATGATGTGTCTGTTTGTAGGTCTCTTTGCAGTTATCTGACTTAGAGCTTCCTAAGCTTCCTGGCTGTGTAATGTTTGTTAATGAATTTGGGAAGATTTCAGCCATTATTTCTTTAATATTTTTTATTCTATTCTCTCTCTCCTCTCCTTCTAGTACTCCCATTATGCATATGTTGGCATACTTACTGTTATACCATATTTTTCTGAGGTCCTGTTTTTTTTCATTCCTTTTCTCTCTATTCTTCAGATTATATAATTTATATTGATCTATTTTCAAGGTTGCTAATTCTTTCTTCTGACAGTTCAAATCTACTGGTGAGCTTTTCTAGTGAATTTTTCATTTCAGTAATTGTATTTTTCAACTCCAGAATTTCCTTTTGGTTCACTTTTATAATTTCCAACTCTTCACTGTTTAAGGAGACATTATCATCAAATCTTCCTTTACTTCTTCAATCATTGTTTCCTTTAGCTTCATTTTTTTATGTAAGATCAATTAGCCAACTTATAATACATCATTAGTTTCAGATGTAGTGTTCAATAATTTATCAGTTTCATTAAAAAAACATTTATAATGGATACTTTGAAATTTTTATTAAATCTGATATCTGGTCACTCTCACCAGCAATTTCTGTTGCTTGCTCTTTCCAGTGTATGCTTTTTATCTGTTTTTTTTTTTTTCTTTTTTTCCTGGTTATATTTTTTTGTTCCTTTGCATGTCTTATAATTTTGGGGGGAAAACTGGACATTTTGGATAATACATTATAGCACTCTGGGTCCTAATCTCCTACTTCTGGGGCTTGTTATTTTTATTTGTTTATTTGTTTTGTGACTGGCTGGACTATTTTAGTGAAGACTATTTCCACTTCAGCTCCCACAGTGGGTGACCTCAGATGTTGTTCCCCAGGTGGTACTGCCTTGGGTATTCCCATGGTCACCCTGGGATGACAGTGGTCTTGGTAGTGCTCTCTTTAATTTTCTCTGACCACTTGTAGCTATTAAATTCCACTAATTGCCAGGTGATTATTCTATTATTTTTGACAATGTCCTGGGGCATAAAACTGCTCCACAGACCTATCCAACCAAATTTAGTCTCCTTTGAAGGGAGAGTCTGTGAGGTCTGTGTTTGAGATTTGTTCTGTACCCAAAAAGTCTCTTTCCCCAGTTCTCTCTAGCACACTAGCCTGCCTACTATTTATCCTGTATCTCCAATGACTCTACCTTTCTTCTCCCAATTGCTTTTCACCAGAATCTCCTTAAGGGTATGTTTGAGACTGCTGTTGGCTTAAACTTCTCCACTCTCTGTTGCAAATGAGGTCAGTTCCCTTGGGAAAAGATTTGGACCTCTCTGTTTTAGTTCTAATGCTTCCACCCACAGGGAAAATCTCTGAGCCATGGCTCTGGGGCTGGAGTTAGGGACAATGGTGTACTTCCTGAGTGACACCCCACCCCCCAACTTTAGCAGCTGAGAATTCAGTGAATAGGATGAGTAGCCTCAGGCTTCAGTTTGCCTCTCCCAGCATGGAACCTCTGCCTTACAAGCTGCGGAAAGGGAGACTGGGGCCCTAGGACTCTCAGCAGTGTTGCACCTATGGTAGAGCCTCTATTCCATGAGTAGGAGCTAGGCAGAAGAAGGCATTCCCCCTGCTTGGCCACACTCACCCAGAGCTTAGCTTCAGCAACAGGTAGCCTGGGACAGGATAAGAAATGTCCAGTGATGACAGTCCTTCAACTGGGAGTTGGGGGCCCTGTGTTCTTGGTTGCACCAGTTTGGAAGGCAATTTCATCTTACTGAACTGGGAAGGGAAAGGGAGAGAGTGGGTCTTGGTTCAAATACCACAGACTCAATGTTCTTATTGAGTTTTAGTAGATTTTCTTGAATAAACATTTCTTCATTTGCTGAATGCACTTAGGACCATTTCCAGAGACTTTAAATAGTGTTGTAAAATAATTTTCCCCAAAAAATAATTAAATTAAATTAAATTAAATAATTTTTACCAGTTTCACGGGAGAGTGGGTCTGTGGAGCTTCTCATGTTATCATGCTGTAAGTGGACTGTCTTTCAGACCTTTGATGTTTTATTTTAGGAAGTGACTGTTTCATACTTATAGATTCCACAGAACAACAGTCCTCTAACTTCAATGTGCATATAAATCACCTGGGGGAACTTGTTAAAAATGCAAGTTCCTAGGGCCCCATCCTCCAGAGATTATGATTATCTATGACTAGGGTGGGGGCCAAAAGAAATATGCATTTTTAGCAAGCTCACTACATGATTCTTTTTTAATATTAATTTATTTGAGAGAGAGAGAGAGCTTATGCGAGTTGTGGGAGGGGCAGAGGGAGAGAGAATATCCTCAAGCAAACTCCCCACTGAGCACAAAGCCCCATGTGGGGCTCAATCCCAGGACCCTGAGATCATGACCTGAGCCAAAATTAAGAGTTGGATGCCTAGCCAACTGAGCCACCTAGGCACCCCTCACTATGTGATTCTTTGAAAAAAATTGTGCTATAAAGATAAATGAACACCAGATAAGATAGATTTCTTTTTCTTCCTTCTCCTTCTCCTCCTCCTCCTCCTCTTCTTCTTCTTCTTCATCTTTTTCTTCTTTAAACAGGTTCTATGTTTACTAAGGTGCTTTGCAGCTATGGCAGGATCAAATACTGGCTATTTAAACACCACAATAGTGTGTGTGTATGTGTGTTTACACTGAAATCTAGAAACATTGTTATTAAAAAAATTGCTCTGTGTTTGGGGTTGGGAAAGTGCTACAGAATCATGGTTTGGGAATGCCAAGCATCAAAGATGACAGATGACCCCAGAGCAAGGCTTCTCAAATTGGGGTCAGGAGACCTGCCTCAGGATCTTTATTTCTCTTGTACCAGATTTGACTTTTCCTTGGCGCTACCATTTGTAATTTTCCCTCAAAACAAAGAGAAAGGACACCATAGTCTTTGCTGCAATTGATCTGATTTACACACAAATGGCAATATGTGCCTCTGGTGAACAAATTAATAGGATTAAAGCAGCTATCAAACATGCTATAGCAGAAAGGATTCCTACCACCCAGCTGCACATGGTTATCACTAATGTGAATCCTCACAGTCATAATAATAGAAAATGAACACCATTTCATATTTTAGAACTCTAGAAAGAAGCCATTAGCAATTAATTTTTTTCCCAAAGAACCAGCTAATTAGAATTGTAAATAAGACTGCATTACGTTTGGATTTACTCCTGTGTCTTTTTCATGAAGAAATAGAACATGGATGGCTACATGATTGTTACATTGCATATTACAGCTCAACCCTACTTCCATCTGTCCACACTCCCATCAGAGAAGAGCATACTCAGAGGAAAGAGAATTTGTGAGAACAGATTCCACAACAACAGGCACAATTAAGCAAGAGAAGGGCCTCCAAGAGCTCAAGAAACCTGGCTTTCTGCGGCACTGTAAGAAGCCTAAGAATATTTTCCTACTAGGTTTAGTAGGAAGGATGATATTATTATTAGTATTAGTATTACCATTATCATTGCTGTTGTTATTTTGAAGATCAAAAAACTGGAATTTCCCAGTGGGAATTGTAAAAAAAAAAATGTTATGGCAAAAATCCAAAGATCAACCAATTTCAACCTTTTTCTTTCAGAGTTGCTCATGTACTTTTACTCTGTAGGGTATCACTCCCACACTCTTGGTGTGCTAATAATTGATGGCCTTTATTGGTACCAATTCATTGATAGAACTTAGGAAATTTCTGGCTTTTCTTCCATGATTTAATGATATGCAATTATTTCTCAGTAGTGGTCACCTCAGCTGGAGTTGGGTCTTTAACCAGCATATAAAATTAGACACATGAAAACAAAACTTAAAAACCAGATAAATTACAAGTTGATTAATTTTATTTATAAAACAATATACCTAGGAATTCTTTAATTATAAGTTCTTTGATCCATCATAGAGTTAATTCACAGACCGTTAATTACTATCAATAAAAGAACAATGAGCTTTAAGTCAGGGTTGACTGTCAATTAAAAATGTAGCTGACTCCCCATTTAAATTGAGTTCCTTTTATTATACTCTATCATAGCATACCTTACTCTTCCAACATAACACTTATTGGTTTATAATTATATATTTATTTGTGAGATTATTTATTAAACATCTGTCTCTCCACTGGACCCCCCATGGAGCAGACCATCTCTCTTTTATTCACCACCATATGCCCAACATCCAGCACAATATCTGATCCTTAATTATTTGTGGAATGAATACATGAAGAAATCATGAAGTTCTTTTTTTTTTTTTTTTTTTTTTTTATCTGAGAGAGAATGGGAGACAGAGAGCATGAGAGGGGGAGGATCAGAGGGAGAAGCAGACTCCCCGCTGAGCAGGGAGTCCGATGCAGGACTCGATCCCGGGACTCCAGGATCATGACCTGAGCCGAAGGCAGTTGCTTAACCAACTGAGCCACCCAGGCGCCCTGAAATCATGAAGTTCTTAAGATCTTAAACTGGGGCGGTTGATTGATAGGTTTTAGGATACTCTTGAATCCCCTGAAATTATCTAAAAAAAAGTGTTCATTTACATATTACTCTGAGGAGAGGACTCACAAGCTTCATTAGATTTCAAGGGGTCTGTGACCCCCCAAAAGGTATGGAATGGAATCACTGGCCTATTTCAGCAATGAATACCAAAAGAACTTACCTATAACCTGAAACAAAGTACGCTACAGGTACATTTACATGGACAGATTTGTGGGTGTATGTATAGGTGAGTATATAATTTCCAAGAACAGAAACAGAAATGCCTCAGTGAATTTACAGAACAATCCACATCCCCACTTGCCCTGAGTAGCGGATCATTCTATAGTCACTGGGCTCCAGCAGTAGCTGCTTGCATTCATCTGTTTCTTGGCAGCAACATCCATCACTCAGGCCAGAGAAAAGGAGTCTGTAATTCCCTCCTTTCACCTGTTTGGGATGCTGACATCCCTCTTTGTGGGAGTTGCTTTTAATAACAAACCTGTAAACCTACTGGTTAACAAAGACACAGAGCCCAGGCAATTTGATCAAACAACCCTGGGGTTTCCCTTGCCTCGCCCTCCAGCCAGAGAGGAGAGCCAGCCTAATCAGTACAAGGAGGCCTCTGCAAGCGACATGCCTTCACAGTCGGCCATGGGAGACTACGAGATGCGCTGAACAAGCTAACTGGCTATTGTATATTAAATCTCCTCTTCTCTCTCTCCCAGCTCCACAAGATGTTTCCCTTCAGTAAAGTTTCTCCCTTGTGTTTTGTCCTGAAAATGGAAACTTCAAAAGTAAATTTGTCAGGAGGAAGGTTTTTGTTGTGCCATTAACAATCAGCCATCCATATTAACAGAGAAGAGCAGCGGTGTGGATAACTCAAAGCCAACCGCTCTATTTAGCTTTGTAGTTCATTGTTTTGAGGGGCTTCATGGCAGACTTACCTCCCTAATTATGTTTGTCTTCGCTTCTTATTAAAATGAGTCTGTCTGCCTTAGGGCCAAGCAGTTGGGTGACATGAAGAATCTGACACAGAATTTGTCAAATGCACCAGGGGAAGTCCACAAGGTACCCAGATAATCAAACTTGACTAGATTTGAGTTCACATTCTTAATCACCTGTGATCAATTGCTTTGCTTCTCTGCGACTAAAGTGAGCCAGGGATGAGACATAATTATAGGAGACTGGGTGGAAGGAAATGAGTCTTTACATTTAGATGAAGACACAAGTCTGTTGTAGGCAAAAACTGATAACAAAATCATGTTGATCTTTTCCCTGCCTGGTCCTACAACCTTCTATTCTGCGGCCACAGTTAGCTTTCTCTGCTAATTTCGTGATGCTCATCTCTACCTTCCACCCTGCTACGGTTCCCTGGCCTAGTCATCAGGGCTATTCACAGATGCCCTACGTTCTCCTCCCCAGCACATGGTAGGACCATATATCTCCACCCAGCAAGTTCGATGTGGCCGTATGCCTGGCGTCAGCTAATGAGGTGTGAGTGAATGTGGCATGTGTCACTTCTCTAAGTGGAGGCTTCAGAGCCAGCCTGTATGGGGCAACCAGCAGCATCTGAAGCAGCAGCTGCTCGGTCAGCCTGAGTCCTGGGTGCCGGTGATGAGCAGAGCTTCTACCAGCCAGTGATGGGCATGTGATAGGCCCGAGAAATAAATCCCTGCTGCTTTAAACCACTGAGATATTAGGGTTCTCAGTTAACTCAGCGTTTCTCTATCACTGCACATATCAAGCTGCACCACGATTGGGTTATTGCCCCAACTAGATACAGAACAACTTAAGGCCAAATTTGCTTCTTCTTCAGTACATGAAGTCTAGTACATACTGTATTTAAAACAACCTGGTAGAAAATGAAATTCTCTTGCTTTTTGGCCTCTGTGATTCTCCATGTTTACATTTTTCTAACACTTGTCTCCCTCTCAGCACCACTGGTTCAAATAAGAAGGTGTCTTTGGTGTTCAGATATATGGGGAATGGTGGAGCTATTCTTTTGGACAAGGAGCACAAGTAAAAAGAGTGGGCAGAAAAACAGAGGGAGGTAAGTTGAGGCATAATTAGGCTACAGGCATCTGAATACAGTGGGTTCTAAGGGCAGACATGATTTTGAAAAAAAGTCTTGGGGCAACCATATGGAAAAACAGTATCCCAAAGTGTTAGGTTTACAAGGGCTCACAGGTTTTATTTGGACTAGACTTCTATATCACCATCATCACTATCATTACCATACCAATATTAACTGATAATCTACTATGTACCAGGCACAACTCCAACTGACTTATAATTGACTCATGGGATCCTCACAACAACCTTAGAAGGTAGCTATTATTTCCATTTTATGAGTGAAGAAACTGAAGGCCAGAGAAGTAAATTCCCTATGACCACACAGCTAGCAAATATTCCTGTGAATTCAGTGTCCACTTGAACACTCTTCAACCTGGGGACTTCACTAACCCCCAATGCATCCCATCTCCCTGAGCCATCTTGCCTCCCCCTCCAAGTGCACTCCCCTAGACGGTCCCTCCTAGACCGACACAAAGCAATTCTAGCCTTCTCTCTCCAAAGGCAGCCCTTCCAATATCTAAAGGCAGCAACTGCATGTCCCTTAAGGCTCCCCTTCTCCAGTATAAACAGCCCTGATTCACTCAACTATTTCCAATGAAACATTTCCAGTGAGCCTGAGGTCCCTCTCCATCCCAGCTCAGTGACTCACATGTGCTAGGGACCAAAAGATGTTGGTTAAATCAGCAGAGTGGAACCGGCAACTATCCCTTACCGTCCTGTGCTGAGCAAATGCTTTCTACAACCCCAGCACCTTCCTTTCACCAAGTAAAGCAGAGTCCGGAGGCAGAAATGGGCCATAATCTGCTATAGGCACAGCTGGCTGGCCACATGTCCTGCACACATCCCCATGGAGTGCTAAAGAGTCCTCCTGTTCAGAGTCCCTCCCTCTTACTCAGGTCTCAAATCTGTTTCTACCCCTCCCTCCTCCTTCTACCCCACCCCCACTCCCCCACCCCCCACTGTCCTGTCTCCAGAGGCAGTGCTGAGAACAGGCCCCCCACTCACCATGGAGTTCATGGCGAAGTGATTGTGCTGCGTCTGGAGGTCTAGGGCATGCTGGTAGCTCACGCCAATCTCCGTGTGGCTCTGGAGGAATAACTCCTTGTTGTGGCTTATCCAGTCAAACATCTAGAGGGGATGAGAAGGTACACAGTAGTCAGAAGGGCCATGGGTCCAACAGTACAAAACTTTCAGAGCTACTGGAAGGAAAAAAAGAGTGCTCCTACTGGTGCTCAGTGAGAACCAGTCATCATTCTCAGAGTGGGGGTGGCCCACAGCCTGGTGTCCCAGGAAAGCCCTCACTTTTAGCGTAAGGATATATCATCAGCCTCTGTGTTACCCTATAGAGCCTAAGGGAGAAAGAGAAAATGAGTAAGAGAATCACTGAGATGGCAGAAGCAGCTGTTTGTATTATCCCTATCTACTTCCCCTTTGTAAAAACATTTAGAAAGCCTCAAAAGGGCCCCATGTTTGCTTTAGGGACAAGTGCTGAGGACACAACCTGGAGGCTGAATCCATTCCCTACTGCACTAGAAGAAGAGAGAAATCCTTGTTGGAAGCAACAGGGCACCCTAACATGCCCTGTCCCATATCACATCACCCAGCCACACACATTATTGAATCGACTCTAGAATAAGCCACCTTTTCTTATAACTCCGTAGTCTCCCAATTCCAGGGTTTCTGCTATAATCTGTCAGGAACCAGAAGAGGAGGATTTTAAGGTTAGGCTGAGTTCTGACTGGCACAGTGGGCACTGAGCTATTTTCCTCCCCTTAGCTCTGTACCTTGTTTTTTTGTTTTTCTTTGTTTGTTTAGGCTTCTACCTATCTCCCAGGCAGCCCACACACATTAAGGGGAGCTCACCAGAACCACAATTCCAAGGGAGGGATCACTCTAAGGGTTATCCATCCTCAGGACACCAGAGCTAAGCTAATCAGTGTAGGACATTTCCCAGCCAATGGAATTGTCTCAGAAATAGGAATGCTATCTGATTCAGTACAATAAAACATGGGAGGATGCCTGCCTGGAAGCTTCTGGGAAAACAGAACCCTACTTCTTTAGATATAATTTCTCTCCCTCTGATACTATCATTGTGACCCTGAGCCTCAAATTGTTGCAGCCATTCTGCTGGCAGCTTAAGGGTGAAGCCATGAGCAGAGAAAGGGTGTAGCCAAAAGAATGGCAGGAAACAGGCAGATCCCTGACTGAGTTTTGCCTGATCTCTGCCTTGTCTCTGGACTTCCTTAGTATCTGAACCAAGAAATCCTCTTTATCATTCAAGTGCAGTTAAGTGATATAGCCAGGAAAGGTGTGAAGCCTTTGGAAAAGAGGACTGCTCTACTTGAACTGGGGACGGGCTCAGCTGCAGAGTAGAGCATGGAGGAGAGAAGCTCCAGCCTTCCTGGAGGCAGAACCCCAGACTCATTTATTTCCCTCCAAACAGCAAAGTGACTTTACTTTTTCAGTTATGGTCAACCAACACTTGCAGGACACTTGCTATGTGTCAGGCACTGTCCAAGGCAATGGAAAAGCAAAAGTGACTAAATGGTTCTTGAGCTTAAGTGGTTTAAAGACCAATGTGGAAAGCAGACAAGGGTTCAGATATAATGTTAGTACAACATGGCGTAGGACTTGGAAAAAATCACGGCTTGAAAAAAAAAATCTATCAAGATAAAGTCCCATATGTTCTACCAAGCTAGCACCCACCCTTAATGGAGTGGGGACAAGGAAGAGCAGAGAAGGCTTCCCAGAGGCGGTGTCACCTGAGTTGAGCCCAGCTGAAGTAGGAATTAGCTAGGTAGAGGAAATGAGAGGGATGTGAGCTCCAGGCAATGGGGAGACCAAAGAAGCAGAACGTGGGGCAGCCCAGTGTGTGGAGGGCTCTGAAAGCATCCCAGCTGTGCCTCTGAAGTCTGAAGTGAGGAGAAGATAGGGCTGGAGAGGTAGCCGGGACAGCTGACCACGGAGAGCCCTGGAGATAGGCTTTAGGAAACCTGGACCATATTCTGTGGGCAGCAAGCGGCGTGGAAGGTTTTAAGCCAAGCAGTGAAGTGTGATGTGAGCTTTGATCGCAGTGTGGGATGTGGACGGGAGGGGCAGAGAGAAGGGTTAGGAGGCTGTCGCAGTAATCCTGGTGAAGGGTGGGGTGGGAACCTGGAAGCCTGACTTAGAGGCATGGCAGGGGAGTCTGCAAAGCAGGCAAGCTTGAGAGCTCCTAGGAAAGGGATGAAGACTCACAGTTGTTTGGGGGAGGGAGGGTGAGGAAGAGCTAAGGAACAGCCAAGTGTCTGGCATGGCACCTTGGGTCCTCGTAGGAAAGTTGCCACCGCAGCTGCTACCTAAAGAGGAGGATAAGAAGCTGGGATGGGAGTCAGGAGATAGTGAGTTCTGTTTTAGATGTGCCAAGTTTGAGAGGCTTACAAGAGTTTCAAGCAGAGGTGCGCTGTGGGCAGTGAGACTACGTGCCCGGAGGTCAGGTGAGAGACATCAAGGCTGTGACAACTTAAACGTAAGTATAAACCCATCACTTTCTGAAGGCAAACATGCATGATTTGGAGGTGATTCTCCCTTTTGCATTACCTGCATCACACCCAGCTACCTATCTGGATAATAAAGAAAGGATGAAAGTATCACTTTTCACTTTCGAGTATCTGAGGATGTTTCTGGCTGGGGGCTCCTGTAGAGGCTGGGTCAACATCTGCTGTGTGCACTATCCTGGATCAGCCAGCTGCAGTCAGTCCCATGGGGACTTCCCGCCCCCAATTATTATTAAGGACAAAGGAAGTGTAGAGGAGTGTAGAGGAATCTTATTCTGTAATTTTTGATCTTTAAAATTCTGCCTCTCAACCCCATTTTAAAATAATTTCTCATCTCTTTTCTTTATTGACAAAAGAATCAATAAAGTTAATGAAAATCTGAAACGCCTGAAGTCCATGGAACTTGTGATGAAAAGCACTCACTCCGTATACTTTCTTGGATATCCCAGTGGCCAAGAAGTGACCTTCCCTGTATTTTCTGTTAGATGACTATCTAGATATGCAAATTAGCAGTGGAGTTACGGGCTAGCCCCAGAATGATGAGATTGCCTGGTGCCTGGTCTGGGCTACAGAGCAGGGATTGCTGGACGGGGGCCAGTTAGGGTGGAAAGTAAGAGAAGGGAGCTAAAGGACAGGCAAGAGGAGGGAGCACCGGAGGAACCGTGCACCTTTCTGAATGAGCTTCTGGCGCAACGTCAGCGCCCAGGCCATTCAGCCGGATTCTGCCTCCACCTTGGAGCATCCCAGCAGCTCTCCAGGGGCCGGGGATTCTGGCAAGATCAACTGTGCTGGAGGCAGTGCTCCAAAGAGGTGACACATATCTCAGGAAGAAAGAAAGAGACTTAGTCTGGGGATCAGATGGTCCCATGTGATATCGAATCTAGAGTCTCTCCAAGGCAGTCTCTCCAAGAGACAGTCTCAAGTCTTCTCTGGGCCTGAGTCTACTGCCTAATGGTATACGACTCGCACCCTTGCGAGCCTGGCCTTCTGCAACGGTCACGGTCATTTCTGTTGCATTCAGTGCCTCTGGCAGTGGAGAGAATGCGTGTGCATATATGCACACGTGCATGTGTGTGTGCACTCAGGGGCATGTGTGCACCGAGCAGGATGAGGTCCAGGCTGGTTCCAGGCTTGGTTCTGTCACTAATTCCCTATGAGACTATGGGCAAGTCTCAGTTCTGGGTTCCTCCTCATTTGCAAGGGATAAGTGGTTCCCAGAAAGGAGGTAAGCTCCTGCTTTAGATTTAAGCACAATTTGGAAACATATGAAATATATATTTTTTTCATTCAGAATAAATAGTTTCAATGAGTCTCCTGCACCAGAAGGTATGTATATTCATTGCCGCAACTTATATTTCTAACCTTTGAAGAAAAGAATGACAGCGAGAAAATTGGCATTATTTGATAGCCAGAGAGAGGCATTTCGTAGTCCCAGCCCTGACATTTGTCTGGTGTGTTAGAGTTCAAAATGTCTGTCAGTGCAAAAAGCATTGTGTCTCGGCTCTTGGCACTAATGCAATGAAGAATTAGAGATTGGTGCCCAAAGTGAAAGCAGAAAGCTGTTTTATTAAAGCAACAGTACACTCTCTAGGGGAGAGCAGGCAAGGTCCTGTGAGGGGGAACTGGCCCCTAGGTTGTGTTGGGATTGGATATTTAGTGGGTCTTTCTGGGCTGGGAGGAATGGTGATGTACAGTGGGGTGATCTCCAATGGAGGCTGTTTCCAATCATTTGGGGGACTTCTCTCACAGGCTGGGGGGTGGAGTTTTTGACCCTGATAAGTTTGGTACCAGAACCTTCATGGCAGCCTTTCTCCATGGGGCGGGGCTGGGGTTACCCTGGGGCAGAGGTGGAAGAGGAGAGCATGTTCTACACTCGGGGGCTCTTGATCTGTCAGTCCCAAGGTCTTGGAAGCCACAAGGTCAGGATGTTGTGCCCCCAGGCTTCTAATGTGCAACCTATTTATTATCATTGTCCTTGCCTCCAGTTCAGGTCTAAATAATTATCTACTCTATTACTCCCCCTTAAGGACTCTGAAATCTTTCAGGTCAAGGGAAAAGGTTCCTCGGGGCGGTCCTTCCACTGCTCATATGTAGCTTCTACCTAATATGTCCATTCAAACGCTTCATTGCATCCGTCAGGACTATTTTATAGATGGGAAACAGGCTCAAAGAAGTGAAACCCAGGGTCTAGAATTCATTCACTCCACCCAATGCACATTCACTGAGTGCCCATTGAGCCAGGCTCTTGGGACACTGCCCTGCTTCCTGCACACAGCTATAGGACCGCTAGCGCCTGGGCTCCCCAGGGCAGTTACCCCCTAAAAGGCAGCCATCAGGGCCTATGGGGCTCCAGATGAGGTAATGTGCTATCCTTCACATAGGGCCATTCACTCCCCAATACCCAGCCTGCTCCTCTCCCCTCACCCATGCCCACCAGGGCCTGGGGACACCTGATTCAAACAGTTCCGCTACTCTCGATAAATACTTCTCAGTGAAATGAATGCATGAGTGAGTTGGCCACAGGCTCTGGGGTTGCTAATCCCTAGACCAGCTGGCCCTTTCTAAGCTCTCTTCCAGCCAGGTCATTTTATGATTTGATCTATTTGAATTGGGCTAGAGCTCTGGAAGACACCTGAACTAGACTGACCCAAAGATCTAAAGAAAAACACAATAAAACTAAAGAAAATATCTCCACAGTAGTTTCAAACATTTTCATCCGTCTTTTTTTTTTTCTTTTTTGAGAGGCTACAAATGGTAGGTTCAACAAAATGTAATAGAACAACAAAATTCCTCCAAGAGGAAAGTTCATGTCTAAATAATGAAATTTTATCTCTTTGTTCAGAAACTAACATAGTTTTGTCTCATTAAGAAGATAGATATTACATGTAAGCTACTTGGGTTTTTTTTTTTTTCTTTTTCATGTTTTGCTTTTAACTAAACTAAGTAATTTTTTTTAATGCTGGCTAAAACTCAGTGAAAATATAAAAATCTGGTTCTTAATATATAATAAATGATAAAAAGAATCTATTTAAATGCAAATTAGGAAAATAACAGAAACCTTTTTCCCCTTTTCTTACAAAGATAGGGATGGCTAAAAGGTTATTATTGTTCTATTCTGTTTTTAATGAAGCATAAACTATTTCATAGAGCAAAGAGATTAAATAAGGATCTTGGGCTTATTTTCCTTCATTTGCCAAATTTAGCAATGGCATCTGATTTAGAGTTTAACTTTCAAACCACCTTACCACCTACTGTTAGTATTTTACACTGTCTGCAATTATAGATTATATTCGTTTTAAAGTTGCTCATACTCAGCTCTGATAAGTTGATTAAGAGGATAGAAGGCAACCAATGGATTTTCTTTGCCTAAATATGCACATTCCAATGTCACCTGTGTCTCCTTGACCCTGCTTGTACACAGGAGTGACCCAGCCATAAGAGCTTATGCTGTAAAGAGTGCTAACAACGCCTTGCTGGTGAACCTTGCTACATCTGGGACATGTGGTATGTGGTCAATTCAACAACAAGCTTTTATGTGTGTTCGAGTACAAAGAACAGAGCCTCCAAATCTTGGGTTCTAGTACAGACTCAGCTGTATAAATTTTGACAAGGTAGTTGACTGGGTTGAGCTTCCATTTCCTTATCTGCAAAATAGGGTAACAATTTACACTATTTGGACCATAACGTAATAGTGCTATTCAAATAAAATAATGGTTTTATGCTTTGTTACTCACCTGATAGATTTCAAAATCCATATAGTGAACATATTCTAATATATATATTTCCCTAATGTTTTCATTTAGTGGATTTAAAATAGCAGTAAGTTCACCTTACTGCAAAATCACTGCAGGCTAATAGAAATCACACCTGCACCTCAAATACAAACACATCCTCAGTGCCCCCTCCCCAAGATGCATCCCCACAGCGACCACAAGGTGCTGCCCAGACATGGCCCAGACACCTGTGCATCCTCCCACCTCCTCCACCTTCACATACACAGAGGGGCGCTGGGGGTGCCCTTGCCCATACAGGACCCCCTTTCAGAGTTATGCTTGAGGGCACCAGTGCCCTCCTGACCTCCCAGTGTGGCCCGACCAGTAACTCACTCTCTCCTGCCTTGCTTCCAGACCCTCCCTTCCCCATTCTCTCTCCCTTCCCCAACTCTTTCACTATTAGACTCAGTCTCTTTGGCTCTTCAAGGTTTTTCACTCAGGAGAGACTCCTATTAAAATGCATTACTCCTGCAGCTCCCCCTGGAATTAGTTTATTGTGGATACAGAAACAGCTCAGTGAGAAAGCAAGGCCCTTTGTGAGCATGACCCAGGGGTGAGATCCAAACTGAGGTGGCAGAGGAGTCCAGGTCAGGAGAGGTACAAAGGGAGAGGGAATGAGAAGTGCGAGGGAACCGAAGACTAATTTCTTCACCTTACGGTTCTGCAATCACATGAACTCTAACTGATGCTGGGGCATAAATTCTCATGAGAACAGGGCAACACACAGACCCCAGGACCCATAAGACCCTTCAACCCTGGTTTGCAATGATCTGCTCTCCTAGGATTGCAAGCTCTCCTGCTAAAGGAAAAAAGGAGCAAAAGGAGAAAAAATAAAGGACCCCAAGTGTGGACCTAGTTTCTAGGTTCCTAGAATTCCTCCCTGGAGAGAGTTTGACACCTCGCCTCATCTGTATCTGCAAGGCTTGCAGGTCATGGGCATTCCGGGTTCTGAGAAACCACCTCTATGCCGGTAAAGGGCAGGCAGTTAGGACTTGTGCCCAATAGACTGTAGGTGTCAATAAATACCTACTGAGGGAGAGGAGGTGCTCTGGGCTCTGCTGTTTTCCTGTAGGTTTCCAGCATGTCGACTGGTCTACTTTTATATGTTGTATAGAAGACAAGCAATTTTTATCTTTCACCATAAATCTAGCTGCTCTAGGGAAGTTGGCTCAGCCTGGGTACCTGGGAGACCTCATCACTGAATCAGCCAGGATGCCAAACGATTTCACTGACCAGGCTCTGTCTCTAACCTGTAGACATGCTATCAGTCCCCTAGAACATTGCTTAAACTTTTCATACCCTAAATTCCCTAATTCCCAAATCTCAGATCTAGCATTCTAACATGTTGCTCACATCTAGAAGAGTTCCAGTTTCTCTATAAAACAGACACATACCCCACTGTGAGCAAGAAGTGAACAAAAACTCCTTCCCCTTCTGCATGATAATCTGACCTTCATTTAATATCCCCATTCTGTTTCCCTGGAAACAGGGAAAGACTGTGTGTGACAACATGTTACTAAATCATGTTGCCTATGGTAAGAACACCCACCATGACTGGTAAACCCTATCTGGCCTAGAAGGAGGATGGATGAACTATGAATACCTGATGGGGACCCCGTCCCTTGGGCTTCCCTGAGTTTGATGACTCCTGTAACTGGCACGTCCATTGCAGGGGCCCTGGAAACTGTGCCAATGAAGTTGTTACAAGAGATATTGGCTCCCATGGGGCATGGAGTTTATAAGGCAGATCAGCTTCTGCAGCTGCCCACTGCGGCTCTTGTCTCCTGACACCTGAGCCCAACTGCTGCCAAGACAGTCCTGTTGGTAAGCCATGGCTCCCATATGGTATCGTCCTGAGTAGGTGAGTGTGAAATGTTGCCCACAGCGGTGGTCCTGCAGTCAGACTGTGTGGTCGAGTCTAAGGAGACTTCCTGTAGGTGTTGCCTCTGTATTTCAGAGCCAGACTATATGAACAACAGTATTGCACCTCTTCTTGTCTTGCCTTTCTCCATCTTCTGCTCTCGTTCTCAACTTCTCTCAGTGATAGAGCAATGATAGTGGTAACAACAGTAATAGCCACTAACATCTGCTGAATGCTCACTATGTGCGAAGCACTATGCTAACACATTCAATCCTCTTAAAATCGTAATTATCTCCCAGATATTAACCCCCAGTATTATCATTTTCATTTTACAGGCTGGGCACAGAGAGGTTAATTAGTTTTGCCAAAGCCACACAGTTAATGAGTGGCAGAGCTGAGATTCAAACCCAGGAGGCTGAGTTCCAGTGCTGAAGCTCTTAACCCTGTTGCTCTACCTTCCAGTGTGCTCAGAGCTTCACTCCAGCTATCTTTCCTGTCACCATTAGATTTCTAGAAGTATGTTCTGCCCCTGCTGCCTTTGTTTTCCCTCCACCCACTTCCTCCCTAACTCCTTGTAATAGGCACTACCTTTACTACTTCCTTAAGTCTGCACCCACAGGGAAAACCAACCATCTCTGCCTTTCTGAGTTCTTCATTCTGCCCCGCCTTCCCTTTGGTCTCTCATCACAATCTGACGTGAACCTTTCTGAAACTCCCTTCCTCTGGCCCCTGCACCAGGTCATTTTCAGGGGCAGGCCATGGGGCTGCAGACATGCCTCAAAGCTTCCCCCTCCTGCTTTCACACACCTCCACTCCCCACAGAATTCTCCCTGGAGTGCCAGCATGTCCACACTTGCACTCTTCCCTGACACCTCATCTCCGCACAACAAAAGCGATAGAAACACTCTTGCTTTGAAAGTTGACCAGTTGTCCAATCCTATGCTGATCTATCCAAACTTACCTCCCACTCCTCTCGCTGCCCCTTCAAGACCTCCTTTCATGTGCCTCACACCCTTACTGAGACAGTCTCACAACTTGACCCTCAGCCCTCAGCCTTTTATTCAACAGGCTCTGCCTACCTGAAAATCCATCCACACTCACAACTTCAATAACATGGGTAGTGTTCCCCATTTCACATGCCAAGCTGTACTGCAGGTACTGCACCAAGTCCTTGAGTGCGTGACCTCATGTAGTCCTTATAATAACGCTACAAAGAAAGTATTGTTCAATCTACCTTAAACATGCTGAAAAGTCAGTATGAAGAGTTGAAGCAAATTGCCAAAGATCCCACAGCTTATAAGTGATGGGGATGAATTTAGAATCCAGTGTCCATCTGAACCTAATTCCCATACAATTTGGGCCTCTGCTCCAGGGTTCCCCCTAAGCATGACTTCCCAGATAACTGACAATACTAAGTGTGTGTGGTGCTCTGCACAATGAGCTTGATAGCATCGTCTGAGTCCTCAGCCCTGGGGGTTAGTGGATGCCATCATCACCACCTTTTTGTAGTTATGGAAACAGATAAACGACTTGGCCAGCATCACATAATGAAAACTCAAATGGCATACTGAAGACTCAAATCTAGGTCTGCATGACTCCACAGTGCATGCTTTTAAACCACCATCAAATCATCTCCCAAATATACACTTAAATTTTGGACTATTCCTAGTGACTCAACTCAATCTGAATATCCATCCCCTTGATGTTCTTTCTACAGCATCTCCCACTACTGTGCCTTTTCTTTGGAAACTTTTACTTTCTTCTGACTTCCCACATCTTTACCCCATTCCCCAGATCCCATTCATTCTTTCTTCCCTCAAATAACTCTGAAATATGCCCTTTATTTTCCATTCCTGCTGCTACTCACCCCCCAGCCCCTCCTGTCTATATTACTGCAATCACTTCCATACTGGTCTCCCTGGACTCCAGTTTCTCCCTCATATCAAGCTATTTGCCCTCACTGGGTTCACTGCTTTAATTAATATACTGCTTTCACCATGTCGTTCCCCCAGTCAAAACACTCATGCGCATGCACACACACACACTTTTTGCTGCTGTCATCTACAATGCAAACAAAATCCAGTCTTCTTGTTCTGGCATTCAAGGCACTCCCTCCTTCCTCGACTGGTCCAAATCTGCCTTTCCCTATTATTTCATACCACAGTCCTACACCAAGCATGCTTTCCAGCCATATGCTATTCACTGCCATGCAAATACATCATCCTGTGCTCATTGCCACCCCCATATTTGTGCTCACATCTTTCCCCCTATGATATGCTCCACACCCAAATATCCAAATTATTCCCATCTTTTGAAATGCAATTAAAGTGTCATCTCCTCACAATGCCTTCTTGGACCAACTGAGCCCATACTGATTTCTTTTTTCTCCAAACTCACTGCTCCAGTGCCTACCGCGGGAGTTCACAAACCTAGCCTTATTTCAGAACTATCGGAAATGTTTTTGTAAGAAATACAGATTCACACACTTTACTCTTAAGATTCTGATTTAGTGGGAGCTCTCTAGGTAATTCTGATGCACCTGCATTTTTATTTAAATGGTTCATGTGAAGACCTATGGCCTATCCACAGTAGGATAGCTGGTATCAGACTTAACCCTACCATCTATAAACTATTTGAAAGCACAGATCAATAACCAACATAGACCAATCATCCGTGAAGGAAGAGAAGCACACAATGTAAGCCCCCTGTGGAGCAGAGGAATTGGAGCTGAGCAGGGAGCAGCAGTCTTGATGGGTATATAAAAAAAAAACAGAGTTTAGAGTTCAGGGCTGGGAAGGTGGTTGGAATTTCAGTGATAGGAAATTAGGGAAGAGGGAGCTAAGAGAAGGAGCCCTAAAATTCTTCATTAAAATTTCTTTCAGGTCTTTGGCAAAATCCCAAGCTGTGCACATGCAAGGCAAGACTGCAGAAAGTCTAGCAGAGAATGGTTATGGAAAGCAGAGGATACTGAGAGCTGAACAGAAATTTTAGGTTACACAGTGCTGGGGAAATGTTGGGAGCTCTAATACAAACAGTTCAAAGAGACTTTGGTGAACACTCTGGGCACTGAGTTGGGTCCCCAGAAAGACCAGGATATAGGAGTAAGAACCACATCCTAAGAGTAAGGGCTATATCCTAGGATTAATTAAAAGATGGAAGTAGATCTGTCATAGCAAAGCCTAAATCAGGGCTCAATAGGATCAAGATCTGCTAGTAATTTAACTGCATTCCAGAACAAAACTCAAAGTTTAGAAGAAAGTAACCTAATCTGGAGTCTCTACAATGCATCATCTGCAATTTCCAGTATACAAATTACCAGCCATATAAAGATGCAGAGAAAAGTGACTGGTAACCAAAAATTAAAGTCAATATAAACAGACCCAGAGATGACCAGGCTATGAATTAGCAGGTATCACTTTCTAGATAATCATGATTAACATCTTAAAGAGAATAGGAGGGAAAGGGACAAAATGAATTAAAAGATGGAACACTGAAACGGAGTCCAGTTTTCTGTTTCTTGTAGCCATCAGGATATAGTCACATGCTCATGATGCTTAGTACAATATTTTATTCACTTGGTGAGTACCCACTGTATTCCAGACGTTGGATGAGAGACTAGTGATAAAAGATCAAGCCAGCGTCCAGTGAGGAAGACAAATGTAATCAATATTCTGTCAATTTTAAGTGTGAAAAGCACTATGAAAAGTGTCTACCATGGGCTGACCACAGAGGAGCACTTGATCCCACTTGGCAGAGGTAGAGGTAGGAAAAGCATGAATGGCTTCCAGAAGGTGGCAACAGCTGAACGACACTTGAAAAACAACAGGCTTTGGTCAGGTGAAGATGTAGATGGGAAGAGCATCTTAATGAGAGGACATAACTTGAGCAAAGGCCTGGAGTCTTCAAACATGGATTAGAGAGGAGGTACACCAAGCTCTAGGGCAGGAAGTGAGAAGTGAGAGGTACTGAGAAAGGATGATAAAGGAGAAGGGAGGGGCCAGGTCATAAAGGGACAACGGTTGAAAGGCCGAGGAACTGCTCTTTGTTTAGTTTGCAGTGGAGAACCACTAAAGGGCAGTAATAAGGTCAGATTTGTTTTTAGCCCTGACTAGGTGTCTACACTGAGGTCCCCAGACAGACAGTGATTTACCTCATTGCAAAGAGGACTCTGAGCCAGCCCTGATCTCACAGAACAAAATCAACTAGCACATTACAGATTTCTCACCAACTGTGGGTTCTCTGTGCCCACCCCCTCCTTCTTTCCCCCCTATACTCCTTGTTCTTATAAACCCTTCAATGTCTGGGTCAAAGAAGATAAATATGAAGGAGGAAATAAAGAACATATGAAAAGTGCCCAGCACAGTGCAAACACATAATAGATGCTGAATGCATGCTAATCCCTTTCTACTTCCCCTGGGTTTAGACAGGATAAGCTGGCAGTCACAAAAAGTAGTGGCTTTCTGATCAGAGAAACCCAGGCTGCAAAACTTCATGCTCCAATCACACACTGCCCTTGAGAATGAGCCATAGCTCAGCTCTGCCTGGAGAATCAGGCTCCTGTTAGGCTTTAAAAGGCCACTGTCCTCACGCTTGCCTTCCTCATGCTAAGTGAGGGAATGAAAACTCTCACCAAGTCCACTATTAACATAAATGTTTTCAGACTTTAAATAAGGGGTTTTCTGTATGTTTCATTTCTAGTCTGTTTGCCTGGATGAACCAAATTCCCCGCAGCACTGGCAATATGCATAGTACCCTCCCTGTGGGGAAGAAACGGTCATCCAGGAGCCAGCAAGTCAAGCAGATGAGAAACAGAACCCACCAAGCCAGGAGTCAGCCCAGGCAGCCCTGGGATATTGACTCCGAGGGGCCAAATTCCTTCCATCTGAACCACAGATGCTGATAAAATATTCTCAGCAATGGAGTGAGAAAATGTGCTTCACTTACTTCCCAAAATGTAGAATTGAAGAGGTCAAACTCTACTTAATCCAAGCTGAGAAAATAGTGCCCAACTTTATCCCAAAGCTAAATTTAGGCATAAACTGAGATGTGGCCCTTGGCAAGTTAATTTAGATGAGCTAATGCTTGTTCCTGGCATACAGGATGCACTCAGTAAATGGTAACTATTATTGTTACTGCAAAAATGGAGCGTCTGCTGGATGTTCTCATCCAGTCCTCCCACGCATCCTAAAATCGGCTGTGCCAATCACTTGCACATCTGGGGAAAAAATTCCACACGGGCTAAGGAGGAGGTAGCCCTCCCTTCAGGGGTCCCTATCTGGCAGAAGGGGGCGGCTGCCATGCTGAAGCCATGTGTGCTAGGTGGGCTCGAGCTCCAGCTGAGGAAGAAAGCTGGCACACACCCCTTCTTTTCCCTTCCACCCTCTTCCAGCAGCTTCAGCAGTGGGGCCCGGGGAAGGCGAGGGGTGGCACGGGAGCCAGGCTCAGGCACATCCAGGAAGAGAGGCTTGGTCACGCTTCCTGCTCTCAGACCCCACCTGGCAGAGCACACCCTGCAGGTGCTCAGGAAGAACTCAGAGAATAAAGAGCCCAATCACTCCTCAAAACCCTCTATTTCTTTAACAATCTCATTCAGGGGACTGTGGAGAATTCCGGTGTTCAGATAGTGCCAGTTGTCCCTACGAGCAGGGCAGAAATGCAATAGAGACCACTCATGGTCCAATGCTTTTAGTAGCCTTGATCACCACTCCTCTCACGCTCCTGTGCCTTCAAAGAAATTTACACTTACATTTAATTTAGTCACCCATCCTCCTCCCAAAATGTTTTTGGGATTTCTTTCCACCCTCCCCCAATCCTACTGTCCTGATGTGAAGGCCTCGTGGTTCCCTTAGCTCCCTTTCCTCTCCAACATCTAATCGGGCACCTGGTCCCACTTTCTCCAGAGTTTGCCCTTTTCCTTTCCACTCCACTGCCACCTCATCTGCTCATACTTGGATTCGTCTAAAAGGACCAGAACTGGGGGCCCTGCTTCCCAATCTCTTTGCGCATTGCTAGATGAAAGTTGCTAAAACCCCAGTTTTAAGGGAGAGCCCTGGAGTGGTGTCCCCTGAAGCCACTCAGCAGTAGGTGGTGCTCTTGTGTCAGCTCAGAGCACTCAGGGCTCTGCTCCATCAGGCAGCCTAGTGAGTACGGACTGTTGCACAGTCCACTTTTTGTTTGGCACTGACTGTGTGCCTCTGGGGAACACTAAAGTATCTAAGACACCGGGCCTGACCCCCAGGAATTTGCAATATATTTGGGGAAAGAGACCTCTGAGTGTAAATCTATAATACAAGATGAGTTGGAATAGTCCAGTTTGAGGGGGGGATAGATAAGGGCTATAGGAAGATGCCCAGAGGAGAGAAAGACCACTTCCAAGAGGGAAGAGTGAGTGAAGTAGTATTTGAGTAGACCTTCTGCTTAGGTAAGGTTTCAGTTGGCAGAGTGGGAGGGAGGTTGATATAAACAAAGGCGTGAGAAGGTGGGACTGTGCAAAGCATAGAGGAGGATGTCCTGAAGATGGGGCCTGAATGCCCAAGTCCATTCTCACTCCCCATTCCAGGCCCTTCTAGTTTGCACCTCTTCCTGACACCTCATGACAAGGGTGAGCTCCCTGGGGAAACCTCCTTAGGGCAAGACAAGTACCACTCTAAGGTGGGACCAGTCAGTCTGCTGAATCTGCATGGACGAAACCAAACATCCCTTTTTTTCTCGGTACCAAGAAAGGGCATATCTTCTCTCACCACAACAGTAACCATCCCCATAGCAGGGCCTTTCTTGTCTTGAAAAGGCTCTCTGAGAAAAGCTGGAGGTGAGCTGAAGAGTAAGAGAGTGGGGTTTCTTAGTGAACATGGACTGGGGAACATGGGTGGGGAAGAGCCTTTCTGGGATTCCAATAAAGACAGGTTTCCTCCAAGGGAATTTAATGTTCCTTCGCATGAGTTTTCTGACTCTCTAAGATAAGACCACAAAGCTTTGGCTCTGCTTGGGAATCATCTCAGGGAAAGCCATGGGACACAGGGATGGGGCTTTGCCCATGAATATCCCTGACCTGGGCACACAAAACTCTGGATACCAGAAACCTGTCAACTCAGCACTTCCATACTAGAAAAGTCTCTCTATGCATACATGTGAGAAGACATCCTCTTCCAATCACATATGAGAGAGAGCCTTACTCTATTTGAATAAGAGAACATAATTCTCTGGATGGGCAAATACCTTGGAGTTTCAGACTGGCTAACTTGAACTACAAGAAGCAAGTCCACCTACACACACGAAATCTTTTTCTCACTTGTGCCAAGTGGGATCAAGAGGGATCAAGTGGGATCAAGGGATCAAGCTGCAGACCCCTCCCTATCCCTTTTCATATTTGAAAAACTGGTCCCAGGAATGCCAGGTTGAAGAGTTTAGAGCCCACATCAAGTAAAAATAGGCCAGGAGTAGTGATGGAAGTTCATCTGAAGCAGAAAAGACTGGGAAGGTCCATGAGGACTGTCTCCAAGTCATGAGAGGGCTGCCCTCCAGGAGAAGGAAGAAACTAGTTCTGGGAGACCCTCAGGCAGACCTGGGACCACATGGTAGAAGCTCCAGGAAGACAGATTCTGCCTGGTGGCAGGAGGCCTTTCGAACAAACGGTGCTGTGTAATGGTGAAATAGGCTGCTTCCCAGAGCTGTGGCTTCCTTGTCAGCTAGGGAAGCTCTGAGGAAGGGATTGGACCCTCCGACTCAAAGATTCTAGCACTTTAAGATGCTCCCGGCAGGGCCTGAACTGTTCACCAGATTCCAGCTTTCCTCGTGTCCCCTGGTCACTCAAGAAGTGGTGTGACTAGATTTCCAACCCCCTGTTGTAACTCCTGGTAATGCACATGGCATGGACATCACCCTCCTGCACTCCTCCCCAGGGAACCTGAGCTCCAGCCTCTGTGGAAAGTGGCTGTTCCCAGAACCCACCCTGTACTTTGAGGCTGCTATGCCTTTGCTCATGCCCTGTCCTCTTCCTGCACCCCAACTTCGGCTGCATATTTCCATCTATGTTGTCTACCTAGCCGTGACAGGTACCTGGATGGACTGGCTCTCTGCGGCCAGTGCCCCCTGCTCCAACGTGGTCAGGCCTGACTGGAGCTCATCTGCCAGTTGCCTGCCCCAGCACAATAAGTGGCACTTGTTTAATTGGCTTATCTTCAGCAACAGTGTCTAAGATCTTGCCATCTGGGTCACATGCTTCCATGTCCTTTTCCTTCTACTGGCAGTAGATCTGGTATCTACTATTCACTGACTAGTTCCTTCTCAAGACCCCTTCCTGGGTTCTCCAGGCACCAGGTACCTACCGCCCCTACACACTTTGCTGCCGCATGCTGCCCATTGTCTGCTCCAGCACCCTTGCTGTGGATGATGGTGTGCTCTCTGCCCTCCCTCCCCCACCCCAGCAGGCCTCCCCATGCCTCTCTTCCACTTCAGATCCCATCTATGTATGTGGCCCACCTTGAGTCTACCTCCACAAACCCACCATCTGTTGGGCACCTACTGGACTCTGGGCATGTTAGATGCTATATACGTATTTTCTTTAATCCATACCAATCCTAAGGCATTTATTAAAATCTACATTTTATTGATAAAGAAGCTGCTCACAGAGGATAAACTGGACACTTAGAGCCATTCAGCTCACCAGGGGCTAGGCGGGAATTCAAATCCTGGTCTCTGATTGCACAGTCAGCGCTTTTTCTAGAAGCAGTTGCTGGGTCTTCTGGCCTTTTCTCTTTCTCCCCTCCGGAGGAGGCCTGAATCACCTGGAGCCCTCCCTTAGCTCCACCCAAAGAAGGAAGCAGGACCACAAGAGGGAAGAGAAACAACAGGTTCAGAGAGAATGAAGCAAAAGAGTGGGGTGAGTGTAGGCTGGAGGGGGTGAAAGCACATGGAGGAGAAAGGTCACAAATGGGAAAGGAAGGAAAAGGGTTCAGGGGAGTAAAATAGAAGATGAAGGAAGGAAAGAAGGTGCATTCTGCAAAGTAAAATGCCTTGATAAAAGTCTCTACTGTAGAGATTCAATTTGTTTTTCTACTTAATAACTTGTACCTGAATGTCTTTTTGTTCTTCAAAAAATGGTACTTAAGACATTCCCTCCACTTCCCCTACTGGGGCAGAGCTGACATGTTACCTTTCTTCTTGGGCCACCCCCACTCTCTCCCCACTACACACTAGCCCCCCGCCCCAAACCCTAACTCCTGCCCAGTAAGCAACAGAGACCTAGATATCTAACCAGGCTCTAACCACTAGAGTGGGCACTATTTCTGTGTCATCCTTTTCTTACAAGGTATCAGGAATCACATCAGTGCTGAGCCTGATTTTCCCTAAGCTTCCCTACATGATTCCTCCTATCCAGGGCTTGGGTGGGAGACAGGGTCCCCAGCACGTAGCAGAGGACCTGGCACGTGGGAGACACTCAACGTCTGCTGACCAATGAGTGAATCAATGATTCTCAGTTATTTCCCTGTACCTCACACAACTTCTGTCTCCGATCAAGACCTTCTCTTTCTAGCTCACCTAAATTGGTACAGACAGAATCAGGGTGACAACCTGGATTCTGGAAACATTGTTAACATAGTGTCCATGTTCTCAGTTCTAAGGGGTCACTATGGGGCCCACAGTTCTGTAGGGTCCATTCATAAGTAGAGGCCACATATGTAGGCTATTCACATATGGCTGTCTGGTCTCGCCCTTTGCAGCCCACGTGGGAGACCTGGGAGGGATCTAAGTCCCCCACCCCCACCCCCTGCCTAGAGTTCCTCCCAGTCCTGCCTCTGATCTGCTCTCCACACCCACAGGCCTCATGCAGGACTGTGACCTCCACATACAGTGGGGCTGAAAACGCAGGAGAGGGAGAAAGGATGGGAGGAGGAGAAAAACAGCTTTGGGGGAGAACACTCACACATGCAGCCTGCAGAACACTGTGAGTTGGATTATTTTTGGAATCTAATGTTTCTAATGTTCAAGGGGAGGAAATAAGAAAAAGTAAGTAGAGATTCCCAGGACCAGCAGGCTGGAAATAATACAGGACACTGTGTCCTGTGTAGGGGTGGGATGCAGACACACTTCCTCACCCTGAGCCCAGTCAGTGGGGGGTGCAGGGGGCGGTGGTTTAGGCCCCAGGAGGAGGAGGGAGGGCAGGAACAAGAGGGCACCGAAGCCTTTTTCTAAAAAAAGCAGGAAATTACAAACAGCCCAGTAAAGACCTTGCCCTCTGGCTGCCCCAAGGTTGCAGCTCTTTGAAAGCCCCCCTCCCAACAAGAAGGGCTCAGGGGACTGAACCACAGACACGTGTCAGCATGCACCCTGGAGGTCTGTCCAGGGCTTGCCCTTTTACCACAGCAGTGGTGAGGACCCTCCAGTCCTCCCCAGCCCCTCTGGCCATCTCCTAGGTGGCTGGCTGGCCTGTGTGCCCTTTCTCCTGCAGGGCAAGGTCAGCGTGCGTGTGTGTGTGTGTGTGTGTGTGTGTGTGTGTTGGAGGAGGGGGTGGAGCCCTAGCCTCAGGGCAGAGGGCTCAACCTCCCTACGCTGCCCACCTGAACTCTCTCCCAGGCACACTGCCCAGCCTCACCAAGTCTCAACTCTCCCATCTATGAAATGATGCCCATATTCGCACCTGCCTGGCCCTGCCACACAGAGTAGATGGGAGACCAAATGATGTACCACCAACTGGATGACTCTGGGTGGGTCCCTACTCTGGGTCAAAGTTTGCTGTATAAAAGGAAGGGCTGGACCACAAAACCTCTAAGGTCAGGGGTGTGAGAGCACTTGAAAAACTAACATTCAAAAACAATATTCTGTATTATAATTGCTACAATGGCACTTCAATTTAACAAATGAGTGTGGAGTCATGCTCACTGCTGGCTTGGGGGCATGGGGGTTGGAAGTGTGGCGAAGAGAAGCAGCAGTGGGCCAGTGTCTGGCAGGAAGGAGAGGCAGAGGAATTTCTCCACAAGTGGTCCTCCTGGTTCTCATCACTCCAGGCGGGATGAAACTTTGGGTCTTGCTTTGGGCCCTGGGGTATGATCAAAACTGTTTATACCTTGAAGGGAGAGGGCAGGAAATAGCAGTGGATACTTTGCCCAGGGACAGGGCATCCTGGGGATGTCCTGAATTACTAATGCGGTTAACAGGACATACAAAGAGCAAAACACAATAAGCATGTAACCCTTAGCACAGTGCCCTGCTGCCTGCCACGATGCCTTTCACCCAGTGGGCCCCACTAATATTTTCTCATGGTAACATGAAAGTAACATTATTTTGTTTGTACAGAACTCCAAGAAAATCAAAATGCATAGATGTGTTTCTTGGATGGACTGTTGGGAGTGTTTCTGGCCTCAAGTTTGCAGGAGAATAAGACAAATACACTCTTAGCTATAATGCAAAGCAGAAGGTGACAAATGTCTCAGATATAGAAGGTGTATGGGGAGGGGGTAATCCCATCCCCCTGGGGGAATCACTTTCCTCTGGGACTGTTTTCCCAGAGACCTTTCCTAGGGCAGCTCCCCCCAACCTGGACCCAGCAGATAGGACCCCCATTTGACTTAGGTGCTCTTCTCTGTACCTCAGCCAAGGGCATCACACAACCTAGTGATCTCTGGGGGCCCCTGTGAATGTACATCCTAATTGCCGACTTCTCTCAAAACTCAATTCTTGATTTTGTTTCATTTAGGGATCACCGAAAATTATCTAGAGCAAGTCCATTTGGAAGACAGCATCAACGATGCTCTGCGTGGTCTTGGCAGGCCGCCAATGATTGAAGAGGAAGGCATGACTGACCCAGCCACAGGGGAATAGAAGGGAAGCCCAGTGCTGGCGCCTCCACACACCACCCCATTCGATTCTCATAATAAGCCGGGGCAGCAGCTCAGGCTGCTTTTTTTTAAGCAAGACTAGAACTCAACAGATGATCGTTCTATTTGCTGAGAAAAACTTATATTCCATCACTAAACAAGGTGACAACCTTGAAGACAGAAGAGCCTACTGTAGATTTTTGGGGAGAATGAATAGCAAAAAGGCAAAAATTATTACAGAACTGCTGAGCTATAAGGAGGCTTAGATATCATTTGTAGGGCAAGCCTGAAAGAAGGAGGAATGGCAGGCATGTTTGGCCAGGGTGGGTGGGCTCTTTAGCAAACTTCACCAATCTGGAGATTCTTTTTTTTTTTTTAACATTTTATTTATTCATTTGAGAGAGAGACTGAGAAAGAGCATGAGTGGGTGGGGGAGGGGCAGAAGGAGAAGCTCCCTACTGAGCAGGAAGCCTGATGTGGGGCTCCATCCCTGGACCCCAAGATCGTGACCTGAGCCGAAGGCAGATGCTTAACAGACTAAGCCCTCCAGGCGTCCCTCAATCTGGAGATTCTGATGTATCCCCTGACAAGCCTGATCTCTACCACCATCGCCACCCTAGCCTCTACCATGACCACACACATGCTCTGACACACAACTTCTTCTTTTGAAAGACATTTTCACGGAGAGAAAGTGTTGTTCATGAGGACAGTGTGGTGTAGAAGCAGAAGAAAAGTTGTAAGCCACTGAGCTAATCTAAATTCTCCATCTTCACTTTTTGGGGAACATAATTGGAGGTCAGAGATTAAAGATGTGCCTATTGGAAGTCAGAGATTAAAGATGTGCCTAGGGTCTCCCAACTGGTGGAGTGGCACCTCAGCATAAATCTGAATCCCAGTCAGCTCTCTTGCAGCCCAGACATGGCACCCTTAGGTGTGAACAGAATTTCAGCATGCAAGAATGAACATGCAGGAAGGCATTTAGAATTCGGTTCTCCAAAGGGAGCTTTCCCACAGGCAGCGTGGTGAGGCCAGTCTCCTCGAAGCAACTGCGACGGTCTCCTGTGAGCACATGCCTTGGTCGCAGAGGAGGTGGGCACCTAAATACCCTCATGACTGTGGTGCTAAAGGTCTGGTCTGGAGCATGTTCCAAGCAGAGCTTTACACAGGAAACAACCCTGTGCTGCATAAACCAATAATGAGCATGATTCCAATACTGGAAGCCCTGCGGGGTAGCCTTGTGCACTCTTTAGGGAATTCTCCCACAAGGGGGTGGGAATATACTTCTTTCTGGAATGGCTTTGGGCAAGACTAGAACATGGGCCTCCTGGGTAGACATCAGGATTTATTTAGAAACAGAGTAGGTGAAGGTTTCTGTACCAGTTAAGTCAGTCACACACTGGAGGCTTTTGAGGCACTTCTTTCCTGCAAAGACTAGAAGACTGTGGGCCTTCTGCACACCGCAAGGTGGATGGTGAGGCAGCTTCCATATTTTCTGATACACGTCATTGGCATTGGCACATTGCTGGGCATCATGAAGTCACAATGGCTGTCACCAGGATGACAAGGCTGGGTTCCTCACAGTGTGTGGGAGGTAGACTTTCTGATCTCAAGGTCTTTTCCAGCTCTGCCATTCTAAGATGTGCCCTAGGCACCCAGGAAAGGTGCGGTGGGGTTGGGGGTGGGGGCAGCTAGGGAGGATCCTCCACTGGGCAGCAAGAGGACGAGGAACAAGTCTACTTAATGCTCTTAATACCACAAACTGCCCACTACTGGGGAAGAGGCCTCCCTTCTCTCCAGTAGCGGGATGTGACTGCAGGGCAGACGCCTCCATCACACAGGGTCCTGGGCAGCTGTGGGCACAATCAGCTGTGAGACAGGTCTGCAAAGAGAGCCCTAATCTGCATCTGCTAATGAGGAGTGACCCGCCTGTGGTCTGTGAGCACAGTGGAGGACAGGCCCATTAGTCATAGACTGGAGAGCACAGGACCAAGGCACAGGGCACCCAACAAGATGCACTGTGTACTACTTGAATCACCTCTGAAATGTCCAGTCCTCCCACAGGTTGCCATTAAGGCTTCCCTATCATTCCTGAGCTGCAACATTCCCTCTTCTCTAAAACCTCCCCAGTCGTGGAGGCTGTGCCTAGGATAGGGGGTGCACACCGCAGATATAAATAATAATAACTAGGAGTTTGTGACAGCTTGCTGTTCCAGGACAGATATTCTAGCCTACTCATCTTTATCCAAGTGCCTCATTTTGGGCTCATGGCAGCTGCTCAATGGAAGTTTATGAAATAAATGGGTGGCCCACCTTATGAATTATCTGTGGAAGTGTCCCCCCTCCCGAAATGTTTGATTGCAGAGAAAATGGCTCCCTCCCCACCCCACTCCCAAGGTGAGGAAGGGTCATTTCAGAGGTCAGGGGGAAGTGGGGAGAGATGGCTTCAGTCCCCAAGGCCAGCTGGTAAATGGGGAGCAACACCTATTATTCAAGCCCTGGGAAACAAGCTGTCACCCACAGGGCCAGCAGGGGGACTGCACTCACCCGTTCACAAAAATAGTAGCTGGGCGAGCACCAATCGAGTTTCCCAGATCCAGAATTGTAGGCCTCCAACAGGCCTCCCACCAGAAAGGAGGCTAAGATGTGGCTCATGCAGTAACTATTTCCTCACACTCTTGTTTAGATGTGGATCCACGCACACAACCCTTACCCCAAACCGCCACCCTCCTCACCCTCTTTCAAAAACACCAAATAAGTCAAGGGCTGAGACACTCGGTTCTGCACAGATATTTTAAATTAATCTTGAAGCAACTTAAAAGGACTGTTTTTCTCTCCTGCCCCACACCCAGCACATTTTCTGTGGCAGCTAGGTCAAGCCTGAGCCACATTTTCATCACTGACTCAGTATCAAAATATTCCTGGGCTGTCTTCTTCCCATCCTCCCTTCACTGCCCCTGTTTCATTTTTGATATTCTCTCCCCCGCCTCTACACACACATCACAGACACACACACACCTTTTTATGGTATGAACACACCTGGGACATGGATCCTAAACTTAAGAGTCCTGCATAGAACTGAGGGATTGTGTACTTGGATAGGGAAAAAAATACGCCTTGATTTTCACTAACCTTTAACTGAAATACAGCATTCCCTTCGATTATGAATGTAGGCAGCAAACTACATTAATGTTAGCAATAGTCATGCCTCTGACAGCAATAGAAACACACACATGTTGCCCTGAAATGTCATATATGCTCATCAGTACTTCAAAATTATGGTAGTTATAGGACTTCAAATAGAGCTTGTTATTTAACGTGTTCCTAAGCAAGTATAAAAGTTACTGTTTTTTTTAAAAATGCAGTAACTGTACTTCAATAATTATTTTCTAAGCCTATATATTATTTTGTACCTTTACAAATGTTATTCTGAGAAGGGTCCATAGCACAGAAGGTTAAGAGCCCCTGCTGTCCAGTGGACATTCAAAGGTGGGATTTGAGATTGTCCCCAGAGTCCCCGGGGCGTGGGCCAGCGGGCTCAGGGCTTGACAGGCAGTGCTCAGCAATAGCATGAGGCAGCTCCTGGGAGCAGACAGCTAGCACGGCTGCTGGGTCAGAGTTTGGGGGGGCTTCGGACATAGACCCAGTACTGGCTCTGCCTGACCCACAGTGTGATCTTGGGCAAGCCACTTCATCTGTCTGAGCTTCCAGTGCCTGTCAGCATCCATTCTGAGCGTTCCTGGACTGTGAAATAGGGACAATACTATACCATAAGAATCTTGTGAGCGTGAATTGAGAAGATACAATGTGTGGCAGAAATGACTGCTTAGTTGACCAGTGCCTGACCGACTCTAGAAGGTCAGCCTTCCTTCCCTACCTGGGGATTTCTGAGGCTCAGGTGTTCTGTTTTGTTTGTTTTGTTTTGTTTTTGAGACAGGCACTATCTGTGCCCCATGAAGGCTTCCCATAACCTTGAGCTTCAGGGATGCGGTGAAATGCCTCCAACAAAACACTTCTAGGCAGACCTGAGTCCCCTGCCCTCCCCTTCTGACCATGGCTCACTGAAACAGGCACCCGGGCCAGACTGCAAAGCAGATTCCCTGCCCCAGAGCAGAAGAGACCGCAAGCAAGAAGGAGACGTCCAGACCTTTCCAATATTGGCCACAGGAGCCAAAGTACCTGCCGCTGGCTTCACAGAGCAGCTGCTTCTGACCTGGTGTCTCTCCTCATTTGGTGAGCCGTGACAGGGATTCTGTAGTCCCAAGGGCCCCTCCCAGGGTGGGGCAGGGCCAGGGTTGGACCTCGGCTGCCAGGCCCCTGGGCAAGGAGGCGTCAGGAAGGCGGGGGAGACCTCGAAACTCCTAAGGTTGTGCCAGAAACCCCTCTACATGTCCCTTCCAAAAACTGGCTTAAATTTTGTGGAAAGCAGCTATGCAGTCTTTAAAAATCACATATGTTGGTTTTCATCTGATTTTATAAGAGATTAGAAAATATAAGGAGAAATTAAAATCAACCATAAGCCTGGCCCCTTGAAATCAAAACTATTAGCACTGTGGTGAGTTTTTTCCCATTTATACCTGTGTTAGCACTCTCACATAAATTGGGATCATAATCATATACAGTTTTGTAGCCTGATTTCATTACTTACAAATACCTAGAGACATTTTCAATACAGGCTCTTAAAAGACACAAAACCATTATGTCAGACGCTGTCGGTAAAACTCACAGGTGACTGAGATGTCCTGGTATCGCTAAGACTAGTATTATGCATTTAAATATAAGTTCCCCCCAGAAAACTGATAGGAGGAAAACCCATTTCACTCTTCTTAAAGTGCATATTATGTATGAAGTAAACTCCCTTCTTTAGCTTGGAGAGAATCTAGAGAAGATACTTTTGTGTCTTTGGCAAATAGGCACGATCCATCTTTCTTTTTCACTTTCTCATATGTCCCCTGATAAGGGGAAAGCTTTGAAAAGTCACTGCTGGAAAAATGGGGTCTCGCTTGAGAAAGTACTCAGCAGCTGAGGAAAAACCTCCAGAAAGAAGTGGTATGGAAGGAAGAGCCCTGAACTTCAAAGGGAAGAAAGCGGGATTCATATGTCAAGTCTGCCATTAAAGCCCCAAGATCAAAGAGCACCCGTTTCCCTGCATGTCAGCTGAGGCACCACCACCCACCTCAAAGGATCAAAGGGCCGCACAGATTAAATAAGAGGCCGCCTGTGAAAGCACTTGGTCAATGGTAAAGGACACTGCAGGACAGTAATCACCAAGTCGTAACAGTATTATTATTGCTGTTGTTCAGCCGACTTGCCCCACTCGCTGCATGTCCTGACAGGGGCAGAGTGCCCCGGTGTACAAGTGTGGACTCTGGAGCCGCCTCGCATGGCTCAGGTTGGCTGTTATTTACCTTTCTGGTTTCTTCATCTGTAAAACGGGATAATGATAATACACCTACCTCATAAGATTGTTGAGATGTTTAAAATAAGTTAATTTACACGTGGTGCTTACGACACTACCTGGCACATAATAAACACTATGTAAGGGGAGTTTTAAAAAGCCAGTGATCAATGACCAAATATATGATTGAAGTAAATCAGCCAAAACCAGTAAGCACATTTTTTTTTTTTTGAGAGAGAGAGAGAGAACACACACAGTGGGGGGGGGCAGGGGCAGAGAGAGAGGGAGAATCTCAAGCAGGCTCCACATTCAGCATGGGGCCCCACAGGGGGCTTGATCCCACAACCCTGAGATCACCACCTGAGCCGAAATCAAGAGTCAGCCGCTCGGCTGACTGAGCCACCCAGCTGCCCCCAGTAGGTACATTTTTTAAAGCTTTCCAAGGAAGTATTATTCATCAGGAAGTTGTACTAGCAGCCTCCATAAGCTCCCCTAAAAAGCTATGGGCCCTCTCTCCCCAAGCTCCACTTGGGTTTGGCGGCTCCCCTCCTACCTTCTCGGCATCCTGCTCGAAAAGCCGCAGCTGGAAGCACTGGTCCAGCTTGAGCTTGCGCACGTGCCACATCTGGTGCAGATGCTGCCGGGTGGAGTGCAGCTTGTCCAGGAGGCTGGTGATCTTGGGCACCAGGCTCTGGAAGTCGGCGCTGCCCGGGATGCAGTTGCGCCCCGAGAACCCGTCGCTGCAGCGGATACACTGCAGCAGCCGCTGCCCCTCCCGGTCCAGCTCCTCCACGGGGGCCTTCAGCACCTTCTTCTTGAGCTGTGTGTGCTCGTCGATGAGCCGCCGGGAGCCTTCCACGTCCACAGGGAACTCCTTCCGGGCCAGCATCTCCTGCAGGTCCTCGAGGCGGGACAGCAGGTGCACAGCACTGTTGAAGAACTCCTCCAGGGAGAGCCGCAGCTCGATCCACTCCTCGTGGTTGTAGTCCAGGGAGCCATCGAACTCCTCGGTCAGCTGGGAGGGGTCCACCAGCTTCGTGAGGCCCTCCACGGACACCATGCTTGTCTGGGAGGGGCAGACACAGAGGGGGGACTCAGTGATGTGGGGCGGGCAGGGCAGTGGTAGGCAGAGGGCAGGAAGTCAAGGGGAAAGGCTGAGATAAATCCACACGTTAATGACCACAGCGTGCCTCAGAAAGGGCGAGTGGGAGAACACGCAGGAGCCGCAAACCAGCCAGGGTCAGCATTTCAACAGACTGGCTGAGAGTTCAGGACAATCTCTCGAGCCTCTTATTCCTTCCAAGACTCGCTGGTAAGGCCACAGTACCCAAGGAATCCTGAAATATCAGCCCCTGCCACCCTGCATATCATAGGATAGGTGAAGAAGCAGAAGTGAGAAATGTGTGGGTAGCAGAAGGGGAAAGGAAAGGGGGTGCGAAGGGAGAGGTCTGGCTCACCTCGAAGATGAATTTGGAGCTGCCAAAGTTGGTCTTCTGCTTCTGCCAGAAGTTGTCGGGTTTGATGATGAGGGCCACATGGATCTCGGCTGGAAAGGCTTCCTGCAGCGTCTTGAGGAGGGGCTTGATGAGGTCCCACTTGGAGCCCCGCATGTCGATGATGACGGTGAAGCCACGTTTGCACACGTCCTCACTGTGGGGAGGTCAGAGGTCAGGCATGGTCACTCTGGGTGGGTGAGACTTTGGGGAACACAGGCAAAAAGCATCCCAGATACCTGCATTCCTTTTAATCTGGACCACCCCTCCAACTTCACACCACGTCTCCAGGGCAAAATGCACTGCCTCAGAAAACCTTTCCAGATTAACCCCATCTGACCAAGGGCATTCTGGCTTCTCCCAGCACTTAGCAAGTAACTCAGCCTTCCCTACAGTCAGTTGTACTTGTTTGGATGTTTACTATTCCAGCGTTCATAATTGTGTTTTACTTTTTGGCTCCTTTTCTTGCTCCTGGCATGAATCATGCTTTCCCTATTTGAATGCAAGCTCTCTAAAGACAAGGACCCTACTGCCCTTAAATCTGAGATAGAAAGTCTTTGGTATGCATCTGTCCTTCCCTGTGCCCACATCAATGACAGACACTGGTATGCTTTACCACTGAACCCAAACTGGGCCAAAAAATCTTTGTCCATAAAGGGCTCTAGGCTGATTCTATCCATTGATTAGCAAATGGTACAAGAAGCACTGATAACATGTATTTGCCACCATTGTATTTAAAATGTGTAACTTGTAGTTTAAATGTATATCAATTTTTTTTTTTTTTTTTTTTTAAATCAGGTTGCTGAGTCGTGCTGATTGCTCTTAGATGGCCAAGGGTGGGACTGGCTGGGACGTGCATGTAGTCCAGTTTTCTCACGTACTTCCATTACACCAGCCCGGGTGTAAAAAGGCGTGTTTCAGGAAGCTAAGAGAGGGGAAACTACTCTTGAAATCAAGGCCAGATGACGATACAGTGACCATCTTGAAAACCAAAAAGTAATCAGGCTAAGTGAATCAAGATGTTGCCATACAGCTTATTAAGTAGCAACCTGTCTCTAAGCACTTGGACTTTATAACTCCTAAGAAATGGAAGGGAAAAAAAAAATGCAGGTCAAAACAGTTATAACATGTCAGTGTGGAAGAAATTCTATGTTTTGATAGTTAGGGGTATTTCCGTCCATCCTTCTTAGTTTATTTAACCTATGTATCTATTTTATAACTCAAAACAGATTTTGGTTAATTCACATTTTTATATAAATCCTGGTGTAGTACTACCTTAGGGTGTTTTGTTTAATTTCCTATTTCCCAGATAGCACTTGCTTTAACCACTGTGCATGCTGCATAACCCACAGATGTGTCCCACCACCCATCAGTCATTTAGAGCTACTGGAGGTAAGGCACAATTGGACGATTTGAGCCACAAAAGGAAACAAAGCCCCTCTTCAGGCTTCATTCTCAAATCTCAACCAATGATGAGAATGTCACAGACGGTGAAGAGACCACAGCCCCTGTGATTGTGTGAATGTCTCAAGCATACAGCAGCTTACTTAGGCTTCCCAAAACTCCCTGGGCAAGGAGACTCTTTCCATTTCTTGTTGTTGATACAAAAGACTAGACTCAACATGAGAGGAAGGCTGAGTCTTTTGTTCCTCCTCAAATCCTGCACCCCAAAGAAAAGGAGTTGCCTCTTCTCCTTCTTTGACTCTTACTGAGACGACAAATGGCCAGAGTCTTCCATAAATAATTTTCTCCGCCCCATCATCTGAAAGCAAAGTGACTCTTTCTTAATTTATGGAATTTCCTTCCCATTATAAAAGAAATACCTGCTAATTATAGAAAAGTTAAAATATTCAAAGATCTACATAAGAGATGCTAATGGTAAGAAGCTATAATACTCTGGTCTATTTCCTTCCTGTCTTTTTTGTGCATGTAATTTTCATACTGCATAGTGTTCTGCTTTTTACTGCAACACAGAATTTTTTCTCATACCTAAAATGTCTTCAAAACTATTACATTTAATGACGCATAGTCCATCTTATACCTATACCGTAACATAATCGTTCTCATTAGTTCTTTACAGAAAGGCATATCAACTTCTATGTCCACTAACCATGTGTGAGAGTCACCCCCCTTACTGTATCCTCATCAGCACTGGCCAATGAATTTTTTAAATCTCTGCCCACTTTCTAGGAAAAATATTGCATTACATTTAAATTTGCATTTCTTTGATTACTAGCTATAGCTTATTGGCCCATAAGTATTTCTCTGTGACTTACCCAATTAGTTCTTTTATCCATTTTTCTATTGGAGTTTACTGGCTTCTCTCATTGTTCTTAACTTTATTTGGCTTGACTCACAGTCACTGCATGCCCACTATGTCAGGCACTGCAAGGTAACCGTGGTCTTGCCTTTCCTTAGAGATCACCAGCTTCCTTGTTTACCTGCTCCCCGGGTTCCACTGTTGTTACTGTAATTATGCTGACAGGAGAAATCTTCATCCCTAACGACAAATAGTCAGTGTTGCCATCAAGAGCTGGAGTGTGACTATCCCAGTATCTAAACGTGGTGATCAGTAGCAGCCTACACACTATTAACTAATAATCCCTAACAACCAAAAGTAGAAACAGGCACTAATATTCTCTAGGAAATTCTCCCTAGCTCAGGAGATGGGGACAGGCGCCCAGGGGCTGAGTGCTGAGAGCTAATCTAATTGGCATCTTTCTATGAAAGCAGCCTAATCTCCCAAGGCGCTCTGTATGTTTGTTTTCAAGGAAAGAGCATGGTTGGGGGAGGGAAAAGAACTTTTTACCAATGCTTATTCTATGCCAGGGCCTGGGGTCGGGCACTTGATACCCATTATTTCATTTTATCCTTACAATAACTTATACACTTGGTCTGGTTATCTCCATGCAAGAAATAACTGAGGCACAGAATTTGCCTAAAGTCACATGACTACTAAGTGGATAAACAGAGACAAAACCAAGACTTTAAAGCCCATGCTCAGGTCACTATATCATATTATACCCTACCATTTGCCACTACATGTGTTTCATGTGTTTTTGTAATTGAGGGTGGGGGTTAAGAGCCCATGATAGCGGATTAGGTTAGGATGCTCACAGAAGTTGAGGGCAAGTAGGACAAGGCCTCCAATTGTATGTCCTCTATTCTGCAGTCTGTGCGAAATCACAAAATCACAGAAGCAAGAGGGCATGGCATGTTGAAAAGTTCCAGCAGTTCACTTTGTTTAGGCACATGGATAAGAGGCAGAGAGTGATGAGAGGGTGCTGCTTTAAGTGCTTTAGAGAGCCCTGTTCTGGGTTCTGACCCTCTTGCACACCCTCCCTTCACCACAGAACAAAGCAACTTGCCACCTAGAGTCCACCCACCTTCTAGACTAAGCTCCTACTACCTAAAACCCTAAAATTCTCCACCCAAAAGACCCTTAACCTACTTCCTGGGCCCACATGTACCTCTTTTTTTTTTAAAGATTTTATTTATTTATTTGACAGAGAGAGAGATAGCGAGAGAGGGAACACAAGCAGGGGGAGTGGGAGAGGGAGAAGCAGGCTTCCCCCCGAGCAGGGAGCCCGATGTGGGGCTCGATCCCAGAACCCTGGGATCATGACCTCAGCCGAAGGCAGACACTTAACGACTGAGCCACCCAGGCGCCCTGCCCCCATGTACCTCTTCTCTGGGTCCAATCCCCCAAGGACAAGTAACACCACCAGTACGAGCACAGAGATGTGGCTAGAACATGGATATGTGAGCTGGGGAGTCCACATGCTTGCAGGAAGACAGAGCTGGGCAGTGGGCAGAGAAGGGAGGCAACCATGGGCTAGGGGCCAGTCTCCCTGGATTGCCAAGTTCCAGCATGGAACTCAGAGCAGTCTAACAAATCTAAATGTGAAGTTGGCTTCCTAATTCGCTATGAAGATATATTTGTCAAAGTAAAGGGTAGATGTTTTATTTAGCAGTTTGTCAGCTTGCTATATTACTTTTCAATATTTACACACAGGGTATGTGGGTTTCCGTTTGTACTCTTGCCCCGGGCATCACAACGTTAGAAGCAGGCCTTCCGAGAAGAGGCAGGAATGGAAGCAGACCTCAAATCAGGATGCATCTCATACCATGGCGGGAGCGCTGGATTTATCCTAAGGGCAGAGGAACCACTGAAGGGTGTCATTCAGGGAAGGAACATGAACAGATGATTCGCAAGAATCTCCCTGCAGCTGTGCAGAGGGAAAGTAAATCAGGGTCAGCCAGAGGGAGTGGTCAGAGTGGCAGCAGAGAAGTCACCTCCTTTGGATCTTTGCTAAAATGGCTTCTACATGAGGGCCGCCTTGGGCCACCCTCTTCAAAGCTATGGCTGCCACTAGAACTCCGTACCACCCTTCCCTTACTTACTTTTCTCCTTAGCACTTATTACCATCTGGATCATAAAGTTTACTTATTCACTCCTAGTCCATCTTCCCTCACTGGAAAGTAACATCAGGGAGGGCAGGGATTTCTGTATTGATTTCACTGCTGAATCCCCAATGCCTAGTACAGTGCCTGGTGCATGTTAAGACTCAATAGACTGAGGTAGCACTTAAGGGCATGGAATCTAGAACCAACCTTCCTTGGTCTGAATCCTGGCTCCATCACTCACTTATTGAGGAACCTCGGGCAAGTTATGTGTAACCTCTGTGTCTCAGCCGCTTTACTGTAAAACATGGATAAACGTGAATACGAATAACTACATTATAGGGTTACTTAAAGGTTACGTTTGTTCATGCACATGAAGCATTTATGATGGCGCTGGACACATAATCTGTACTTTGTAAGTCTCAGCTGCTAGAAGAGATGCTGTGGGTGTCCCACCAGGGCTCCTTTATTGACCACCACACCCAGCCTCCAGCTCTAAAAGTGTTGTAGCTAGCAGCTCACACCTGAGCCCATCTCTGGAGACTTTCCTTCAACTGACGGGTGACACTTCTCCAAGAGACACCTGGGCAGTGACAACCCCACACCAGGTCAGGGGGGTGGGGGGGCAGTGCCTTTCTATTACAAGGTGCCAAAGCTCAGCCCCTCTACTTCAAGGTGGAGTAACTATGAAGTGTGACTCACACTCCAGAGGCTTCTCATTCTCCCAGTCAGTCTCTGGCTAGACTTTATCTGAGACCACATCCTTGCTGGGTCTTTCCTCTTCCCTCCTCTGTTTCTCCAACTCCCCTAGAAGTTTTTCTGAAGAGAATGCCCTTAATAAATCATTTACACCTGAATCTCCATCTCAAGAAACACAGCCTCAAATATACATCTATGAATGTCCTACATACATGAAATTCTGAAGGCAATTTGGTATGTGGTCTGGAAATTAAAAGAAACCCGGGTTGCCAATTTTGACTCAGGAATCATACAGCGCCCAGCACGAAGTAGACATTCAATAATATTTGCTGAATGAATACATTCATGAACTGTGATAGATACGCACAGAAGTGAGTGAGCACCCAGTGAAAATGAGTAAGGTGAAAAGAAACTTCTGGAGTCAAAGATAGGATTTACGGGAATTTCAGTGTTTAAGAGATGGGAGAAGAAAGTAGATGAGCCTGAGGAAAAAATGCAGAGAGGTTAGGGAAAACCAAGAGAGGAGTGAAGTCAAAGAAATCAGGGAAGAGGGGGTTTCAAGGAGGAATTGCAGGGCCAAACACTGCAAAGAGGTAGGTCATTAACTGAGATCAGAACTGCTGAGTTTAGCAACGAAGAGGCCTTGGTCCCATTGGTCAGGGCTGTCTCAGCGTATGAGCGCAGAGGCTGGGTGGAGAGGAGAAGCAGTCTTCCTACTTGATCTCTGAGATGATTACAGGAAATGTCAAAGTAAGTCAACAGAGGTTGCTTTTGGTACGCTCTCATCCCTGGCTCCATCTTCCCAACTCTGGAAACAGCCAGGGTCTGCACACGGCTCTTTGGCTGCCCAAGCCCCAAGAGGCTCCCTAGCCTGCCTCTTCCCCAAGCCTCCATGCACCCAGACCTCTTTTCCTCTCATTGTGCTCCATGGAGAGCAGTTTGAGTAAACCAATTTACCCTGAAATATAACAGGTAGCCTTCCTTTTCCCTGGAGTTATTTACCTTTTAAATGATATTTATTAGCCCAAATTAAATGTTCAGGGGCAGAGTACTACTGCATTGTATATGGGGAGGATGGAAGCAGAGAAAGATGAAGTTTGGAGCAACAGGCCTTTAAATCCACTAAGGAGGGGAAAGGAGAGTGAGTGGCCCTCCCCATCTCCCACACCCCCTTCTTTAGAGAGAGGACACATCCACTGCTTACTTCCTCCTGCCCCACTTGTTTCCCATCTGGGACTTGAGACCTGGACCCCCTCGGCCAGCTTCTCACCCTTTGTGATAGATTACAGCCCCTTCAAACTGCACAGTAAACTGTTTCATGAATTCTCTGGAGCCCTCAGGCCCAGGACATAAACGTATACTTTATGATTGATCGGATATTTCTTGCACTCAGTTCTAGACCATTTACTCTTTTGTTCCTTACATGTCACTGGAGCTGTTTTCACTCAGCAAAGTTGTGCTATCTCATAAAAGCATTTGCAGTACTTTATGCCAATGCTTCTCAAACTTTAGTGACTTTCATTATCACCTAGGACACTTGTTTAAAAATGCTGATTTCGGGAACCCCTTGCAGATATTATGAGGCAAATCAGTCTGGGATGAGACCTAGGAGGCTCCCCAGGTGCTCCAAAGACAATACCTAGACTCTCTTAGGTGTGACTTGTGGGAGTTTAATGATAACTCATTTTGTCTAAATCTGATGAGGATGGGCATTAATAAATAGTAGGTAGCAAACAGCCAAACAGGGCAATGTCTGCAAGGCACACCAGCAGCCAAGCTCTGTAGGAGCCGGTCAAACATGCTAGCAGGTTTCTCTATACATATCATCACGTTCTCTCAAATGGAGTAATTTATTGGAAGCACAGGCTTGGGAGGATTCCTGTCCTCGCAGTCCACTTCTCTGGTTCTTTTTGCAAAAACTCAGCTCCTCCTCTCTTGGCCTAGAGAGGTTTTCCCTGAAAGGCCTCGTGGCTGCCTTCCCCAACATAGCAGTCTGTGCTCAACCAGACACCTGCTGGAGATGTGCCTCCCCAGGCTTCCCTCTCTTCTTCTAAATGGCCGTTAAATCATTATGGAGTTTCTGCTTCTTATCATACACCTGACCCGGCAGGCTTATCTAAAATATCAGGGCAAGTCTTGGGTTACCTCTGGGTCCCCCAGGCCCTGCCCACATCTGATGCCCCCAGAGTTGTCTCTTGATCCACGAGGCTGTGAACGCTGTAAGGGCTGTCCCAGGTCTGACTGGTATGGGCATGGAGGGTCTCAGCGGTGGGCGGTGAGGAACCAATGAATAGACGTTTTACCACTGACCCTTTGCACTCCTGGCGGCCCCCCATGGCAAACAGAAATCACAATTTAGCAGCACACTGTTGAACCCAGTCCCCCAAAATGGTTTTATTAGGCACGACTGTTATTGTTGCTTGTACCGCATTCAAGTGTCTTTGGAGGAGGCTTAAACTCGCCATTCTTTAAACCACTTCCAGCTCATTCACACACTCACATGATCTGTCTGCTTGTTGGCCTTTGGATCTGCTTCCTCTATCTTAGCTGCTCTTATTATCCCAGCCCTTATTCACACATTTGAAGACTCAATGCCTTTAGCTTGCGGGGCAGGGATTAAGATATGGGTGCCTCGAGCTAAGGGTTGCTTTGGGGCCTGAACAGCAGGGCAGAGTACTGTTCAGGCCAGGGTTTCACCCTGGGTTACAGCCCTGGCCTCAGGAAGTACCACTTCCTCCCAATCACTGCTCGCTCAACTCCTCATCCCTGGCTGAGTGAAGCCCAGATCAGCCCTCCTCATTCCATCCAGGCCACATCAGTGAACCACCCTGGATACCACCCATTCTCATCTGGCTATGGGGTCAGATTCAAATGCCACCTTCCCCCTCGGGTCTTCCCTGATCTCTTCTGTCCGAGGGATGTCCCCCTCGCTAAACCAGACAACATGTTATCCATGCCTCTCTCAACTGCCCTATTAGTTTCAATCTTATATGAGATTTTGGCCTCTCATACCTCTATGCCTTCATGCTTGCCCACACCAACCCCATCTTTGCCTAGATAACTTCTACTCTAATTTCAAAGCTCAGCTCACATGCCTCCTTCTCTAAGAAGGCTTCCCTTCCTGATACATTTCCTCCCATCCCACTCCATCCTCACACGGATAAAGGTTCTTCTCACACATTGCCATAACCCTGCCCTTACTCTGCATGGCAGCTGTCGTATGTGGGGTGGGATCAATTTCTTTATCCCTCACAGGCATTTATGTGACTTCAAAATGAGAGCCTAGTTATGAAGGTGCTTCATAAATAATATGGTGTCATGTAAATATACTGTATTACCCATCGGTTCATTAATTTATTCATCCAACAAATATTTACCGAGCCCTTACTCTGTAGCTGGCCTGGTGCTAGGCACTAGCGATATAGATGTGGACAAGACAGAAACATGAAGGTTACATTCTATCAGAAGAGATGGACACAAGACAGCAGCTAGATAAGGAGAATAAATACAAGTTGTGAGAAATCTTAAGAAATTATCAGGTGGTCCAGACAGGCCACTATGAGGAGCTGACATTTAGGCAGAGAACAAAACTACGAGAAGGAGCTAGTTAAGGAAATGCCATGGAAAGAATAATGCAGGCAGCGGCAACAGCCTGTGCAAAGGTCCTGAGGTGGAAAAGAGCCTGTGTGCTGGCTGCTCCTCCATTACAGGGAGGAAGCAGAGGTAGCGAAGTTTAGTAAGGAAGCAGGAGACCAGCAGCCAGATCTAGGTTGGAGCTCTAAATCTGGGGAGCTCAAAAACTGAAGCTGGAGAGAAATATAAAATGGGAGCCAAACTTATGAAACAGAGCAGCTGTTTTTGATAAAAATGGGACATACACCTATTAATGATAACAGCTAATTTTACTGAGCACACGAGAATCTCTGTGTGCCAAGCATTAGGTATGCATTATCTTATTTATTCCTCACATGAACCTCACAAGTAGCTGCTATTGTTTTCCCACCCTACAGTTAAGGAAGCTGAGGCTCAAAGAAGTTGAAAAAGTTGCTTAAAGTCACCAGGAAGAGCCAAAATCAGTATCTGAATCTGCTGTTTGATTCCTGTATCTGCCATGCTACCTTGACTCAGAGACAAAGACAACTTGAGCTTGAAGCAACTTTAGTGCTTACTCCTGGGAATCCTGCACTTGTTGCCTTCCGCTCTAAAGTGAAGGATTCGCAGGACATTGCATCAAAGTTGCTTCAAGCTCAAGTTGTCTTTGTCTCTCTCTTTTTAGAGTTGAGGGCAGCACGTTCCCAGGCAAGAAAGTGATTTGCTCAGGGTCACACAGTTTGGATGGATGTTTTGGCCATCTGCACGAGACATCCAGCTGTCAGTCTCCCTGCTTCTGGTCTTGTAGTAAGCCACAAGAACTCTGGAAATGAGAGGAAGAAAAATTCTCCCCCACATCAGATAATCTGAGTTGGAGGTCCAGGGTACCCTGTGTTGAGTACTAAAGCCCCTTCCCAGGAATGAGGGCCAGCCTGAGGCTGCCTTCCACCATGCTCTAACAGCAGGGGGATGGCCTAACCTCATGTGTCCCAGCTCCCGGCATGCCACACGAGATTTACCCTGTGTCTATCAATGTCCAGGAGTTTCTCACTTGAAACAGCTCCTGGAAAAAATATAACATCAAACCATCCTGATGGCAGGTGGAGGAGCAGAGATCCACAATGAGCACCACACCAACAGACCTGGCAAAGGGGCAACAAGGGTTTGTGCTTAGCAAGTACCGCTGGGGGCTGCTCAGTTGGTGCAAGTTGTGGGGTACAGGGTGTCACCAGTATGGGGTGTCAGAATCCTAGTTTGGGGACCCAGGAGGGCCCAGTGCTTGAGCTATGATGAAGCAGAAGCAATTTTCAAATCAGACCTACTCACTAAGTTGTCCAGGGAAGGTGAGAAGTTAACACTGTGGTAGGGAGCTAGACTGGTCACTGGGCAGCGGATGACAAAAAGGAAGGACAAGGTTTAAGTGAAGGACTGCCTGTGTAATGACAGCAACTTGGGCCCTGCCACACATAGCTCTGTCCCCGCAAGTGGAGGCCGACCAGCATCGCAGGATGATTTGGAAGGATGATTGGGGAGGTCTTTCCCACACTGCTTGGACAGCCTTTAATACCTGGAGACAGTTCTGCGTGAACAGAAAGAAACCAGCAAAGGGAGGAGGAAAGAGCAGCCCCAATGAGTCATTTACTGCAGCCTTTTCCCTTGAACTCTGCTGCGCCTGTGTCTCCCTAAAAATCATTACATGGGCTGAGTTCTCCATTCTGAATTTGAGCAGAAAGAAAGGTCTCTGGAGCTCTGAGAAGGGAAAGATCCCCCTGACCCATCTGTGTCAGAGTTCTCATACCTTCCTTAGGCTGTAGAGAGTCTCTGGCTATAGGATCTAGATTTCCTTTCAATTCTTCGTCCATACTCTGATCCGGGTTAACCGTTTTCTACTCCTCACTGTTCTTTTAATAGCAGCCCTCTGCAGATTGCCCCAAAGCACACCACACCCACTTTCTTAAACAACCAGAAATCAGCAGGTGTTAAAGAAAAGTGCTAAAGACACATTAGCACCTGCTTTGAAGTTTCTAATTGGTATAATCAGAAGCAGTAAAAAGAACATTGGAGGAGACAGTGACTTACTGAGAAACGAGCCCCTCTCTAGGGAACGCTGTGCGGTGAAGGAGTATTTGCCAGCACAGACGGTTCTCAAACTCACCCTTCACAGCGGGCAGGGCTCCTGGATGGCTGGGTGGTGGACAGGTGGGAGGGAGGAGCTCCGAGAGGTGGCAGGGCCCCCGGCCTGTGTAGACCTCTCTTGGCTGGCTTACAGGTTGACTGTCCACTACCAGCTGGCTTTCTGTCAAGTTCTCAGAATCCCCCACGTCAATCCATCCAGAGGTTTTTGTTTTAGTTTCTTATTTTTTGTTTGTTTCTTGGTTTTTGGTTTTTGTCTGTTTTACTGGAAGACACTCTGTCCACTTTCCCAGGTTAGGATTATTCCACGGAATTTGTGCCTTTTCTACCCATTTAACAACACATCTTTTACACCGGCGCCTCGGACCTGTGATGCCAGGGCCGGGGGTCAAAGGTGATGCTTGTCTTAAATCAAAGCCTAAATTCTTCCCCTGGAAAGCAAGGAGACTGACTGGTCTGGGGTTGGACTCAGTTGTGTATAAAAGTTCTCCGGTGGTTCGAATGCACATCCGCAGTAAAGCCACTACTACAGCGAAGATTCTGCAGATGTGCCTGCCCGTTTCCAGGTCTAGGGGCTCCCCCTGGCCATTCCCCCAGGCTCAGTTCTCCCAGAAGCAAACCCAAGTCAAAGCCTCACAATGGAGACCAAATGAAGAAGGTTGCCATTTTCCACCTCTTTAAAGCCTGTTGCTTAATTCCACTCAAAGGAAGCTGTTTAAACAAACAATGCTGATTGCAAATGTGCCCAGAGCAAGGAAATGGCTGATTCTGTCTTCCCCTCTCTGCTGTCCCACCCCCACCCCCAGGGCTTAGTAAAGTACTGAATAGCACAGACTCAGGCTACGTGATTACTCCAAGCATCCCCAGGTGTGGCCATAAAACTACAGGTCTAGTGGCCTAAGAAACACACCAGGACCTCTGTATCTGCATATTGATGTGTCCTAGATGCCACCTTTTTTTTAAAAACACTTTCTAAAAAGTCAAATCTGCTCAGAAAGTCAAAAGAGCATGCCATAAGCTGAAAGGAGCTCCCAAAGAGAGTTCCAGAAATGGCATGGGTGACAGCAGGACCAAAGTGATAGTACACAGCCTTCCAAAGGATGGCTGCCTCAGCAGGGCCAGCCAGGGTTTGCTGCACAAACCCTGGTGTTCTTGCTAATCAGCAGGTCACCTGGCCATCTCACAGGCTCCGAAACATAACTTCCATTCACCAAAGGAAGAGTCCCTGTTTTCTAAATCAGACTGGCTTGGGGGCAGGGCACTTGGAAGGAGCTACTCTTGGCTGCTTAGAAACTCCCAGAGCAGGACAGAACAATTGCTCCTAGAAGTCTGGGGCTGGCTGGCCAGAGAGGGAAGGCGGCAGAGGGGCACGTTCAGGGAGGCTGGGATGGAAACTGACACGTCACTTTCCCAACAGCAGCCTCCTGCCCCATTTCCCACCCTGCCCCCACAGAGCTGTCCATCCCTTCCTTCTGGGGCATTCAGAACACGAGGCAGAAACAAAACAGAAACCAAAGCAGCAGAGGGAAAGAAAGAGCAAACTGGAAACTGAAACCACAACCTTTCCACACAGCCCTCCCCTGTCCCTGTCCTCCCCAGACAAACTCCAGGGCCGTGCTCCTCAGGCCTTCCCCAGGGCCGCTTCTTTCCCCCATAGACTGGTTGCAAAACAGTTATCTTTTAACTAGGGGGAAGAAAAAGTCATTATAGTCACTGCTCATACATCTATGAGGAGTAAACCAAAGATCAAGTCCACCTTCCTTCTAACCAAAGCACCTCAGTCACCCCAACAAAAGACATAAGGAACTTTTCCCAAACAGGGAGAAAGAGAAGAGAGAAGAGGGGGCCCAAGCGAGGCTGCGAAGGTGGGGCCAGGGCTGCTCCCGCCTACCAGGAGACAGAGCAGTGATTCTTCCTTGCTCACCCCAGTCCCTGTTGCTCTTACCACTCCTTCTCCTCCTCCCACTTCTCCCCACCCTCACACGGGATCCCCCACTCTCCCCTTGGGCTCTGGTTCCCTGGCAGAGCAGGTGGAATCCTCATTAATAAACCACACGTTTCCTCCAGGAAACAGTCTTGGGTCAAATTGCACCTGTGCCCACCTTTACTCCTCCCCCTCCTCCTGCTCAGGTAATGGTACTTTCTTGAAAGCCCAGCACTATTTGCCTACAGCACAGGCAGACACATGCCCAAACATACCCACCAACACAGACCCCCTCAGCTACCCCTCACACAGTCACCCCTGCATGCCCACTGGGCTTTACCAACACAGGAGCTCTCCTTCCCAGGGGGCAGGAGGCCGTCATCCTGCAGCCAGCCCTCCTTCCCTCAGGCACCGGGCCAGAGTTGCCCTGGCCAAGGGCACTGCCGAGGTCCCCCTGACGTATGTGGAAGAAAAACCCTGTGACGGCTCAGGCACAAGTGGGGAGGCTGAGAGCAGCACAGGAGGCCACAGCCAGCCAGAAAGAGGTAACCTGAGGGAGGGGGACATGTTTACAATTGGGAACTAAACAGGCAGGGCTCCAGTGGGTCTTTGTTCCCACCTGCAGCCAGCTCAGGGGCTCGGGAAGCTCATGTGTGCGTGGAATAACCCTCTGTTTATGACCATGGGGAGTTCCTGACCTCCAGTGCATGCCGCTCTGGGGGCCACCTGCTGTCCCACAGGCTCTGTCCGTGTCGGGGGGCAGCGCTGGGTTGCAGCAACTGGTCCCAGCAACAGCACTGGCCAGCTGGGCAGCCTTGGGCACGTCCTAGCACTCTCTGGACAGCCCTTCGCCCTTTCAAAGTGAAGGGGTTGGCTTGGCTGATCGCTACAGCCCCTCCTGCCTCTAGTTCCAGGATTCTAATCCTCCTGCTTCTTTAAAAATCCAGGTCAGATTTTATGTCCAGTCAGTTTTCTCTGGTTAAGCCCATTTACCTGGTATGCCTGTTGAACCACTGCCTTGAAAACCTTCAATTTTGTCTTCTCCAGTAGATCCTGGAAACTCAAACAGACTGCAAGCCTTCCCAAGGGCAAGAACTGGGTTCCCCCTCATTAGCCTATGCATTCAGGGGCAGCATGAAAAAGCTAGAGGATTATCGGATCCTTCTCTGAGTTGGTGCATAGGTATGAGCTAAACAATCCTGTGTATGCGCAGAATGAACTCTAGACCAATTTGCAGGCATCGTAGTGGAACACCCACCATCGTGAGGGCTGGGTGAAGGGCAAAAGCAGTTCTGGCCTTCCTCCACATCCAAAACAGGGAGTTTCCCTTCAGCAAATGGGTTGGAGGCCCGAGTTTCGTACAGAGGAAAACAGCCTACCCTGGGGAGATGAGTGCACATTCCCTTCCTGGGAATGGAGCTGGGGCAGAGGGGCACGTCACAGCACTAGGCTGAGACCTTGCCTTGGGCACCAGGCCAAGAGGAGTTTCTGTGTAAAACCTGGCACATGAATTACTAACGTTGCGAGCAGATGAAATTCCAGCTTAAAATGGAATGGAACAGTCTAAGACGAGATGGAGAACAACATGAGTTTGGGGGTTTTGAGTAGGTCTCAAAACCAAGGCTGGTCCTTGCCTGACCTAGAATGAGATGGGGTGGGGAGAGGGGGAGGCTCTGATAGGAACACACATGCGGCTATGTCAGTAAATCATCCAGAAAACATTTGTCCTAGCTGAGTCACCACGGCTCTGACAAAGTGCTCCTGTCTGGGTTCCGGGAGAAGCAGGGCTGGCTGTCACACTTGCTCAGTTGTCACACTCCTTGGTGAGACAGAGTCCACTTCCGGTTCCCTGGCATGCTCCGTCTTCTGGCCAAGGGCTCTGCCTTCTCTCTGCCACGGAGCCAGTGCGCCTGCCTGGTGGGTACTGCCTGTGGGTTCAGCCCCTTACACAGGAAAGAGGACATCCTAAAGGAAACCTGCATCTACCCTCACTGACTCCATGTCTGGAAGACAGAACCTGGCACTGGCCCCGAGGGTTCTGGGCATGAGACACTATCCTGTCCCCTTGGTGAGCTCCCAGTGTAATGGAATCCAGCCAACTTGTGAGGCACTGCTCTGCAAACTCACCCACCAAACAAGACCCGCCATCTCTGCCCTCGAGAGGCCAACTACCCATCAAGGAGAAGGGCTTGTTGTGGACAGGCAGAACTCAGGGAAGAGACAGGGCCCATCACCACTTTCTGATGAGTTTTCCAGATTCCAAAGTCGTTTTCAAGTTGTGTTCTGCTTAAGTGATGGATGCTGAACTTTCAAGAAAGAAATACTTAAGAAGTTTTGTTTTGTTTTGTTTTTTTTAAATCTAAAGCAATCCAAGAAGAGATGAGATGGAATGGAAGAGGCAAGAGGGGGACGTTCTTCTTTTACTAAAAGTGACAGTGGCAAGCCGGTACAGAAATTTTTTGCAACTAGTGAACATATTCACTGGGGTTATACTCTCAGCCACGAAAAGGCCTAGATAGTGGTGTTTGTCTTGTTCTCATCTTCTATGTTCAGAGACAGGAAACTGTCTAAAAGGGAAGGTTTGAAAAGACAAATGAAGACTTTTATCTTTAATGTTTAGACTGATGAAAATAGCGAAGGGGACAGTAGAAGTTGCAAGAGATAACTATGCTTGGCACACAGTGACTTCAATCTACCTAAGACTCAAAAACAGACCAATAAGAAGGATTTTTTTAATTTGAAAAAAAAAATTTGACTTCATAAAAGAAAATTAAGAATTGGTATACTTATACCACATTATTTAGGCATTCCCCCTCCAAAAAACCCGTAAAATTCCCAGTTTCTATATACCCAAGTTAAATATTTCCACAAATGTTGTTTTATTAAATATTTATTAATAGTTCTCTGAGAAAGATTATATTAAATCCATTTTAGTAGTTGGAAAAATAATTTTGTTACTTAGTGCTTACTTAAATTTTCTGTGTTTAAATAAAATTTTGAAAATGTAAAGCCTGAAAAAAAATGTAAACCCTAGAAAATCCAAGGTCTAATGAGGAGAAAGCAGAATATTACCATTGAGAGCCTCTAACAAAACCCAGCTGTGTCCTTGGGTAGCTGAGCAGAGGTACTCCACCACCTGCCATACCTAACTTACCAGCATGTATATAATAAAGGCAATCTCTCTACAAAACTAGTTTTATAACATGAAATGTCAGTATCCAACATATGCCTAAAACCGTACACAACCTCAAACACCAGTGAAGGGCATACAATAAGACCTAACCAATGACAGGTGAAGCAAGAAATATAAAACTTGTCAAAAACAATCATATTGTAGAGAAGGGAAAAACCGCCCCAAATCTGGAACCCGATAAGTGAAAAATACATCCTTCTTCCCCAGCTCTAGCCTGTCTCTCCAGCATCTATATTCAGGGAACTCCCTTATTTCCAACATTGACAAATAAATCAGAACTAAATTTAAATCATCCTGATCCTCTAGCATGAATTCCAGAAAAAACCTCAATGTCCTGGGACTTATTTCACCCCACATGTTGAAATGTACCTAATCAAGGCGGCCCCAGAAATGTCAGCTTCCCAACCAGCCTGCTGTTGGTGAGCCGTAAGCTGCAGCCCCATAAGGCAGAAAACGCAGGGCCACACCTAAGCTTTAGAGGCTCATTCAACATTGCTACCCAGAGACAAACTCCAAGGAGACCTAACTTGGAAGGCAGCTAAGGACCTCAGTGGAGAGGAGCACAGAGGAGGTTAACAACCACTCTGAGCCAAGCCAAGAACTGACGGCACAACCAGCCAACGAGCTGAAACACATCCAAAGGCAAAACTAAATACTCGCCGTGGGCAAAAAGCAATGAAGTCCTTCTAGATTTCATGTCAGATCCAAACTTTAATGTACGGTTCCCAGTAAGAGGCCTATTAGTTCAGGAGAGTAAAAAGAATCCTGACCTGAGAGACCCCCAAAGGGCAGGCCCTGTGACGAACTCCTTTACTCTTTTCGAATCCAGGATCAGGCTGAGGTGGGTAACACATGGTACCACATTATGGTCTCTTCATGATGGTAATAACAATGGTCGCACTTTGGGGCCTGGTTATTGATGAGCAAATAAACAAATTTGGAGAAATGTCAAGACTTGGAAGTCTAAGGCAAGGCATATTGGAAATATAAATTAGGAAATTTGGAAAGCAATTTGGCAATGTGAATCACCAGCCTTAAAAAAAAATGTCTATGATTGCCACATATCTATCCCAAAGAAACCATCTAAAAACGTAGACAAAGGTTTATACACAAAGGTGTTTATTGGGAGTTACATACAGTGATGAAATTTTGAAAATGACTTAGATGTTTAATGACAGCATTAATTAAAATATGGTGCATCCCAAGACATACTATTATGCATAAAAGTGTTTAATGTTAAGAAAATATCCTCATGGTATAATGCAAAGTGGAATAACACAAGAGGCAAAATTAAATAAGCAACATAATTGAATTCTATTTTTATAAGTTCTGAATAAAAGACAGGAAGGAAATATGTCAATATATTGTTCTCTCTACATGGTAGAGTTATAAGTATGTAATTCTTTAGATTTTTCTGCACTTATTTTCTATAATAAAGAAATGGTTTTCTAATTAATAAAAGAGGTCAAGACTTTATCACACTACTAGGCATACATGTTAACTCATTCCGTATTTCTTGCAAGTGTGCTCGGTGTTTCTGACCTCACCGCTGTCACTGATACTCCTGCTAGCTCTATCCCAACCTTAGCCATCTCCCTGAGCCTGACTTTGACAAAGCAGTACTAGGGGCAAGGAAGGACAAGTGGCAAAACAAGGCCTCTGCTTTCCAGCAAGGGAAGGGAAAGATCTGCTCTTTACTCGGCCCCTTCTGAGTGCCAAGTCCTGAGCTGGGCTCTGTCCATGGGTTCTTGTGTAATCCTCACCACTGTTGTGCTCAGTAATCCTTTTACGCCTAGTTTACATGTGAGGACTTTTGTCAGCAGCCATGCACATTTATTCTCCTAGAACAGAAGTTTCTGGGTTCAGGGGCGCCTGGCTGGCTCAGTCGTTAAGCGTCTGCCTTCGGCTTGGGTCATGATCCCAGGGTCCTGGGATTGAGCCCCGCATCGGGCTCCCTGCTCCGTGGGAAGCCTGCTTCTCCCTCTCCCACTGCCCCCAGCTAGTTTTCCCTCTCTCGCTGTCTCTCTCTCTGTCAAATGAATAAAATCTTAAAAAAAAAAAGAAGAAGAAGAAGTTTCTGGGTTCATTCTTCTTGGGCTGGAACTCCCTGCCTCATTTCCAGGATCAGTCCTTTCCCTCAAGCTCACTTGTCTTCTCTGCTAGTCCACTACTGTTAACTCCACTCCCACCAACTCCACGTCCCTTCCAAGGGTTACACTGAAGATGCCTGAGCAAGACAAACAACATTCCTCTCTCCATCAGGAATGCTTTGTCCAATGCTGGGTCCTTGATTTATCATCTAAAGGCATTCACTGGTTCCTGGAATAACCAGGCCTGCTTCCCATAGCTACTTCATGACCACATGGTTTCCGCCTCTCATCATCCAGGTTATTGTTCTCCAGGGAATCGCAAATGCTACATCACAAATGCAGACACAAACGTGTACACAAAGTATCATGGTTAGCTCTGCCTCCACCACACACACAGTTGCTTTTCACAGGGTTTCCATGAGCCCCTCTGGCCCTGCAGCCCCAACAGGGCTGTGCTGGCCAGACCTGCCAAGTCCAGCGCTGGCATGGTCAGGGAAGTGGACCAGCTTCAAAATGCATATCAGCAGAACACTAATGCCAGGATGGTGCTTCTGCCAGAGCGGCACACAAGATGAACTGGAAAGGTGGCTGAGTGAAAGAAAGGCCCAAGGAAACTGAACGGGACTACCATCTCTAGAGTCCAACAGAGACCAGGCTTCATGTGCATGGCCCCTGCCACTGACAATTTTTTACTCATCTCTTTAAATAGTTTCTATGGTCTTAAGTGCTTCTGTTTTTTCACTATATCTCTTGGTGTTATTTGGTTACTACAGCCTAGTTGGCTATCATCCACAGATGAGCATAAATGAGGAGCATTCACATGTCTATAACTGAAGAAAAACACCTGGGGGAGAAAGTCTGAGGCACCCTCCACAGTCACCTCCATTGTCCTGCACATCCATGCTCACCATGGCTGCCTTAACCAGCAGAAACCCAGGCGTGAGGCAACTGCCATCTGCATTCCTCCACCTGCACCCTCACACTTAGAACCCAAAGAGAAGCTTAGAGAAAGCAGGTTTGATGCACAGATCATGGCTGCCCACCATCATTACACCTGTCTGCCCCCTCATCTCCTTACCACTCTCTTCCATTGTCCTGTTCCAACCCAAACCATGGCCTATCCTGCAGCATTGACCTTCCTACTATCCCCAGATCTGTCCCCTGCACTCCATCACCATGGCTTCCTTCACTCTGGCTCCTCATCTTTTCAGTGGATAACATTTCAAGCTCTGGTACTAGAGCATCTAGCTCTAAGTTATAATGGCTGTGTGTCCACAGGCAAGTTACCTAACATCTCAGAGCTTTAGGCTTCAGTCCCCTCATACGTAAAAGAGGAATAATCATGCCCACCTCAACATGCTGTGAGAATTAAGTTTTGCATGCAAAATACTTGACAGTTCAATAATGTGGGTTAAAAATAATAATAATGGTTAGCATTTATTTATTACTTAATAGATCAGTTCCAGAGGTTGGATGCATTAAGTGTTTTTTCCCTACTCAAAATCACACTTGAGAATTCATCCACCCTGCTGAATATCACAGTAATTCAAAAAAGCTAGTCAAAGAAAACTACATACGGTATGACACCATTTTTATAAAACTCAAAAACAAGCAAAATTAAACAATACACTGTTTATGAAACTTGTGGTAAACTACACCAAAAAAGCAAGAGAAGGATAAACACAAAACTCAGAAGAGTGGTTGTTTCTGGGGGATATAAGGGGGATCAGAGTGAGGAGGGGCCATAGGCAGCTTTAAAAGCAGACGTGATATTCTGCTTCTGAAGTTGGGGGGTGGGCTCTCGGGTGTTCATTTCATTATTATGCTTCATAACTTACATATACATTATACCTATTCCTTAATATGTAGCAAATATTACTAGATATGTATGTGTGTATATACAATTATTATTATTATTATTATTATTATTATTATTATTATTCTCCTTTAGGAGGCAGACCAAGAAGTACTGATCACCTGGGTGCTACAGAGAGATTGCTAGATAATTTCTTTACAACACTCTCGTGAGATGGGCATTCTTTTCCTAAATTAAAAATCAGAATATTGGACCAGAAATGTTGAGTAACATGCCCAAGGTTTCATCCCATGCCAAATATCTTCCATTTGCCCCTCCAAATCCATTCTCCATCCTCTCCCCTCAACCTGACACCCTGGGAGACTGACCCACATGGATTGCATCAATGGGCTCCCTGTCACCGGCTCTGGCTGCCTTCAGTCAATGACAAACACTGACAGGAGGTAAGAGAATGGGAGGGCAGTGAAGTAAGAGTATAGCTTCACCTCCCCACCCCCACCGCCATCATGGCATCACCCAAGGCCACAGCTCCTGGCAGGCAGCCCTATCACACAGCCGTCTCTCTCTACATTCTGGGAATGCTCCTCACCTTGCTCCTTCAGGCCTAGAAGTAGTAACATCTCCCCTCCCTGCGGTTTCTAGCCCCGGGATAACTTGGGAATCCAAATCTTGCTGGTTTCCCTGTTTCCTGCCTGCATGATTGTAAACTGTGCCTTCATTAAACTCTTCTCAGATCACCCAGGTTGAGTGGCCATGTGCTTCCTTACTGAGAAGTGGTAGAGCTGGGATCTGAACCTCAGCATCTTCTGTCTATCCTAGGATGCCTCTCTTCCCTTTACTGTGAAGGTGTGCGAGCTCCGAGGAAAGTGATCACTAATGAGGGTAGTTACTGGTGTAATTTTACATTCCTTAGCAGCAGAGTAGAACACTGTTGCTCTTCAGGATTTGTGTTACACACAGCTTAACAACAGGGACACTCAACTGCTATTGCTCAAATTTCTATAGAACCTGGGAACTGTAATAGAAATTATAAGTCCTCTATACATAAGCAACAAAATAAATTTAAAATGAATGTGAAAAGGTGTAAGTTGTAGGCCAATGTTCTCATTGGTCCTATTTTCTGGACCTTCTATCAGTACTCCCCATATCCTCCTTTAATTGACGATCCCAGAACAAAGCACAGGATGCCAACAACACATCTCAATAGGCCCTTGCAATAAAACACACTCAGTGATGACAGTTTGGATAGCTTGGGCTCGCAAAGGCTGAGTATAGTGGGAGGAAACCCTTGCAGTTTTTACCTCCTCATTTTTTAACTGTCTTTCTGGCTCTTTCTGCGTATTTCTATTTTCTGGTGATGTTGCAGAAAGACAGAGCTGGCTAGAAGCCCAATTTATCTCTTGCTGAAATCAGTAGAACAAGAGCAAGTGTTATCAAATAATAAGCTGTGAATATTGGCACCTTGGTTTGATTGGCATTACAGACTATCCCATCTTAATTTCTTGTCATCTTTCCTCACCAGTATGATATCTGCCTTTCTTGCCAGACCACTTAGCATCTCAGTTGCACTGCTAAGAGCAGAATTAAGTGGCAGACACATCAAGGGGCTAACAACTGGTGCCCTTAGAAGCCACAGAAAGATGGTCATGACAAAGCAGGATGATAAAGACGATGAAGAGGAGACATTCAATGCAACAAAAGTAATCCAGTATTTTTTTTTTTTTTAACTAGCTACTTAGGAATTCCTTTTTCAAGCATTTGGTCAACTCTCAATAATCACAGTGGGTAGACTACCTACACTGTGAGCTCTGCCTGGGCAATTATTTACTCTCAGGCTAAATGTTCTATCCTGCCTCTCAATTTCCAGGAACATTCATCAGCTGATCATATCTGAGTATTTCCTTTCTGTTCCTTTCATGTACAAGTAGCTGCAAGCAGATAGCAGACCAGAAGGATAAAAAAAGTGAGCTGAGCATAGCACGGATGACAGTCAGAAAAGATAAGAAGAGAGCCCACCAAGATGCCTATCCGGGCCCCGGCTCATAGTAGGCACACAGCAAACATTTGTTGAATTCAGTAAATGGAGTTATTAGCAAGTTAAATTGGAAGACTTTTCAGGCCTCTTCCCACTCTGATAGTCCATGATTCCTCAGAAGAAGATGACAGGAAGTGTGGAGAAGAGCCTGGAGATGGGTGCTCAGACCCATCAGGAACACAAAAGAGAAGTTGGAAAGGGCTTACTTCAAGTCAAGATGGATCCCAAAAGAGTTACTAGGACTGTTCCAAACTGTCACAGTCCAGGATGATCCTTGGTCCCAGATGATGCCGCTAAATTCCCACCCAGAGTCCAAAGAGACTGGAAAGCAGTTCTCTTAAGATTTCAGATGTAGACACCATCTGAAGTGAAATTCCAGGCCCTAACTTATTTAGGGAGCCTGAGAAAGGAAGTGTATGTTGGTGGGGGTGATAATACTGTTTTGAGGTCCTAGATTTTATGACGTGTTTTTTCCCCACTATCACAGAAACACAGAATTCAGGATGAGAAAGCCTCTTAGAAATTATCCAATCCAGCCTCCAGTCCAATGGAAGAATTCTTCCTACAGCCTCCCTAACAGAAGGTCACCCCGTCTCCACTGAAAGGAAGCCCACTTTCTCCAAAGGCAGCAGCAAGATTGCTGGACAGCTCCCACGTGGGCAGATTCGAGTCCTAATCTCTAACCATGCCTGCTCCCTCTCCTTTGGGGCAGCTGTCCTGACGCCGGAAGTCAGGAACCACTTTTCTTCCATTTTCATTCCTGCCAGAAAACATCCTTCAATCCTTCAACTGCAGAGACACAGTTTGTAGATCCCCCAATGTGCTGCTCCCCTGACATTATTCTAAGGGCTCGATGTCGTTCTTAAAATGGACTGGCAGAATTCAGTGTTGCAGAGTTGAATGCAGTGGTCCAGAAGTGGCCTAGCTTTCACAGAGGATAGTGGGACCATTTCTTCCCATTCATTTCTAAATTTTCACAACCATGTGTTTGATCATCTATTCTAGAATGGTGCCAGAATTGGCCTCAAGATGACTGGTTCCTTAGATTCTGGGATCTTCTTTCATCACTTACTGGTCCTTACTGGCCTGTCTTCTGCTGGCCAGCTCATCTCTTCTGCTATCAGCACAGTGATACAGTGTACTGCCTTTTATGGCTACTGGTTTGCACTGGGTAGGGAAATACCCAAGTTTTACCTAACTTTATCAAAATGTCTGTTCCTGCTCACCATGAATGCTCAGTCTACCTGGCATGTAGAGGCTCTAAATATTTGTTAAATAAATAAAGAATGAATAAATGCATGAATATATGAATGCCAAATATCACCTACAGATGATTGTACCAGTTTATAGGGCACACTCCACCCCGACAGGAGCCTGTCTTTTAGCCTCCTGAAGCCAGGACCCAGAATAGATCATTTCTTCTCATCAGTATCATCGACCTAATCTAGCTATTCATTTTCATAGTTTCCCTTCTTTCCCAAAGCCATGGCTAAGCAGAAGAGTGGCAAACACCATCTGACCTGCAAAGTTCTTCGGTTTCTCTCTCCAGACTTCACTGTCTTTGGAACAATTCTGTTCCAGATTTTGTTTCCAATAGTAGTCTTGTGTGAACTTGAGGCCAACAGAATTAAGAAGTAATGGGTGGGCATGATTAGTTGGTAAAGCCTGCAACCTGCCAAGTGCTCACACTCCTGGTAAACAAAGACCCTCGAGACAGAGGCAGCAGGTCTCCAAGAATAATTCTTCCCACTTAAGGTGGCAACAGGATACTTGCCTCCCACCGGCCAGAACCTGTGAAGAATTTTTTTTTTTTTTTTTTTTTTTTTTTGCTCTCAGGGGCACAGGATGCAATGCCTGGGACCACCCTCTAAGAAGCAGAGAGCTTGCATCCAGTACATTCCTTCAATGATAATGAATTATTTCTTCTTTTCTGTGACCTTCCTCTCAGGCCCTTGTGGGTTTCATTCCCCTTCACCCCCTCCTTTTTAATTGCTGCCAATCTATTTTGTCCCATCTTTGCTTAACAAATCAGAATGAAGGAAAGTGTTCTTCTAATTCTTTTACCTTCTACTCTTTAGAAGGTAAGTGTGCATTAGCTGCAGGGATGTGATAAACATACCAGAAAGAAAAAAAAATGTACCCCTCATGTCTCCTGGGACCCCAATTTCTTCTGACTCTAAAGGAACTGAGAGTTCATCATGGGTCCCCATGAAAACTTCTCTTGTAAATTGCTTTAGAAAATGCCTGGTTTTATGCTTGTTAGTAGTATACTTGGGAAAGGTACTTTTAAAACTGCTTAGCCCCTAGATAACTAAATTGCTAAATTACCTACATCAATCATGGGTGATTTAGTCCATCTCCTTGCCTCTGAGACAGAAGGGAATATTTCTTCTGTACAAAGACCTCCAGGAAAAAAAAAAAGTATTCTCTTCTATTCTTCATCCAAAGACTTCTGCTCTCAAAGTTTAGTTCTTATTTGGATATAACCTGAATCCCTTTCATTGGAACTTAAGACCTTTTATCTCTTTTCTGACCCCCAGCAGATATCATAAAGAATAAAAAGAGAGACACTATTTGACATCTGTTTGTGCACAGCCTTCTGCGGGGGGTCTTCAAGGCTCCCCATTCTAGTCAATATCCTCCCAAGCCCCAAATGACTGTCTTAAATCCCCTGTACCACCTGCCCATCACTGTCTACCAATCCCTTTACATTTGTCTCCCTCGTAGCACTTTTAAATGTAGTGCTTGCCTCATTGGACACCTGCTTCAAGAACCTAATCAGCACTTTCTTTTTTTAAAGATTTTAATTATTTATTTGAGAGAGAGAGAGCAAGTGAGAGAGAACACAAGCAGGGAGCGGGGGAAGGCAGATGGAAAAGCAGACTCCCTGCTGAGCAGGGAGCCTGATGCGGGGCTCAATCCCAGGACCCTGAGATCATGACCTGAGCTGAAGGCAGACGCTTAACTAACTGAGCCACCCAGGCATCCGTAATCAGCACTTTCAACAATTATCCAAGGTCTCCCAGCAGAGGCGGGGCTGTATATGGAGCGCCTCTCTGTAATTACTAATTCTCCTATAAAATGCACAGAGACAAGAAGAAGATTCCAAAAGCCCAAGGCACCACTTCTTATTTGCCACGACAAACACTTGCCAGGCTCCAGCTCCACTAAGTGGCAGAGAACAGAAATCTCCCTGGCCAAGGGCAAGGATGGGAGAGTCCTGGGGCAGGAGTCAGGAGGGCAGAGTTGTAGGCCAGCCACTGCCTGCTCACTGTCCTGTGAGCAGCTCTCATCCCCACTAACCCTGATTCCTAAGCAGAACACAACACGTAGCTGCCGAGACTGCTTTTCAGGGCTCTCTCGGCTCTCACATGCTGGGATCTCTGAGTCTACAAAGGCCTCTCCTCTCCCTTCTTAGAAGATACAGGTCATGGCCTTGACATGTCTCTCTCCACCACCAACATGACCAGTACTACCTGGAAACGCTCAGAAACCAATGTTTCTCAACCTGTTAAAATTATCATCATTCCCTGCCCTAAATGAGCTTTTTAATGCTTTTTTTCTTTAATTGCCCCACCCAATGAAATTTTTAAAAAATATTTTTATTTATTTATTTTAGAGAGAGAGCATGTGAGCAGGGAGAGGGGCAGAGCGGGGAGAGAGAGAGAGAGAAAGAATCCGACGCCGACTCCCCACTGAGCATGGGCCCAATGCGGGGCTCGATTCCAGGACCCTGAGATCATCACCTGAGCTGAAACAGTCAGATGCTCAACTGACTGAGCCACACAGGCACCCCCAAGTGACGAAATTTTAATACCATGAATATACTGCACACCTTTTTAGGTGCAGTATGTATATCTGTGCTTAATACATAAAAAAAGCAAGCTTTTCACTAGGCCCCCCCCCCCAACCAATTTTCAACCCCCTTGGAGGCAATATTAACCCTGCTGAAAATGTGTGACAGCGACTGAGCTGAGGGTTGCATCTAGCTGTGTGATACAAGTGCAGTTATTCGCCCCAAACCCCAAACCCCAAAAGCCATAAACACATTCACAAGCCAGAGGTTTTGAAAATAATCCATTGCACAAGCCAGAGTGGAATCAGCCAGACTTTCCACTTCGCAACTTCCCACCCTCCTCCCCAGGCCATAGTTTCTCCTGCTCCAGCCCCTGTCCTTGTTCTCACCTCCGCCCAGGGCTCCCACTCCATTCATATGGGTCCCAGCAGTAACAATGGGAATGATGAGAACAAGGTGAACTGTGGGTGATGTTCCAGGAATAATTAGAATCCACTTCAAGGGCAGAAACAACTGGGCCCCTGGCAGGATGGAGCCTCATTCCAACTCACTTGCCTCAGTCCAGCTCCTCACTCCCTCCCCTGCAGGACATTCCCCTCCACCTTACCTTGGCACACTGGCCAAATAGGTCACGAGTTTCCGCAGGTCTTCCTGTCTTATTCTGTCATGATTGCTCCGAGCTGGAAAAGTCAGGATGGGTCCGCCTCGCTTATCACGGCCCCCTGCAGGGAGGAAAAGGAGGGCTGTTAAGAAAACCAGCCAGACGGGGCGCCTGGGTGGCTCAGTCGGTTGAGCGACTGCCTTCGGCTCAGGTCATGATCCTGGAGTCCGGGGATCTAGTGCCGCATCGGGCTCCCTGCTCGGCGGGGAGTCCGGCGGGGAGTCTGCTTCTCCCTCTGACCCTCCTCCCTCTCGTGCTCTCTGTCTCTCATTCTCTCTCGCAAATAAATAAAATCTTTAAAAAAAAAGAGAGAAAGAAAAGAAAAGAAAACCAGCCAGAAAGTGCGCTGAAAGTCCATCTGAGTGCTGGAGGAAACAGGCAGAAATATGGCGCCCAGAGAAATGCTGTCACTGGTTAGGTGAAGGGCATGGGGTTTGGATGTGGTTCACATGTGTGACCTTGGGCAAGTCTTTTGACTTCTCTAATATCTCACTGCCAAGTGCAGATGAAAATACTGATGAGCATTTTACTGGGTGGCCGCCAGGACTGAGGAGCTGGCAAATGGGGAAGCACTTTGAAAAGTAAAGCTCTCTACAAATGCGAGATGATAATGAAGGTGATGTTCTCTTTTTGAGAACACAAGCTATTGAACGGTCTATGGTCTTTGGAAATTTAACCTTCAATTGACTTCTCTTTGCAGACCTCTGTGAGGTAGAAGGGCTCAGGATTAACTGACTACCATGCAGAGAAACCCTTAAAGCATCCATCCAGGACATCACTGCTGGAAGGTGTTTAGATTCATAGAAAAGATGTTAAGTGTTCTCTGCACAGCCGAAGATCCACCCCTGCCTGTCTGCCTGCCTGAGGTGCCACCTGTCACTCCTGCTGGAGGAGCACAGGAATCTTTATCAGGAACAAGGATGCTCAAGGTCTGAATCACTGCAAATGCATATGTACACACTATGATTATAAATGTTTTCTAAATATCATATTAAAAAAAGCAGGAAGGAGTACAGTGAAATGATGAACATTGTTGCTATTAGAAGGCTGGGATTTGACATGGTTGCTTTTTCTTTCCTCTTTTTTCCTAAACTTTCCATTCACTATTTATTCTATCATTTAAAAATTTATCCTTTAATGGGCACTATTAGGAAGCAGGACCAAGTTTCTCAGGAGGGTCACAGGGGACAAAGCTAAGGTATGTCCTTACAGGCACTGGTTATTGCAAAAGAAAACCTCTATGTCATGATCACAGACCCCTGCACACATCCCAGGCAGCTGCCCAACATCCTCCAGGGTGGGGACCACAATACAAGAAGGAGGAAGCATTGGCATGGCCATCGCCAATACTGGAAAAGAAGCTTAAGGCTCAGCGCTCTGAAGAAGGAGCTCTCGCAAGGACACACAGAGCCTCCCAGGGTCCCCACCCAAGTCTGAGCTCATGAATAATGTTTCCCTCTGACTGTGGGGTCCAGAAGCCATACAGACAGAAGGGAAGCTCGACAGACAAAATCCAAACCATTCCAGGATACTCCTGAGGAGGAAATAAGAAGACTGCATAGAGAAAAGGATCAAACAAGATCAGGGCCACTGAGAGATCTGCCCTGACTAAAAAAGATGTTTCAGCAGCACCACCACCACCCCCAGCCCTACACCGGAGCAGATTTGTGTAGATATACCACACAGTTGGACCCAAGCCCCCAGCTCCAGATCTTCCATACCACAGGCCTGGCTCTTTGTATGAATAGCCACCCCCAACTTGTCTGCTTTGGAAATGATCCCCATTTCCCAACTGCCTTCCACATGAGGAAAAGGAAGCAGAAGGATTAGATGGTAGTCTCCCATACCCTCAACCTTCCTCTCTAGCCTTAACCCACCCTAAGGATTTTCACTCTTGGATGGTTTTAACTGCAGTTGCTGCCTTTATTCCTGACCGTCCACGGACACAGTAGAGCCATGAGAACATGGGGAGCCAAGGCTGGTCTGATTGGCAAAGACTCACTAAGGAGTCTGGAGGACTGTTGGCACTGTACTTCCTGAGCTAGAGCCAGTTCTGCCCTTGGAAAGAAGAGTTTCATAAATATGCTGGGGAAGGTTCCAGATGGCAGAGGAGGAAGAAGGGGAGAAAGCCTGGGGCAGTGCAGCAACCCCCCTTTCAGGAAGCAAGGATAAAGATTTGAGAGGGGGCAGTAGGATCAGCCAGGTGTTTTTCAGAAAGGAGATGACCTTGTAAGAATATAAGAATGTAGGAAGCAGAGCAGGAAGGAGTATAGAGAAAGAGAGTCATTGTGCTGGAAAGAGTGGGACGATAGGTAGAAAGAGGCCTCAGAGCGGGTGCAAGGGGAGGGGTCCTGCCCCCTTCTCTGAAGCAGCCTGACAGAACTCAAAGAGGGAGGAGGAAACAGATAAATCAAGGAGAGGGAGGAATTCAGCCTGCCTGGGGGACCTTGTTCTTTAAGTGAAATTGCAGACTAGCCCACCTAACAAGTCAGGATAGGCTTGAGGTACTGGGAGAAAGGGGAGCAGACTATCACTGGCCAGGATCCCTACAGAATGAACAGCAGGACTGTGTATGATGTGGGCTAAAAGAGATGAAGCAGGGAACTGGGGCATGGTGAGAGTTCTGTTGGAAGGTCTAGCCATGGTGTCCATGTTAGGTTCTAACTTGAGTGGAGGCAGAATAAAGCTAGTGCATGCATAAGTGGGGAGGGCCCACTGAAGGTAGGAAATGTCCTGCTGGATCATGAGTCCCCTGGGAAGAGGGGACAGCAGATGCTTTGCTCATCTGATAGCCATCCTTTCCCAATTTATAGGGGAACATCAGAAAGGGTCAAAGGTAAGAGAATGAGGCCACAGACACACATATCAAAGTTAAGGTCTTGGATATGCATGGCCAAGGTAAGGAGGTAGAAAACTTTGGTACCAAGAAGGCTGAGCAGCCATGAAGGTGTAGGAGTTGATGGATAATTGACATGGGTGCTGAAATTACGGAGGGTGATAAGCAGAGATGAAGAATGAGAACCCCCTGCTGGAGTCAGTGTGTATTACAGAGGTGGATCTGAGAGGGTTCGAGACAAAAGTAGCCGAGTTCTGAAAAGGCGATACAGATGCTGGCAGGGTCCTCAAGAGTCATTCCTTTACGCATTACGTTCCTGCTGTGGGCCCATGTGTGCAAGGCTTTGGTGGCAGGAGCTACAGGACAGAGATAAAAAGGAAGGAGGAAGGGATGGTCTGATGTTCTAGAAGGCACAGAGGCAGGGCAGGACAGGGTTGGGGAAGAGGCAAAGCCAAAAGCAGGGGCAGTGAAAGCTTCCCTGATTGAGCCAAAGGGGGAATGGTGCTCAAAATTTTCAGGGGGCTCCAGTTAGGGCAACTGGGAAAGATAGAGAGTTGGGGGGGTGGGAACAAGAAAAATACATTGATGGAATTGTACCAAAAGTTATACCAAATAGTTCTGAGAGATGTTAATGGATACACATGATTTTTTTCAAGGTAATGAGGTCACTCTGTAGTTTGGGAGACAGTTTCATGTATTTAATGGACATGTGCTTTAATGAACATGGCACATCTTCATGAGGCAGCTATAATATGCATTTCCCAAACTTAGGATTGTAGAACCCCTTTTTCTTTTTTGAGGCTCATCTGGCAGGACTGCTGTTCTATGGAATACGCTTTGAGAGACATGGGTCCAGGGTCTGAGATTGTGCCACAGCAGCTGTCTAGAGAATGCTGCTGATGAGAGATAAGGAGGCAGAGAGGGACATCAGGCGTGGCCGAAAGGAGGGCGTGAGTGCACATAAAGGTAAGAGAGGTGAAATGAGCCCTGTACAAGCATACTGCATAAGAGGCACAAATGGGTGCTGAGAGTGGGAGGTGTAGGCAGTCAAAGGGAGCCAGAGAGGGCAAGGGAGGGAGTGGGGGCGCACAGGTTGTGAATGCAGAGCAGGATGGCCAGGCTGGAACGACAGAGGCTCCCTGAGGCACAGCCACAGAGCCCGTCACACAGACACGTGCACATGCCCACACACAGAAGCTGGTGGGCTGCGCTCGCTGGATTCTTCCAAATGTGCGTTCCCATGGCAGCACGCTTTCCTTTGCCCTGGCCACAACTGGGGGGACTAACAGAGGGGGGCAGGCACAACCAACAGTTTGTTTCTCTGCTCCCCACCTTCCTTCACAGAAAGAAATGCTACTGCAACACTGCATTCTTTAATTCTGGGTTCTTTGTTTTGTTTTATTCTTGTGTTTTTTCTTTTAAAAGCTCAGGATGTAAGAGGCTTTACTGGTTTGTTTCTTGTTTCTGTTTTTTTTTAGATGCAGCCAGCCGTCTCCCTAGCATCCTAAGCATCCTTCCCAGGCACGGAAAGACAATGTTCCCTAAGCCCAAAAGTTCCTGGCACCGTGCACAGATGAATAAGACGTACCCGAGGGTGCTCAACCCACATCGGTATAAGGGAGTGAACTGCACGCCCCCAGCCCCCTTGCTCCTGCTCTGGGAAACTTCGACCTGCCTCATGCTGGCCCGTCTTCCTGGCATATTGATTCTGTATGCTCCCTTAGGACAATTCCCTATAGTTGGGAAGGTCTCTTCTAGGGCTGGCTGGGCCTGGTCTCAGGGCTCCAACTGAACAATCAAACAAGGGTTCCCATGTGCACTCATATGTCCTGAACTGATGCAGAACAGGATGGTGTTCAGAGGCTCTGCATTAAAGCCAGAAAGGCTTCCTAGAGGAGGCAAAGTGGGAACTGACTTGGGAAGAAGAAGAGAGGCTCAAGCTGGCAAAAAATGTGAGTAAAGCACAGCCAGTAGAGGAAGTTCGGGCATGAGAGACATGGGAGGATTAGCAGGATACCCAGGGGACAGGAAGGACATCAGGTTAAATGAGGCTCAGGGCCATAAAGAAGAAAAGATTGGATTGGGCTCTACTGGAGTAGAGAGTACACAATAGAGGGCTGTGGGCCACATCCTGGAGCCAGGCTATGGGCAGCAGAAGTCGGGGGCCTAGCGCTGCCCAGTGGCCCTCAGGACCTCCACACAGGGTCCTTCCACATGTTTAGCAAGCACTCCGATCCAAGTGTATGAAGGCTTTGGAGGTTGTCTTACCTATACCTCTCCCCATACCAAAATTGCTGCCACGTGATCCTGCCAAGGGGCTGTTCAGCCTGGGCTTCAGCATCTTCAGTGACAGGGGTTCACTACCTGATAAGATATGTAAGCACCTAACACTAATGGGGAAAGGCAGCTTCTCAGTCAATGTCATCTCACAGCAACAACAACAAAACCCTAGTATCACTACTACTACTACCACTAATACTAATAATAATAATGAGGAGTGCATTTAGAACCTCACATACTTCCATCCCATACTCTGCCCTCACCTCCTAACTCTACACTCTGAATCATCAGTCTCTCACCTTCCCTCTCAATAGGCAGGAGACACCTGCTGCTTGGTTTCTCCTCCCCAATGCCCTCCTCTCTCTCCCTTCTCTCCATTTGGTCTGTTGCCCATCAGCCAGGCCAGCGGCAGCTCTGGAGTGAAACCATATACTGTGGGACGGTATTCGCTCTTCCCCTGTGATCCTACCACCATCCCTTGTAGACCATCAGGATCATCCAGAAACAAATGCTCAGTCCACAAGGCACAAGCACTTGGGTGTGTTTCTTTAAATGTGATCCTTGGTGGGGCATTGCCCTCACGCTGGCCCCTGCTGGCGATTCTATAATGGAGGCCTACGACGGAGCCCAGGAACTGGCAGCCACAGCGACGCTGGTGCCCTTGTGGCTTGCCTTCAACTACATCACAGGCCACCAAACTCTTCTTAAAGGTCCAGAGAGTAACTATCTTAAAGTTATGGCCATCTGGGCTCTGAGGAAACCACTCAACTCTGCTGCAGCAGGCTGAATAGCGGTCCCCCAAAATATCAGGTCCTAATCCCTGGAACCCGTAAATGTTAGCTTATTTGGAAAAAAAAGAGTCTACACATGTGACTATTCAAGGATTCTGAGATGGGAAGATATCCTGGGTTATATGAGCAGACCCTAAATGCAGTTACAGGTATCCTCGTTAGAGGCAGGCAGAGAGGGATCTGACGCAGACAGGAGAGGGAAAGGCAATGGGACCGCAGTGGCAGAAATGGGAGTGACGTGGCCACAAACCGAGGAATGCCGGCAGCCACCGGAAGTTGCAAGAGGCAAGAGGCGAGTTCTCCCCTAAGAACCTCTGGAAATAGCACAGCCCTGCTGACACCGTGGTTTCAGACCAGTAAACTGCTTCTGGATTTCTGGCCCCCAGAACCATGAGTGTATACATTTCTGCTGCTGTACGCTACCAAATCTGTGGTAACTTTTATAGCAGCAATAGGACATGAATACTACAAACGCACATGGCTGTGTTCCAATCAAATTTTACTTAGGAAAACAGGTGGCCGGTTCACGGGCTATAGTTTGCTGGCCCCTGAATCAGACATTAAAAGATGCAGGTGCACAAGATGGGTTGGAGAGAAAAGCCACAAATACATATTTGGAATTCATTACTCAGAAAAATAAATAAATAAGATATAAACACTCAACTGAGTTCCCTTTGCCAGGAAGGAGCGATAAAGAGGAGCCAGAAAAAATTTTCATCTCCTATCCATGATCTGCTCAGAGATGAACCCAAATAAAACCTCTGGGAATGTGTGAGGTAAACAGACTCCTCCAACTGGAGCAGCTGCCATAGGGACCTCAGTGGCCCATGAGGGATCTGACTGGCCGGGGAGGGGGTGGTGAGGTCAGGTGTATGGGTGGGGGCTGTGAGGTGAGGGGCACCCACCCGTGGTTGTGAGTGTCCTTCAGAGCACCCAGCTGGGATCAGGGCTCTCTCTCCTCTGTCTGCCTGCCTCTGGAGCAAGGATGCAGCCAGCCATGCCGAGTGCCGCCCCACCCCCACTTCCCTCTCACACACCAAGGAGCGACTGCCTACATGCATGTGTGCACACACTCTCCCAGGTCCCCTACAGAGCAAAGTTCCACAGACACTCACCAGACACGAAGGCCACTTTTTCCTTTAGGATGGGAAGGACATCAGAAGCTTTCAAACCATCATTCCGAAAAGACCCTGTGGGACGACAAAAGAGAAGGAATCAGGATGAAAGAGGGCAGATGGCTGAATCCCTGGGTACATCCCTCAGCAGCCCAACCCCATCATGCGCCAGAAAGCTGTGCCTTGTTCAGGTGCTACAGCCCAGCCCAATGGAGCCGATGGAACGGGAGAAGGTCCGCAACATAAAGGACACTGCCACATGATGCCAGGCCACAGGGGTGTCCCTTCCAGGGACAGGACAATCCAAGTTGCCCCCACCACACACGCAAAGCTCCGCGCCTTGCAGGCAACAGCCACGGCCCTGCTGCTGTGGGCAACTTGACGATGGGGCTTTTTAAAAGCCACTTTTGTACCTCTTTGCCTAGCATGGTGTGTGGTACACAGTAAGCACTCAGGAAACATCAATGGAACAGGTTAATTAATATCAGAATGGACCACAATGCCCTAAATAATTGTTTTTGCCTTTCCTCTACCTGGCACAGTGACTCTTAGTTTTCATTGTACAAACTGTAAAAGTAAACCACAATATCCCCAAGTGGGAAGCAAAACTGAATGCAATAACCCTTCTTCCTCCTCCCCCTCAATGTCACCCTCACCAGTCCACAACAGACAGCAGGTGGGGAGACACCAATCTCCTGGGAAGGAAATGCACTCCCTTCTTCAGCAACTCATTCTCTGCCTAAATTTCGCTTCTCAGCTGCAAAGTCCCTTCTGGGGTCCAGCTGACTTCCTGTTAGGGGGTTGAAGGCAGAGGCCTGGGGCTGACATAGAATGGAAAATAATGGTGTGCCTGGAGAAACAATAGCCTCAAAGGACAACCCAGCCCGGTGTGAGTACAAGGCACGTGGGAAGAGAAGCCTCCGCATGCACACGCAAAACAGCAGGCCAGCCCACTGCGCCCTTCCATTTAGCCCAAGCACCCCACAAAGACTCTCGGGGAGAGCCAGCCCATGCCCTGTGAGCCATAACTGGAATCTCTGCTGTGGATCACCACTAGGGACATCATACACACAGATGCCTGGAGAGAGGAGCTTCTGTGTCAGCTCAGTGAAACAGAACCGGAGACCACAGGCAACCACTCTAGTGCCTTTTTCCACTTGGCTTACTCCCTTGTGGTCCCAATATGACAATGTGCAGAGAAATGTACTGGGATGATGGTCCCCGCTCAGGGCTGTCTCAACCTCTAAACCCTGATTGCTTCAAGAGACTCTCCTGGGAATTCCGGCAACAGCCCAGGGTTAAGATCACTGGCCTATAGGGAAGGGAAATGAGCCAGTTGCACACTCAACCAAAGAGGAGGAGAGATGTGTCTCCAGAATGCCAGTTTGCCATGGTCAGGGGTTATATCCTAACCCCAAACAAATTCCCAAAGTGCCTCTGATCATTTCACCTATTTCTTCTTCATTTTTCACTACATGAAAACAGTGAGCCTTTTTATTCATCAGTTGTTTCTCTTTACAAGCTGGCCCACAGTACCTAATGCCAGAATAACCCACTACAAGGCTCACTTTGAGAAGAACATGGGCAATAGAAGAAGAAAAACATAACACGACAAAAAACAAACAAACAAAACTCTAACTATAAGCATTGTCTGTATAAATCGTTACACTCTGACCTTATAACCCAACACAGAAAAACTACTAAATCTCACTACTCGAAACCACTTAGGATCCATATAAATTATTACAGAATTTACAAATAGATACATAGGGTTGGGTTTTTTTTTTTCAAATTCATGCAGTAAGATGTTTTGGCTTCCTTGGCATGGAAGGGTCCTACTCGGCTTCACCAACTAGACAAGGATCATCTTTAGCTGATGCATGAGTTGTTTGTATAAAATGATGCCTCTGCATTAAAAGTGCCTGTTTTCACATGTGAAATACATCTCTGTATACATCAGTTTTAAAACACTCTCCTCAATATTGCTACATACGCCTTAATTTCTATAGGAAAAAATTTTAATAAGAAAAGTTAAACTTTAGTCCTGTCTGCTTCCAGATTAGTTCAAAAGGAGCAAGGCCCAAACTGAGATTTGACAAGAATCACATAACCCTCTTTTCTCCAAAACACCTGTCCTATTTTTTCCACTGCTCTTCCTCTCCCCCCACCTCCCTTAAAGTATACAAGATGGCTCTAATTCCAAGAAGTCCCCAGACATTAAGGAAGAGCTTGGAATTTGTTATAATGGAAGCAAAAGGTTCCCTATCCTACCCGCTCATTGCTCCTACCTGTGGAGGGAGAGCAAGGAGGAGCTCTGAATTCCATCCTTCACACCCCACTCATCATGCCCCACCTCTTCCTTCTCCCCTCCAGACTCCAGGGCCTGAGAGAGAGGCAGTGGCTTGTCCCTGCAGCTTGCAACCATTGGCCATTGGCCGGAGTAAATGTCAGTATCTTGGGTTGGGCCGGTCTAAGATTCCTAGGGCTTCCTCTTCTCAGGCCAGAGTCTTCTCCCATCTGGGTTAGACCACAGCTGAACTACCTCCCAGGTTGTGAGCCTACCATAAGAAAACCTAAAGTGTCTAGATTTACAAAATCCTTAACTAGGGGATAATTGTTTCCAACAACAACAAGATTTTTCACATTATAAAAAAATTTGCTCCAGGGTCTCTTTAAATAAAGGTTGCCTTAATGGTTTGAATTAGTTTTTCATTTGCCAAAAATTGAATTACAAACAACTTTTCAACAATATATGCATTATGTAAAGCCAAGTAGAGCTAAACTAATTAGCCCAGCAGCTCAGAAGTCAGCGACCTTGAGTAGAAAACCTATTTGCACTGGCTGAGGGTTCTATGTATCAATTCCCACAGGCCCTTGTGAAGCCAGCTGTCGGGATCTATAATAAAGGAGAAGTCCATTGAACACTAACTCAAACAGGACCAATGAAATAGCAACATGTTTTCACTATCAGGTACATGTCTGGGCAGCCTCATAGAAAATGTTCAATAAATATTTGATGAAAGGATAAAGAAATGAATGAAATGGTAACCCTGTCTCAAGTGACATGCGCAAGGTCAGTGGCCTCATCTGTCACACCAAGGGCTGGTGATCTGCGTAGATGATCGCCAGGTCCCACTCAGCTCTGATAGTCTGAGACTTTTTAAACCTTTTCTTCATATTTATTGGCCTTTAAGATCCTCAGATTATCAGATCAATATGCTTTGAGAGAAAGTACTGGAAACAAACTCCCTAACAAGGTTCAGTGTGCTTTGGGAAGATAAAACAACTCTTCCCTGGCCTCCCAGTGTCTTCTTTTCCAGGAATCAGCTTAGGGATCGGGATGCCCAAGACACATCACCCCATTTTGTGGACAGCCCAAGTTACCGAAATGGAAGGCTAGTGATGGAAGAACTTCTGTGAGGCACACATACCTTGGAAGAGGCAGGCAGACCTGACCTGCAACTGCTATCTCTGAACAAGGTATATTTGATAATAGCACTATTACACTACAAACTCTAGACCAACTGTAGATCAGCTTCCCCCTTTAAAAGAAACAGGTGAAACAGTAGATCCCTTGCTAGCTCTAAAGAAAGCCTGAGAAGAAATAAAAGCCCCTGTGCCCTTTGGAGTTACTGTAGGGAAAAAAAAAAAAAGGAAGAACCAGAGGGCACCCTCAGGGACCTGACCCAATGTGAGTTTCCTGCTTTCTCTTAAGGACAAAGGCATGCTTTGCTGGCATTCAGCACTAATCCCACCCCATTTGTGTCCTGCTCCTGTCAGAATTACAAGCCTGCTGTTCGATTAATTAGCAAAGTTGAAATGCTCCGCATCTATTAGGGAAGTAAAAATTACCACCGCCACCTCCCCAGGATCTCCAGCATGGAACTTCTGTAAGCCCCACTTTTGCCACCTCCTCACTCCAAATGTGTTATGCTTACATTGCTGCTGCCCGTTCCCCTTCACCTTTTCCCAGCCAGCCTTCCCCATGTGGGAAAGTGCCCAGCTTCCTCACCCTGGCTCCCAGCCCCTGCAACGCATCCCCCCCAACCGCCCCGCCCCGTGGCAACAGCGGGGCTGGCCCTGGTATCAGAGGCCCTCTGTCTCTTGTTTCCTGGCTCCAGGATGGTGGTGAGTATCCCAGGGCAGCTGTGTGTCTTATGCTCCATGCTAGCCTCCTCCAGAAAGCAGCGCAGATTTCAACAAGCGAAGACACAAGCAGCTAAGTGTTGAGCATTTGGAGGTGCAAGCTGCCAGGGTGCCCATGGATTGCTCTTTATTTCCTTTTGGTTCTCAGCCACACCCCCTTAACGTGCACTTACTGAGAAGTTACTGTGTATTTCAATATTATCTCATTGCCTCGAGTGGGCCTGACCCTGTGTGACCACTGCTCAGGTAGGTCTCTGCCTCCTCTTTCCACTCCATCCCTGTGTGTCCAGCATGGAAGCCTTGATCAAAGTTGCCCCGAATCACTGGCGGATCTGCTGCAAAGGAGACATCTGGTTTACAGTTGAGAGTTCCAAGAGCTCATGAGGTCGAGCTATAGTTTGGGTATAAGAGGGACTGTTTCCTATTCCCAGAGTCATTCTTCCACCAATTCTTCACTGAGCACCTATTATGTGCTAGGCCTTATGTTAAGTGTGATGGTACTTAGACAAATAAGTAAGGGACCCCACTCTCCAGGGGGCTTGCAGGCAGTGATAGACAAGTATGCAGATAGGACAGTGAGCTGTTATCAGAGACAGGACATCACCTGTACAGAATGCAAGGGAACTCAAAGGGAAGGTGAGTCCTAAAGCCTTGCTACTCAAAGTAACAAGCCTCACCTACCAGCTAGAACCTTGCTAGAGATGCAAAATCTAGGCCCCACCCCAGACCTACAGAATCAGAACCTGCATTTTAACAAGAAATCCCAGTGATTCCTATGCACGGTGCATTTGTGGAAGATCTATACACCAACATATGTCTTTCTATTCCAGAGCTGCCTAGAGACAGAGATAGATAAAAGCATCCTTTAGCCTAGTCTAAATAGAACCTCTCACATCTGATGTAGTGCTGTTCATCACCCCTCCCACCTCCACCATGGGAAGACACCTCACCACCGCCCAACAATTCCAAAGAGTCAGCCACTACCCTGGAACCCATCACCCAGATTCAGCTCTGGAGTAAAAAGGCTATCGGAGAGATAGATGAGTTTCCCCTCCAGGGCACTGAGACTGGACCATATCTTGTTTTTTGGGAGTAGGAGTGGTTATGAATAACACCTGTCCAAACTGCTCAGAATTTTGGTAGCTTAAAACACTCTCTCATGTATCAGGTATTTTAATTTCACAACAAATCTTCCCCGCTACTTCAGCCCTCAGAGTCCTGCCCTCTCTAACTGTTCTCAGTATCATATATACATTTACAGACCAAGACACCATCTCCGAGATGGCCCTGGAAGACAAGGAGCCAGTTGGTTATGCCTCTTCATCGTACCTGCACTCCCACCCATGGGTACAAAGCCCCAAACACTGGGCAATACTGGATGAGAAACAGAAGAAGGAGAGGTGCCCCCACGCTAGGGAGCTCCACATCTAATGAGATACAGTGCTTATCCCAGGCAATAATCTCCCTTGGAGGGGAGACACAGTTTCTGCCCTCTGAGAGTTTTCAGCCCAATAAAATACCTAGTGCCCATTTCCCCTGAACACCAGGAAGCTACCAGACTCTGTACGAAAAACAACTTCCAATTCTAAGGTTCTGATGAAGACCCTGCCGCCCTCCCCCAGCCTGGCTGTCCTATATCCCCATATCCTGATTATTGGTGCCGTCACCTACTAACTTACCTAAAGAGAAACATGGGAGGCCTCCTAGACTCCTCCCACTCTTACACCCCAAATATCAGTTCAGTTGCTTGGTTCTGCTGATTCCATTTCTTTAATCTCTCTCAAATCCATCATTTCTTCTGTGCAGTTTCCCTGACCTTCCCATCCAGCGGAGCCATCCCTGACTGTGCCTTGTACTCTCTCTCTCCTGAAAGTCATGTCTGTGTTTTCATTCTGCCCTCCATTAACGGATTCTGATGCCCTGAGGGTAAGGACCATGTCTTACTCTTTGCCCTACCCCAGCACTTAGCACAGTGCTTATCATGCAAAAGAGAGTCCAGAAATACTGGACTGAAACTGAGCAGGCACAGATCCTAAGAAGACAGAGTAAGAGTGGTGAGTACGAAGCAATTTATTGGGACAGCTCCCCCAAGGAGGTGGTCTTTGAACCAGAATTCGAGTAAGGGTAGGGCCACAGAATGGTGTCCTGGTGGCAAGCGGCACAAGCCAAGGCAAAGAAGAAGGGGCAAGCAGGGCACATGCCAGAGATGGAGAGAGCATACTGGCTAAACAGTATGGTAAAGCAGGGTTAGGGAGTGATGGAAAGGAGGGCATGGAGGTGGCGCTGGACTCTGTGATTGTACTTTGAACCTGATACTCAATAGGGCAGGCTCCTGGGAAGGCATCAGCAGAGATGTGGCTGCAAGTGCCTTCAGAAGCACAGAGAGCTGGGACTGTGCTGCAGTGCAGGCCAGAGCTGGGTGGCATCTGGCTGGTCCAAAAGGAAGGCTGTGGTTCCAGAACAGAGCTGTAACCAGCAGGCTCCGACTGCAAACTCCATGTCACGTTCTACTGGGTAAGGCGCTGGGGGAGGATGGGACACATCACCCATGCTGAGGTGGGTGCTACAATATGAGGACAGGAGGCACTGGAACTTTGTCTCTTTTTATCTTCTCCTGAAGTTCCAAGAGAAGCAGGAAGAATGCGTGTCTGTGAGGTATCTGCTGGGAGCTGCCAGGCCAGTAGGAGGCTGGGAGTTTGAGTAAGACCCCATGAAGATGCAATATGGAACTGAATCATAGAGGAAAGAGACTTAAGGACATGGTCCCTTCTGTGTAGGGACTAGATGGGCAAAGCCCTGGGGGAAGACACTGTCGGTACAGCTGGGGTTGGGAAGCAAGTCACTGGTGGGTAGAGGCGATGATCTTCATTCCCTTCACTGTCTTTTCTCTCCTTCACCTCTTTCCTATAATAACACAAGACAAGGAGAGAGGTGGCAAGAATGAGAGAAAATGGGTAAGAGCAAGAGAGAAAGAGCTGTTGAGAAAGACACACACACACACGCATGCACGCAGATGGAGGTGAATGTCTTGTCTCCTCTTCAGATGCTCATGAGCTATTGAGGAAACTGGCTGTTGGAAAACTCCTCCAGCGACTATAAATATGTTCCTTGGAGCTCTAGTTAAAACAACTGCCACTGAGGCAGGAAGTGTGCGCTGACAAGAAGGGATAAATCTGGCAGAGAAGGAGACTGGGCAGCTTTGTGTCAGCAACAGAACACACAGCACGGTGCGGAGATCCGCCTGCCTCTCCCCGACCTGGGGATCCATCCGCCCACAGTGAGGCCGGCTGCTGGAAGCCACCATCCCTCACCACTGACACCTGCAAGTGTCAAACCAGCCCCAGCAGCATCAGCAGCATCCTCCCTCTTTCCTAGGGAAGGAGGGACAGTGTAGCAGAGCTCAGCTCCTCCCTGGCACTTCTAAGAGAAGGACATTCACAAGCCTCAGCTAACCCGATTTCAACGCAAAAAGGGAGAGGGGGGAGAAACAAAAATGTGGGCTCCTCTTTGGGCAAATGCTAAATACTAAGCTTTTCCAAGCCAACTGACTAGGTCTCATGCAACATGACGTAGCAGTCAGGGACTTGAGACGACAGGGGCCAGACTAGGCAGTCATTCCACCAGGTAGAACCAATGCCTACCTTTCTCTGAAGTCTGACACACACATGTCCATCACTACCCACAACGTCCATTTCCTGCCCTGCACTCTAGTGAGCCGTGTATCTTATCCAGGGTGTCTTCCCCGCTGCCTCCTCCCCTGCCCAGGCTGGGCTGGTTCCTCCTTCTCTGAAGGTCACTTGGCAGGTTCCTCACTCTTGTGCCATCTCAGCTCCTCCATCTGGATCCCTTTGGAGACCCTAAGCTCCAGAGGGTGGGGCTAGATGTTTCTCTCTGTCCCTCCAGTGCCCAGCACACAGCTGAGGAGCCACCCAAGACAGATTCTTATTCACCCACAGTGCTACAGTGCCCTCCACACCAACAGTGCCCACTGGCTGCTGTGTCTCTCCCCTCCCCCTATCCTTCTCCCTGCCTATTTCTACCCCCATCTTCATCTTTCTCTCTCTCACGCTTCCACATGAACTCTAACTGTGGCCAATTTCAATATTAACTTTCTAAAGTCAATATTAGCTATAAAGTCCTGGCTAATGGGCTACTTTTAAAGAGCAGAAATTTGTAACACCACTGCTAAATTAGCTGCATTAAAGATCACTAATAATTAGCACTTTAAACATGTGGGTAACACCTCTCTAAGCCCAGCTAATGAGCAAACCGTTTCTGTTTATTCTTCACAAGATTTAATAGTAGCTGAGTTGAGACCTCAGCTGCAACACACACAGGCTCACTCACTCACCCTCCCTCGCTCCCTCCTTCCCCAGAAAACTTGACAACATTCAGTGTTCTCTAAACATAAGAAAATGGCCACTTCAGAAGTGATTATATCTGCCCATCACTTTTTAAAAACTGATTCTTTGCTGACTAGGTTATTTAAAGCGCTCATACCTCACGGATGGTGGTGATGGCAGATTTATTGTCTTTTTGTTACACTGAGTATTACTCTTGCATGGGTCCTCAAAGTAACACAGAACATTAGCCAGTGATGAATTAGTCAGTGATGAATATGAATCAACTGTTGAACATTAGCAGTATATTTGCTTATATATTTAGAGAGCATTGCAGAGATACTCAGAGGTGGAGGCAGAAGGTGTATGCTGTGGTTCAGATATATAAAAGGCCCAGTCCTTGGGACCCTCACTCTCGGTCCCCCTCCCTCTTCCCCAGTGTACATATTTGAATTTTAATTAATTTTAATTTAATCAGGACATGACTTTAGGTTAAAGATGAAATTGTTGATTTGAAAATCCAGCTTTGGCCTCTGTCACTGTGGAATAGCAGGTATGCAAACATGAAATGTTGCTGTACCTCCCCACTAACCCCCCACTCTGCCCTGCTCCCCATAGCTGGAAATGCAGGTGCAGGTAGCAGTAAAGCAGCAAAACTGCCTGCAGAGCTCAGAGCAGGAGCCCCTCATAGGCAGCTCCTAAAGCAGTCCTTCTCACCCAGCCCAGAGCTACTCTCCACTCCTACCTCCACACTTTTTGACTCCTTAGCTGTGCCCTTCTTGCCCTAGTCTTATTACCCATCAGTGGAAGCAATACCACAGGGACAGAGTGGACACAGACTGGACACAGGTCCACTGCATGGAACACCTAGGGCCAAATAATAACCAGGATTACAGAATTGCAAGTGCAGCCTGACAGGTGAGAAAACCACACCCGGAGGTCATATTATTGAATAAACTTCAGTAAACTAAAGCACCTCCTCCCACTTCAAGGCCAGGTATGCTGCTGTCCTTGGTCCTGAGCTAGTTGTATAGATGCTGCTCAGAGTGACTGCTATGCAGCCTGTCCTAAGATATATGAACCGAATGGGAAAGAGGCAGAGATGAAAGAGACATTAAGATATATCAGGGAAATAAACAAATATGAAGAAGTGTTGAAGGGACATAAACATGGAGAGATTATTGGAGAGAAAAAAAAGACTTGTTTTGGTATTGTTTTTAAATAATTGCAGTAGCCAAGAAAGGTCTGAGCACATCATACACACACACACACACACACACACACACACTATGGAAACGAGGCAGCATAAACTCCTTATGGATCCCAATACTATGTTTTTCTGGTTAGTCATATCTGAGGTAGATGGATTGGTCATGGAAAAATTCCTAGAGTTTTAAGCAAATTTTAAATCTTTCCTTAGATTATTACCTTGGGTATCTAAACACTGCTTAATTCAGTTCGACAAATATTTATTGAGCACATATATGTTCAGGCAGAGTTCAGTCACTATGGGTACAATGATAAAAAATGTAGAGCTCCTGACTCTAAGGGACTTTTAGTCTAGGGGGTGAATCAGGCACATCAACATGTAATTTTAATATCATATAAGAAATGCAATGATAGAAGTATATCAAGAGACAAATATTCAGAAAATACCAAAGGGATAATAAAACTCAAGCTCTAAGACATTGTCTAAAAACTGAGAAAGCAGTATCTAGAGAAGAGGCAAAGGGTTATAGGATCCTTAGCAAGGTTCTAGACCAGACAGGATAGTGGTGAGAACCAAGGTCTCTCTGGCGGGTTTAGGGGAACAGGGAGAAGAGTAGCTAAGGCATGTGTTTTTTCTCCCATGACCCAGGCCCTCTCCAGAATAACAGAAATATGAGTTAATGTTTGCCAGAGATAAGCAACAAAGTGCTCCCTGTAAACCTAGCATAACCAGGAGCCAGCATAAGCTAGGAAAGGGTCAGTTTCAAGAGAGTCTGGCTTGTGATGCCTGCTATTTCTTTAGAAAGAAGCATAACAATATCAAGTGCTAAATAGGAAACCAGAGTAATCCAAATATCTCACAAAGCTAGAATCCTTCTCCAGAATTATAGGAAAAAAACAAGAAGCTGGTTGGGGGGGGGGGGGCGGAGATACTGCCTGCAAAGAGTTGCCTAGGTAACTCTCAACTCTGCTTACCAGAGGACATACTAAGCCACACATTCCAGCAGCACCTAGTAAACCAAAGCAACCTTCCTAACCCTGCCTCAAAAATGTGTGTGGTTGGGGAGGGCCGTAAACCTCATGAAACTGCATGCGAATTATTGCATATATGTCCATGAGTACCCATTTTTCCAAGAAAAGAATCTGTGTAATTCCAGTTTTCACCAGATTTTCAAAAGGGGCAATGGCTCCCTAAATGGCTGTGAACCATTTTTCTAAAGCAAGGTCAAAAAGAGACCTCACAATCTCTTGAATTCTAACCACTGCATCCTATCATCCAGCATCTGCCTTACTCATGGTCCACTTTTTTTTTTTTTTAAAGATTTTATTTATTTATTTGACAGAGAGAGTCACAGCGAGAGCAGGAACACGAGCAGGGGGAGCGGGAGAGGGAGAAGCAGGCTTCCTGCCAAGCAGGGAGCCCGATGCGGGGCTCAATCCCAGGACCCTGGGATCATGACCTGAGCCGAAGGCAGTCGCTTAACCAACTGAGCCACCCAGGCGCCCCTCATGGTCCACTTTCTAACACTCATGGATTAGATGGAACCCTGTGCTTGGGCTGGCAGAAAAATTAACTGAAAAGACATGATTTAGATTCCTTAGCTTGAATATAAGGAAGCTGAGGCAAATGGTTGGAGATAAAGCCTGTGTGCAGGACCCTATGCTCTAAGGATAAGTTCAGTCAGAGGTGGTACTCTCACTACGGTTACTGAGAGCCAGAAGAAGTGAAATTAAATATGAAAGGAGTTTTACAGATGCCTAGGCAGTGTCCTTACTGGAAGCCTTCCTAATAGAAGATTCCCTGGCCTCTAACCCCTGCTAGTAGAGGGATAACAACTTGACCCAAGTCTCCCTTCCTGGATCCGTGAGGGGTGCTGATAAAAGTTAGAGCCACCAGAGGGGACTACAAACTTGCTTAACAAGATCTCTTGGAGGCTAGATCATGGTGGGAGAAGAAGGGGGTTCTCAAGTGTTCGAGGTAGGGAGCCCCAGCAGAGATAACTGGCCACTATTTGCTCAACAAGCTGTTTTTTGCATGAGAGGGTAAGCTCTCCAATGGCAGGCACATCCCGAGAGGCAGCTCACAGCGCTGAGTAAAGCCCAGGCTCTGCATTCAGAAAGAACTAAGTCTGACTCCCAATACCAGGTCTTATTAGCTGTGTGCCCTTGGATAACTTACTTAACCTCCCTGGGTCTCTGTTTCCTCATCAGAGATAAGGGGGAAAAAAAAACGGGAAGAAAAAAACCTACTTCACAAACTGTGGTGATAAATAAAAGACAAAATCTTTATGAAGGGACCAGACACATAACTGATGGCTAAGTAAACATAACACTCCTTCCTTCTTCCCTGTTCATGTTGGAAGACTTAACATGTGGCTTAGTACATAGCAGAAGTGTATTTATAAGTGTTGATTATGTCAATAAACAAATGGTGAGTGCACAAGTTGAATAAAGTAAATTCAGAAAATGGCAGCTAAAAAATGCCTCCTCACCTTCCCGCTACATATCTGTAAGCCATGATGGTCACACTAATCTGTGTGCTTCCTCTGAATTTTTATTTTTTCTCACCCCTACCCAATCTGAGCTGTTTGGCAAGCACTCCAACGACTCCTGCTCCCCTAGCCAGTTTCCTCAGATACAAAGGCAACTCTCCTGTGCTCAAAAGAAGACCAGCTGCTGATTGAGTTCAGCGAGTACTTACCCCTTTCACTTATGTCCAGAGGGCTATGGTCATGGGCATCCCACTCTGATTTCTATGTGTTGGAGCCTGTAGCTGGCCAGCCTTATTCTTTCTCCCCCAGCACCTCTCCCCCACTGTCTTTATGAGGCTGGGCTCCAGACAAAAGTATATGGGTCCAGGTAGCATTTCTGAGAAGTACCTTTACCACAAATGCATGCCAACGGCAGGGCCAGTGTCTAAGATGAAGCAGGCCCAATATCTACCCACAGGTGAAATCTTCAGAGCCGCATAAGGAATCCCAGCTGCCTGCAGGGAAAAAGAGTAAGAGGCCCAAAGAGAATCCATGATTGGTTGGCCTTGAGCTGTCAGGCCATTGTGAATGGGGAGTTCACAGAGGAAGAAAAGCTAGAGGTTGCAGAGCTGGGTGTGGAGGTACAGGGAAGTGGTAAATACAAACCCAGATGAGCCAGACCTTCAAATCCACCTGCTAAGTAGAATAAATGATCCAAGATGCTAAAAGTCTCTATTCCATGTTCTCTGGAAATATTTTCTTTATCAATTCTCTAACACTTTGAATTTTTTCCAGTAATCTGAGCAGAATACCTCTAGGAGGCTGGGAAACCTGGTCCTCTTTGTTCTTTTCCAGCTCCTTTTAGAAGGGGAGCCCTTGCCATGACCAGGGAGCCATGAGTTTGTCTTGTCCAAGGATGAATATGCACATGTACACAAATTACATGCTAAAGACTGGAAGAATGTTAAGGTGGGGTGTATAGATGCTTATTATGACTTTATACTATTGAAAAAACCCACAAAAGCTAAATGTTCAATCACACAGGATTGGCAAAGTAACCAATGGAATATCCACTATATAGAGCCATTAAATATGTCACTGTACAAGAGTATTAAAGCCATGGGAAATTTCAGTCTATTGTTAAGTAGGAAAAATGGATTATAAAACAGCATATACAAACTTATCCCAGTTGTAATATACTGGTGTGTGTCTATGCATAAAAACTACATATATACATGTACAGAGTGGTTATCTCTGGAAAATGGGATTATGGCTGATATTGTTAATTTTAATGCTTCTTTAATGTTTTTTGCTGCCCAATTTTATTTATTTTTGAAATAATTCAAGAAGAGCAAATTCCCTCCTTTGTGTATTAATCTTTCATATATAGGATCTTTGTATAATATTCATGCACTTAGAAAGTTTAATAATTAGGTTGCAGTCATGATACCATCTGCAAACAGCATTTTAAAATTGAACTTATTTAAAGTTTAGGGTAACCATGTTCTACAGCTGTTCATTCTATGATGTGATTCCACAACAAATAAAAAAATGGCCTCCATTCATCACAGATAAAGCTGTCTTACGACTAAAAGAACAAAGTCCAAATAAGCCGTAAAAAGAAAATTAATTTTTCGTTAAATGTCATTTAAAGATTTGCCATGCATGCACATAGAGTTTATCTAAGGAATGCAAGACATTAAAGAAGATTCAAGTGAAATTAAATTCAAATAAAATCAAAATGTTTTTGGATTTAAAAAGCTAAATATTATAGCAGATATCTGTTGAACAAATCTCTAAGTACCTATTATGTGCCAAAGGGGTTTTCAACTAGACTTCCATTTGGAGGAATAAATGGATGAAAGTAATTAAACATTTTTTGAGAAAAAAAGATGAATAATGGGTTTGGCTTGCTGTCCTAGATATTAAAATATACTTTTTAAAACTACATTATTAAAAGGTGGGACAGACATAAGAATTAACATACAAATGAATGGAGCCTGATTCATAGACCTAATACAGATCTGGCATATTTAAGAACTTAATATATGATAAGGAAAGAAACTAAAGTGATGAGAAAAAGACAAATTATTCAAAAATGGCCCTGGAAAAGTGGACTATTTGGGGGAAAATAGTCAGGTTAATCCTCACAACTTCATACCAGACACCAAAATAAATTTTAGACAGATTAGAAGCACAAATCTTAAAAATGACATATAAAAAATACTTTAAGAGGAAACATGGGTGAGTAAATTTGACTGATCCCTGAATGAGAAAAGAGTTCTCTGGGCATAAAAGCATTCAAAGAAATCAGAAAGGAAAATATTGATGATTTTGTCTATGGAAAATTTTACACTATACATCAGAGTATAAACAAGATTTAGAATATAAATGACAAGCTGGGGAACAAATTTACAATAAATCTAACAGAGAAAGGATTAATACCATTCCCTATTTGAAAAACAGGCAAAGAATATAAATAGACATTTCAAAAAAGAAGGAGAAATGGCTAATAAACATAAGAAAAAGCAGTCAGCCTAATTAGTAATCAAGGAAATGCAAACTAAACAATGAGATGTTTTAAAATCCATTAAATCTGCAAAGATTTTGAAAAGGCAATAATCCTCAATGCTGGCAAGAGTCCAGTGTTAGCCCTCCCTGCCCATAGTTCTGCTAGTGCAACCTTTCCAGAAAGCAATTTGGCAATATGAATCATGAATAATAACCAATGACTTAGTAATTCCCCTTCTGGATGTCTATCCTGAGGAACTGAGGAAAACTGAGGACAAATATTTGAGGACAAGGAGTTTCAAGCACTTTTTATTGCGGTCCCAAACTGCAAACAACCTAAATGTCCAACAGAAAGGGATGTTAAACAATCTTGAAATAGCTATAAATAGTTTGAGTAATTTATAATTTCACAGAAGAATGCTCAAAATCTGTAAAGTAAAAATTAGGATACTAATGATACATGTACTATATATGCTAGGTTGAATCATATGAAATTTAAGACGTAACTGTTTTTTAACCTTCAGAAATAGCAATTTGGTATGATCCCAAATATGGATATAATGTATTTCTGGGTTTGGGGATTATGGGGATATTTCATTTTCCTATTTATACTTTTCTGTAGTTTTTAAACTTTCTACAATGAATATGTATTAAAAAGTTAAAGTTGTATAATTACATGAAGATCACATAAAGAACACCCCAAACTCAAATCTGTATTAAATCACCTCTCTGCTTTTTCTTGCCTAGAGTTTGCAGTCCTCTGCCTCTTTGATCTTTTTTATCTCCATGCTCTTCATCTTTGTCTCTCCTTTGATTTATTTGCATATTCTATATGTCTTAAATTTTATATTATTTTTAGTCAAGCATTTTCTGCTTCATACCATATGGCCTGAAGAGTACTCCCACTACAGATGCATTCATATTAAAATGCAAGGATGGGTAGAGGACAGTTTAGATCATGAGGCTATTTAAATTTTAATTAAGTAAAATTTAAAATTCAGTTCCTCAGTCACATTGGTCATACTTAAAGTAGTTAACAGCTTTCACATTAGAGAATGCAGATAGAGAACACTTCCATCATTGCAGAAAAATTCTATTGACAGTCCCAGGCATTTAGATGGATAGATATCCTACAAATGGTTAAGTTCCCTGGGTACAGTGTCTGTGTCAAGAGCTCTCTTGGCATGTACTAGGAATGTTCTCCACACCCTATAACCAATGACTGAATGAGTAAAAAAGAGCCCATGATACAGCCACTGAGGGGCTCAGCCACCAAGGACCCAGGGTCCATAAACATAGATCTGCCATCCAGGAGGGCCAAAGAGATGGTCATCCTTGGTTTAAGCACATAAGCCTAGGGAAAAAACAAGTGACTTCCTCTCCTCCTCTGTTTTTCAGAAAGTATGATTGTTAACTTTTGAAACTTGATCTAATTTTCCAATAGGAATCAAAGCTTTCAATTACTAACTGACCAGGCCCTCTGGATATTTTCAACACCTGAAGTCCTAACTATATATAAGACAAAGAAAAGAACTACGGTGGGTTCCATTGACTCAGTTAAGAGTGATTGACACAATTAATGCTTAGAGCTAATAAAATACTCAATGAACATTTGATTTCTTTTCTATAGGCTATAGGTTTATTTTTGTATTTGTTCAATCTTGCAGTGTAAAATAACTCATGTTGCTATTTCTATTTTGAGACATTTTTCTCATAACAATAAAGTTCTTTCTTGCTCTGGAATGCCCTAGCCCCATTTTCTATGTGGAGGTTTTGTCAATGTCCAACACACACACAAAAATGTCACTGTTCTTCAGTTTTCCCATTTGTAGAATGTAAGTAACACCAATCTCATAAGGTTATTGTGAGAATGAACTGAGATTATGTCCATACCTTTTGACTAGCAGATGGCAGGTATCCAGTAAGTGCTAGGTGATTGAGTGAATGAGTGAATTAATGAAGTGCCTGGACTATGTGATTGACTTGTCACTGGACTCAGCTGTACAATCCTGGAAGCAGAAACCATCCACAATTCAAGACATTACCATCCTCATGCTGTCAGCTTCTGAAATTATAGACACAATAAAGGAGGAAATAAGCTACCTCCAGAGAGCATGCCTTGCAAATTCAGACTACTGCAAAGTAAGAACATTATAGTTCTCATGGAAAATAATCTTCCCTCCAACCCTAAAAGTATCTGATTCTGTGTTTGTGCAAATGGCAAGAGTAGTCAACAATCTAATCATTCCAGCGTTGGGGCTCCATGCCTAAAATCCTTATATCAAAATCCATATGTAGACTTGGAAGTATTCACCATCCAACAGGGGCCCAGGTATGTAAAGAGTGACAGAGTCATAGTTCTGGTATTGTTCAAGGCTAATACTGTTCCTGACCTGGGAAAGAATACTACACTAGGAATCTAAAGACCTGAGCTCTAAAGACCTGAGCTCTCTCCTTGTACTTTTTCAAAGTCTCTTCCACGTTCTGGCTTTCACTTTCAATACCAGTAAAATGAACGAGTCAGACAAGATGATGATTGAGTCTGTGCCCTCCCTGGCTGTTCCATTCCCTAATTCTACTGCAAGAAGTTAGAGAAGGAGGCAACTCAGAAAGAAATTGAGAACCTCAGGGGTGAGAATCACGCTGGGGAGATACCATACTTAATTAATGTAAAATGCATCATTAGTTTATGTACCATTGAGAAAGAAAAAACTGTTGCAATTAAACTACTATACACCATAAACTAGAAGATGCAGCCTGATTTCAGAGATGTGGTGAGGAAAATGACATTTTAGAATCAATGGAATATAAGAACTAACTGGGCACTTGTTACATTCTAGGCATGGAGCTAAGTGTTTTATACATATTATTTCATTTAACTCTAAAACAACCCTGTGACATAGAAATGTGTGAAAGATCAGCATTTTACAAAGGAAAAAAGTGAGGTCCGAAGGGTTTACAAAATTTGCTTAAGGTCATCTAACTAGTCTATAGAAGAGGTGAGATTTGAACCTACAACGATTTCACTCCAAACTCTGTCTTCTTAACCCTTTACCCTTTGAAGAAAGGCTGGAGCATTTCACACAAAGTGAAAATGAGTTGTCTGATAGAGATAGGGCTAAAACTGTCAACATCCATTAATGGAACTTACTAGGATAAAATACTTAGGACTGGAAGGAACCTTAGAGATAATATAATATAAGCACATACTCTACAGGCAAAGAAACTAAAAAGCCCAGAGGTGTTATGTCATTTGCCCAGTGTTACACACCCAGTTGTGCAAAAGCTAGGATTCTAGAATTTGCCCAGTAATAAGATCAAGCTCACAAGTCTATAGTTTCCTGAATCTGCCCATTCCTATCTTTTCAACTTCTGGGCATTTTCCCATTTCCAGCCAATGATTTCTTAGTGATTCCCCTGTGATCACATAGGCAAGTTCCTTCAGTGTTCCGGAATACAGTTCCCTCTGGCCTGAGCTACAAAGCCATTCCCAAAGCAGTATGGGCATGTAGACAGAACAGCTGGGCTGGGTTCTAACCCTCCTAGTTCTAGGATCCCAGAATGCTTAATTTCTCAGTGCCTTGTGAATTCATATGTAACATGAGCCTAATACCACCAACCTCACACAGCGACAATGTATGTAAAGTCTTGGTGGCACACAGCAGGTAGACAATCCATGGCAGTTATTATGGCTGTGATGGTCGAAGTAGCTTGGTGCTTTGTTGACCATCAGTTCATGTGTGATAATCTGTTTTGCATTTTCTGATTTGAAGCGCGTTCCCTTAGCTGGAAACAGCAGCCACTGGACAACGTGCCTGCATATTTGTCTTCATCTCCCTTTACAATAGAACAGCTTCTCCCAGCAGAAGGGCAAAACCCTCCTCTACCATTACTATTCACAAGTTTGCCTCCTGTGGCTTTAATCCAGTTCCCTGACCTTCCTTTAAATTTTTGTATAAGGCCTTTACAAATCAAGCTTCTTGAAGAAGTCCCTTTCCTTTTATGATTCATCCTATTTGCCTCAAAGTGAAGGTCGACCGCTCTCCAAAGTGTGGGCAGCGCTCAAAATTTCACAGCCACTTGAAGCTCAAGGTCAAGTCAATTTATGTTCAATCTTCCAACCATTGCAGGTTGACTACCAGCATAGAAAAAAGCTCCTTCCTACCTTTATAGGGATCTTTATGCTTCTAGTTACATACATGCTAGAAGACAATGTGTGATAATTATGTTGCAGGCGGCCTGGAGAAAGGATGGGCCCTCAAGCTGGGAAGTGGAAAATGCCAAAGAAGCTGAGTAGCCAGGATGTGGGCTGACTTAATAGACCTACTTTCCATTTTAAAGACACCTAAATGGGGGGAAGGCATGTGCCCAGCCCCAGAGTTAACCACCCAAAAAAGCCCAGCTGCTGTAAGCAGCAGGCATGACCAATGCACGACCACCCCCCTGGTGATAGCTTACTTCACAAAACCCAGGCTTTGTAAATCACGCATCACAAGAGCCCAGATTTCAGCTCCTACCCTGCCTGGCTGTTGTTTTGTTCTTGCTGCTTTTATGGAACTTTAAGGTAGATGTTTGCTGCCATGATTAAAGGTTACTACCTAGGTATAGACTTCCTAGGTGTCTTAACATATCTTATGTTGATCAGTTCTCACAACTACCCAATGGGGTATATATTAGTTTCCACATTTTATGGGTGAAAACTAAGGATTAGAGAAATCAAGTAATTTACCCAAAGTTGCAGAGCTAGGAAAGGATGAAGACAGAATATGACCTCAGGTCCATCTGTCTCATTCCAAAGCCTGTGCACAAAACCATGTGGATCTGTCTCATCTAGTTCCTGAGTCAAGGCACATCCAGAGCTTCAATCCCTATAGGACTGGGATCTAGCCATGTTTGGTACAGCCCCAGACACAGAATTTGATATGTCTGGGAGGAGCCTCCAGCCCCTAAGTTTCTATGGAGTCACAGGGTAGCCAGACTTGCTGAGTGCCTCAGTTTCCGGCTGAGCACTACTATTAGTACCTTGCTGCTAGGATTGTTCTCTGAAACCCCACCTGACAAGTTAGGGCCTCACTCATCCCTTGCCGTGCCCCTCTCCTGGCACTCCCTGGGGGAGGGAAGTAGGTCTGAATTCCTGTACCCCTAAGTCGCTGTCTGGGGGCCTTCCAGGAATGGATGGATGGCCTCATAATAGGACCACAGACTCATCTGACCCTGCATGTCTTCTACCACTTGTGAACTCTGGGACACCTCCCCCCCAGGACTGCCCGATTCTCCCTCCCCCACCTTGGATGGTGGTGCTGGCCTGAAGGAAACTTGCTTTTGTGATGCTCCATTGGATCCTAAGTATTTCACTGCTGACTATATGCCTCTTCCAGGCCAGCCCAGCAGTCCCTGAATTCTCAGCCAGACATTCTGCCAACCCTTTCAAAAGTGCCAATGCCAATCTTGTTTTAAGGTACAAACTCAGTTTTCTTCATATAAGCATGTGACTAAAACAACCCATAAAAAGACTGTCTGAAGCATTTCAGACAACAACTACAACTGGATAAATTAAAATGAAAAGACCCATGAAACTCCCCACCCCACTGACTGTGGCAATTATAAACACGGCAGCAAATATTATTACCAACTTCAAGTGTTAACTTGAAACCAGCTAGTATAGTCAGCAAAACACGCCAGTCCTGGAAAGTTTGGAGAGCTCATGTAACACAGTAAATCCAACAACTGCAAATCTAACCTAGATGAAATCTCTGACTGTGGAAATGCAGTTGCACTTCTCAAATTGTCACACTACGTAAAACACCCTAGGGACTAAGCACAAGAAGTCTTCTGTGGTGACCCAAATTGGCCTAGATACATGGTGGCAATTGTTTCTACCAAGCCATGTAAGGATGGGCTGGAGACTGGCCAGGTGCTCACCAAGCCCATTCCTTCTTTTGAAGGACACAACTCTGACATTTCCTAGCCTCCCTTACAGTTGGGAGCAGCCATGTGACTGAGCTCCAGCCAATGGAGGATAGGCAGAAGTGTTATATACCATTCCCAGGACTGGCCCATGAAATCATCCTAATACTCTCTCCCATCCTGTAAAGGCTGGATGCAGAGGTTCCAGGAAAGGACTCCAGGGGATGGCAGAGTCACTCAATGGAAGGAGCACGGGTCCTGGGTTTTTATCCAACTGGGAACATCTGTTGTGGACTGCAACGTGACCAAGAAATAGCTTCTATTACGTTACCCCTGATAACTGTGGGTTATTACGGTAGTCAACCTATGCAGACCAATTAGCAGAGAACACTGACATGGTTGACATAATTTTGGAAAAATACCAGTGTGGTAAACTGTGGAGACTAAAGAAATCACTTTCTAGCCCCATTCCAAAGTCTTCTGTCCAATGTTACTATGTTCTGTAAAGGGTGGATATGGTCTCTTTTTAAAGAAACAAGAATATGGGCGCCTGGGTGGCTCAGTTGGTTAAGCAACTGCCTTCGGCTTGGGTCATGATCTCAGGGTCCTGGGACTGAGCCCCATGTCGCCTGCTTCTCCCTCTCCCTCTGCTGCTCCTCCTGCCTGTGCTCTCCTGCTCTGTCTGTCAAAAAAAATGAATAAAATCTTAAAAAAAAAAAAAAAAAGAGTATGTTAGTGATCTGGGTAGAAAAACTGCAGGAGAACTTTAAAGAGGAGAACAATAAGGGCACTTGGGTGGTTCAGTCGTTAAGCGTCTGCCTTCGGCTCAGGTCATGATCTCCAGATCCTGGGATCGAGCCCCACATCGGGCTCCCTGCTCAGTGGGGAGCCTGCTTCTCCCTCTGACCCTCTCCCTGCTTGTGTGCTCTCTCTCTCACTTGTTCACGCTCTCTCCCAAATAAATAAATAAAATCTTTAAAAAAAAAAAATAAAGAGGAGAACAATAAACACTGGGAAAGGGAAATTTGGGAGGACTTAGCTATAAGCGACCGGTAATCAGCCAGCTCTCCACTCTTCTCTCTAAAAGAACCCACCCATGCCTCTGACAAACACATGTGAAAGTACCAGATGAGCTTTAGAGAGCAGGATGAACACAAGTTACTACTATCGTTCTGCTTCCATATCTAAATCCTTGGCCTTGTCTCTCACCCAGCCTAGCTCCAATTGCATCACCAGCCACCAACAGATGTTTGCACTTAGATGGCAACCAAACTCCCAAATCTTCCAAGTTCTCAACTTTATGTCTCCATCATGCTGGAGAGGGGAATAATCATTTTCTTCACACTTAACATATGCCAGACCCATATATAACAACTGTAATTATATACTATTATATATGTATATTATAATTATAGTAATTACCTCACTAAATCCTCTCATATTCTTTCTTGACATACATATCATTTCTGTATCTGTCTCTATACCCATTTATCTCTATCTCTATCTCTCTCTATATATGGCAGTCTCCAGCACACCTCCAGGATCTACCTCCATATATAGGAGATATATCTATATATATATAGAGAGAGAGAGAGAGAGAGAGAGAGAGAGAGATGCAGATAGAGGAAGATAGAGAGAGACATTATTTCCACAAATGTGGAAACTGAGACTCATAGAAGTCAAATGACTTGCCCAAGGTCACACACCTGGTAACTAGGATTATCAGGATGATTTTCATCTATGGAAACACAATAACCAATGAGAAAGCTCCCTTAAACAGCTGTTTACATCTGGAGGTGTGCTGGAGCCTGCTGTTCTGGCTCCCAAGGGCCAATTGTAATTTTCAGGATTTTTGCCAACTGGTTGTTAAATAGGTTGGTAGCTTGAAAAATCTGCCACAGTTAGGAGTATTTGCACAATGGAAATCAGCAAATGGCTGCAAACGCTACAATCAGAGCTTTCATTCCCCCTTGGAAACATTTCCCAGCACATCACACTTTTCTATTTTGCTTTTAGGGAGGGAGGAGGGGGAGAGAGAGGGAGAGAGAGAGAGAGAGAGAGAGAACCTTAAGCAGGCTTCATGCCCAGCACAGAGCCCAACACCAGGCTTGATCTCACAACCCTGAGATCATGACCTGAGATGAAATCAAGAGCTGGCCGCTTAACTGACCGAGTCATCCAGGTGCCCCAAACTACACCTTTCTACTTGGAACAATATGGCAAGGCAATAGTGTTGCTTTGTTGAGATTTCAGGAATAAGAAGTAGAAAGAAATAGGCCCAGATTGTAGACTTGACGAACAAAAATTTACAAAAGTAAAGGCAAATGTTACAAAAACATAAAGAACGAGGCAGAAATAAGTGTCCCTTAACATGGCTCAAGCTTCTGACAGTTCCATAAAGAGCTCTCCTAAGAAGCTGGTAAGGAACAATTAGGAAGAATGACTCTAGTTGTAGGTGGGGAGGCAGTTAGATTCTGGGGCTATGTGGAGAACCACTGTGAAAAGAAAGATCATAGAGGTTTAGTTTTAAACTAAGGAATGAGGGAGGCATCACAAGCCTCTTGAGGTAGATTCTGAAACAGTGACTTTTTTTTAATGAACATGAAATTAGCACATTGATGCAACAGCACAGATAATCCACGGCAGAAAATAAAACTGCATGATACATTCCAAACCTAAAGGTAAATGACTAGAATATCATCTTTGATCAACCACACACGACATACCCTCTGCAATCAAAGTGCATCTTAATTAGCTACCCAGTATTTGGGGAAAGGAGCATAGAAGCTTATGGAGTGTTCAGGGGCAGTCATCCTGCATTCACTTTTTTCTTTTTGAGTAAACATGCCACATGTGGGAAATAATCTCCATCTAAAAAATAAAGAAAGTGTGTTTTTCTTTGGGGCCTAGAGCAGTTGTTCTAAACATGGCTAATCATGAGATTTGGTTGAGAAAATTTTTTTTAAAATACAGACTCTGGCATCTATATTTAAATTTAGACTCAGTGAGTGTAAGAAACTGTATGTTTGCCAGACCTGAACTGAAAAGACTCATAAAGGCATAACAGCAAAACAATAATTATGATGGTTAAAGGATCCTACAAAGAAACATAAGTGAGGTTGGCCAACAGACCGAAGAACAGCCAGGGAAGGGAAAAGCAGTTCAGGCAGAGGGTCTGAAGGGCATTCCAGGTTTTGGAGAGGTTACACTAGGACCCAACAGGACCCTGAGTGTAAGGAAGGAAGACTAATTGCCACTTGTTAACTATGTTTGGAGGGCAAGTAACAACATCTCTAAGCTTCAGAATCCTCATCTATAAAATGGGGAGACTCACAGCTACAGTGCTAGGCTGTTGGAGAATGGGAAGCCCCTGTTACAGTCCCTGGCACAGAGGAGGTCACTGTCAGGTGCTACCCCATTACTCTTTTCCCTTTTGCACCTTTTGGGAACATAACCCCATGCTAAAGCATAGAAAGCTACCAAAGCTGCTGCCTGGGCCCCTCCAACCTCCCTCCTCCCACAGCAGACAGGATTCACAGCAGTCTCCAGTGGATGGCAGAGAAGGCTAAGCACTGCACCCGAGGTCAGAAAGCAAGAGTAGCTTTCACTAGGCTCTGCCCTCAACTTGCTACATGACCTTGAACAAGCCTCTTGTTTCTCTTGGTCTTAATTTCTAGCCCTGACAAATGGGCCACAATCAAATAGACCCTGTCTCAGCCAGAAGCTCTAATGAAGAGCCCAGGAGAATGGGTTAATGTGAAGACTCAGGGATAACGAGCCAGCCTGTCACTGTCCCCAGGAGCTTTCCCTCCCTGGTCAGGAAGATTGTTGGCACCCCCACATTACTGCACTGAGCTTCAGCTAACTCAGCTTGATGACAAATGACACCAAGTTTCTGGGAAACAAAATGATCTCTCCAGCCCCAGAACTCTGCAGTGAGGAGGGAGGATGGGGAACTTCCCTGGAGTAATTCAACCAAGGTTCCTGGGGGCAGCATATAAAACATTAATGAAACTCAAGCTACCACCAGAACATGTCAGGGAGTAAAGGAAACAAGCAAGGCTAAGCAAGAGTGGAGAGTGCTGCTGGCCCAGTCTGCCGGCTGGCACAACACACTGGAAATGAGACGTGGCCAGCCAGGCAAGCCGTGGAAGACCACAGCAGCACCGAGAGCTCCAGAGCTGGGGAGACTCTGGAAGATTCTCAGGGATTAAGGGAACAGCACTCTGTTCTCTACCAGCGAGGAAAGGAGGTGTGTTTTGAAGAAAAGGTGACAGAGCAAAATTACTGAGGAAGGACTCCAGTTGCATTTGTTCCAAGAGATAATCACAAGAGAGGCAAACAAATGCCCCAAGAGGAGGAGGCAGGCTGGTGAAGAGGGGAGAGTAGACGGGTCCATAAAAATGTAGCCTGAAACACAGGTAAAGGAAAAGAAAGATCAAGAGGAGGAGGGAGCGTTCAAAGAAAATTAGTTCAAACTCTCATTAAAGGAGTAGGCTAGAGCAGTTGCCACTTCACGCAAAGAGAGAAAATTCTAGATCTTTAGGCTGACTTTTTTCTAATTTAGATTTTCTAAATCACTTCCATGTAAATGAAGTCCGCCAAGCACATGAGGTTCCACACTTCCAACCTGAGCCAGCTCTGAAGCCTTTGTTTTCCCCCCGCGAGTAAAGGTGGGTGGGAGATGGGAGCAGGTGAGAAGGGTAGGATGTGGAAAGAAGGGCTCACCTGGCCCTAGCCTGCTGATCAGATGAGGCTCACTGCCTGCAGCTCCAGATCACAGCTCCAAGGCCCGAGTCTAAGTATATAGCCCAGGTAGATGCCACTTCTTCCCAAGATGGGAGCCACATCCTTGGAGCAACTCCCTTGGTTGCATTTATGGATTTAATTCATACCAAATTAATTAACATGTCCTTAAAAGTTATACATTCTCAAAAAGTAAACATTCCCAAGTCCATCACTTGTTTAGGTTCAGTGTCTTCCATCAGATCCAGAGCTCCCAAGGGCGGCTCTACACTTCTCCCTTCCCATCAGGAGCTTTGGGGGGATGGAAATCACACACAACAATTTGTACAGACCCCAGCAGAGCCTCCATACACCAGGACTTTGTAAAGGCTTTTTGATGGGAATGGCATTTTAAATCCCTGTTTTCCCCAAGGATTCTTCTCCAGGAAGAGAAAAGTTCCGAAAACTAACAATATCTGTTAAAAAAGAAAACATACACAAGGCTCCAATCTTCCGTGGGGAGTGCCAAGACGCTGGAGTGACCAAGAGCTCAGTCAGCCAGAGTCAAGGAAAGCCATTGTTCTTCCTGCTATGAAGGATGGCCTCCACCACACAATGTCTCCACCACCCTCTGAGCCTAAGTTCAACTGGGACTTCCCAGACCTCACAATCCTGCACTGGTTACAATTGTGTTTGGCTAAGAGTAACAGAAAGCCCTACTCTAAAGGCTTAAATAAATAAGGTGCTTATTTATCTCAAGCAACAAGAAGTCTGGAGCTAACAGTCCAGGGCTGCCTCAGTGATGAGTATCTACTTGATCTACTATCTTTGCACATGGCTTTTGTCTCTTGGTCACAAGATGGCTGTAACACCACCTGGCATCATGTCCTCATTCCAGGGAGGAAGAAGGGCGAAGAGCCAACAGCTTTCTCTTAGGATGGCTTTATCTTTACTTAAGAAGAGAAGACCTTCCCATTGACTTGTGCCTACATATCATCAACAGTCAGAATTGTGTCACATCGTCTTCCCTCATGGCAAGGCTCCCAAATGTGTCCCCTCCCATTGAACATAAAGAGTTACCCCTCATGTATTCTTTACCACACTAGGCATGGGTACGCCATCCCACTTTTATAGATAAAGAGGAAGAGGCTCAGAGACGTTAAGTTACTTGCCAAATGTCCCAGGGCTTATAGGTGGTAGAAACAGGTTCTGAACCCAGTGCTTTTTTCATTACCACACAGGTCATTCTCAACACGCTGCGTGCCTGACTGTTGCTGTTACTGCTGCAGCCCCCTTTCGTGCTTATGATGACCCTTGCCCATTTCAGGATTTAGATGAATGCAGACAGAGCAGATAGGTCATGGGGAATCTGGCAAATACCATAAAAGGCTGCAAAAGATCAGGAAACTCTCACTCTCGCCAATAGAACGTGCGTCTCGGTAGGATGCTCTCCCAGAGGTCATCAAAAAGAGCTGCTAAAATGGGTGCCTGGGTGGCTTAGTTGGTTAAGCGACTGCCTTCAGCTCAGGTCATGATCCTGGAGTCCCGGGATCGAGTCCCGCATCGGGCTACCTGCTCAGCAGGGAGTCTGCTTCTCCCTCTGACCATCTCCCCTCTCATGCTCTCTCTCACTCTCTCTCTCTCAAATAAATAAATAAAATCTTAAAAAAAAAAAAGAGGTTCTAAAAAACCAAATTCAAGAATAGAAGATGTCTTCCAAGGATCATCCTCTCCATCTCCCTCACTCCACCATCCTCAAACAACCAGGATGGATTTTGAAGTTCTTTGGCACGTCTATGACTCCCTCCCTGCTGCATGTTGCTGGGCGGGCTCATCATCACTCAGGCTGGCTGCATACTCCTCCAGCAGAGCATTTTTATCACAGCACAGTAATCTCCTGGCCACTGTTCTGACTTCCACACAAGACCCTTCATTCCTTACGGAAAAAGGATGGTGTCTAATTTAATATTGTTTTCCCAGCATCTACACAGTGCCTGGCACATGGTAAGTTCTTAATAAAAAATATTCAAATAAATGAATGTAAAACACCAATCCTTCCTATTATAGTCTCTGTACATTTCATTTTGCTCTCTCTAGAGTGGGAAAAGAAAACAGCGGGTCTTTCCTGCATGTATCACCCAATCAGAACTCCACAGATCCCAGGGAGGGTATAATTTGGGCCATTCGGGACAAATCCAGAAAACTTTTATGCTATAAGAGCCCAAGAAGGCTCAGGTCTACAGCACTGGAGGTGATCCTGCTGCATTTCTGGGGTGGGTGGGGTGGGTGGGGTGTGTGAGGAGAGGAAAATGGGCTCTGAACTTCTAGCAGGCAAGTTTCGTGGTACAAGGAAAGCAGAGGAGAGGGAAATGTGAAGAAGCCAAGCCTAGGAGCTACAAGAGTGAATGCCAGGCATGCACTGGTGTCCACACTCCACCTGCGCCCCCCATGCAGGTTTCCAGTGCCGTGGTCACACAGGCAGCCTGCACTCGGTTTCAGAGTTCCCCTGTCTCTAGCCTTTCCTTAGCTTCCTTAAGTGTGCCCCACAGCCTTGCCTTAGCTGCTGGCACCTGTCCCACCCTGGCACCTCTTTCCTTGCACCGATCCATCATACTTCCCACAGTGCATTCCTAGGTCCTTCCCACTGCAGCACACAGCCACTGTTGATAGAGGAAGAGGATGCAGAAGCCAAAGGAGCCAGCAGCAGTTCCGAGTCTCTCTAAAGTCAATGACCCCTTTGAGAATCTGGGGAAAGCCACAGACTTTTGTCCTAGTCAACTACACAGAAACATACCACCACAAAGTTTCTGTACAATTACAGGAGCTGGATAGATCTCCCGAAAAGCCCACTCACAGACCTAGAATAAGAACTCCTGGTCCAGAGGAGGTCATGCACCACTCTTGTTTCAGGGCTGTTCCCTCCCTGGGAGAATCCCAGGAGCTCAGTCAGGCCCCTCTCAGCTTGTCCTCCCCACAGGGAAGCATTTGGAACCGTGAGAACACAAATTGTCTCTTTGATCCTTCCCACCTCACAAGTTCTTGATGAAAAAACAAAGCAAACAAACAAACCCACTGAGTCCTTAACTGTGTGGCAATCAGTGGGAAGCCAAAGGACTTGACATACATTTTCTGGAAATCTAATCTTTACAATGAACTTGTGAAGTAGGTATTATCTCATTTCAGAAGAGGAAATCAGGCTTAAAGTAGTTAAGGAACTGACTGTGGTCACACAGTGAGTTACGTAGTACAGAATCAGACCCAGGCCTGTCCGGGTCCATTTCCGCTCTTATTAGCACCACACTCTGGAGATGTCCCCAGGCTAGTTTACCTTCAAGAGCAGGCAAAGGAAGGATCCCCTGGATGTCCAGAACCAACTCCCCCTCCTTCCATGTTGCTCATAGTCTTTGATTCCACAGTTAGAAATCTGGCTAAAGAAGTGACACCTCGTGGTTATGTGTCCGTTTCTCTGGTTCTATACAAACAGGGTATTGTTTTGTGGACAGTGCATGGAACTGTCACCTGAATCAGTGAGTGTGAACCAGAAGCGAGGTGAAGGTAACACTCCAGTAGGAAACAGTGGAGACAGCTGAAGCTGGGGGGAGAAGCACATGCAGGGGATCATCTCTGAAGATATAATGAGGAAAATTAGCTGGCAGATGGAAGGGCCCTTCCTAAATAAACTGTGTAGCAAGAAAAAAAGAGAAGAACTGTGCACAATACTGCAGGGGCCCAGGGTCAGGACAGAGGAGAAGCCTTGCCTCTCAGGTAGCTGCTGATGGGCTGGAGCAGGGTGGGGGTTGAAAATGGCATTTAGAATGAATTGCCTTCACACAGTGGCCACGAGAGATGCCGAGGCCAGGATGGAGGGTGAGCCAGGCAGAGAACATCCAGAAAAGATGCCGCCAACAGCTATTAGAGTGCATGGCTAGGAGGGCCAGGGGTGGGGACAAAGCAGAGGAATGGTTTGGCAGAGTCTGGAATCCAGCTGGCAAGACCGAATGAAAGCAGGCTGGTAGCAAAGGAGAGGAGAGATGAAGCCTGCGCCCTGGATGTCTGTTTACAACCAGCACCCAGATTGCTTTTAAAGCCCAGATGCAAGAGCTTGATAAACCCAGAGGGCTGGGCTTCACTGAAGCACCCAGAGAAGGTGGGGGCCTCCTCCTAGCATCATGGATGTTCAGGAAACCAAACAAAAGAATGTATAACATAGAATGTACATAAGAAGCTTAACATGTTATAAGTTTGCAGGATACCATGTTTTTCAAAAATAGAATGAGATAAGGTAAATCTAGTTAATGGTATCATTATGGATACAAAGATTAAATAAGGATTTATAATTTTTTAATTAAAAAGCCCAAATGTCCAACAATAAGAGAGTAGTTAAAAAAATCGTGGCTGCACTGTGTAATTGTTTGGTGTTTAGGGTCTGAAATCAGACTGCTTAGATTAAATCCTGGCTTTGCAACACAAGGACTGTGTGACATCGTGAAAATTACTTAAATTCCTTATGCTTCCATTTCCTCGCCTGTAAGTGGGCGGAAGTACAGTACCTGCCTCCTTGTATTGTTACTTAGCACACTGCTTGATATCTTCTCAGGTAACCGTATAGCAAGAAATCATTCAACAAACGTTAGCTAGTAGGACTGCTGTCACTCGCGAGATGCATTCGTAAGACAGAATACTATTGAGCCATTAAAACTAATATGTAGAAATACAATATGAAAACATGTTTAAAAACAATGTGTTTTAGGTTTTAGAAAGCAGATTATGAACTATGTATCCTTTGTTTTTGTTGTTCATATATTTACATATTTATGTTTATATATATCTGTGACGTGTGTGTATACATATAAATATATGGATATATTTAGATGATTAAGAAAATGAGATGAGGATTCAGAAATGAATAGCCAAGAAGAACAGGAAATTACTTTTGCCCTCAGAAATGAAGAAAAGACCAACTTCAATACGACCAAAAAAATCTCTAAGGGAATGTGCTCCTGAGGAATTTCTTTGATGTGAGCTTAGAGAGAATTCCTGGCTGTCACTGCCGCCCCTTCTCCCACCCTGCCCTTCTCTCTCATCTTCAGTCCATGAACAGGGATTTGGGCCTCTCCAATCTCTGAGCCAGTCAGCAGCAGTTCCATTATTATTGGTATTATCAATAATAACAGCAGCAATGCCTCTGAGAAGGACCCCACATGCAGCTTGTCTCAGTCTGAGATGCAAAACCTCCTATGAGCCAGGAATTGAATGAGTAAATCGAGGGCGCTCACTAGAGTCACACAGATCAGGAGAGGACCACATACACTGTGCAGACATCAGCGAGGGGCAATTCTAGGGGTTCTCGGTTAAGGCCAGTGCAATCATGGAAAACACTAGAACTCTTTCCCATTCATTCCCATTATTCAGAGTGGACAGTTGGGGGAAAGAGTTCCCGGCTTTAAGGACAAAGCTAGCCATGAAAGAAGGGTCCCTGGTTCCCCCCACTTGGTTCTGTGGAACTCTGCCTCCTCCCAAAGCAAAAGAGCACTTTTGACAAGAATCGAAACAATTACAGGAGCGCACTAGAGTGCAGGTGGGTTTGATGCAAGTGTCTGAAATTAGGTTTCTGGCAGGTCGGCAGGCCTTCACAAGCTTCAGCAGCTGTCCTTTCGTGCGGAAGCATGGACAAAGCACCCCATGCTCGCTGCTAAACTTGGCTCCTCATTGTTACCCAAACAATAGAGTGAAGACGTAGATGCAGTGGAGGAAAGACAGGGGCTCTTATGCAGCTGATTCCAAGCCTAGAAATGCTCATCCAGGGGCCATGATTCACTGGCGCTCTGTATTTTAAGAACTTCCCCTTTCACGGCAGGTTGGACAAGATGGTGGCTCTCTAAGGCCCTTGGGGAGAAGGAGGAAAAGATTTCTTCCGTCCTCCCACCCTGCCCACATAGGGGAGCCTGAGGAGGAGGTACTGGAAATGTCGACATGCTCTATGACAGCCCTTAGAAAGTCAGGGCCTGCGCCCCGGGAGCCCCCTCCCCACCACTGATGAAGCACTTCTACATGCACCAGCAGCTTGATCCTTATAGCAGGGGAACTGGGCAGCCTACTGGCTTAGAGCAGGCAGTGTCCTAAGGAGCATGTCCCACAGGAGGTCTGGAGAAAGGAGAGTGGCAGTGTGGGAGGAGGAATGAGGCCCAGTGAAGCCTGCTGCGCCCTTATCTGCTGAGCTAATCTCCAAGAGAGAAGGTGATTAAGGTAGAGCTACAGTAGAAGTCTTGTCACACCTTCTGAGCATCTATGGTTTCTCTCTCAGTATTAGCCTCCTCACTAATTCTTCTCCCCAGGTCTCCATCAGTAGTAGTAACACGCCATCTTTGCAAACAAATTCTTAAAGGTATTTTGGGCCCACAGACATTTGCCTCAGTCTGCAGTATGTGCAACAACCACATACACACGTTCTCATGCTTGTCACAACCCCACCCCCCCGAACCTCTGACTCCAACCATGACTACCTTTTCTCCCTGACATTCAGGTCTATCAGCTTAGGGTCCTCAAATATATAGCCTTAGCAAACATACTTTCAACACCCAACCCTCTTCCCATGGAATTGCAGATAAGGGCCCACCCAGGAAGGGAATAGGACCAGGCTGAAATCTGAGAAGCCACACTGACCTACAGGCTCTGATATAGTACCTGGCATATAAGGGGTCCTGGGGGAAGGCTCAGTATTCCTTAGGTTCAGCTACACCAGAAGATACACCTCCAAACTCAACTCAGACACTAACTTCTGTCCTCGTAGGGCAGGCGATCTACAGATTCAGTAATATGGACACAGAGCTTTAACCACAAGTGACAACCCACATCAAGGGCTTACATGAAGATTATTCATTTCCATGATCACCTAGAAGAAAGTTTTAATCCTGGTGGGAAGAAATAAGGGTGTAAATCTTTCAAATACTGCATTTCACTTGCAGATAGTACTATCATTACCACCATGAAACTGGGGCCTAGGGAGGCTCCTAACTTTTTTTTTAAAGATTTTATTTATTTATTTGAGACAGAGAGAATGAGAGAGAAAGAGCACATGAGAGGGGGGAGGGTCACAGGGAGCCCGATGCGGGACTCGATCCTGGGACTCCAGGATCATGACCTGAGCCGAAGGCAGTCGCTTAACCAACTGAGCCACCCAGGTGCCCTCCTAACTTTTTTTAAGATTTTATTTATTTGAGAGAGAACAAGTGGTAAGGAGGGGCAGAAGGAGAGAGAGAGAGAAGCAGACCCTTGCCAAGCAGGAAGCCCAATGCAGGGCTCGATCCCAGGACCTGGAGATCATGACCCAAGCCAAAGATAGACACCCAACCGAATGAGCCACCCAGGTGCCCCAGGAGGTTCCTAACTTATCTATCATCATACAAGCTAGTAGAAATGATAAATCCAGGATTAGACCCAGGTCTGCCTGACTCCAGAGCCTCAATCTCTACCTACCTTCCCCTCCAACTCCTTTCCTGTCCTCCAGACTTACCTAAATCTCCCAGAGTTGACTCACTATTCAGATGGCATCACAGAGATAGACTTTTGGAGACCAGTCCAGTTCATACTGATCTCTCCCTCCTCTGCTCTTTTATTACACTTATAATCTCAAGTACTCCACCTAGCAACTGACTTTTTTTTAACCTTCTACTCTCTCTAATTGCTTCATATGTATCCTCTTGACTTCCTAACCAGTCCCTGCTCCAGATCATTTCTTCTCTCGCTTCTCCCACTATGCCACAGGCACTGCAAGCACTCAGTGAATGTCTGTGGAACAACTAGTTTGAGAGACACAGATGCAAACTCTAGTTAGAACTAACTCTCTTCGTAGAGTGCAGAATTTCAAAAGTCAGAATTCTCCCTAATTCTACCTTTTTGGTTCCTTTCACAAGCTAAAAGGGGTGTCTATGAAGAGTTCTACTGAAGAAACAGCAAAGTGCTTATGATAAAATGTCAAGCTAAAAGAGATAGGATGCAAAAATAGATACACTGTATGAACTCAAGTACATAAAAAAATGCATAAAAATATTGGAGAAAAATATATTAAAGAAAAAGGAAAAATAAAGACTGGAAGGAAATACACCAAGGGTTAAAGAGGGGGACTCTGAAAGAGTTATTTTTCCATTTAGTTTTCTGTCTTTCTTTTGGAAATGCCAGAAATTACTTTAAGGAAATTCCAGAGTGCATGTTAAATTGGATGCTATTTGTAGAGGAGTTAATGGGAGTGAGATTGGGAGTGGAGAGGTGTACACAGTTAGTTAAATTCGGAAAAAATACTAAAAGAATATATCATTGAGGGTCCAACCAGGTAAACAAAAATCACTCCAAGAATTAAAAACAGAGGGAATTCAACACAAGAAATTGGTTACCCAAGTGATAGAAGAGCAAGGAAGCCAAACAGGATGCAGGGGAAACCCAGAGACTACCAGGAGCCAGGGTCACCCATGGTAACTGGAACCAGGAGAGCTGAGCCTATTTCTCTCACCCAGAGAATGTGGGAATCAAGATACCCCCACTTCCCCTTTTCCCCTGGTTTTCAGTCTCTTGTCAGTGCCTTCTACTGAGCAAATTCAGCCATGACCCTGTGCTCATGGAGCCTGGGAAATGCAGACAGCAGAGGTTGTCATCTGCAAAACAGGGGAGGGCAGAAGAATTTGGGGGGTAGAGGAGGTCTGAAGGCAAACTGTCCCAGGACCAGCACAAAAGGGGTAAAAATTAGATCAAATATCTAATAGGTCCTAGGTCAGTTCAATAAAGAATAAAAGTACACATGTTGACAATTTTCTGGAGAACATAAATTTTATACACTTATCATTACATCAAAGCAAACACAACTTCTCGTTTAGCTAACATTAAATAACAATGTTTCCCAAGTTTCCTGATGAAAACAGTCCCTTTTGGTCACCTGTTGAACACACACACACACAGATTCCCAGGCCCCTCTCCTGGAGAGATAGATTTGATCTGCCCAGGCCTAGTGTGGTAGTTAAAAGTTGGTGGTAAATTATTTGCTGTCCTCCCAATCAGAGATAGAGTCTAATTCCCCTCCCTTTGAACCTGGGTTGGGCTTGCTGACTTACTTGACCAATACAATGTAGTGGAAGGGTCATTCTGGGACTTTTGAGGCCTGGTACCTTCTACCCAGGGCCCTTCAAACATCCAAATTAAGAAAAGCAACTGCCACATAGGAAATGTGACTATCCTGAGACCACTGTGCTGTGAAGAAGCCCAAGTGAACTATGTGGAGAGACCACGTAAAGACCGAAAAAGTGGCTGGCCAGGCTAACTGTTCCCCCAGGCATCAGACACGGTGTAAAGAAACCATCAGACATTCTAGCCCGCAGACACAATGGGGGTATGAAGCAGGGTTGGGGGGGAGAAATCCAGCTATAGGCAAAATTGAAGCCCCAAACATATGGCCCTAGGGCACTGGTCCCAGCTGTCTCTAACTACTGGAGCCACCCTTGAGGCCCCAAGCATTGTGGAGTGGAGATAAGCTACCCCCACTGTGCTCTGCCTGAATTCCTGGCCACAAAGTCATGAGCATAATAAATCAGCTGTTGTTTCATATCATCAGGTGTTGGGGTCGGCAAGAGATGAATGGAACACCTGGCCGGATTTGGCAGTCTTCAGAGGTGACCTGGTACCCCCCGGCATTCCTCAAGTAGGACTGTGATCCAAGTAAACTTGCCCACCGATGAATATCAGGCTTGGTGATAAAGGGAAGGGGGAGAGGTAGCGTCTTGAAGAGAAATGACGGTGCTCAGGCACATAACTCCACTGGGGAGAGGGTCAAAGGCCTTGGAAGGGTTCAGAAGAGGAGTGCCAACCAGCCCAAGATTCCTGTTTGTTTTAGCTTCTGGGCTTTCACATGAACTCTTTGTCTACATAACCTACATATAACCTATAACCTTAGAGAGAGAAGCACTTCTACCTCCTGCCTCTTGTGCGTCTTTCAAAACTCCTAGAATTCTTTGCCTACTCTGAGGGTATGAGCTGACATCACATACGATATCAACACTTTCAGACTTGAACACTTCTGGGTACTTGGGTTAGTGTTTCAAAACACTCTCCACTCCATACCAAGGCAAACCTGTGTGCTCAGCCTTCCCTAGAGCATATAGTGATATATAATATATAGTGAGAAGATCAAGATAGTATCATTGCAACACCTACTCACTGGGAGACCTTCGGTGTTCGGTGTTGGGAAACAAGACTCCCCGGCCTCTCACATTTCTGCATATCTTACGAGCAGAGGCTCTGATAGCTTTTGTTCCAGACTTCCTTTCTGAGGATGTTCATACAGTGTACAGCCTTGGAAGATAGAGAGGCAGACAGCAGATTTGTTTGCTGACCAGTATAATAAAGATGTCTCCCTCTAGGACAAAAGTTGGGCAGATTTGCTTGCAGCTCCTTTAAAGACTGATGTTACCAAAGGTCAGAGTTCCTCATCTATGATGCAAACCCACTGCATGAGCAGCATCCACTGGGGCCCCTGTGGGATGTTGGGGTAACGGGTGCCAACACAAATATGCTAAAGCTGTGCTGCCTGTTTTAATGAATGCCTGTTTGCCATGAATAATAAAGTCCTTTGTCTCTGACCCAGGAGTTTCATGTCTTCTTCCAGCATCCAAGACACTGTGGTAGGCTCACTTGTTAGCTGGCAAGTAGGTAACATCTCAGGCCCTTCACAGTTCTTGAAATGAGGTAGCAGAGTACACACGCCTCCCCTCCAAAACAACTGCTCCAGCTCTCTCGCTCTGCCTGTCCAAAGTACTTCCTTCTGCCCTACCCTTGACTACAAAGCCCACTGTCTGTGCCGGCATGAGACAAGAGAAGCTGAAGACAAATGTAATTAAGTGACTAATTCAAGTGCTAGACACCAATTTCTGTCAAAAGCAGCCACACTGAGGGGATAATGATACTAACTAAAACAGCTTTTGCTCTGAAGGGAAACCTTTTCAGAAATGTCTTTTTCCCTACAGAGCTTTTCTCCTGACCCCTCATAACTGTTTTCTTATTGTCTTAAATGTTCACATCCTCCAATCCTGTATCTATACTTCAGAATTGGAGTTACTTAAGGACATTGTAAAACATGCAGATTCCTGTTCCACCCCAGACCTACTGAATCAGTCTCTGGAGGTGGGGCCCTGGCATCTGCATTTGAAACAAGTCATTCCTAAGTATGATAAAATTTGTTCTAAACACTGCGTGCTGGTGCTGGGAAAATGGGACAGCCACATGCAGAAGAATGAAACTCGACCATTCTCTAACACCATACACAAAGATAAACTCAAAATGGATGAAAGACCTCAGTGTGAGACAGGAATCCATCAAAATCCTAGAGGAGAACATAGGCAGTAACCTCTTTGACATCGGCCACAGCAAATCCTTTCAAGATACATCTCCAAAAGCTAGTGAAACAAAAGCAAAAATGAACTTTTGGGACTTCATGAATCAAGAATCAGGTAAGAATGCATATACTGGGGACTTTTCCACAAATACAGATAAAAAGCTTCTGCACAGCAAAGGAAACAGTCAACAAAACAAAGAGGCAAGCCACAGAATGGGAGAAGATATTTGCAAATGACACTACAGATAAAGGGTTGGTATCCAAGATCTATAAAGAACTTCTCAAACTCAACACCCAAAAAACAAATAATCAAGTCAAAAAATGGGCAAAAGATATGAAAAGACACTTCTCTGAAGAAGACATACAAATGGCTAACACACACATGAAAAAATGTTCATCATCATTAGCCATCAGGGAAATTCAAATCAAAACCACACTGAGATACCACCTTACACCAGTTAGAATGGCAAAAATGGACAGGGAAAGAAACAACAAATGTTGGAGAGGTTGTGGAGAAAGGGGAACCCTCTTACACTGTTGGTGGGAATGCAAGTTGGTACAGCCACTTTGGAAAACAGTGTGGAGATTCCTCAAAAAATTAAAAATAGAGCTACCCTATGACCCAGCAATTGCACTCCTGGGTATTTACCCCAAAGACACAGATGTAGTGAAAAGAAGGGCCATATGCACCCCAATGTTCATAGCAGCAATGTCTGCAATAGCCAAACTGTGGAAAGAGCCGAGATGCCCTTCAACAGATGAATGGATAAAGAAGATGTGGTCTATATATACAATGGAATATTACTCAGCCATCAGAAAGGATGAACACCCAACTTTTACATCAACATGGATGGGACTGGAGATTATGCTAAGTGAAATAAGTCAAGCAGAGAAAGTCAATTATCATACGGTTTCACTTATTTGTGGAACATAAGGAATAGCATGGAGGACATTAGGAGAAGGAAGGGAAAAATGAAGGGAGGGAAATCGGAGGGAGAGATGAACCATGAGAGACTATGGACTCTGAGAAACAAACAGGGTTTGAGAGGGGAGGGGGGTGGGGGGATGGGTTAGCCCAGTGATGGGTATTAAGGAGGGCACGTATTGCATGGAGCACTGGGTGTTATATGAAAACAGTGGATCGTGGATCACTACATCAAAAACTAATGATGTATTGTATGGTGACTAACATAATAAAATTAATTAAAAAAATAAAAAATAAAAATAAATAAACACCGTGGGCTCAATCCTGGCTGCACAATATCTGGACTTCAGCCCATAGATTCTCATTAATTTTTCTGGAGTGGGTCTAGGCATGAGATTTTTTTTTATGCTTTCATAGGAGATTCCATTTGTAGTCAGGGTTGAGAACCTCCAATCTATCTACCCTATTAGGAACAGGAATCAGGTAAAAACGCATATACTGGGGACTTTTCCACAATATTCCTCCATTCCAATATCCTAATCACCTTTCAACAAATTCATTTAGTTCTTCCCCCTTCAAATATACATCTTAAAAACTACCCCCACTTTGTAGTTTTCTAATAATCACCTACATCAGAAATCTACCCACCCCATGATATAGATTTAATTAGCCCATTCCCTTTCTTTTATTCCATCTTGACACTCCAGTTAACCATCTATACTTCATCTATCCAACAATCCCTATGCATCTTGCTAAGATATCTACAGAAACAGAAACCTGGCTTATTACCCTGCCATTCATGGTCAGTTCTTCATGCTTCCCTCCTCTCTGCCCCATCCCTCAGCACCCAGATCTTCAAGGGGACAGAAGCTGGATTGAAGATAGCCTTTCTTACCAGAAGCTTAGGAACTTTTACTAATGAAGTAGAGTCTGAACAGCTGCAGAAGATCCTTCCCTCCTTTTCCACACATTCCCTGTGTCTGGATGAGTGGCCACGGTTCCATAGAAGCCTCTATTTAGACATTAAATTCAGCAGGTCTGATATGGAAGGCCTGCCTCCCTCTAACTCTGCTCTTGAGGGTACCACTTAATAAAGGGCTCCTGGGTACCTCTAAATGTAAGACATTTAATTCTTTATGGGATGGAGAAAGGAGAGTGATACAAAGCCTCTATTCCATATCCCAGAAGTAGGAATTTGTCTTTGAAGACATGCACCATGTTTTAATTTCTGTACCTTTCAGAAAGATACCACCAAGGTGAGCTCTGGGCAGTGCTGCCAAGTCATCAAGGTCTATTTATATAATAAACCACTAGCCATTTCTTCCAGCAATATTCCCCTCTTCTGCCATGCCTTCCCACAAAAATAACTGTCCCCACACTCTCTCCACAGTCACCTCTGTCAAAGCCATCACTGAGAAGGGATCTGCTAGCCCTCAGTCTTGAAACACCACTCAGGCATTCTGAGGGAAACATGTCAACGGAATGTTACATTAATGGCTGAAATTCGGGTGTGTTAAACTGGCTGGAGAGATTCTCTAAGGGAACAACCAGTAAGAGAGTTTTTATTCCCAAGGAAAAAAGAACAAATTTATTAGCCTTAGCCCCTGCCTAATATATAACACCCAGGAAATTATCAGAGCTCTTAGTCAGTAAGAGAGTTTTTATTCCCAAGGAAAAAAGAACAAGTTTATTAGCCTTAGCCCCTAACACCCAGGAAATTATCAGAGCTCTTAGCATTTTGTTCAGGAAATATTTTCACCCACTTCCAATAGGTTCTGGTTGGGCACTGTGTGGATTCAGTGATGTTTAAGACAAGGTCTCTCCCTTCAGTGCCTACCACAAAAGCAATCACACATTAAAAAGACTTTTAAAAGATAAATAAAATATTGGGAGTACATCAAAATAAAAAGCTTCTGCACAGAGAAGGGAACAATCAACAAAACTAAAAGACAACCTATTGAATGGGAGATATTTGCAAATGACATATCTGATAAAGGGTTAGTATCCAAAATATATAAAGAACTTATAGAACTCAGTACTCAAATAATCCAATTTAAAAATGGGCAGAAGACATGAACAGACATTTCTCCAAAGAAGACATCCTGATGGCCAACAGACACATGAAAAGAAGTTCATCATCACTTACCATCAGGGAAATGCAAATCAAAACTACAAGGAGATGTCACCTTGCACCAGTCAGAATGGCTAAAGTCAACAACACAAGAAACAACAGGTATTGGCAAGGATGTGGATAAAAAGGAACCCTCCTGCACTGTTGATGAGAATGTAAACTGGTATAGCCATTGTGGAAAATAGTACAGAGGTTCCGCAAAAAGTCAAAAATAGAGGGCTGCCTGGGTGGCTCAGTCAGTTAAGCATCCAACTCTTGATTTCAGCTCAAGTCATGATCTCAGGGTCGTGAGATCGAGTCCAATATCAGGCTCCACACTGACCATGGAAGCCTGCTTAAGATTCTCTCTCTCCCTCTCCTTCTACCCCTCCCCATCCACCCTCAAGAAAAAAAATTTTTTTAAGATTTTATTTATTTATTTGACAGAGAGAGACACAGCAAGAGAGAGAGCACAAGCAGGGGGAGTGGGAGATGGAGAAGCAGGCTTCCCACTGAGCAGGGAGCCCAATGTGGGGCTTGATCCCAGGACCCTGGGACCATGACCTGAGCCGAAGGCAGACGCTTAATGACTGAGCCACTCAGGCGCCCCAAGAAAATTTTTTTAAAAGTTAAAAATAGAACTACCTATGTTCTAGCAATCACACCGTACTACCAAGTATTTACCCAAAGAAGACAAAAACACTAATTTGGAGGGACACAAGCACCCCCATATTTATAGCAGCATTATATACAATAGCCAAGATATGGAAGCAGCCCAAGTTTCCATCAACTGAGGAATGGATAAAGAAAATATGGTATACATATACAATGGAATATTCTTCAGCCATAAAAAATGAAATCTTGCCATTTGTAGCAACATAGATGGAGCTAGAGAGTATAATGCAAAACAAAATAAGTCAGCCAGAAAGACAAATACCATGATTTCATTCATATGTGGAATTTAAGAAACAAATGAGCAAAGGGAAAAAAAGAAAGAGAGAAATCAAGAAGCAGACTCTTAATTATAGAGACCAAACTATGGTTACCAGAGGCGAGGGGGTGGGGGATGGGAGAAATAGAGGATAGGGATTAAGGGGTACACTTGTGGTGATGAGCACTGGGTGTCCTATGGAACTGTTGAATCACTATATTATACACCTGCAACTAATATAACCCTGTATATTGACTAACTGGAATTAGAAATAAAAAATAAAATTTACTGGGTCATAAAAAAAGAAAACTTTTAGAAGATATACAAATGGCCAACAAGCACAGAAAGGATGCTCAACATCACTAATCCTTAGGGAACTGCTAATCAAAACTACAATGAAGTATCCCCTCACACTCATTAGGATGATTATATTAAAAAAAAAAAAAAAAAAAAAAAAAAACCAAACCAGAAATTAACAAATGTTGGTAAGGATTTGCACTGTTGTGGGAATGTAAAATTGTAGGTCTGCTGTGGAAAATTATATGGCACTTCCTCAAAAAATTAAAAATAGAAGTGCCACATGATCCAGCAATTCCACTTCTGGGTATATACCCAAAAGAACTGAAAGCAGTGTTTTGAAGAGATAATGGTATTCCCGTGTTAATAGCAGCATTATTCACAATAGCTAAAATGTAGAAGCAACACAAGTGTCCATTGACAGATGAATGGATAAGCAAAATGTGGTACATACACACTGGAATATTATTGGCCCTAAAAGGGGAGGAAATTTTGATACATGCCACAAGACAAATAAACTTGGAGAACACTAGGCTAAGTAAAATAAACTAGTCACAAAAAGATACTGCATGGCTCCTCTTATATGAGGTACTTAGAGTAGTCAAAATCATAGACGGAAGTACAGTGGTGGTTGCCAGGGGCTGGGGGCAGGGGAATGGGGAGTTAATGTTTAATGGGTACAGAGTTTCAGTTTTTGCAAGAAAAGAGTTACAGAGATGGATGGTGAGGAAGGATGCATATTATGAATGTATTTAATACCACTGAACTGTATGCTTAAAAAAACAGTTAAGGTGCTAAATTTTATATATATTTTATCACAATAAAAATTTGGAAAAAAAGACTTTTAAAGTAATCTCTATTACTCATTTGCAAGACATGCTTCTAATCACCTTTAAAATATTAACTCATTTAATCCTTGCTTAAATCCTATGGAGTTTGCTGCAGCTATTACCCCCATTTAACAACCAGGAACACTGGGGAATAGAGAAGAAAGTAGAATCAGGATTTAAACCCAGGAGGTCTAGCTCCAGAATCCAAGTACCTAACCAGTATGGTGAATGTCTTCAAGAGACCAGTGGCACCAAATATCCGTGAATGGTGTACTCCTCGAGGGCAACGCCATGGTTATTCTAGAATATTGTTGCTGCTCAAAGATGTCCCATATCTTCTCTTTAGGAACTGCCGCACAGGGTCTTGTGAATACCCTCCACTGAACACATCTTTTTCCTCTCATGAGGCAACCAATGCCAATAAGCTGTGCTCTCAAGCCGGGTAACTCCATTATGGGTCACTGCCAAAGTGAGACCATGTGAGACTTTGTCTTGGCCTTCCTAACCTGGCTCAGAAGGCAGTTCCCTTGGTCAACTCACTGCCGAACATGCTTACAAACCAGGTCAAAATGAATACCCAGTGGCCTTGAAAATGAAAGGCAGAGAGGCGGCTGACAGCAGGGGATGGATACTACCTCCATCTCACCTAGAGTTGAGATGAAGTGTTCTGGGTTGACACATGACCGTTGGGTTGCCTTGGGTTGCCTTGGGTCTTCCTCTGATCCTTTTCTCCCCCTTTCCTGGCTGCCTTGTGGGTTTATGAGGCAGCTCTTCCCTAGTGCATGACAGAGGGTAGTTGGCACTGTGTGCCAGGTTTGCCTGGGCCGGGGCAACGTATGGTTGAGACCCTTGGTTTGTTCCTCTCCTGAGAGAACAGGAAGGAACAAACACTGGAGCAACTACCAGCCACACAAGAGCCAGAGCCAGACAGACCTTCCAAGAAGGGCAGACCCTCAGCCTAGGATCCTAGGAGGATCATAGTGCACAGGACCCAGTACAGAAGCCCCATAATTAGGAGCTTGAATTAGAGCTTTGAGAGAAATGCAGAAGTGACAGGGAAGAAATGAAGCCCACGTGAGTCTCTTCTGATGAAGAAGGGAGAGAAATTCAAGGAGCCTAGAGTAAGCAGGTGTCCCTAGGATAAGCTTTGGCCTCAGGCATGAGACAAAGTGCTGGCAGGGTTGATTTCCCCCAAGGCTTCTCTCTTTGCTTGTAGATGGCCTTCCTCCTCCTGCCTCTTCACATGGTTGCCCCTGTGCACACACTCACTCCTGGTGTCTCTCTGTGTCTTTATCTCCTCTTCTTACAAAGATCGCAGTCCTACTGGATTAGGGCCCACCCTGATGGCTTCATTCAATTTAATTTAATTTAATTTAATCAGTTCTTTATAGTCACATTCTGAGGTATTGGGGGTTAGGGCTTCAACATATGAATGGGAGGGACACAATTCAGTCCATAACATCCTGTACATATAAATATATATTCAATATTTTGAACATTTCTGCCCCTCTTCCCTATCACTTTATGTTTCTTTTTATGAGTTCTATATTCAGTACGAAAATCTCTAATGAAGAAGAACATCTGTGAAGATGCTGTTTTGGTCAAATTGGTAGAACAGCACAAGGAACCCAGGTGGAAAGCATATCTCTCAGGACTGGAGACCAATAGTGAGATGGCTAAAGAGCCACTAGATGGAACCGCATGGGATTGGGCCACCAGATCCTTCAATCTCCTGAGTCCTTGTCTTGGTTAATGCTCCCTACCTGTGGCAAGCAGAGTCTAAGACTGTGCCCGTCCATCCTCCTAGTTTCCATACCCTCATGAAATTCCCTCTCCTTGAGTATACACTGGCCTAAGTGACTTGCTCCTTAACCAACAGAATATTGGCAGAGCTGACAAGATGTCACTTTCATGATTAGGTTACATACAATTATGACTTCCATCTCCTGGAACACTCTTTCTTCTTGGCTTTGATGAAACAAGTTGTCATGTTGGGCAGACCCATATGACAAGTAACTGAGATCAGCCGACAGCTGACAGCCAACTAGAAACGAACGTCATCAGTCAAGCAACCCTTGAGGAACTGCCAACAACCATTAACTGAATTTGAAAGTGAATTGTTTTCCAGTCAAGTCTTCACATGAGACCCCAGCCCTGGATGCTACCTTGACTGCAGCCTTATGAGAGACTATGAGGACCCAGTAAGCCATTTCTGAACTCCTGATCCACAAAAACTGTAAGGGAATAAATGTGTGTTATTTTAAGCCATTAAGTTTTGGAGTAACTTGTTACTCAGCAATAGATAACTAATACATTGCCCTAAGTCCTCTCTCTAGACCCCAGTATTTGCCACCCTATTGTTTGGACTTCTGACTAATTAATATCTTCCAGTATCTACATTTGTATTTAATTCCCTTAGGATAATATTATCTTATATATGATTTTCATCAGGTTGACTTTTCCTACTACAAAAGGATGCTATGTCACTATAAAGCTACTCTTGGGATACTAACAGCTAATGTGGAAACATCCCAACTTAGGCTAGTAACCAGATTCTCATCCCCAGTCTGCCATAGGGTCACTATACTCTGTTCCTAAAACACTTGGCACTCACCCTCCCACTTGATTTGGTTTTTCTTTTCTACTTCCTCCTTTCTTCCCCATCAGAGGGAAGATGTTATGCTCCTGTATCTCTCAGAGGAATCACGCTCCACCCCAAACTATATTTTCACAGCACATACATATCCAGGTCTATCTGTCTCTCTTCTTTGTTTCCAATTCTTTTCAAACTACCCCAGGAAAAGATTTCTTTTTCCCAGTCCTCTACCTTCTCCTCCCTGCTTTGTTCCATTTTGGGGCCAAAAATAATCCTAATCATGGCTATAAGTGCAGGCTCCATGCCAGGGATTTACACCTGCATCAGCAAGAAGGCAGAGCCATGCATTTTGAAGTAAATTAAAGCTAATAAAGAACCAAAGCCAAAACTCTAAAGCCCTTGAAAGTACCCAGAAATCAACGTCAGAGCTGCTACAAAAGCTGCAACCACCCACCTCCTCATCATCTAATTTAATTTAACCTGCTTTTGATCATAAGCAGCTTTCCAGAAAAAATGAAATAGGACTTCTCTTTGCTGAGGTTTTTGCTATGCTTACTATTAAAACAATGTTGCTCTCTACTTTTTTTTTTTTTTCATTGCAAATGTATGATATGTGGTGAGTTATTTTGGTCTAGCCTGGGAATGTTTAACCATTATGCATAAATGTGGGGTTTTTTAAGAAAAGCACAAGACAAGTTCTGGCACCTGACTTACTAATGAATTTTTAGAAATAACCTACTTATAAGTTGGGGGGCATGATACACTGTAGAGGGGGACAGTGTTGTTCATTGTAGGAAGCGGGATGAGGGATGGGGCATGTGTAAACGCTGTCAAGGGGCCAAGTGGAGCTGAGAGGAAGAACAGAGAGTGAAGCTGGTGGGAGAAGAGTGGAAGGATGATGATATTCAGTGAGTAACTGATATGTGAGGGGCCCTGACCTAGAGCTTTCTCCTGTTTCTCTACTGAATCTTCACATCAGTGCTGGGAGGTAGGTCATCTTCTCCTGCCACTTTTCAGATGAGGAGACTGATTCTTAGAGAGTTTATATGACCTGCTGAAGGTTACACAGCTCATAAGTTGTGGGACCAAGATTCCAACTTGGGTCTTTTTGAAGAGCCAACAAGGACCTCCTTGCCATTTCCCTACATATCCACTCCCTTCTTTTCCTAGGTTAAGAAAAGGAGAGGGTGGATTGTTCCTCTTTTGCTGATGAAAGTTGGGGGAAGGACAAACTAAAGCACAAAACTAAACTGGCAGAGAAAGTCTGGGGAACCAGAAAGTTTGTATTTCCCCAAATCTTGGAAAACTGTGTGGTCTTCAGGGTAGGAGCTGGAGGGCAGGAAAGGCTGGGTCTGGAACCAATCAGGGGCACTAGAAAGGGAACACCAGGACACTCTTTCTAAAAGCCACTCTACAGCTTCCCTCGCTGGTGAGAAACAGAGTAGCCCTGGCAGAGAAGGGCAAAGGTAAGATCAGCAGCTGAGAAGGCACAACTATGAAACCAAATAAGGCCAAACACCCTCCCCCCGCCCCCCGCACCAGTCACCCCAGGCTCAAACTTAGCATCGTTTAGATCCACGCTGGGGTGTATGATTAGGGTTAGGGGAAAACAGAGGAAGGGGAAGCTAGGCTTAATGAGGAAGACACAGCTGTGCATCCTGGGCATTTGTTTCTTTAAAATGTTTGCTCTGAAAGAATTATCTTCCTTTCCCTGCTTGCTTAGTGTTGTTTAAACATCACTCTTTTAATAAAGAGGTATACTGTGGACCCAAGAGAGATATAAAAACTGTGCTATTCTTTTATCTCAGGCAAACACTGGGATGCCACTACTTGGATCTGCACATTGGGTGGAGCCCAGATCTTTTGGTAGAGTCCCTCACCCCCAGTGGTGCTGATGCAAATGTCCACACTACGCTTCAGGAAATCCTGGCTTGGATGAGTAGCTATGGGAAAGTGCACCTATCACATAGCAATGCCCTGAACAGACTGGGACAGCTCTCCAAGACGTGAGGCTTAGATAACTGTGGGAAAACTGCAGAGGATAAGAAGAAACTTCTGGGCTCCTGGCCACTAAAATAAATTACCTCCAACATACCTCAAACCCACTCCTTACCAGCACTTCATAATCATCTTCTGATTCCTCATGACCCCTCCCAACCTTCTGACTCATTGGGGACCCTCACCTCCCTAATTTTGCTCCCAACTAACTACCTCTCCTGATATTTTTACTAGACTACGGGTTGTAGTCAAGGTTACCAGGATATGTTTAAAACGTGTTTAAAATGCTACAGGGAGGCAACAGAGGGCTCTGCCTGAGTCCACGCTTGCCAAGCAATAGCCTTGCCCTGAGTGCATAAGAGATGACTAGCTTTGCCCTGGGGAGGTCTCCATCTGCACAGAGCAGAGGCCCAGACTCCCAAGTCCCATGGAAAGGAAAAGAAGAGAGAACAAAGAAAGCCAGCTAGCACATCTGCCCCTGCAATGTTGCCCACCTGGGCATTCTCTCCGACGCTAACAAGAGAAATCACCTCCATCTCTTCTTAGGGATGGTCAAGTGATATTCACTAAGTGCTCTGAGCCCGTGAGACCCAGTGGGCCTCTCTGCCCCAGGAGTCTGACAGAAAATCAATCTGTTGTCTCCTTTGCTTTCTGGATATTATGGATGCCCATCAGGTAGGAGTCTGAATCAGATGATCTGCAAAGTCCCTCCTAATACCAACACCTTATAATTCCTTTCAGCCAAGGCTTGAGGGTGCCTTTTTGGCATAAGGCAAGGAGAGATTGACATAAGGTCAGAAAATACAGTTACCTTCCAAATTCCCTTGAAAATAGAGGAGAACTGTAGTATGGTTAATCCAGAATTGGACTTTGTTTTGCATCTGAGAAAACTGAGGCCAGACTGGGAAAGTAACTTACACACAAGGTGACACAGTTGATGGTTGAACTGGCTTGAAACCGAGACTCCTGGCTTCTCATGCTTGTCTCTTTCCACCATTTAGTTCCACCACCCTTGGCTTGACAGCGAATGCCCTGACTTTTGACATCAGCAGCTACCTTACCCTCTTGGGGGTATTTCGTTCCAGCTAATACCCCAAAGAGTCAATATCCTAGCACACACCAGGATGGTTAGGACAGGTGACATGACCACCTGCTGAGTGGCAGGGAGAAACCAGCCCCAGGTTTTACAAGTTGCCATAAATGTATCACAATGTGGGTAATCTATGTGTAGAATCCCGGCTAATAAAAATGATCACTTCACCAAGTATTTTTAGGGGGCTCCCTAGGATGGATTCCCTGGTAGCCCCAGTTATCCCACTTGATCTTCTCCCAGGCAATCCTGATACAACCCTGGGTTGTCACGACTCTTGGAGATGGAGAGCATCTGCAGATACTGTCTGTTTTGGGAGATGGATCCGGGCAAGCTAGACAGGAGCAAGGCAGGACCAGAAATGCCAGCCAGAAGGCTTTTGAAGCACCGAGGCATAAGGCAAACAGTGGGGAAGAGGAAAAAGGAAGGGATGTAGGCAAGAGGTTATAAAAGGCTACTGGATCTGAAGACTAAGATGAGGCAGCCATGGGAGAGAGAAAATGATGAAGAAACTCAAGATGCTAAGTCTTGAGGAAGAGAGGCAATGTACCTTGGGAGAAGAGGCCGAATTTAATTTGAGACATGTTAAACAGGATATTCATAGGGTCAGAGAGCAGAGAGCTAGAGACGAGAGCCTGAATTCTAAAGATGTGAGCAGGGTGGCCACATCCACGGTAGTCCTGGACACTCAGCAATGCACACTGTGCCGGGCGCTCCATGCCTCCAGGCATGTGTGTCTTACCTTCCTAACATTCTGTAAGCATCTTGAGGGCAGAGAACTTGGTATGTCGTTATTCCATGGACATTACCATACACAGCACAGGGCACATAGAAGCACAGAACTAAGCTTCCTCTGGCTACAAACACGAGCTGGGCTGTGCCTGTCAGCGGCAGAGCCCACAAACTGTCTCACCTGCCACATTATTTTTCAAGACAACAGAAGTTAAAGTGGCCCAGGGCAATGGGGCATTGGTCCTACCAGCTGCCCTCTTCTTTTGGGAGGACAATACCAGGTGTCCACAGAGACTGACCAGGCCGAAAAAGAGGCCTTTCTGTGAATTAAATCCTGACACTGTTTTCTCAATTCTGAAGATGGTGACTAGCTCACAGGACCTGAGCCATCCTCCAAACATCTCTTCTGCCAAGGATAATAAGAGTTTAAATCAAGAAAGGAAGAGTTGCTCTGACCAACAAGGGAAAATCCAGGCCTTGTGGGTGAGTCCTTGGCCACAAACCCTTCTACCTTCAATGGAGGCCAAAAACACAGGTTCCTCCTGGGCCAATGTCCAACTCTTGTTTCCAACCATGTAGCCTTCCTATCCCTCCCCAGACTGTGATGCAAAATCCCACTATACGTCTTTCTTTACCTACCCCTGCGGTAAGAATAGCAGGGGTTGCACCTCTCTTTCAAGGCACCTGGTAAGGCCTAAACAGACAAGATGACAGCTAGATGCTGATATAGTCCTCAAACAGGTGTATCCAATTTCTACAATTATTGTCACTTAGGAACATATTTGAGGTAAGGTCTATCTCTTCCCTTTTTGTCTGAAACAGGAGCCAAGCAAGGATGACTAGAGGCAGAGAATGCCTAAGAAACATACAGGCCTCCATTCTCCAGAGGGTACCACAAAGCTCCCCATTATCAGGTGAGATAGGGTTCCCAGTGTGGTTCACTCTATCCCTTCTTTATGTGATAAGGGAGCAAAGCCAAGAACCTGAGCTCTGGAACAGACCTCAGCAACAACATCCTACATTCACACCCAGGACTCTATACCCAGTGCACACCCATTGGAAACCTCCAGCATGCCTACAGGTTACCCCCTTCCTCTCTTTTGTGGGAAAGCTCTCTTCTGGATATACTCCATTGATTGGGGGTCTGGTCAGGTAAGGCCTATTTCTGTAGGGGGAGGGGAACTGGTAGAGACCCGGTACCAAGCCATACGCATGAGGACCTTAGAGGGATCCTCTGTGTGCACCCTTCTCCAGAGAGACAGCTGTGATTCCAGACTTCTGCACACTTTGCCCAGTGGCTTGACACCCTGAGGGTTTAGGAGGGGCCCAGCTGGCTCCAAGTGATGTGGAAGTTTCTGGTAGAGGGGTCCAGGAGAGACAACCCAAACCTAAGCGGAGACTGGCAGCAACTGACAAGCAAGTAAGCCTTATCCTAAAACAGAAAAATATTGTACTCTTTAAAAGTCCCACCTGACTGCTATAGTAAGTCTGCTGGAACATTGGGAACCCCTTGGCAATAATGAATGGTGGGGCATTTTGTACTTCACAGAATCAATAATAAATAAGCTTTATATATATATTCTTCCGAAGTTTCTAGAGAACTTTTATCTCTGCCTGGCTGGGGCTTTCTAAGGCCTTGCCCTGGTCTCTCCAGTTGGCACTGAGATGTGGCCACTTAAAACAATAGGGAACCTTGGCCCCTTCTTTCCTACTGCCCCATTCCCCCAATCACTAGACCAGGAGGCCAAGGCAAAGTCAAATGAAGTAGAGGAAGCTTTGGTGCAATGGTTCATTAACTCCTACATGTCCCTCATCCCCCAAAACTTCAAATCATCCTAAGTGCCACCTCCACAAAGTAGTTCCATCCTCAAAGCCCTAGCGAAAGAGAGCGTCTACTGATTCTGTGTGCTCTTTGTCTAATACATTCCTTTCAGTCTGACACACCCATGTCTGCAATCTAAACATAGGCCACCGCTTAAGCTCTGTTCTCCCAAATTTTATTCTCCTAAATTTACTTTTTCTTCTTTATCAAATGTATTTTGGTCATTATAAAAGCAATGCATGTTCATCATAAAATTTTTGAAAAATACAGTAGACATAGGAAATAAAATGACCTAATGTCTCAATCCCAGTCCTCATAAATTAACAGTATAAATAATATTTTTATGCATTTCCTCCCAGTCGAGTTGCTATGCATTTTTCCCTTTTTTTCCCCCCATTTGGATCAGACAGCCTTATTCCCCAAGTATGTCACTTACTAGTTGTATGACCTTGGACGAGTTATTTACTTAATCTCCTGAAGCCAAATTTCCTGGCTAGAATGACGGCAGCAGTAGAAGCTGATTGTGGCAGCTCTGCTCATACAATAAACTTTCACTGAGATCAATGACCAGGTCAGTCAAGAAGGAAATAGGATTCAACTTCTAAAATTCACATGATACACAACTTTTCTGAAGCACAGCTGTCACATCCCAGGAGGCAGGTCATTCAAAGCATGGAATGGTCTTACTCCGTCACTTCCTGTGGACAGCATGAGCCCACCACTCAGGAGCAGCAATACACGGTGTTGACAGGGTTGAGAATTATCGCAAAGCTATCACTTACTGTGAACCTGCTATATTCTAGGAACTCTGCTAGTCTCTTGGCAATTTTTTCCTCCTGTTCTAAACAAACTTGCCAAACAAACTTCTGATCCCCACCCTACAGATAACTAGGGTAAAAGGCTTGCTCAAGACCTCAGATCTAGAAGGCCCAGGGTTCCGGTCTTCTGTACCCAAATCCCACACTAATGCCTTAAGCAGTGATGTGATTCTTGGCGCATCATTTCTGGCTTATCCATTCAGTACTCAAGCAGAATTTCTTGTTGCATAAGGTAGACTTTCTGGCTATTTTTCTTAAACTTCCTTCTCTGGCCGTTCCGCAAGGGACTAGTATTAGCTAAGTGGACCCATTCTGACCTTCTCTGCTCACAACACTCATGACAGAATAAAATTGAAGACTCGGGGAAATGTGAAACCTTTTGGCCAGCATGCCAAGGTAAGGAGGGGGTTGGGGGTTAGACTGGCTTGATTCAGGAGCTCTGAATGAGGAACCTGAGCTCATTCTTTCCTTGTAATAGATTCTAATTATTCCCGGAACATCATCACCCATTGTTGAATGAATGATACGTCACATCGATCATACAAAATAGACATACTCAAATTATGGATGAGGAAAATAAGTTTCAGAGAAGTTAAGTAACCTACTCAAAGCCATATAGCCAGTCACTTAGTACTAAAGCTGGACTAGCTGAACCCAGGTCTGCCCAACTCCCAAACCCATGCTCTTCCACTCCACCAAGCTGCCTTCCTTACTAAATGTATGGAAATAATGCAAGGTTTTGTGGGGAGGATGCTTAGGACATCCATCAGAACCTTCCTCAGATACCCCAGAAAGATCATTTTATTCAGGAACCCTGATGCTGCTTGCAGTTATTAAACCATCTGCCTGAGAATCCAAATTTTAATTTGTTCTTCACAGGCAGGAATTCCTCAGGAAATATGCAGTTCAAACTTAAGAGAAGGTCAGAAAAACAGAAGTCCTCCTATGATAGACTGTTTACCAACGCTGGCCCCATCAGTCCCTCCTTCATTTATGTGATGCAATTCTGTCTCTCCTTCCATCAAGTGGTAGAGTTAATCTTCCTGCCCCCTGAATCTGTGCTAGTATGAGACTTTCCTAAACCAAAAGAATATAGCAGAAGAGATGCTATGGGACTTCCAGGCCTCATCTTCAAAAGGTCTTACAGCTTCTGCTTCTATTCTCCTAGAACATATCTACCATCATGTGAGGAAACTTAGTCTGGTCTTCTGGTGGACGAGATGCCACAAGATGAACAGAGAGAGGTACCTGGCTGATAACTAGCACCAACTGCCAGACATGCTAGTGAAGCCATCTTAACTATCCAGCCCCAACCAAGCTGTCAAATGACTATAGCCACATGAGTGATCCCAGTTAAGACCAGTGGAAGAACCACCCAGCTGATCCCAACCCAAATGACTGATGCATAGAATTGTAAGAAAATAAACAGTTGTTTTAAGCCCAAAGGCCTGGGTTTTCTGTTACACAGCAAAAGAGAACTGATACATCTTCCCTTTGCCTCTGGGAACACGTCCGTCACCTGCCCCTTTCAGCAATAACCAGCCAATAACTAGTGAGAAATCTTCTTTGGTTCTAAGCAACCCCTGCGTGGGACTGCTCTCAGAAGTTTCTTCCTGATAATCATCTTCATTCTGTATATATTTATGCAGTATATCCTACAAGCCCAGCCCTGTGCTGGCAGGCATAGGGTATTCAAGGATGTATAAATTGAGGACTCTTCCCTCAGTGAACTCATTACAGATATCAATACCCCAAGCCCCCAAACAGTAGCAACACAAAACAAAACGTGAAGTGTACAGTTGAGCTGGGCACCACAGCATGTGTTCATGGTGGACAGAAGTGTGAATAAATGGGCAACATGCAAAAAAGTGGTTTGGGGACCAATCTCCCAAATCACCCTACAGAGGATTACTCCATTGCACAAATCCATCACCTCTGAGAGCAGGGGTGGCATAAAGAATGTGGGACCTGAGAAAGATTGTCAAGTATATTTCAGACAAGGCAGCTGATGTGGCTCATAGCCTGAGACCCTGCAGGCTTCAAGAAACCCCAAGACTGGAGCCAGATAGCATATACAGTTTTAACTGCATAAAGAGGAACCAAGCCCAAGAGTTTCACAAGGGCTCATAAAAATGTGAAAGGTTTAGAGACTTCTTTTACTGATGTACAATTTCTTTGTGTGTGCTCAAGAGGAAAATGTCTTCTCTCATACATCAAGCTGTTGGTCACAGTCAACAAATCCCTGTTGCCTTCTAAAAGAATTCCAAATTCCTTAAGATGATATTTAGGGGCTCTCCATGATCTGGGGCTAAAAATCTGGAATTCTAATCCTGGCACTGCCATTTATTCACCCTGGGAAGGATAGTCCACATCTCTGAGTCTGTTCTTAATACTAGGATTTTACATGCATAGGTCAGAGGGATGTTATGAGAAGTAAAAAGACATAATAAAGTGCCCAGTATTGTCCCTGATACACAGTGGATGTTGACTAACTGTAAAGTTCCTTCCCAGTGGTTCAACACCCTCCATCACACTCGGAGAAGACAGATCTCTTCAGAAAAGTTTGTGAGATGCCAGGGAGGAGGTAAAGTTTCCTTGGTATAAAGGCATCTTGAAGTTAGATATGGTGAAAAGGGACCAGAGTGATGGACTAGGTCTCTGTGTCATTTCTTTGTTTGTTCTTACTGCATATCCCAAGTACATCTTCAGAGCAGTCAGGTATCTAAGGCTTCGCCAAGGTATTTTCTGAGAAGGGAACTTAGATATGCTCATGTTTGAGTTTTACCCAAGCCAATCCTACTCCTGACCCCACACTTCATACCCAACAATGGGCATTTGCCTCTTGTACTCAGAACACTGATCCCACATTGGGACTGTTCTTACCTCCTTCTCCCATTTCTTCAGTGGAAAGAGCTCTCTAACCTTCATTTCCCTAGTGCCACTCCAGCAAGACACCACTCCCACATCCAGGCCAACTGAGAGTCCCAGAGATAATCACCCCCCACCTCTTCCCCTACCTGCTCCCCTCTTGATAGGAAAGGCAGCACACTGTTGGTAATAACTCCTCCCCTGTCTTTCTACAAATATACATTCATATTCTATAGTAAAACAAGACACCGAACAGAACTAAATTTCCATCAGAGATGGGGGGGTGGAGCAAGATGGCGGAGGAGTAGGAGACCTGGATTTCGTCTCCTCTCAGGAATTCAGCTGGATAGGGATCAAACCATTCTGAACACCTACAAACTCAACAGGAGATCGAAGAAAAGAAGAGCAACAACTCTCTCATCAGAAAAGCGACCACTTTCTGGAAGGTAGGACGTGCGGAGAAGTGAATCCGGGGCGATATTCGGGAGGATAGACGGCGGGGGAGGGGCCTCCGTCGGCCGCTTCTGGCAAGTGATAGAGCCGCGGAGCACAAAATCGGAACTTTTAAAAGTCTGCTCCGCTGAGGGACGTCACTCTGGTGGCTAAGCGGGGGGTGGAACCCTCCGGGACAGTGTGGTCTCAGGACCCTCGGGGTCACAGAAAGACGGGGGTGCCTGAGTGTGGCAGAGCTCCCAGGTAACGGAGCAGGGAAGCCGGCTGCAGAGGCGGAGCCCAGGCGCGGGCTCTCAGCTCGGGGCTGCCATAAACCGTGATCCGCGGCCCAGTCGGGCCCCTGCTCCTCCAGCAGGGACCCAACAAGCGGCAGATCCGAGGAGACTCACCTTCCTCCCCCGGGAGGAGCGGCGCGGGAGTGCACCGCAGGGATCTGCTGGGTTTGGAGGCTCTACAGGGGGTCGGGTGCCAGAGATAGAAACGCTGGGTCACAGGCCGGGTGAGCACGGAGTGCGGCTGGAGACCGGGGAGACGGGAGTGACTGACGGCTTTTCTCTGGGGACTCGCTGAGGAGCGGGGCCCCGAGTTCTTGGCTCCTCTGGGGCGGAGATTGGGAGGCCGCCATTTTCACTCTCCGCCTCCAAAGCTGTACGGAAAGCTCGCAGGGAACAAAAGCCCCGGAGAGCAAACCCGAGCAGATGACTTAGCCGGGAGGGGGCAAGGGCGGGGCAATTCCGCCTCCGGCAGAGACATTTGGAAACCACGGCAACAGGCCCCTCCCCAGAAGATCAGCGAGAACAGCCAGCCAAGACCAAGTTTACCCATCAATGAGAACGGCAGAATGCCAGCGCTAGGGGAATACTGCACATAGAATTCATGGCTTTTTACCATGATTCTTTAGTCTTTCAAAGTTAATTTTTTTTAACTGTTTTGTTTTTTTTTTTTTTTAATTTTTCTTTCTCCCTTTTTCAACCAACATCTTATCAATCCCTTTTTTTAAAAAAACATTTTTATTTTTCATTTTTAGAGTCATATTCTATCCCTTCATAGTAGTTACCCGTATTTTTGGCATATATATATAAGTTGTTCTCTCTTTAAAATTTTGAGATAGTTTCTTCTAACAGATTAAAATATACCCTAAATCTCTAGTATATGGTTTTTTCTACTCCCCTGCCTGATCACATTCTCTCCCTTTTTTTTCTTTTTTCTTTTTTAAATCCTCTTCTTTCTTTTTTCAAACAACTTATCAATTCCTTTTATAAAATTTTTTATAATTTCCATCTTTACACTCATATTCCATCCCTTCATCATATCAACCCTTATTTTTGTACATATATAAGTTTTTCTTTCTTTAAAATTTTGGGAGGCACTTTCTTCTAAAAGACCAAAATACACCCCAAATCTAGTGTGTGGCACTGATCTATATACCAGCCTGATCATATTTGATCACATTCTGGTTTTTTTTGTTGTTGTTGTTGTTTTGTTTTGTTTGTTTTTATCTTTATCTTTTTCTTTTTTCTTTTTCTTTTTTCTCTCTTTCCGTTTCTTTTTCCACTGCTTCAGGTCTTTTCTGATTTCTTTAGAGTATATTTTCTGGGGACGTGGTTACTCTGCTAGCATTTTGTTCTCTTATTAATCTATTCTCCTCTGCACAAAATGACAAGACGGAAAAAATCACCTCAACAAAAAGAACAAGAGGTAGTACCGACTGCCAGGGACCTACTCAATACGGACATTAGTACGATGTCAGATCTAGAGTTCAGAATCATCACTTTAAAGATACTAGCTGGGCTTGAAAAAAATATGGAAGTTATTAGAGAAACCCTTTCTGGAGAAGTAAAAGAGCTAAAATCTAACCAAGTAGAAATCAAAAAGGCTATTAATGAGGTGCAATCAAAAATGGGGGTGCTAACTGCTAGGATAAATGAGGCAGAAGAGAGAATCAGTAATACAGAAGACCAAATGATGGAAAATAAAGAAGCTGAGAAAAAGAGACATAAACAACTACTGGATCACGAGGGCAGAATTCGAGAGATAAGCGATACCATAAGACAAAACAACATTAGAATAATTGGGATCCCAGAAGAAGGAGAGAGAGGGGCAGAAGGTATAATGGAGCAAATTATAGCAGAGAACTTCCCTAATTTGGGGAAGGAAACAGGCATCAAAATCCAGGAAGCACAGAGAACCCCCCTCAAAATCAATAAAAATAGGTCAACACCCCGACATCTAATAGTAAAACTTACGAGTCTCATAGACAAAGAGAAAATCCTGAGAGCAGCTCGGGAGAAGAGATATGTAACCTACAATGGTAGAAACATTAGATTGGCAACAGACCTATCCACAGAGACCTGGCAGGCTAGAAAGGACTGGCAGGATATATTCAGAGCACTAAATGAGAAAAATATGCAGCCAAGAATACTCTATCCAGCTAGGCTGTCATTGAAAATTGAAGGAGAGATAAAAAGCTTCCAGGACAAACAAAAACTAAAGGAATTTGCAAACACAAAACCAGCCCTACAAGAAATCTTGAAAGGGGTCCTCTAAGCAAAGAGAGACCCTAAAAGCAACATAGACCAGAAAGGAACACAGACAATATACGGTAACAGTCACCTTACAAGCAATACAATGCACTAAATTCCTATCTTTCAATAGTTACCCTGAATGTAAATGGGCTAAATGCCCCAATCAAAAGACACAGGCTATCAGACTGAATTAAAAAACAAGACCCATCGATATGCTGTCTGCAAGAGACTCATTTTAGAACCAAAGACACCCCCAGATTGAAAGTGAGGGGGTGGAAAACCATTTACCATGCTAATGAACACCAAAAGAAAGCTGGGGTGGCAATCCTTATATCAGACAAATTAGATTTTAAACCAAAGACTGTAATAAGAGATGAGGAAGGACATTATATCCTACTTAAAGGGTCTATCCAACAAGAAGATCTAACAATTGTAAATATCTATGCCCCTAACATGGGAGCAGCCAATTATATAAGGCAATTAATAACAAAAACAAAGAAACACATTGACAACAATACAATAATAGTGGGGGACTTTAACACCCCCCTCACGGAAATGGACAGATCTTCTAAGCAAAAGATCAACAAGGAAGTAAAGACTTTAAATGACACACTGGACCAAATGGACTTCACAGACATATTCAGAACATTCCCTCCCAAAGCAACAGAATACACATTCTTCTCTAGTCCCCATAGAACATTCTCCAGAATAGATCACATCCTAGGTCATAAATCAGGTCTCAACCGGTACCAAAAGATTGGGATCATTCCCTGCCTATTTTCAGACCACAATGCTTTGAAACTAGAACTCAATCACAAGAGGAAAGTCAGAAAGAACTCAAATACATGGAGGCTAAAGAGCATCCTACTGAAGAATGAATGGGTCAACCAGGAAATTAAAGAAGAATTTAAAAAATACATGGAAACCAATGAAAATGAAAACACAACTATTCAAAATCTTTGGGATGCAGCAAAGGCAGTCCTAAGAGGAAAGTATATAGCAATACAAGCCTTTCTCAAGAAACAAGAAAGGTCTCAAGTACACAACCTAACCCTCCACCTAAAGGAGCTGGAGAAAGAACAGCAAATAAAGCCTAAACCCAGCAGGAGAAGAGAAATAATAAAGATCAGAGCAGAAATCAATGAAATAGAAACTAAAAGAACAGTAGAACAGATCAACGAAACTAGGAGCTGGTTCTTTGAAAGAATTAACAAGATTGATAAAGCCCTGGCCAGACTTATCAAAAAGAAAAGAGAAATGACCCAAATCAACAAAATCATGAATGAAAGAGGAGAGATCACAACCAACACCAAAGAAATACAAACAATTATAAGAACATATTATGAGCAACTCTATGCCAGCAAATTAGATAACCTGGAAGAAATGGATGCACTCCTAGAGATGTATCAACTACCAAAACTGAACCGGGAAGAAATAGAAAACCTGAACAGACCTATAACCACTAAGGAAATTGAAGCAGTCATCAAAAATCTCCCAAAAAACAAAAGCCCAGGGCCAGATGGCTTCCCAGGGGAATTCTACCAAACATTTCAAGAAGAATTAATACCTATTCTTCTGAAACTGTTCCAAAAAATAGAAGTGGAAGGAAAACTTCCAAACTCATTTTATGAGGCCAGCATTACCTTGATCCCAAAACCAGACAAAGACCCCATCAAAAAGGAGAATTACAGACCAATATCCCTGATGAACATGGATGCAAAAATTCTCACCAAAATATTAGCCAATAGGATCCAACAGTACATTAAAAGGATTATTCACCACGACCAAGTGGGATTTATCCCTGGGCTGCAAGGTTGGTTCAACATCCGCAAATCAATCAATGTGATACGATACATTAACAAAAGAAAGAACAAGAATCATATGATCCTCTCAATAGATGCAGAAAAAGCATTTGACAAAGTACAGCATCCTTTCTTGATCAAAACTCTTCAGAGTATAGGCATAGAGGGTACATACCTCAATATCATAAAAGCCATCTATGAAAAACCTACAGCGAATATCATTCTCAATGGGGAAAAACTGAGAGCTTTCCCCCTAAGGTCAGGAACGCGGCAGGGATGGATGTCCACTATCACTGCTGCTACTGAACATAGTATTGGAAGTCCTACCCACAGCAATCAGACAACAAAAAGAAATAAAAGGCATCCAAATTAGTAAAGAAGAAGTCAAACTCTCACTCTTTGCAGATGATATGATACTTTATGTGGAAAACCCAAAAGACTCCACCCCAAAACTGCTAGAACTCATACAGGAATTCAGTAAAGTGGCAGGATATAAAATCAATGCACAGAAATCAGTGGCATTCCTATACACCAACAACAAGACAGAAGAAAGAGAAATTAAGGAGTCAATCCCATTTACAATTGCACCCAAAACCATAAGATACCTAGGAATAAAATCTAACCAAAGAGACAAAGGATCTGTACTCAGAAAACTATACAATACTCATGAAAGAAATTGAGGAAGACACAAAGAAATGGAAAAACGTTCCATGCTCATGGATTGGAAGAACAAATATTGTGAAGATGTCAATGCTACCTAGAGCAATCTACACATTCAATGCAATCCCCATCAAAATACCATCCACTTTTTTCAAAGAAATGGAACAAATAATCCTAAAATTTGTACGGAACCAGAAAAGACCGCGAATAGCCAGAGGAATGTTGAAAAAGAAAAGCAAAGCTGGTGGCATCACAATTCCGGACTTCCAGCTCTATTACAAAGCTGTCATCATCAAGACAGTATGGTACTGGCACAAAAACAGACACAAAGATCAATGGAACAGAATAGAGAGCCCAGAAATGGACCCTCAACTCTATGGTCAACTAATCTTCGACAAAGCAGGAAAGAATGTCCAATGGAAAAAAGACAGTCTCTTCAACAAATGGTGTTGGGAAAATTGGATAGCCACATGCAAAAGAATGAAACTGGACCCTTTCCTTACACCACACACAAAAATAGACTCCAAATGGTTGAAAGACCTAAATGTGAGACAGGAGCCCATCAAAATCCTAAAGGAGAACACAGGCAGCAACCTCTTTGACCTCAGCCGAAGCAACTTCTTCCTAGAAACATCGCCAAAGGCAAGGGAAGCAAGGGCAAAAATGAACTATTGGGACTTCATCAAGATAAAAACTTTTGCAAAGCAAAGGAAACAGTCAACAAAACCAAAAGACAACCGACAGAATGGGAGAGGATATTTGCAAATGACATATCAGATAAAGGGCTAGTATCCAAAATCTGTAAAGAACTCATCAAACTCAACACCCAAAGAACAAAGAATCCAATCAAGAAATGGGCAGAAGACATGAACAGACATTTTTCCAAAGAAGACATCCAAATGGCCAACAGACACATGAAAAAGTGCTCAATATCGCTCGGCATCAGGGAAATCCAAATCAAAACCTCAATGAGATACCACCTCACACCAGTCAGAATGGCTAAAATTAACAAGTCAGGAAACGACAGATGTTGGCGGGGATGTGGAGAAAGGGGAACCCTCCTACACTGTTGGTGGGAATGCAAGCTGGTGCAGCCACTCTGGAAAACAGTATGGAGGTTCCTCAAAAAGTTGAAAATAGAGCTACCATACGATTCAGCAATTGCACTACTGGGTATTTACCCCAAAGATACAAATGTAGGGATCCGAAGGGGTACATGCACCCCGATGTTTATAGCAGCAATGTCCACAATAGCCAAACTGTGGAAAGAGCCAAGATGTCCATCGACAGATGAATGGATAAAGAAGATGTGGTATATATACACAATGGAATATTATGCAGCCATCAAAAGGAATGAGATCTTGCCATTTGCAACGACGTGGATGGAACAGGAGGGTATTATGTTGAGTGAAATAAGTCAAACAGAGAAAGACATGTATCATATGACCTCACTGATATGAGGAATTCTTAATCTCAGGAAACAAACTGAGGGTTGCTGGAGTGGGGGGTGGGGTGGGAGGGATGGGGTGCCTGGGTGATAGACACTGGGGAGGGTATGTGCTCTGGTAAGCGCTGTGAATTGTGCAAGACGGTTGAATCTCAGATCTGTACCTCTGAAACAAATAATGCAATATATGTTAAGAAAGAAAAAGAAGAAGGTAGCAGGAGGGGAAGAATGAAGCAGGGGAAATCGGAGGGGTAGACAAACCATGAGAGACGATGGACTCTGAAAAACAAACTGAGGGTTCTAGAGGGGAGGGGGGTGGGAGGATGGGTTAACCCAGTAATGGGTATTGAAGAGGGCACATTCTGCATGGAGCACTGGGTGTTATGCACAAAAAATGAATCATGGAACACTACATCTAAAACTAATGATGTAATGTATGGGGATTAACAAGAATAAAAAAAATTTCCATAAGAGATCAATCAATACCATTGACTAGAGCAGGATTTCACTGAATGTGAGGCACCAGGGAGCCATGGAGATCCTCCTCCCCTCCCCACAAAAGTACACATGCTGCCCCTCTGTCAGTCTCTGGAATTTCACTGCAGGAGTAGTTGTAGATTGTCTACAAGTATCAGCCCCTGTCTAACTATAGCCCACAGCTGGAGAGAAGCTATGGCTGCTAAAACATCAACCACTGACTCGGGATTAAAGAGATATAGGCTCCTTCATAACTCATCCTATAGGGAGGACCAGTAAGCCAAACCCACCCCTATCCCTACCTTATCAATTGTAAAGGGTAGTGATTCCCAATTCCCATAGTTGTTTAGTTGTTCCATCACTCCCATCCAAATCATAGTTCTGACCCCTCATAAAGAGAGTGGAAATAATTTGTTAAGTGACTCAATGTGTCAAGCCTTCTGCTTGGTCCTTTATACATCACTCATTCCTACAACATCTCTGTGAGTGAGGCATTATTATTTCCATTCTACATATGAGTAGACTGAGGCTAATGGAGCCCAAAGATAATAAGTCAATAAATAAAATCTGAATCAAGGCCCATGTAGCTCATAGCCTATGACTATACACCCAAGAGTCAACATGTAGAGTTGTACTCTCTTATTATGTATTCTAAATACACCGGCCTTTGTTTGGGAGTTTGTGCCTTTATCACTGGTTTCCTACAGCTCCAGCACAGTGTCATGTGCTTGGAGGTAGTGTTCACAATGGCAACAGATGAAGTTACCTTCCAAATCCTTCCCAGAGTCCTCTTCCATCAGAGGCCCATGAAACCTAACCTAAACAGAGGGCATGTGAATGTAGTCACCACATTCATCAAAAGTAATGCCTTTTATACAACAGTTAACATACTATGTTGTCATGACAGGATGTAATGAGTTAAAACCAAGATGAAAAGACATGAGAGGAAGGAGAGGGAAGACATGAGAGAGGGTAGACAAAGAGTCACCTTTTCTGTGAGCTCCCTCTTCACCTGGGAAAGAAGGTAGCACCACTAATCCTCTCCCTAGGTAGAGGGCTTCCCCTAGTTTTTGAACCTGGCTGAGCCCCTCATTCAGGCCCACCTCATGACCTCTCATAAAGGGAGGTCACCACCACCTGGGGGCTCCCTTAAAGCCAACACAAACACAACTCTCCCTAGCAGAAATCAGCTCTCCATGCTCTTTCCTGAACTCTCCCACATTGTCTAACTGAGGTTCCCAGAGCTTGGACCAGGTGGAGATTCTGTTGCCAATGGCAACCAAAACCTACTGCTTCAAATCCATCTTCACTCTGCTTGGGCTGGAGGGATGGAAGTCAAGGAGGAGCCAGGACCAAGCTGCCTTTGTGTCTAATACGTTCACTTCACAATCGTCATGCCTTATACTCATGTAAGTCTTCAGCTTTTTAAAAGGCTTTCCGGTAGCATCTCATCATCTCTTAATCTGGCAGACAGGAACTCTGCAGTTGTTTTGTCCCTCTGCACCAGCTCAGCACCTTTGCAGACCAAAGACTTTCAGCAGAGGAAGAGCAGAAATATGAACTTCCCAATACAAAGCCACAGAATCACTCAGCCTTGCAAATGGATAGGGTCTTAGCAGCTCTCTAACTAGACTTCTCTCATCCTCAGCAGGGGTTCCCTGTAAACCAGCACTGTCCAAGAGAACTTTCTATGATGATGGAAATGAACAGATTTGTTCTGTCCAATACAGACCTCACTCGCTAGTCACATGTGGCTACTGATCACTTGAAATGAAGCTAATGCAATGGAGAAGCTGAATTTTTAATTTTATTTTAATTTTAACAAATTTTAACTTTAATATCCACATGTGGGTAGTGGCTACTGTATGGGACAATGCGGCTCTGCAGCATCCCAACCAGACCTCACCGCAACGGTAATTTATGACCTCAATTTGCCACATGGTATTCTGCAGACCAAAAAGCATCATGGAATTTTACACAGAGGATAACAGCCATGTGTGCTGAAAGAACCACCAGATGAAAAGGCTAACTGGATTACCCTTTACCTATAGTTTGGATATTGATCACTTCAGTAACAAAATGCTTACATATTCTTACAGACTGAGCAGGTTAGAAACAGAGGAAACACTAAAGACTATCTAGCTCAACCCCTCATTTGATCCATGGGAAAACAGACATGCTATACCTTTCTTCTCAGACTATACTTGACTCCTGTTTTCTAGGGAGTCCTGTGTGGCTCCACACTTGCTCCTAAAGATTGTGACAACCTGCCCAGATATTCTGTATGCCAGGTTAGGTATGCCAGGGTAAGAGCCAAACTGGAGAGAAGAGATTACAATTACCACCATCACCATCAGCGACCAGGATCTCCTCCTCAATGATTTCATAAGGGACCTAGAAGTCAGGGTAAACTGCAGGTAAAGGGCTAAGGGGAGCTCTGGGCCCAGACTCTGGATGCAAAGCCCAGTGGTTCCTCTCTCATTACTGCCCATTCTCCACCTTCACTTGTCCAATCACCTATTTGGAAAGCCCCTGATTTGAATGTTCAGAAAAAAACTGTTTTCCTCTCATCTTGGCTCAGAGCAGTGGTTTCAGTTTAAATTTGGGGCTTCTAGGCAAAATTGGCTCCCCGAGCAATCTCTTTCCTTTGTTATTTGCTTTGTTATTTGCTAGAGAGGGGGAGCCCCCACTGGTGTGGGTACTAGAAATGAAGATTATGAAGTTATGGACAGAATTTAATTTTCTTATAAAAAGAAAAATATATCCTTTTCTGTTTTTTTTTTTTAAACTGGATGTTAATAACGCAGATGCATGTCAGACTAATTTTTACTAGTGTTATTTAAAGATGTTTGATCATACTGTTAAGGAGAAATGTCTATGACATGTAAACATTTATTCATCAAACACTTATTGACACCTTCTTTCTAGTCATAGGCATAGCATTATCTTATAGAAGAGACAAATAGCATATCTTATAGAAGAGACAAATAGCATTCATCCATTCAATATTTATTGAGTCCCTACTAGACAGAGAAAGTTCCTATCTTCATAGAACTTATGTTCCAGTAATAGGAGTTTTTCAGTACTCATGTGTACAAAATAAAATTATCATTTCAGATAGTATAAGTCCTAAAAGGCCATAAAAACGGTAGGATAGAGAGTGAAGAGTGGGATGGGGTGTGTTACTTGAGCTATGGTGGTCAGGAAAGGCCACTATAAGGAAGTGACATTTGAGCTAAAGTCTGAATATTGGGAAGGAGTCAAATGAAAGGATGAGAGAGGTCCCAGGTCGAAGGAACAACATTGCAAAAGCCCTGGGATGAGAGCAAGCTCAACATGTTTTAGGAACAGAACACTGGTAAGGCTGGAGTGAAGTGAACAAGTGGGAAGTGTTTCAGAGAAGAGGTCTGAGAAAGAGGAAGGTTCAGATTACATAGAGCCTTATAGGTAAGGTAAAAGGTGTGGATGTTATTCCTAGAATAATGAGAAGCCACTCGGGAGTTTTAAACATGAGAGAGAGATGATCAGATTTATGAATACAAATACATACAATTATGGATAAAATATTTACAATATAGGAAGATGACTACAAAGCAGGCCATTACAAAAGTATTATAGGAACTATGTTAACAAAGAAACCTGCAGGAAAGAATAGGCAGGCCTCATGGAGTGATGGCATTCCAGGCCATCAGAGCAGGTGCAAAGGTACGGAAATGTGAAACAACACTGTGAACATGATGGCATGCTGGAGGGGACCACAGGTGGTCAGTCAGCATAGAGGCCAATAGGTGTGAGTCACCCCTGGGAGATCTTAGACACCAGCCCCAGAAATTGAAATTATTTTGCAGGCCACTGGTTCTTAACTTGACTCTTAAAATACTGGTATCGGGCCCCACACCAGACCAATTAGATCAGAAATTCTGAGGTGGGAGGGCAGGCACCGGTATATTTAAAAGCTCTCTGGGTGATGTTAATGCATAGCCAGGGTTGAGAACCATGCTGTAGGTGATGATTGAGGGGCCCTGCAGGGTTTGAGACAAGCGGTAACAATTATTTATTTTCCATTACAAATTTGTTTTTCTAAAGATTATATTTTAGAATACGGTGGTTTTAAAGTATAATATATTCAAGCAATGATGACAAATTAATTACCTACATTTGCATTTAAAAGTGCTGAACATTGTCACAAATGGAGTCACCAAGTTTCCCTTCCTCCTGAACTCTGGCTCTTATGACAGTTTATGAGAAACATAGAAACTTCCAGACAGAGGAAACCATGCACAGTACAGAGTTGGTGGATTTTAGAGCCAGAAGGGCACTCCCAAGAGCCCCTTTACTTTATAGATATAAAAAGAGAGGCCCAGAGAGGTGCCCAGGGTTAGCAGCAAGGACAGAACTAGAACCCAAGCTGTTTCTACCTCGCCATGCTGCCGCTTGTTTATTACTCAAGAAAAGCCATCCTAATTTCTGGACTTGACATCTTTGACAATATTAAGTAGATCATGAAAGAGCACTTAATTTTAGAAAAGAAATGTAAAAGAGGAAAAGGATGGGGGGAAAAAAAAGGCCAAACTAATTAAATATAGTTTTGGGCACATACAACTTTATTTTTCAGGTTATCCGCTTAGTTTATGACTGCTAAAGTTACTGCTTCTTTTCATGCTTGTTTTTGCTATTTCCATAGGCTTCCGTAAACTGAGAATTTGTTCAAAGTAATACAGGTTTTCTACAGGTTAATGATTCTTGTTCAGGGCACATTATTTCAAGACGTAGACCCACATTTTTCTCCAGCCTCTGGAAGAGAGAAGGGTTTGGAGCAAGAGACATAGAAGACTGGGTCCTTTCCCCATGCGGCAGGATGCATTTCAGGACAGAATCCCTGGCTCTGTTAGAACCAAACACTTGAGCATCGTTTGAATCTATTTTTGAAATACCATTCCAGCCCTGAAAGGTGAACTACACTGTACATTTTAAAGGTGCGTCAAGCAAACGCAGTAGCAGCGCTAGCTACATTTATACCGCCACCTTCAAGCTCCAGACCCAAGATTCACGCAGCAGCAGTGACCAACCACGTGGTTCTTCTCCATTTCTTGATGAAGTCTTTCATTTTACTTTCCTCTGGACAAGGTGGAGGAAGTGCACTGAGATTTTAAATGCCAGCTGAGTTTATCTGAAACAGAGGTAAAGGATGTCTCAGCCAAGGGCACTGTCCAATCTGGATGCAGCGATAGCCATAGAAACTGACATTGTGCATTTAAGTGCGTGAGTTCTGCAGTGATTCCAAAAGATAGTGCTTCTTGCTACTCACAACGACCAAAGAAGAGATCGGGTTCAAGCTGGGCTGTGTGTCAGCTATGAAAGCTATGACCATCCCCAGCAGAGGTAGACATTGCAATTGAGTCAACAGAAAGAGTGGCTTAGCCAAGGCTTGGTCATGCAAAGATGGAAGCAAATCCTTAGTAAAAATCAGTCAAGTAGCCCAGGAGCAAGACTACATACAGATGAGCTCAGGAGGAGGAGCACAGAGCTTGGAAGTTGGCTCGGAGCAAGCCTGTGGGTGAACTATGTGAGGTCCACGGTAAGGGCTACCCAGCCCAAGGGTGGTCACTTCTGACTTTAAAGGGACCGAGCTCAAGACAGCCAACAGTATGCTTTCTTCAGCCAGAAATCCTCTGAAATTGTCTCCGCATCTTCTCAGGATATACCCAGAATTCTACCACTGTCCAGAATAGAGGGAAGGGTGCCTAGAACTCGGTCTCTCTTTGTGAACTGTGAAACTACACTTTATAGTCCTTTAAGATCTTTAGATATTACTTTCATGAATAACTCAGGTGTTTTGTTTTAAACTCCCAAAAGGACATCAATACTCTACATGATCTAGCTTTTTCTACAGCCTCTCAGAGGCTTTTATAGACTTATCCAATGTTTTTGATCCCTCAGTAAAGGTCCTAAGATAGTTCTATGTCCTGTTGTAATGTTTATACCTTTCTTCTTCTACTTTTATATTGTTTCTTTTTACTTCTTATGCAACTCCAATTCTAAAGCCTTTTACGTGTCTTAGAAACTATTTTTCGCTCCTATTTTCTGGAGTGCATTCAGCTTATAAACACCTATAAAAACACCAATAAAAATATATTTTAATGTCATGAACAGATTTAGGCTATAGGACGCACATTCTAATGCAGCATTAGGTGAGGACATTTTTCTCCATACTGCTTTTATATCACTTGCAAGGTGATTGTCAAAACAAATACTTTACCACTCTTCTCTGTAAGACTTCATATATTCCATGCTTGGCGGTTCCTCTCTATTTTTAATGCATCTGGAAACACAAAAGATGATTCAAGTGTCACTATCAGGGAATTCCTGGTTCTTTCCCTCTGTGTGAATGATCAAGCACCCATTGATCGGCAAGTCCTGCAGTAGCTGCTTACTCCTCCTGGATGCTTCCATTGCCCGCTCACATCCTCCCTCTGAAGAGGTTTGCCAGGAATATCTTCTGGGGCCAGCGCTGGAGTGCCCATGTAACCTTCTGGCCTACATCCACTCTCAGGCACTCATACCAATGTGCCAGGAAAACACAAGAGCTTTTTTTTTTTTTTTTTTTTTATGCATGTATTTTTCTGTCCTTCTCATCTTCAAATGTCATCTTATCTGTGCCATGTTTTAACTAGAGCTAAGGGGATTGTGGGTGGCTTGCATTTGTTCCCTGTGTGGTTCTGGTGAGGATGCTGTAGTTTCGGACAGAGCAGCAACAGGAAGTAGAGATTTGGAGTGCTAGAAGGGGGTACTCAGCCATTCTCATCTCCTTTAGACACCCTTATGTCCAGTAAAGGTATTTGGAAGTCAAGCTGCTTCTTCTTTGGAATAACCTGCAGTGAGGGAGGTCTTCAGGTGCAGGAAGGAGGTTCCATTTTGCTAAGGAGAAAAAGACAAAACTGTAGTTGGTGCTTCTCTAGTTTCCAGGCAATCTTCTCCATCCTCTATCACTCTAATAATAGCCCCTTCAGAGGGCACTAGGCAGTATTCCAGCTCTGAAGGCCCCACCTCAGGAGTAAGATTGGGTGTTTGATTTTGCCTTAGAGCATGGGTTTACAAGAATTCAAATATAATTTACATACATTATGGAAATATGCCACTGGAGCTAAAGCAGACTATAATAATCAGAGTTCAGATGAATTGAAACGCTTACCTTTCAGAGGGGAGACATCTCTTTTTTCTTTGTGAATCTCAAAGTGAAGGGCCACAAGGGGCTGATTTCCAACTTCCTTCCAACTCCTACACCTTCACACTGGCTCCTACTCCTGCCACGCAAGGCAGTGAGCTTCTTGTTTTATAATCTCCACAGGCTCCAGCGAGAGTCCACTCCACCCAGACTTTTAAGGCCTAGTTAGGAGGACTGGCACTTGTCCTCCAACCTGTGGAGCAAAATTCAACAAGAAGAAGCCCACAAGGAAGGCACGGATTTTCCCTATCCCCAGCCCCCTCTCAGGACAGCGGCCGCCTGCCTTGAAGGCAGAAGTACGTGCAGCCGTTCCATCTGAGAGCCCTGCCTGGCTCTGTGCATGCCTCAGAATCATCAGGCACCATGGACACGTCTACATTAGACAGTGTTCTGCATCACTTTCGGAGAGAACTTGGAGCAGGCGCAATACAGGTTTCCATATTTGAACATGAAAATGTAAGCATTTTATTTTGTGCTAAAATGAAACAACTTCTCAATCCAGAAGATGTCCATCTTTCAGCCACTTTCTGAATTATTCTCTGGGCCGTCAGCCTATGGGGGACTCCTCAGAAACTGAGAGGCCATCGAGCAGTATTTATGCCTGTGGTTTTGATCTTCGGAAGCAGCTCAGAGCTAGGAAGAGGAGAAAATTGGGAGGTAATCCTAGAAGGCTTTGATGTGGAAGCCCACAGGCCTGCAGAATGAAATGTTCTGGGAGGTGTGCAAATAGTTCTGGCTTCCGGGAGCAAAGTCTGGGCCAGAGGACCAGGGTCTGTGATGGCATGGGATATTTTTGGTCAAGTGCCTGAAGCCACATGGGACTCCCATGTTTCGGTGCTGCAGCTGTAAACCCACTTGCACCCTGACCTCCTGGGATAAAGAGTAAATTGGGTACCAAAGGGAAGAAGAAAGAGGAAAGAATAGTGCTGAGGTGGGGGTATGCCCTACTTGGGGCAGAGGTAGAGCCAGATCCCATGTTATTAAGTACAGTTTACGGATCATCCCAATTCCAATTGTTGCGATCTAATTTACCCACTCCCATGGGAATTTCTAGAGCCATCCAAAAGTAATAACCATAATCCATTGTGTTAATTGAGTCCTGGTAAACAGGGCTAATTCCTCATAATGACTGTAAATATGAGCATTCATCACAAAGTGCAATAATTGCCCTATAACACCCAGAGTGACAGATTTACTTGAATGTCAGCTTTGTCCAGTATTTGCATCGCTGTTTTTTGTGGGGAGGTGCTTGTGATTTTTCTATGTGTTTGGTAAAATATACACAACACAAAATTTAGCATTTTAACTACTTTTAAGTGTACATACAGTTCAGCGGCATTAAGTACATTTACGTTGTTGTACAACCATCACCATCATCCATATCCAGAACCTTCTGGTATCATCTCATACTGAAAACTGCATTATTTTTCACACAGGGTGTGAGCCACCCCAGACCTCAAAGCACAAGGAATTTGCCTGTCTTCCTGTTCAGTCCTGGGGAGACTATTATATAGCATTTTAAGGTTTACAAAGTGTTCTTCTTCAATGCACACATCAACTTATACGCCTTCTGCAAAAGGGAGAAGAGCAAGTTTCTGAGAGGGGGACGGACTTGCTCAAATAGAACAGTGACAATAGATGGAAATGGGCTAGGCGTCCCATGCACATCCCATTGCACCTCATCACCTCTAACACTGAGGAGGAAGAGAAGGGTCCACGGAAGTAGCACCTACAAACATCCTGTAAGGGCAGAGCTGTTTCTTGTCCCACCCTCTACTTTATGGGGTTCTCACTGCTTTGAGGACAGAGAGCCAGAGCTGCCTAGGGTCCCAGAAAGAGAAGGCAGTCTCATACACGGCACTCCTTAGGAAAGCCAACTTGGGTAGTTTAGCACTTTCTCTCTCTTCTCCTTCTTCCCTTGCATCAAAACAAACCCACACCCCATCCACTTTTTCACAAGGTTACCATAATACAACCCTCCCCATGCCCTCTTCCTAGCAAACACCTCCCTTATTCCTGATGATCATTTTAACCAAATTTCTCCTGCATAAAAATTGGAAGCAACCAACAGACCTGCCTGGTGTGATTTCTCCTTCCTATACCTCATAGGGATGGCTCTGCCCATGACTGGACTCCACTGTATTGATTTCCTAGGGCTACCAAAACAAAATATCACAAACTAAATGGCTTAAAACAAAAGAGAAAAGAAAAACAAAGAAAACAAAGAAAACAAACAAAACCAAAAAAAAAAAAAAAAGACAAAAAACCAGAAATGTATTCTCTCACAGTTCAGGCCAGAAGTCCAAAATCAAGGTGTCAGCAGTGCCATGCTCCCACCTAAGGCTCTAGGGAAGAATCCTTGCTTGTCTCTTCTTAATTTCTGTAGCTCCTGACAATCCCTGGCATTCCCAGACTTGTAGCTATCTCACTCATCCCTGCCTCCACCTTTGCATGGCCTTCTTCTCTCTGTGTCCTCTGCTCTTATAAGAATGTCGTCCATTGGATTTAGAACCCACCCTAATCCAGTATGACCTACCTTACCTTAACTAATGACATCTGCAAAGACCGGATTTCCAAATAAGGTCATATTCTGAGGTTTCAGGTAGACATGAACTTCAGAGGACACTTATTCAACCCTATACACCTATCTTACATCTTTAAGATGTGTTAAATCCAATTTCTTGTTTTCTTTGGAGTTTTTGTTTTTGTTTTTGCCTTTAGCACCTGCTCCGTTTCAATCCTGTTCTTGACCACTTTGTTGGAAACCTTTCTGAGGCATCTGCCTCTATTCCCTTTATCCCATTAAACATCTCCAAACATCACTTTAAAATGGGTGCATGGCTGGGTGTTCTACACAACTGATGAATTATTGAACACTACATCTGAAACTAATGATGTACTATATGTTGGCTAATTGAATTTAAATTAAAAAAATAAATAAAAATAAAAAACTAAAATGGGTGCATGGACACCAGGTCAAGAAGGAAATAATAGTAAGTTGCCTAGAGAGTGTTCATTATTTCAAGTATCCATCTCTCCACATTCACCCAAGAAGCAATGTGTGCCCATCTCACATTCAGCATTGTGTTGGGGGCTACAGGGGTTCCTCCACTCAAGGGGCTTAGTGCACACAAGAGAAGTGAGTTACTGCATAGCTAAATGAGCAGGGAAGATAAAAGAGTCAAATACTGAAGGATGGAGTAGATGTGCACAGGTGGAACAGCAAACAACATGGGACAACCTGGGAAAAGCACAAAGGTACAAATAAGCCTGGTGTTTTCTGGGGACTGTGAACAGAACACATCTGACAACACAATGGGCTTTGCTCCAGAGAGTGGGCTGAATCAGTGATAAGGTTGGAAAGGCTACTCTTTGTGGATGTGCACCTGATTCTACAGGGCCTTGAGTCCAGGCCAAGAGGACCCATTAAGGGTTTTTAAGCAATTGGGGAGTTTGACTAAGTGGTGTTCAGGGAAGCCAGATCTAGTTGGGTGTGCAAGATGGACTCGAAGGAGTAGAGAGTTGGCAAGGAAGCCCTGGCTGAGAGCCCAGTTAAGAAGATAGGCTTCGGGGCCAGAGCTTTATTCCTCCACTGTCAGTGAACCCCCGTCCATTGCAGTAACCTTCCGTCAGACTCTCAATCAATACAGCCATCCTGACATGGCTCGGGGTAGGGCACCTGGCTGGCTTCCAGCCCTCCCTTCCCATTAACATGATGAGTTGCAGAGGGCATGTCAGGCAGAGCTTTCAGTGAATTCCAGGAATGAAGATCCCCTTCAGACACAAATCTCTGAAGAGAAGCTCAGGAGTGCTTTTCAAATCAACACATGAACGCCTTTATGGACAATGGCCTGTCCAGAGAGGTCAGAATCACCATGTCGGCTCAGATCCTGTTTCTTCCCCCTGTTGTACTTCCCTAGGGCTGGTGCCAGCATCCAAGAGGTAACAAAGTGACCCCAGCTCAGGTACTATTTTGCAGCAGAGGGCACCATATAAGTGATCATTGTCTCTGATTAGACTGGGAGCTTCCCAAGAAGGGTGGACTGTCTTCCCCATAAGGCTCCCTCTATCAGGGTCCTTACTGTCACTAGACACAAAGCCCAGGGGAGGTTGTAACACACACCCACCTTCTCCATCCTCTTCATTCACCCACAAATTCCTCTGCTTGGGACCTTAAGGATCAGAGGGAGAGGTGGAGGTGACACTGAAGGGGCAGGAGCAAACCAGAATATGGTGGACAGAATAATTACTGAACTCCATAAGGTACATCTCTGAGCCTCTTTTCTTGCCTCAGGCCTCCCTAGAGAAATATGAGCAGAAGAGGGGAGCTCCAATTATCAGGAGGACGGCTGACTCCTTTGGCTTCCCTTCTTCTTAAGAAAAGCTTTGTACACCGTCATAGGAGGCTTCCTCTGGCTTACATCCACTGCCATCTTTGCCCGACTGTAGACCAGCCCAGAGCAACAGGCCTCAGGAAAGAGCTGAGGCAGGTACTTGCAGGGGAAAGGGTTAGGCAAGGAATTTCCTGAACGCAGCTAAGGCAAAGGGGAGTAAACACACCCTCTCCACTTCCACCTGCTTTTAAACTGGAAGTTCAAGCTTCACTAGAAATAGATGGTACACAGGACAGGACTCCACAAGGAAAATAACTGTCCTCCAGATTGTTTTCCTTTTTTTAGTAATCAATCTAATTTGAAAGACATAACAACTTCCACCCCCTTTATTTCTGAAGAGAGATGCAAACAGGTGATTATTTGTACTAAAATTAAACTCCCTCTGTGTGTAGCTTCTTGATGGTATTCATATACTGAATCTGACTCACACTTTTGATGTGGAAAGGTTTTATTAACAGAACTACTTATCCCAGCCCACTCCCATCGGGATTCATGGCTCTTGCCCAAATTACATTTTGGCTATTTCTATGTTACCTTAAATTCTGGCACAGATTAATGTCTCATGACAAGCACATTCACGGACTCTATGAGAAATTCCTGGCTGTCCCTGGATAACAATAATGAAGCAAAATTCAAAGTAAGAAGCAGCCTTGGCTACACAAGAAAAGACCCTCAGATGGCGAAGTCTAGAGACCCAGAATCTTATCACAGCACTGTGATCCAGCCACTTGAGTCCTCAGGGTCTCAGGCTCCTCATCTGTAGAATGAGATTGCTGGCCTCACACGGTTCTCAGTTCTCTTCCAACTCTGACTTCCTGTGATTGTAAAAGACATTTAAAAATATCTCCAGGGAAAGAAATCTCACAATATTATTTAGTCATGAGAAGATTGAACTAATGATATCTAATATCTCTGGGTTCTAAAGTCTGTTATTCTGTTATATACAATGGTTTTTTAATGTGCAAAGATAAGTAAAAAAAAAATTTTAAACAAACAAAACAGAAGACTCCGTTTTTAATGCCCATTTTAAAAGAACTGAAATTAAAGAACCTAAAATAAAATCTCCAGCCATTCTGTGTTCACACACAGAGAAAGTGGGCGGATGAGATCAAAGCTATACAACATCTGGGGTGGCAAAAACTTGTGGTAACTGGGACTGTTTACTGATTGAAACAAGACACACGACAGCTATGAGACTCTATACCGCAGTCCTAACTCCATGTTACTGCTAGACCTTTGGCCATAGAAGGAGCCCAAGATCCCAATAAATTGATGACATTATATGAAAAAAAAAATCCATTCTCTCTTGACAAAGACACAGCGAAGTGGCGGACCCTGGAGCGTCAGGACAGCATCTCAAGATACTTAAGAACTTGGGTGGGCCAACCAAGGGCTTCAGCAGGTGCCCAGTTTGGGTGTTACTATGCAAATACGGCTATCCAAGTTGAGGTCACTAGAGATTAGTTCAGGTAACAATGGAGGTACAAAGGGAGTACAATATAGGGACAGACAGGTAAGATTCATCACCAAATGAATATGGTCACTTGGCTTATGACAAAGGAGACACTACAGTGCTGTGGGGAAAGAATGGTGTTTTCAACAAGTGACTCTAAGCCAACTGGATACCAAAACAGGAAGAAAAAAATAAAAGAATCTTTCCCTCACCACACAAGAAAAGCACCTTCAAATACAGTACTGATCTGAATGTAAAAAGTTAAAACAGTAAAGTTTTTTCAGCACAAAATTTAGAGTAGACAAAGATTTCTTAAACAGGACACAACAACCACTAACAATAAAAGAAAATATTTTGGGGGCGCCTGGGTGGCTCAGTTGTTAAGCGTCTGCCCTCAGCTCAGGTCATGGTCCCAGGGTCCAGGGATTGAGCTCCGCATCGGGCTCCCTGCTCGGCGGAGAGCCTGCTTCTCCCTCTCCCGCTCCCCCTGCTTGTGTTCCCTCTCTCGCTGTGTCTCTCTCTGTCAAATAAATAAATAAAATCTTTTTTTAAAAAAGAAAATATTTTAAAGACTAGACTACATTAAAATTATTAATGTATATTCATCAAAATACACCACGAAGAGTGTGAAGAGGCAAGCCACAGACTAGAAGGAGATATTCACAATACACTTATCAAAGGGCTCATATCCAGAATATATAAAGAACTCCTACAACTCAATAAGAAAAATGCAGATAATGCAATAGCAAAGATAAGGCAAAACAACCAAAGATGCACTTTTCAAAAGACAGCACCCAAATGGTCAATAAACACATGAAAATGTTCTTGACTTCATTCACCATCCAGGAAATACAAATACAAAACAAAACAAAAGCCATCCATAATGTGGCACTACCACATACCTACCAGAAGAGCTAAAACAGAAAAGACAAATAATACCAACTGTTAGCAAAGATGTGGAGCAACTGGAAGTATCCTTCCTGCTAGTGGAGATGTAAATTTTTACAACTACTTTGGAAAACTATTTGGCAGGATTTAACTAAAGCTAATGCTCATACCCTATAGCCTGGTAATTACTCTCTTAGATACATACTCCACAATACTGACTACATGTATTCATCCATAGACCTACACAAAAGTGTTCACAGCAGCTTTATTCATAATAGCCCCAAACTGGAAACAACTCAAATACTCAAGTACCTTATACAGTAAAATGGATAAATAAATTGCAGCATATATATACAGTAGACTATTACATAGTAATGAACGTGACATGTAATTGCTACACTCAGCACGGATTAATCCCACACGTGTAATGTTGGACAAAAGAAGAGAGACGCGAAATAGTACATACTTGAAGATTCCACTTATATAAAGTTTCAAAACAGGCAAACTAATCTTAAGGTGCTGGAAGTCACCCTGGAGATTGGCCTCAAAGGGAGGGACTGATAAATGGAAGGGGACACTGGGGGGCCAGTGTCTTGATCTATATGCTAGTTACTCAAGTGTGTTCACTAGGTAAAAAATCACTGAGCTTAGGATTTGTGTACTTTTCTGGATGTACGTTATACTTCAGTAAAAAGTTTACAATATGAAAATATAAATGCAAATTAAAGACAGAAAGTCTATGTGGGGAAAAGAATCCACAAAAACTGACTTGCAAATGCAAACCTATTAAATGACAGTGAAATTGATACCTTCTTATTGTTCCGATTTTTCTATTCTAAAATGAAAATTGGCTTTTTTATTTAAGATCTATGCCCCACTTTCAAAAAGGATTGGAAGCCACAGTCTTATTTATTGAACAAATACACACTTGAGCCTTTTTAGTCTTCATTGGAAGCTTTTAGGACATCAAAATTGTTAAATTTTGCTTGATTTACTTTTACTTTTTTCCCATGTTAATATATGGGTTTTTAAAAATGTAATTTTTCTTGGCTAACACCCTCTAATAAAGATTAACAACCCTAATATTTACATAACCAGCAAGCAAATTCAGCTGAGCCAAACACAGTCTACCCAATCAGAGCCTTCAGAAGGCTTCAGCCAGTGGCTATCGTTCAGGTCTAACAGGCTCATGCTCACTGGAAATGGAAGATTGGGAGCAATTATCTCAGTAATCCAAGCCAAGAAACACAGCCATGCTATTCGGAGGGGGGGGGGGTGCGTGTGGGACAGAGACCAAGCCTGCTCAAGTGAAACAGAACCTGGCAGGCCAGAGGGAGCTCATGGTTTCCTACTTAGAACATGTGTGCTGGCTTCCACCCCTTTTGAAGGAAAGCTTTTCCAGGAGATGGGATCATTCTCTTTCACCCACCAAACTTAAATTTGTACAATGCCCATGGTTTATAAAGTTTCTGGGATACTAGTATCATATGAGTCTCTTGCTCATCCAAAAAAAAAAGAGGGGAGTTATTACTATCCCCTTTTTGCTCATGAAGAACTAAGACTCAGACAGTGAAGGGATTCCTTACAGCCCCAGCAATGGTAAGTCACACAGCAAGGACAAAGCACATTCAGGCACAGTGCTCTGTCTCCTGTACCATGAGGTCTCCTGGCTCTCCTCCAAGCCTGCTTATGACAATGAGAACACAATCTCAAGACTTGAAAATAGTTAGGCTAGGATTAATAGACATTGGGCAGCAGGCAAGCTGGAAACTAGCACCAAGCCCACAGACAGTGTTCACACCTTCAGGATCATACATTTGAAGGCCCTGGGAAAACAAAGTGGGCTGGGTGGGAGCCAGGACTAGGGGCAATTAGCAGTTGAGTGTGACAATGGTTAGAATGCTTCAGTCTGACTCTACTACAGAAAGAGGTCATCAGCAATGGTAGAAACATGTGCCATCTGGGCAGGCTTTTCTGCAGATAGGGAACTGACACCTATGGGTTTGAAACATATGGGATATAGCTCTGAAATCTATCCATGAATATGATAGGTTTGGATTCTGCTAGAGACAGTATGTTGTGAATACCAAACAGTATAAAGAGCAGTGGCTTTAGAGTCCAGTAGATTTGGCTTTGAATCCCATCTCTATTTTTCACTAGATACGTGTCCCAGAACAAGTTACTTTTGCTCTGATGAGCTTCAGTTGCCTTGACCATAAAATAGCAATGATAATACCTACATATCAGAATCATTGTGAAAATTGATGAAATAATAAATGTAAAGTTCCTGGCATGTAGTAAGCAATAAAGAAGTATTACTTCCTTTCCCTACTGCCTACCTTAAAAAAATATCAATTTGTATCTTCCTTGGCAGCTAGAATGAAATAAAAACATAAATCATCTAAAGTCCTACCTTACAGGGTAATCATATATGAGTATATAATAACCTTCTAAGATGGCCCAATTTAGGAACCTTGACCTATTTTTTTTTTCTTTTTCACCTGGAAGTAATCTGATTAACTCAGTGCCTGCTTCATTCCTGTTTCATTTTCTGGAATAGAAATTGCAATAATCTTCTCCTAAATGTCAATCTAAATGATTAACATGACAAAAACATGTCAGCTGTGGTCAGAATCCAGCTCCCATGATTTTCTCTAGGACTGATGTTGCCAAATTCTGCCTGAAAAAAAAGATGAGTGTCTGATTGCCAGGTTAAGTCCAAATGTTGCTCTGGACAAATTCCACAGGTTACCCAGAGAAGCTGAAAGGGTCTTATATATCTGGCTACCCATGACTTTCCTTTTAAAAAGCAAATACAAACTTTTCAAAATCTACAGGTGTTCTTCCATGAAAACCTTTTGCTGTCACCTCAAACTCCTGAATACCCTCTACCCATAAACTGATCCCTCCTCCCAACCGTCCTATTTCTACCCATGCCTGCATGTTCTTAGACTCTCAGAAATAAGAAACTGGAAGGACTTCTATTAAAGATATTCGGCCCACTGTCAAAAAAAAATACAGGAACCGTTTCCAATACATCCCTGATTGTCTTCCAGTGTAGAGAAGCTGACTACTTCCTTGCTGCATTATTCCCATTCTTGGTCAAGTTCTTCCATAAATCCATCTGGGATGTTTCCCCTTATGTCTTCCCCGCCCCTCCCCATTCACTAATCCCAGTTCTGTCCTCAAGAGCAATGGGGGGGGGGGGAACAGATCAATCTCATCATTCTTCCACACTGGAGACCCAGCAATATGGAAGACAGCCATTATGTTTCTATGCATGTTTTCTGCTCTGAATCAAACATTCAGTTCAAAAAACATCTGTTGAGGGTCAGTTATGTGCCTCACACTGCTTTAGGTGCTAAGACAGGAGAACTAAATAACATATGGCATCTACACACAAGATGGTCACACTAGTCACCAAGAACAATCTGGGTGTGACCTGGCTTCCAGACTACTCACCCTCTCCCTCCTCCGGATACACAATGGCTTGTTGATGCTTCTCTTCAAGCATGGTACCCATAGTGTGGGAGAAAAAAAACAGAAGGGTGTATTGTACTCCTAGGTATTTACCCAAAGGAGCTAAAACCTAAGTCTACACAAATACTTGCACATGGATGTTTATAGCTTTACCCAAAATTGCCAAAACTTGGAAGCAACCAAGATAATCTTTTAGTTGGGGAGCAGATAAACCATGGTACATCCAGATAATAGAATATTATTCAGTGCTAAAAAGAAATGAGCTGTTAAGCCACAAAAAGACATGGAGAAATCTTTAATGCATATTGCTAGGTGAAAGAAGCCAACCTGAAAACATCACATACTGTATGATTCCACTATGTGACATTCTGGAAAAGGCAAAACTATGGAGACAGAAAAAGATCACAGGTTACCAGGGGTTTAGCAGGAGAGAAGGACAAGTAGGCAGAATACAGGGGATCTTTACAGCAATGAAACTATTGTGTATAATACCATAATGGTGAATACCTATCATATTTTTGTCCAAACCTATGGAATGTACAACAACAGTGAACCCTAATGTAAATGATGGACTTCGAGTGATTATGATGTGTCAGTGTAGGTTCATCAACTGTCACAAATGCACCAAATGTCAATTTCCTGATATTGTACTAAGAGTGGGAGATGCTGGAAGAAGGGTGCACAGGAGCTCCCTGTATGTTTCTTTGCAACGTCCTATGAATCTTTATTTCAAAATTAAAAGTTTAAAAGTAAGTAGATGGATGAGCTGCCACTGGCAAAGGCTGCTGATGGGATAATTCAAAGTCTAATAAAAGGCCCAAACCAGGTCGGATTCATCTATTGAAATACTTCTGGAAATGAGCATCAAGGAGAAGAGAGAAGACTTCCAGATAAAGGTTCACACCTTGTCCTTCCTAGGATACAGGGTATCTTTCTGGAAGGATAGCCCTGAGCTCTGTGATCTGTATCTGCAGGGCCTTCTTCTCATTCTTATTCTGGATTGTCTGGATGGGCAGAGTCTGTGGTCCATGCTCCTTGTCACCTGGAGGGGCTACGTGGAGTGGCGGTGTGTGTTCATGAACCACCAGGCTCCAGAGTCCAACACACCTGTCTTCAAAATGCAGGTCTACTACACACCACCAGCCGTAGTGAGCTGTGCATGTTAGCCCTCCACAAAACAGAGATGGAGACAAGCACTATTATCTAAACATAGGGCTGTGAGAGGAGGCAATGAAATAATTCATACGAAGCACATATAAAGCTCCAGCATCCACCAAAACCTGAAAACACATTCACGGTCTGAGAGCCTCCTGCATGAGGAAGGTCTAGGTTTTTAGGACACACTCTTATTCCCTTTGTAATATCAAATAGAAGTCCCACCGTTCTCTCGCTTGCTGGTACCTCTCCAGTTTGCCATGATATCTCCAGTTTCCAGCTACTCCATCCAATACTCTTTCAACCATCTGCAGTAAAGGACCAGTTTGGTTTTTGTTTTTTCTTTCATTTTTTGATTCCAATCTGTCATAGACTGGTACTTTCATAAAATACAATAAAAAATGAATTACTAGATAAATCCAATTTTAAAAACAAAATATAAGCCCCCCCTTTCAAAAGTTTTTAGATTCAGACAAAATTACTCTGAAAAATTGCTGTAAAAGTTTATCAGTGCTTCCTTTCAGTATCTCTACTTCTCATTCCCGGCTGATAACAAACAGTGGGCAGAGCTGGGCCACGGACTGCACCTCAGGTAGTCTCTCCAGTACCTCCTTTCTCCAAGCTCCTGATAACTTTAGTCATAAAACACAACGAAGTACTTACAATCTCTGTTTTTCATATCAGTGTAAATTCCCCAGCTAGACTGCATGTTCTCTGAGTGCCAGGGTCACTCCACTATGCCTAGGTGGTCGGACAGATGATTCATAGGGGCTCAAACTCTTGCTGATAATCCAAATATTAAACAGCCATATTAGTTACTCCTACTGTTTCATGATTTAGACAACTTGAGAGCACATTTGTGAAAACCTAACCAACGAACACATTTTGTCCCTTTAGCATCCCTCCCTTCTTGCCTGCCCTCCGTCTATCTCTGTGGGGGTCTTTTTCACCACCTGCTTTAACTGAAATGCACCAGATATAGTCACTGTTTCTCTTCCACTGAGGGACAAGAGAGAATAAATCACAGAAAATCCCATTCATCAGAAAACCTGGGGTGGCTTACCAAATAAACAGTCGAGGAAGTGGAGTGCTTATATTAATTTACTTCCAGGGGACCCTATTATTCTCACCTTTGTGTCTTTTAAATGCTGGGCCCATGATAGCTGCTCAATAAACATTTGTGTGAGCTGGCCATAGAGTGCTGGCTATGTCTCAGCCACTCCAGGTCACATTTTCAATCGCATCACTCGGCAGGCAACGACAGAAAGGGAACTCAGCAGAAAGGGGCAATGAGTGGCAGTGTTATAGGAAGGAGCCTTGGGCTCACTTAGAACAGTGGCTTTCTATCCTGGCTGCACAGTGGAATCACCTGGGGAACTTAACTACCCAGGCTTGCCTCCCAGACCCAGAGATTTTTTTTTTTTAATGTAATTGTTCTGGGGTGAAACCTGAGCATCAGCATTTTTCAGATTCCATAGGTAATTCTAGTATGCAGCTAGGATAAGAAACCACTGGCTTGGAATGCCCTCACATCCATGCTGGTACTTAGCAGATGTTCCTTAAATGTTTGTTGAGTGGGTGAATGGCTCAATCAATGGATCAATCCATTGATCAATCTAATTTGATCCAACTGGATTCAAATCCAGTGATCTATCCAGTTATTAGAATGAGTCTGCAGCAAAAGTGGAGACAGTTTTGACTCCTTCTCCTTAAAGTCCTCCCCTCCAGCATGCACCTCCTCCTAAGGTCCAGTCTTAAACTCCAGCCAGAAAGCACTCCTCTTCCATCCTCTTGCGGGTGGGAGGGGGGTTTGTTTCCGGATCACTGGCACTAGGACAGCACGAACTTAGCTCATCCTCACCTTTTTCGAGCAGGAAACTCTCGAGCTTTCTCAAATACACACCCAGAAGACCCCCACAAATACCACTGGCCTCAACTCATACAGGATGGGAACGTGTTATCTCATCTATTTTGTGTTTATTTAATGGTTGTTCTTCGATTGTTTTTCTGGCGGTCCATGAGTCCAGGATGCTATCTCAGACAACAGACTTCCAGAGCACAGAAGCCCAAGAACACTTAGTACAAAGTGGCTGGTTTGTAAAAAGTCTAGTAAATGGATGTTGCTGTTGCACTGCCCTAGAAGGGGAGGATGGAAGGGAGTGGGGGCAGTGTGTGAAGTGAACAGGAAGACGAGGAAGCAATGTGATGTGCATGCTTGGAAGGGGACACGAGATGCTGGCTGCCCACTGTGGGCAGGCACAGGCGACCCACGTGATGAGGCACTGTCCACCACCCCATCTCAAGGGGCAGGGAACAGCTAGCCAAACTCCAAGTCCTCTGCTGGGAATGTGTGCTGGGGCGGCCCCAACTTCTGACCCCTGGCTGCTTCCTGAGCTGCGGCCACTGCTGATGCTATTTTTAGCTGAACAGCGGCCTCTCCCCAGCCTCCTCTTCTCCAGCTTATTTCCATGACCCCAGAGGAGCCACTGAACTTTCATCCTCCCTCTGGACCCTAAATCTCTCACCCCACCCCCCTGAGGCTTACACTGAGTCAATTTGGGATGTACGTGAGGATGTTTGGAAGGAGACGAATATAGGGTAGCTGGGAAGTCAGTTGTGAAATCCCTTATTTTTTAAACTAGGGAAAAATAAAAAGGAAATACATCAGCTCCAGGGAGAGCCCTCCCTCTAGCCCCCAAAAGCAGATACTTCCCGGGTTCCCCCTTCTCTGTAGGCCTGCAGATTGATGGCATCCCATCACTAGCACTGACAGGCATTTTCTGGGTTATTTCTGTCTTCTCACTAAAAGGGGAAAAGAAAATTTGCACTAATATAGGCACCCCTGTTTCCTGACACTCTGTTAGATTCTATTCATGGTTTTTCTCATATAAATCTTACAATCCATGAGCTAAGTTAAGCGACCCACCCACGGTCACACAAGTTGCAATTAGCAGAGCTGGGATTCAAACCTAGTACTTTGTGACTTCAAAGCTTACCTCTGAAAGAAAGCCTCACACTCCTGTCACCAGAAAGAGTCAATCTATCCCCAGCCCCTCAGACCATAAGCTTCCCCAAGGCAGGAATCATAAAGCCCCATTACACTGGTATCTCACTGGGTTCCATAAATCATGCGGATCAACTGAACCACCAGCTTCCAGAAAAGAAAGAGGAAAACATAGTCGCCATCCACATGTCAATGGAATATGAAGAAATATGTGCCTTCTTTTCCTCCACCCATTTCTTAGGTGGCTGGAGAAAAAGAGGAAGGCATCCAGCCAGGAGTGGTCAATTATAGACCATCCCAGAGTCAGTAATAACATTTCCCAGTCCAAGAAGCACCTCTCAACTGTAGGGATTCTGAGAAAATGATTCATTCACTCATCATCCAACAGATATTTACTGAACACCTACTATATGCCAAGAAGTATACTAGGTGTTGGGGATACTGAACAAAGTGTTCAGCTTCTGCCCTCACAAAGCTGGTAGCTATAGGGGGAACAATGCTGGGGTTCAGAGGCATTTGTTGGGTAGTGGCATCTCCTGACACACTACCTTAAATTTAGAGCTCAGGCAGTTTTGTGGGAGGAGGAGAAGGAGAAGTAAAGGAAACCAAACACGTTGCTATGCAACCAGGAGGATGTATTCCTAACCAGAGCAGGCGCAGAAGCAGCGTGGCTCAGGGAGGGAGTGGGTGGGGGAGGAGGCGGCCCAGGAGTACCAAATGGGAGGCAAAGTGGTGCACAGTGAGCACCACCCTGCACACACAGGCTTCTCCCCTGGAGCAGCTCACAGTTGGACACTGCACAGAATCATGCTCACCAGAGGCAGCCAGAATATTGTGGGGACAGCCCCAGGAACCACAGAGAGAGGTCTCCTGCCCAGCTGCAAAAACCCTTGTTCTTGGGCCTGAAGTTAACCTACCAATATTAAATCCAGGTCTGTACCGAATACAAAGAACAGCACAAAGAACAGCACAAAGCCCAGCGTGCCTTCCGCCTGGGGGAACACACGTCCACCAGGGGAGTGAGACGCACATGCATAAACAGAGCATCAACAAGTATTTATTAAACACCTCCTCCCTGTTCCTTCTGCAAGGCGGAGGGCTCACACTGTTGGGTCAGGGCATGCAGAGGATAGCATGGTGCTGACAAACACCTGCGGGGACTCAGGCCCGAGTGTGAGACCTGGCTTGGCTGTCCATGGGCTCTGCGCAGCCTGCAGCAAGGCTATTTGGGCCTCAGTCTCTGGATCTCTAAAATGAGCAGTTCCGATATGGCTGAGTCCCTGATACTATAAATGCAAAAGGACTGCAGAGAAAGCAGAATTGAGTATCAAATGGAATACTCAGGAAGCGCCATATGGAAGAGGGAGGAATTGAGGATGCAGTGGGGAAGGGAGTCTAATTTTTATTGAGGGCCTATTGTGCACGCTTACCTGACCATAAAGAATCGTTTCCCCGTATTCAGAGTTGAAGAAACCTCAAGGAGGCTTAAGTAACTTAGTCACCCCACAAGGAGGTTAAGCAACTTAGTCAGCCCACACAGCTAGGAATAGCAGATGCAAGATTCAAACCCAGACCCACCTGGCTCCGTGGCATGTGCACTTTGCCTGGATCGCACTGCTTCTCCAAGATGGTAAGGCTGGCATCAGAATGGGGCAGGAGAAGGACTGCAGGAAGCAATAGGGGCAAAGACACTGGCAGGCTGAAAAATGGCCAGGATTAACAAGGGGCGGTTCCTAGGGATGAGGACAGGGGCTGTGAGTATGAGGAAGATTCGATGAGTAGAAAGGAAAACCCGGCAGCCCCTGCATTTAGCAACACCCTGCATTGTGCTAAATGCTATGGAAAAGAAAACAGTATATTAAACAGTCCTTGCCCTGAATTAATTTGCAACCAGGGCGATAAAATGTGAAAATTAACAATTAGTGAAATGTTACAAAAATTGCCAAAGTAGGCATATAAAAATAAATCATAGCACAGTTTAAATGGGGCAAGATTTGGGTGGGCACTGGGGATTCTGTGCAGGAAGGGGACTGGAGGTAGGCTTTGAAGGATTCAGGGGGAGGGTGGGCGGGGAGAGGGGAGACAGGTGAGGACCTATGAGACAGGAAAATCTCATCCATAGGAGAAAAAGCAGGAAGCATGCTCTGTGGAATCCACTTCACTTAGAAGAAGGAGCTGGTGGGAAACATTAGACCAGTTGGGTTGGGTGAAACAATAGGGCCTCCACTGAGGGAGTGAAGGTTCCAATCCTTCACCAGAAGGCTATGAGAAACCACTGGCCATGCTTGGGCAGGGGAAAAAAATGGTCAACAGGGAGTTTAATGAAAGGAAGACAGCAGTGCTCAGAGAACCAGGGAAGGGACTAATAGGCATGGGATGACAAGGGTCCCAACTAGGCGGTGTCACTGAGGATGGCAAGGAAGGACTAGTCTCCTGGATATTTCAAAGATGAACAGAAAAGTCCTAGTGATTGGGGAACAGGAGAAGGGGGAATCAAAATTAACTTCAAGCCAAGAGAGTGAGAGTCCCATGTTCAGAACTAGAGAAGGCCAGCAAAAAATAAAATTTGGGGGAAGGGTGATGATGAGGTTGATCAGCTTCCTATTAGACATTCTGTCTAAGCTGTCTCTAGGATATTCAAGTGAAAAAATCATGAATCACAAACGCAGGAAAAGGAAACCTGAGGCTGGGGGAGGGCCAGAGGCGTTACCCATCACCCAGGGTGAGACCGCCCTCCACTGCTCCTTAAGCCCCCAGGGAAGGCAAGTCAGCTGCTCTGTGAGTTAGGAACTGTATGTCCTGGTAAGAGAAGTCACAAGGAGAATGGAAACAGAAACCCTGAGCCAACATTTAATTATTCCCATCAATAGAGCAAGAGAAGCTCTCAAACAGGGTCAGGCCCAGAAGAATCTAGTACACTTCCCTCCCTAAGCAGGAATTCTTTTTGTCTCTAGTAAGGGATCACCAGCCTTGCCAGGGACAGAAGATCACAGAGGGCCTTGCCCAGCATCTTGGTAGAGAAACACGGGATAAGACTTTGAAGTCAGAAAGATCTGGGCATGAATGACAGTTGTTGCACCTGAGTGTGCATGGGCAGGTTTTCCAACCTGTCAGAAAGGTAAGACAAGCGTCTTGGTGTCAGGTACCTGGCATAGTGTAGGGCATACAGACGGCATCAGTTAAATGTTAGTTCCCTTCACCCCCACCTGAGAGCAGGCCTTTGCATTCCTATCAGTTCTCAATGATACAGTTTTTCCATTGATATCTACTCAGAAGGCCTAGTTATATGCTCTGGGACAGCACAAAAAATGTCAGTTTCCCCTTCTACTAGCCAAATGTTGATCATGTTTCCCCTGAAGCTGGGTTTGGGGCACCACAAACGGAATTGCATCCTCATGATAAAGTCTGACAGACATACAGCTGGGGCGGGGGGGTAGCTATAACTGCTCTTCTGTAAATGCAGCCCAGGGCTCCCAAAATATCAACTCTGCCTGATTGTCAATGACAGTTGAAATTCTACCATTAGAGGTCTACTTCTTTAGTTTAACATGCTTCTCTTAAATATCAAACTCTCCCCTGAGGAAAGCCCATGGAGCTGTTACCAGTCAATTGTAAGTTATAAAATGTACATTAACTTATCAGCTGCCTGGGCAAGAGTTTTGATGCTTTGGAGCGGAGGAGGGGGTCATTTTGGAGCTGAGATCATGGATCCTATTTGGAGACGTTGAAGTGAGTCAGACACTAGAGGGCAAAGGGGCCTGAAAGAGCAAGGTCATAGCTTCACCAGGGATCTGAATGAGAGAGGTCCTAAAATAGACAACTTGCTGGCTGGACTTACCAGGTGACAATGTGGGACCCTGGAGTATAATATGAGAGTCAGCAAGGCAGTACCTCCCTGCACTTCCCACTACCAGAAGGGCATTGCAAAACACCATGGAAAAAGCCATCTCCACTGCCCATAGAACCAAAATAAAAGGGATCAAAGTGCACCAGGAGAGACTTAGGTAGGAGCCACAAAGCGCTTCCAGATAATACAGAAATTCTCAGCTCTGCTTTCTTCGCCACCCATCTCCTGAAACTGTTCCTTCAAAGATGACCCATGATCTCCTAATATCCAGACGCCAGGGTTCCACCTCCATCCTCAGCAGATTAAAGGCCAATGCCCACACCTTCCTTGAAACCCCTGTGGAGGGAAGCCCAGGCGCCCTGGTGTAACCATCCTCATTTTCCTTCTAACTGCAACCCAAACTCTGCCTTGCTCCTCTGTGTACTTACCCCCTTGTCCCTAACAAGGCAGAGGGACCACTGTCCAGCAGTTCTCAGCAAGGTAGGAAGGACTAGTTCTAAAGAGTCTCTTCCACACAGCCTAGCACATGGCCAGTACATAATAAGTTACAGATGTAATAGAGGCAGTTAATGCATTAAAATGCTCGCCAAAGTATGGCTCAAGAGGATTATGCCATAGGAAGACAGAGAAGGCCCAGCGCTCGGTTGGGTTTCTGAGGAAGACCCACTTACTCAACACCAACACCTGGATTTTGACACACAAGCAACCATTCAGCATATTTTCTCCAGAGACCAACTGAAAAGGAGTGCTGCAAACCTCAGGGCCCTCTGCTTCCTCATTACTCTGGTCCTCCTGTAACCAAGGAGGAATTTTCAAAGAGGACTGCATCACCACAGGAAAAGGTCCCATGGATGGAAGCCAAGAGGAGAGGGCTTCTCTGCCACCCAGGGACTCTCCTCCTCGGGGCCAGCTTCTCCAGCCCCTCCTGCTGCAGGCCCTCTAGCATCTTCCCTGACCCTGCCCTGGCCCGAGATGCACCAACTATCTTTGCAACGAACTCGTTCTGCCATCCTACGTCTGTATTGTAGGTACATGATACAGACATAGATGAACAAAACCAGAGAACACCGCCCTCCTAACCTTTGGGCCCCCTCACCCCATCATCTTCCCTTTCCTTCCAGCAGAGGTGCCATGGCAGGGATGCCATGCTCTCCCCCAACAAATGGGGAGCTCTCTAGGGAGAGAGGCCGTGATGAAGAGCCACACATCAGTCCCTGACTCTTCCTCCCTCTGTATCCACCACTTCTTTCAGCACCCAGCAGGGAACCCCTAGTGTTCACTCTGCCCATGCGGACCCCTCCCCACCCCCGTTCATGCTGGTGACTGAGTGATATAGAACCATGAGGCCCCAGAAGCATCACAGAAGGGAAAATGTGACTACATGGGGAAAGGTGGAAGGAGAGAGGGCGGACAGGGAAGAACTGCAGGAATTCTCTGTGACCTCCACAGTTTCTTATATAAGCTGTCTTAGCCACCCTTTTCCTCTTTGGTCCTGGCCCGGATCATTGAGATATACCCTTTCATCTGCTCCTCCACCTCTGCCCATTGAGCGTGAAACTCTGAGACTCGTCAGATATTCTGAGCACCAGAACCCATGCGAGAAAGTTGCCAAGGCAACGGAACACTCCCCTTTGGTATAAATACACTTGGGTGATACCCCTGAGGAGTAGAGCACAGACACCTCCCCCTCCTCTTTTAGTCAGATCTGGCAGACTTCAAAGTTAAGGGAGCCATGAATGGCTTTGACAGGGCGGGCAGAGTGAGGGGGTCCCTCCTGACCAGCTAAGTCACTGTCTAAGGGACAATCCAGCAGGGAGAGAGGACTTTGCAGTTCTGATTGAATGCTCAGCTTCCACTGGTCCCAGAGATGGGCAGGGAGGCAGAGAGAAGACTAGAAGGGTACAAGCAGCCTGAACTATGGGAGGGGACTTCTGGAAGGACAGGCCCTGTGAACCCTAAGATGCCAGCCTGCTGGGGCCACTGAGATGCCTGGGAAATTACACTCTGGCTAGGGCTGCTCTGACCTCCCTTCTTTTTTTTCTTTCTTTTTTTCCTTCCTTCTTTTCTTCCACATCTTAACGCTTATGCCTCTTCCAGGTGGCTAATGGTTGGCCCAAGGTCTGAGGATGCATGCATGCATACACTCCCCGGAGACACCCAGGAAAGGGGTTTGTTTCCACCTGGGGCCATTCAGGCATGACAGGGCAGATCACAAGTAGGGCCCATGTAGGGCACGTCTCACTCGGAAAGCAGACACAGGTGGGTTGGGATAGAAATAGTGCAGGACAGCAGGTGTAGGCTGTTCTGGTTACTTTTCCTGAACCAGAATCAGCTGAGAGCCCACATCAGGGCCAGCAGAGGAGGGCTCGCCACATGGAAGGACAACTGTTTGCTGATGTTTTTATGCCTTCCTTCATATACTCAGATGGGGGCTTGGTCATCCCTGTTCCCAGTGCCCGTAGTCCACATCCCAGGCAGAGGGACAGAGAACCAGGAGCACAGAACAGGATCCAGAAAGATGATCTACTGCTGCCCAAACCATCGTGACCCACTCTGACTTCGGTCATAAACTTGGCTAAATTCACTGTTCCCAAGGGTCACTAATAGCCATAGCCAACGCCCTTTAGAGCCAAGAGGAAAAGAAAGAAAAGGCAAATGGCCCTGCTCAGACCACCCAGCTTGGCAGTACCATTCTCCTCAGGCAGAGGTCACTGAGGGGCTGGCCATGGGCAGGGCTTGGCTCAGTGTCCTCTGCTGGGGTCAAAGGCCAGGCTGGTTGGGAGGGCCTGAGAGCTGCCAGAGGCATGTTTAGGAATCACCAGGGTATCCCTGCATTTACGGTGACAGAGGCTGAGCCACCCAGGGCTGAGGGAGCTCAAGGGCTTGTCTTCTCTGGGGGGGTCCCATTCCTGGAGGAGTGCCATATGGCTCTCACGCCATGCACACCACCTCTCCCGGCAGTAAGGAAAGCATGTCTGGGGAGGGAAGGGAGGGGTGGCCTCAGTGCAGGCAGCAGTGGAGAGTCCTCACTCGGTGAGCTCCACAGAGTTGGCAGGAAACATGCCAAAGTGGCTATCGGGCCCCTAGCCATGCCACCAGCCCTCATCGATGACCTCAGGGCCAGTGACGAGGTTCTCGGGCTGGAAGGAGATCTCGGTACCCTCGACTGCCTGGTAGTGGTATAGAGCCCAGGCATGGCGCCTTTTCCCACTCGGCTGCGGGTAGTGGGCCACAGGTCACCCCCAGCAGCTCACTACTGCAGCTTCAGGGCCCCCTCAGAGAGTCTCCTGCTCTGGGGGCCTCCTCTTGCGTCTGTGGCACACACAGCAGAGTGCTGGGCGCTGGCTCCTAACGGAGAGCTGCCCTGGGCCGTGAGGACGCTTGGGGCGGCACTCTGCGGAGGCGGGTCTCTGGCTGGGTGGGCTGCTTCTGCAGGAAGGGACCCCTCGGCGTGCCTGGCTGGGCTAGAGACAGATGTGGTGGACACGGCCCCCTCCTTCTGCTTGAAAATCTCCCGTGCATGTATTGGCTGCTGACAGACAGGCTCCCGCTCCTCTGTGTTCCTTGAAACTGCTTCAGGCTGCTCACACTTCCTCTGGGGTCCGGCCTCACCGCCCCGCCCCTCCCGATCGCACTACTCCAGGCAGGAGACCTCTTGCAGCTCCTGCCCACCCCCGCCCCCGTGCCCCTGCTCTAGCGCTGCCACTCTCCTCTGCCCACCGCTTCCCCTCCAGCCTGCGATTCTCCGCCTCCTTCTCTGCTATGGCCCAGGAGCTGTGTCTGCCAACCCTTCTGATCTCAGATATGGCATTGGTCTTCTGGCACACAGAGCCCACTGGGGCCTGGAAATGGCCCGTTTCCACGTCCTGGAAATGGCTGCTCTCCCTGTGGAAGGCACAGTTGGCACCTGAGGCCCTGGCCACCTTTTGCATGATACACTCAGGCTCCATGTGCTCCTTGGTCCTTGCACTGACAGTCACACAGGCCCCCTTCAGAAAGCTAGCCATAACACTGACATGGTTGGTACACCCTCACTTCCGCACATCATTTACACCCTCACCTGTCCAGTTGACGAGGACGAACTTGGGCAGGCCAGACTTGGGATTCTTCACCCTGCAATTCCCTTAGAATCTCTAGGAGTGGGCAAATAATCATAATGCAATGTGCAGAGTGCAAAGATTGAACAAGTGTGCAATGAGGAGAGAGAAGGCAATGAGGAGATCAGAGGAAGTGGCTTCATTATATGTGCCTCTGTTTTCTCATCTGTAAAATGGGGATCATAATGTCCATCTTACATGAGATGATGTATATAAATGCCTGGTATACAGTAGATGCTCAGTTTGCATCAGTTCTCTCCCTTCCCCAGATGAGGTCCCTTGCTGACTCTGAGCTCAGCAATTAGACAGATGTATTTAGAATGTCCACTGTATCAGTTCATCATCGAGGACCCCAGCCACAAAGGAAAAACCTGCTGGCTGTTCACAGCTTTGGGCAAGAGCTCTCTCCAGCAGCCATCTTGATGTCCCCAGTGTCTTCAGTCCCTGTTCTGAAAAAGAGCCTGAGTCCTTGGGAGCCAGACTGTCCCCAGAGGGCCGCTTATAACCCAGACCCCAGCTCTAACATCCTCAACTCTTTCAAAGAACAGCTCTTTAAAACAACTTTACAAAGGCCATTTGAATTACACAAGGAACACATTGTCCTATTCCCACTCTTCCCAAGCTCTTTTTGCCTGTGGTTTCAGGCAGGTCCACTGGCTCGGAGTGAGCTCTCTCCACATCAGGCGGTCCTTCCTAATGCAGATCCTCTCATTATTTGATCTCCCTCCCCAGCAACATCTGAATTCAGGCTAGCAGGGGACTTGGCAATAGCCCCAAATTAGCCCACCCTCCTTTCCCACAAGGAACAGGAGTGGGTGTGCAGTCACAGAGAGTGCCCTGGGTCTCCTATGATCCTGCAGACACACAAGCAACCCACAACCCTCCCAAACTGAACAGAGAAATGGGGGACTTCCTTGTAGCTGCTTCCTTGGGCTCTATGCTTATCCCAGCAGATGCTGAAAACATTTTTGGTCTCCTCTTGAGAACAACCTTCACTGTCATTTTAAAATAAACAATAAGCAAATTGTGTTATTACTTTGTAGGCAAATCTTGGTTTTTTGTTTTTTGGGGTTTTTTAAATACTAAAACCATTATCACTCAGCTTGCCTAGATTTGATTCCCTCTTTCCCTAGATTTCCCCAAATGAAGCTGGGCTGTTTCCAAAAATCAATTAACATTCAAAGAACAAGGTTTTGTCACCATTAAGGATAGTTCAGAAAAAAAGAAATCTGCAGCACCATACTGGAAAACAGTTCCCAGAATGCAGAGCCCACAGGGTTTGATCATAGGTGGCATGCCTGGCCTCAGTCCCCCTCAGGGGGCCTGCTTTGAAGGGAGGGGCCACTTCAGGTGGGAGTGGGCAGGGAAGCAGTCAGTATGCCATCATCTATGAGAGGCTTCAGAAAGCAAACTCCAGGGGCACCTAGGTGGCTCAGTCAGTTAAGCATCTGCCTTCGGCCCAGGTCATCATCCCAGGGTCCTGGGATCGAGTCCCGCATCGGGCTCCCTGCTCAGTGGGGAGCCTGCTTCTCCCTCTCCCTCTGCCGTTCCCCCTGTTTGTACGCTCTCTCTTTGTCAAATGAATAAATAAAATCTTAAAAAAAAAAAAAAAGAAAGAAAGCAAACTCCCACACCAAATAAGGGAGTGGCAGAGGGGACACAGAGGGAAGAAGGGACGAGACTTCAGAGAAAAGGGTTTAGACACCCCAAAAGCAGGAACCAGGACTATTCTTCAAAGGGCTACCAGGGGAGAAACAGTGTCTTCAGAGGCCAAGGCCTGGTCTAGTTTCCTGCCCCTGACCCACAGAATCCCCCACAGAGGAATCTAGAACATGAGACAGGAAGAAATCCCTGCAGAAAAGGTCATGAAGGAACAGGAAAAATAAAGGTGCCACGCAGCTTTTCTCCCGTTCCCCAAGCAGGAATACTAGGGCCTGATTCCCTCCCAGACACTGCCAAGTCACCCTCTCCTGGCCCCATCCCCCCTCCTCTTCCTTTCCCAAGTCCTGTCACGTGCAAAATAAGACCTCTGCCCAGGCTGGCCTGAGGAGAATGGCATATTTTCTCCTTGGCTCTGCATTTTCATTCAGCCTTAAAAAGCTCAGGCCAGGCAAGAAGCCCACAAGTGTATCGTGCTACACCTCAGTGCTCACCTCCCCAGTGCTGGCAGCTCTCTTCCCCTCTGGCTTTCTCCTCCTCACACCAGTAACGTCACTGGCCCAGGTGCCAGACCCTGGACCCCGGAAGCGCTGATGGAGCTGCCCTCACAACCCTTAGGGAAACATGGCCAAAACGTTCAGCTTTGCTCATCAGTGCATGCCAGGCTGGGACTCCAGTGGAGCAGAAGGAGGCAGGCGGGATGGGGAAACAGTTGTATCATTCAGCAGCACTTAGTCATCTGCACTAAGGGTGGAAAGAGATACTGGGTAATCAAAATGATGGATAATCAATAACCCAGAATAATGAACCTTATTGTTAGGAGACAACATGATTTTTCACAGCAGAGTTATGAAGGATTTATTTGTTCAAAAATGAATCTGCCTTTCCTGAACACAAAGACAAGGAATGCTAGAAAACGGCCACATGAAAAAAGAAAGTCCATTCAGGATTTAAAACTGACACATAATACATATACAGAAATAAATGAGAGTTAGCTGTATGAGGAAGAAACGTAGGAAGTTAAAGCTGAGAAGAACCTAAGACATCTAGTGCCCCATTTTAGAGATGAGAAAACTAAGGCCCAGAGCAGTGAGGTGGTATCTCATATCACATAGCCATTTGGTAGAAGAGCTGGAATTACACCTGGATGGTCGAAGCAGAGCACTGTTCACTTAGGCACATTGGTCCAAAGGCATGCCCTTGAGAAGAACCATCATCCTAAGCCCCTGATGCTGACCAGTGTGTCTCCTAGACCCTCAGACCTCTTGGTACTGGCTATTTCTGTAATCACCATATTTCCCTACACACAAGTCACCCTTATGTGCTCCTGACTACCCTAGGCTGAGTACCAAAATGATTCATAAATCACTGCCCAACTGTCTGAGGTCACAACACGGTCTTTGACAGCAGCTCTTCCTATGATTCAAATCAGTAGCTAGTATCAATTCCCTCAAGTTCAAGTCTAATAATTATCTTGGTATTTGGGTGACTCTTTTGATTTTTCCTAAAACTCTTTGACGTTGTGCCTAACATGATGCCCACCAGACCCTGGGGGTTAAAGGTGAAGGAGGGATTGAAATACCTATTTCATAGACTTCTCGGTTGAACTTACCCATAAGTAATCAGCTGGCAAGAGGGGTAGAGAGATTACAACAGAAGCCTCCTGACTTCCAGACCCGAGCTCTTTCCTGAGCAAGTGAGAGCAGGAGTAAGAAGCTAAAATTCACAAAAAGTGGGGGTGGCTGGGTGGCTCAGTGGGCTATGTCCCCAACTCTTGACTTCAGCTCAGGTCATGATCTCAGGGTTGTGAGATCCACCTCCACGTTGGGCTCTGCGCTGGGCGTGGAGACTGCTTAAGATTCTCTCTCTCCCTCTCCACCCCTCCCCCCACCCATTTGCAGTGTACTTGCTCTCAAATAAATAAATAAATAAATATTTAAAATAAAATAAAATTCACAAGAAGCTTCAGAGTCAAGTGCCATAATGACACTGATAACCTGCAGACAAATAGAAGATACAGGGGTCTGGGGCAAACTACTCAGTGTCATACTTCAGCAATACCTCCTTTTTCTTTCTTTTCTATTAAAGTATAACTTGAACACAGTAAAGTGTATAAATCATAAGGGAAGAGCTGGGTAAATCTTTGCATATGTATGCATTGATGTAACCACCATCCAGATGGTGATTTAGAGCATTTACAACTACCCGAAGTTTCCCTCATGCCCCCTTCCAATCAAGAATAATCTTTATCTGACCTCTACCCCACACACCAGGTTTCGCTTGTTCCTGAACTTCATATAAATGAATGAGTGTAGTATATATACTTTTATATTTGGCTTGTTTGCTCCACATTCTGTTTGTAAGATTCCTCCATTCTGTTAGTATGCCAATATATTGTATACTCTTTCTAGTTATTGTATAACACTCTGTTGCAACAATACACAACAATGTAGTTATCCATTCTACTGCTCACAGAAACATTCTGGTTGTTTCCAGTTTGAGGTTGTTATGAACAAAGCTGACAGGAATGTTCTTGTACATATTTTAATGAAGATAAACCCTCATATCTGTTGAGTATATCCAGGTGAAGAATTATAGGGTCATGGGGGTATACATAATAGGTACCATCTAAATTTTTTCCAAGTGTTTGCACCAATATACACTCCACCAGCAAAGAGAGTTCCAGGAGCTCCACGTCCTCACCAACACTTGGTATTGGTAAAGACTCTTCTTTAAAGTCTCACTGGGAAACAAGGTACCTCAGGTAGATTTTCAGACAACTGACGTTAGTCTTCAAGTAGCTTTAAAAAAAATTCTAACCATTTTACTTTTTTTTTTAATTTTTTTTTTAATTTCACTTCTTGAACAGAGTAAACCACCTAACCTTCGCCAGACCATACTGAGATGTACAGAGAGATACCTGCCCTTATATTAACTATCTAGGGATTTCATTGTCTCCTCCTTCCTGGGTGGATATCACTAATGTATCAGCAAGCCATAGCACTTCCCTTTAATCTCTGTTCTAGGAAATAGTCAAGATGGCCCAATCAGGAACTTTAATTTACACACAATCGTCAGTCAGTAAATTCTGGTCTCAATGTGCATGGGCTTCTTTGCTGCTATAAGACTGTTTCTATCTTCTGAATGGTGAAGGTTGCCCCATAAATAAATGAGTTACTACTCATTTCATTTGTTTTTATGTAGCTTGGCAAATGTTACTCAAACAATCAACACACACTTATAAAGCACATATTTTAGGTTACTGAGCTAAATGTTCTGGAAGTCACAAAACACACACACACAAAACCACCAGGCTTTCTTTAAGGGGGCAGGGCCCTAGGGTAAATCACATGGAATGTTGTCACCTGCCTTCTTCCTCTCACTTTACCCAGCCAACCTCTTTCACAGTTAAAATGAGGTTAAAACAAACACCAGTCATGGCCTTGGCCCTTGCTTTTGGGGAAAGCAAGTCTTAAGGGAATGAAAATGGAAGAGGGAAATAGTCCTGCATATAGGGCCATGGTGATAGAGTAAATGGGTGACTGAAGGTGATGACGATAATGTCTAGTTTTCTCTTGGGACTAGGTCAATCTCTACCTTATCCCTTCCTTCCCTGAGCTCTGCCCACCACCACCTTCCTTCTCTCCAGCTACTTCCTCTTGATGCCATTACCCAAATGACTGAAGAGAAACATGCTATCCAGTCCGCACTTTACCACCAAGTGCAGTGTCCAAGACAAGACACATTCCCCAACCTTACAAAATATACCAAACTTAAAGAACATATCTACGGTGATCACTAAATATAAGAAGGAGTCGCTGTGGACTGGCACATGCCGGCAAAGAGTGGATGAGTCTCAAACTGCTCCTTAAAGCAGGTAAGAGTTAAGGCAGAACAGTGGAGCACTGGTGGAGAGTGCTTTGCCCTCTAGTAGAGCAAGGGACAAGAGTAAGAATAAACATGGGACCTTTAGAGTCTGTAAACAGGACAAGCCTATCTAAGTGGCTTTCCACACCACTATGTTGCTGGGACATGATTCAGCTACCACTCCCAAGTATGGCCTGACTCTCTCATTAAAACAAAAGCTGTCTGAGCACAGTGACTGAGAATTTTAGGGACTTGCTCAGAAACACTCTCACATAAGCAGACAGATGAGACTATGCACAATTTTGCTCATTGGCATTCTATAGCCCTCAATTTCTCATTTCATAGTTTCTGGATTGGCTCTCTAGAAGTCAAGTGCAAGTGACTGAGAAAAACTCCCTGGCTTTTCTGGATTGAAAAGCTGATTCTTGGGGGCGCCTGGGTGGCTCAGTCGTTAAGCATCTGCCTTCAGCTCAGGTCATGATCCCAGTGTCCTGGGATCGAGCCCCGCATCGGGCTCCCTGCTCGGCGGAGAGCCTGCTTCTCCCTCTCCCGCTCCCCCTGCTTGTGTTCCCTCTCTCGCTGTGTCTCTTTCTGTCAAATAAATAAATAAAATCTTTAAAAAAGAAAAAAAGAAAAGAAAAGCTGATTCTTTCCCCCATGTGGCAGGGTAACCATGTTCACAGGGCAGCTAGCACTGGGGAGTCGGGGATGGGACAAGGAACAGGCACAGGAGAGTCAGACCCATGAGGTGACTGTAGACCCAGAACCCTTTGGGACCAGTTGAAGAAGGCAGAGACAGCATCTAAGTAGGGACACTGCACCTGCACCAGAGCCACTCACATGAAGACACAGTTCTTAGATCACAATGCTCCCCTCTGTCAAGTTTACTTATTCTCCAGGTACCTTTTTGGGGCCGAAATCAATATTTCTCAGGAATCTAAAGTCTTATTCCATCCTGAGGGACCACTGACTTCTTGTCACTTGGTTTAAATTTTCATTTGGTTTTCCTTATACTATCAATTCATAATGAATACCTTTCTTCTGGCTGGACCAAAAGTAAAACTACCACTATTAAATGGGTTAAACAGGATTGGGCGAGACTTCCATTCTCACCTCAGGCTTCTGTCCTCATAAATGTTTGATAACTAAATAACCTTTGTAGGAAACACATCTTTTTCAGAGACAAACATCTTTTAAGATACAAAAAGTAATTGGTTGAAAGAGGGGCAAGGAGCAGCCATCAGTTAAACAAACATAACATTAGTTGAAAGTATGTATTTCTCAACATTCCAGTCTTCTGGTTTTCTCTGTTCATTAACTGATCTTATCCTACTGATAAGTTTGACTACAGGTATAATGAACAACTTGAGAAAAGTCAGAGTGAGACACATCAGTAAGTGCTTCTTGAGGGCAGGAAGTTGGCCTTATTCATTGCTGTCTTCCTAGCACTTACCATAGACCAGGACACACACAAAAAGACTTACTAAGTATTAATGGAGGGAATACATGAAAGAAGAAAATAATTGAGTAATTTAAAACACTGTATACATCAAAGGCAAAAATTCTTTAAGTTTTTATTTAAATTCCAGTTAATATACAGTGTAATATTAGTCTCAGGTGTACAATATAGTGATTCAACACTTCCATACATCACCCAGTGCTCATTACAGCAAGTGCACTCCTTAATGCCCATCACCTATTTCACCCATCCCCCCACCCACCTCTCCTCTGGTAACCATCAGTTTGTTCTCTATAGTTAAGAGTCTGTTTCTTGATTTATCTCTCTCTCTCTCTTTCTCTCTCTTTTCCCTTTGCTTGTTTGTTTTGTATCTTAAATTCCACATATGAGTGAAATCATATGGTATTTGTCTTTCTCTGACTTATTTCACTTAGCATAATATACTCTAGATCCATCCACGTCATGGAAAATTTCAAGGTTTCATTCTTTTTGATGGCTGAGTAATATTCTATTACACACACACACACACACACACACCCCACATCTTCTTTATCCATTCATCAGTGGATGAACACTTGGACTGTTTCCATAATTTGGCTATTGTTGATAATGCTGCTGTAAACATCAGGGTGCATGTATCCCTTTGAATCTGTATTTTTTTATTCTTTGGGTAAATACTTAGTAGTGCAATTGCTGGCTCATAGGGTAGTTCTATTTTTAACTTTTTTGTGGAATCTCCATACTGTTCTCCAGAGTGGCTGCGCCAATTTGCATTCCCATAAACAGTGCATGAGGGTTCCTCTTTCTCCACATCCTCTCCCAAAGGCATAAATTCTTAAGGGACACAAAATAACAGACAGGTTGTACTTATAAAACTGTGGGATAGGAGTAATAAATGAAGCATAAGAGAAAGAAAACAAAATTAAGGACACAAGGATCAATCAAAAAGTCTAAAGCATTGCCAAATAGACTGTATGGTAATAAAAACCGCTGTCCTCAATTACCTGAATGACTTCAAGCACAAATGAAATTATATAGCTCTGTATTACTCAAGAGGGCTGACCTAAGATCAACATGCCTAAATTAGACAAAGTCAGGTTTCCATTACATAAAATCATTTACTAACAATTAGATCTGTCCAGTAATAAAATGAGTTGTCTTGTGGAGTCATGAGCACCTTGTCATGGAAGATAGGGATTATCACCAGTCAGAGGTCGTCCAGAAGCAATTTCTGCCTCAAGTGGAAGTTAGACTCGAAGGACTCTAAGACCTCACCCATAACTAATATTTTACTAGTTTAGAACTTGTGGTCACAAGGGAATAGAGTCAATCAAAGCAAACTTTCTGGAAGAGGAAAGTTTGGAGTCAGACTGGGAAGGAGGTGACATAGAATGGCAAGTTAGTCTAGTTACTACAATGAATACTGGAGTGTGGGACCTAAAAACCTCACTAAGGGAAAGAGGATTAGAAAAATCACCCAGAATAATTGTGTCAGGTACACTTTAGGGTCCATGCATATTATTCTAAGAACCATCTGTTTAGAGTAAATTGAGATCTTCCTAAATTGGCAGATAATCCTAACAAGGATCAACCTGAAAAGTAAAAATCTTACCAGATATTTAACAAGTTGATGCAACGTGGAGAGGCCATAGAGTCTGAAATTAAAGGAAGCCAACAACAAGGCAAATCTAACCCACAAATCTGTAACTAATTTGAAATTTGTGAATGATGGTCTCTGAGCTGCTGCCATTAAAGCACCCATCCTGGCAGCCTTGGATTTGGTTATTATTGAACCAGGGGTCGTTGTTTTGTGAGTCCTATATTGTAGCTGAGCCAGACAGACAACAGCACCTTCTTTCATTTTGCTTGGATAATGGCCAAATACAAGTCACTTTACTATGACTTAAAGAGTATTGTGCCTGTCTGTTCACAATCGATGGGAATAATTGAGGGGCGGAATGTGCCAGGTACTCTTGGACAATTCTGTGCAAGTGGGTCAGGGGTTTTCTTGGCCATTTGCCATGTGACAACACTCCCTTCATCTGTGAACATATGAACTTGATGAAACTGTCACTTGGAGAGCATGGTACAACAGGGCTTGGGCCATTCCATTTCCATGAGAAACTTTACCTAAGTTATAGCAAAGGAATAGCCTTTATATTCTGTTATATCATGAGAAATTCTTGCAAGTATTTAACTTTGTGTTATCTCTGTTAGGAGAATCTGGCTTTGTGCCCTCAAAGTAAAAGGGAAAGTTGGGACTAGATGTCATTGCTGTCCACCATCTTGAGTGTAAAGCAGGGCGGTAAATCACACAAAGGAAAAGAGTGGCCAGGTGATGTCCTAAGACCACAGACAGGTCCATTGCCCATCTCTCCTAAGATGAAGCAGTGGTAGGAGGCAAGAAGGGCTCTCAAACATTTGCTCATACATTTGAAACAGTCCAATGGTTGAATGAGAGAAACCTCACAACAGTGGCTGGGAAAACAGTTTGGGTCATACTGGATTATTTTCAAACATAATTTTCAATAAAAAATAAGGGCACTTACTGAAAAATCCTTCTGATGTCTGTCTTTGCAAGTGCAGAAATTTTCACTTACGATTTATTAAAAAAGAGAGAAGAGAATCGTTCACTTGAGGCCTGGCGAAAGTAAGGAAGTCTCTCTTAACTCTCAGCCAGGAATTCCCCAAACTATGATCCTCTTTTATTCAACCTTTCTATAATGAACATCAAGGTAAGCCAGGAAGGCAGAAGCGATGTCACTAAAGGGTACCCTAGAGTCAATAGGGAGCACTGGTAGATGAGATGTTGGGTTTCTTGGTGCAAGCTGGTGGGTTATATCCTTTTTCTCCACACCTACCTTACACAGACAGGGCCCAAACCAAGATGGGGCCACCAACTCGTGGAGCCACCATGGTTTCAAGTAGAAATACCTGATCAGCACAGCCTGGTCCTAATCACCCAGAAGGGCTAATGGCCTAATTGCGGGTCATCCAGATTCGTGACATCTTTTCTCTCCTCCTAAGTATTTCCCTGCTCGCAGGGGAATCAAAGACAAGGAGTGGAAGGAATCCATTCCAAGGCATTTTGCTGTTTGTGAGCAGTATGTTGAAAGCATTTCTAGGAAAAGGGGATTATGTTGTAAGTTAAAAAGAGATGTTTGTGTTTCCTCTGATTTCAATTATTCAAACCCTCAGTGCCCTTGACTCCCCCAGCCTCCCTTGCATGCCCAGGAATAAAGAAGAGAGGGCTTGAATACCGATGTCTGCCAGCATTGCCAGGAACACAACATGCAGCCCTCTACCCACCACATTCATGGCTTCTTCTCCTTCGCATGATAGCTCAAGGTTACCTGCTCCTAGAACTCTTGCTTACTCACCACACTGGCTCTGACCTTGTGCCTCCCTCTTCACAATATTAGCATCTGGGTCTATTCTCATGATTAAGAACTGACAACATGAAATAAGAGAAAAAAGCAAGAGGCCCTGAATTCAAGGCTTGGCTTCTGCTTGCTAGCTGGGCCACCTTAGGCAAAATCTCTTAACTTGTTTGAGCTTCAGTTTCCTCATCTGGAAAAGGGTGATGATAATCACTGCCCTACCTATCTCAGAAGGCTATTGTGGATTTCAAATGAGATAACACATATGAAAGCTTTTTATACATTGTGAAGAGGCTGCTTCTGTTGGTGGTCGTGCAAAGACCATATCTCTTTCTTATACTTCCAGCATCTGAAATAGGGTTGTGCCTCTTCTGCAGGCTCAGCACAGATTTGGCTTAAATGCCTCTGAACGTCTTCCTTGTCCCTACAGTGCTAAATACAGACCCTCGCCACAGCTTTACCATGTATGCTCAGAAGTCAAGTTTCCATGCACATCATTACAGAGAGGCCCATTGAGAAGGATCCTACAGGCTGGCTTTATGCATTCCCACACATGAGGATGGCAGATCCAGCCCCCAGAACCTGCTCAAGGTTACAACAGCAGCAGCAGAGTGATGGCAAGCCTCCTCCAGCAACACAGGCCACACTGAGACATCTAGTCCCACTTCCCAGAAGGTAAGTCATCCCCATGATGCCAGGAATTTTTTCTCCTTCTCCTTAGCACCACCACCTGCAAAACTTCCATTACAACCACTGCAGCCGAACTCCCTGACACCACTCACCTCACCATTTGACAAGATTAACAGCCCATAATTCTCTCATGAGGACTTGTTTTTAGAGTCATAACTAAAATCTCTGATAGCCGCACAGAAAGCCCCTGGGAGACCAAAGAGAGAAGGATGCTATGTGACATCTGAAGCCACTTGCCCATCTTCCCTGTAGCAGTGTGCTGACGGTGCCTGTCTTCTTCCCTCAGTGTCTGCGAGCAGGTCTGCCTGTGATTAGGAGCACAATGACTAGATGTCATTGCTGTCCACCATCTTGAGTGTAAAGCAGGGCAGTAAATCACACAAAGGAAAGGAGTGGCCAGGTGATGTCCTAAGACCACAGACAGACTTCCATTGCCCATCTCTGATACTAACTCGCTCTACATCTTCAACAGCTGACACCTGTAAGCATCTCCTTTGTTTTACCACAAAGCAAATTCAATAATTAATGGCCTTTTGGAGAATTTCAATCCACAGTCTCATTCAACAGGGCTTCAAAGGCATCCCCAAACTATAGAAATGCTGCAAGTAAAAATAAATCGCTATTTCTTGCACTTTCTCATACAATCAGGTTCAGGGACCCCAGAGTCAACCTTTCCCTAATGGTATGATAAAGAAGGTAAGAAATGGCTGAATGCTCATGAGTGACTTATACAGTATTTTATAAACATGAAAGAGAAATCAATATCAGCTATGGAGGTAGCAGTGATTTCCCCTGAAAAACCTGAAATGCCCTCCCCAGTCCTACCCAAATTCTATTATGTTTTAAATATCTCACTCAAGCTGGACTTCTTCCTTAAGGCTGTCTCTGATCACTCCAGCCTAGCAAAATTCATTCATTCATTCAACATTTATTTATTTATTTATTTAAGCATTATATGTACCAGGCAGTGTGCTAGCTTCTGGGGATAGAACAATCTAAAGAGTCAAAATCTCTATCTGGTGGCTCCATCCTCTGATCTACTAATAGAAGTAATGTTTATATCCTGGCATTAAATACAGTCTTTCACAAAGAGCATTTTCCTGGAGCTCCTATTATTCTTTGCTTTACAATATAATTATGAACATGTCTTTTTAAGCAGCTTGAGGGTAAAAGCATTTCTGATTTCTTCATGGTCTGCTAAGAGAAAATGCTGGGTAAATAAACACTGAATGAACACTTACCTAGTTATGTGATATATACATATATATGTTTCATTTCCCCATCTAGCTTGTAAATTTCTTCAAAAACAAGAATCTCTCTGTTAACATTTCTGTATCTTCTAGAGCATCCAACCCAGCGCTGGGACATGGCTCATTCTCAGTACATATTTAGTTGAATTCAGTAATTCTGCTAGCAGTGGGGGGTTCCCCTTCCATGCCAATCCTGTTAATCATACCCTAGATTTAGAAAATGGGAAGGCCAAGGCCAAGGAAAACAATATAGTCAGCTCTAGTTACCTACATTCCCCCAAGGTGCTGGCTAAGCTTTCTCCCAGACTAGAGCACTGTGTTTGTGAGGAAGGAATAAAGTCATCTTTCATCCAGGAGGACTGACATAAGCCACCTGTGCATTCCAAGAAGAAAACCATAACGATATTGGAGCAGCAAGCCTGACTTTGGACAGCAAGACCACCCATGGAAACATCCATCATGTGACCCACACAGGATCTACCTGCCAAAAGATCATGAACCCAGGAGTCAGGGCCACCCACCCTGTCAGGGGCACAGCTGTAGCCAGAGCCTGTCCAGAGAGGCAAGAGACCCAGGGTATCCTCATAGCCCCATGGACCCATACTTGCTATCTTTTGGCTCAGTCTCTCGAAATCCATCTCCCAGAATAGCCAGCTCTGCTCTGATCACCCATAGGGGATGTCACAGTTAAGGAAGTCAGTGGCTGGAGCTGACCTCTGCGGGGAGATGGACCGATATCCTTTACTCGCCTAGGTGAGATCAGGGAGGTGATGATGCCCTCCCAATCCCCACAGGCAGCTGTGAGTCCTACCACCTATCCCACCAATGAGCACATGATTAGCAGTGGCAGGGCACGCTCAGCCAGCAGACCAGGAGTGGCATCAGGATGTCTGTGTGTCACCTACAAGGGCACTAACCAAAATCAGAGAGTTCTCAGTTCTAGACATACTCATAGGATGTCTCAGGATTTAACATCTGAAAATTTAAGGCATTTACCCTAAAGCCCATCCTCCCCCTTCCCCAAATTAGAAAGTACCCCAGGACCTTCAAAATCAAAACTAAATGACCAAAACTCAAATTCCCTTTTCTATCCCAGACACAACGCTAGACTTTGCTTCAGTCTTTCCAGATCTGAGCAGTCTGATTCTTGCCCATGTTGGGTCAGCCTAGAAGTATTCCTGCCTCCTTACCCACCCTCATGATCCCAATGGATCCTGAGGAACCTGCTCTTGGAAGTCAGCAATGACATTTAGTCATGCAAAGCAGTGAGCTGACTTCATTTTCCTCAATAAATATTTCATTGAGATTCAGAGAAATAAGAGAAACCTTATTCATGAGATTTATGTTTGTCTTAATGATTCACAGCATAATTTGTTCCAATTAAATATTTATTTTAATATCTTCTTGGGCCTGAAAACTTCTGCCCATTCATCAGTGAGTCTTTGTATGTCAGTCCCCTCATAGATATGGAGATGTTGGGAATAGCCTCGTTCTTCCCCAAAGTGGCAGTTTTTCCTTTCCAGCTCCCTCTGCACCCGGAGCCTAAGCCATGCCTGCGCTGCCCCTGACGCATCCCCCAGGGCCCTGCCGGTCAGTCTCCATTCCCTGCTCCCTGTCACTTTGTTCTCAACCCCATCGACATCCTCAAAGCTCATCCTGCTCAGATACCTCTCTCAGACACAAAATCCCAAGAAACTCTCTGTAGGACAAGGCGGGGGTGAGGAAGAGTGAGGGCACTGTGGTACAGTCAAAAGGAGACAGGAGTCGCAGTAAGGAGCTGTGAGTTCCAACTCCAGTGTCACCACCTCTGGCCATTTCCCACTCGTACAACGTGGAAATATACTGTCTGTTGGAAGAATCAAATGAGATGATAGAGGTGCTTTATAAACTGGAAACAATTACAGCTACCTCCCAGTGGTGTTGTGACAAATGAGAAGATACAGTTCTGGTATTTAGGACTAACCTGGTATATAACACATGCTCAAATAAGACATAGTTATAGGGGCACCTGGGTGACTCAGTCGTTAAGTGTCTGCCTCCAGCTCAGGTCATGATCCCAGGATCCTGGGATCGAGCCCCACGTCAGGCTCCCTGCTCAGTGGGAGCCTACTTCTCCTTTTCCTCCCTGCTTGTACTCTCTCTCACTATCTCTGTCATTATCTGTCTCTCTCTCTCAAATAAATAAATAAAATCTTAAAAAAAAAATAAGACATAGTTATAAAAATAAAAGAAATGGAATTTGTTTACTTTTATTAGAGTTCCATAACTAAATAGGCCTCACTGCCTAACCTGTTTACATGTGGCCTAAGTGAGTGTTTCTATTAATCTTATATAGAGATGTAAAGAACTCTTAGTAATATCCAGAACCTGTGTCAGCGGCAGAGAGTTTCTGTGTGTGTGTGTGTGTGTGTGTGTTGCACCTTTAAACTGTTCATATTTATGCACATCTTCACAGTCTCCTCAGAAAACTCTCCCGCAGAGATGGCATAATCCCCACTCACTTGCTAAAACTTCCCTAGATCTGAAGAGGAACTTCCCCTGTGTCCTTCACAGGGAGAAGTCTCTGCCACTCCCACTCCCTTGGCCCCAAGAGCAGCCCCCATCAAGTGGCAGCCAGAGCCGAGCCGTCTGCCATATGTGGTCTCTCTGACCTGACCCCAGCTGAGAGCTCACCACTCAGCCTCCCAGAAATCTGGCTCCTGCCACAGATGGAAGTGTCTCTTGCAGCCCCATGGAATGTTGCTTGGGTCCAGAAAGTGCAGCAGTCACTCCTAGGGAAGGCACTCTTCTCTGCCTCCCTCCACGGCTCCCTCAGGGAGGCTTCCTGGATGACACCTGGGAGGAGGCGAGAAGGTTCCCAAGGCAGCTTGAAATCCAAAGAGATTTTACCTTTTACATTAATTAAATGTCATTTCTAAAAATTTTAAATCCCTGGCACTGTGAAGAAGATTTACTATGCCAAAGCAGAAAGGGCTTCCAAAAAGCAATTATAAAAGCTTATAAGTTAACAATGGCTTTGTACCTTGACTACTAGAGCTAATTCCATTATCTGAGAAACTAAAAACTGATGTTCAGTAACTTGGTGCATGCCCCAATCCACAGCTCCTGAAGGAACAATCCTCTACCATCACACCATGTTAAGTGTTTCTCTCCTCCAGGAAGGCGTCCCAGAACACTCCCACCACGTCTGAGTCATCCATTCACTCCAGACACCACCCACCCCACTCCACACTTGCACCCCCACACACAAAGCCTCTGTTCCTCTACTTCTTCCGGAGCCAAGGAATCTTAAATTAACACCAGGGTGCATTATTTTCACACTCATTAAAGGATTAGCTGTGGTTTATTAGCCCAAAAGAATGAATGAACTATTCTGGGTGCCAAGGCACTGCCAAGGTAAGAGAAGTTTTGGGCAGAAAGCACTTTCCTAGTACCTTTCAAATCACACCAATTCTGCCTTCTCCAGAGATGATGCTTAATGTTTTAGTTATTTAAGTAATCAAATAATTTGCTGATTCTTTCTCTACCACATGCTCAAGGAAAAAACACCACTGTTTTCCTTTTCCATAAAAGAAATTCCCAGTATAGACCCCCAGCTCAGGGCAGCAGCTCAACTTGTCCACACACTGGCCAGTACCCCCTCCTCTCTCTCCGAGCTATTGTAGGTCAGAATGAAGCCTGCAATGTCTGAAATCTGATCTTCCATCTGCCACTTGATCTTCCATCTGTCACTTCCTCAATTCAGCAGGGGGCTGGGGGCTGGAAGATAGAGAGAAGTCTCCAGGGGTCCAGTTGGCAATGAGCAGATGTTAACTTGGACGTCAAATGGGATAGAGGTAACTCTGCTTCAAAGCAAGAAGAGGCCAATGGTCATAGCCAAATATACTTTCACGGCCAGAGGAGATCCCAAGATGTCACTGAATGGTCCAACATCTGATCCTTCCTCTAGGCATCTAGGGTATGGGTATTCTCATCCCAGTGTCCAGATGGAGGACAGGAAAGAACACGAGGTTTAGAATAAGAAAACCTAGGTTAGAATCCCTTATACATGCTCATTGACTTGGGAAAGTCACATAACTTCTTTGAGTCTCAGTTTTCTCATCTGTAATATAGGGACAGTACTATTGTGACATTTGAGATAAGCACCTAGGACAGTTCCTGGCACATAAGAAGTACATAATCAAAGTACAAAAACTAAACTGCAACACAACCATTATCAACAGGCCACTTTCTCTGAATTATTTTTCCAGTAGAAAGACTAGATTTTTGTTGTCTGTCTATACTATTTTTGCTGGCCCTTGCATGACTAATCAAAAGCTACAGAGAGACTACCAGCTGGAATGGAAGATGCAGTCTCTAACCATGGCCAGAGAGAAGTTATCTGTCCAACAGAGGGATGAGAGCTGAGCCACAGCCTTCCCCTCATGAATACAGTGTCCAGGCCAACTAAGCTAACAGCACCACAGGGATATTTTTAAAACATCACAGTCACTGAAAGTTAAATCTGCATCATACCCTTCATCTGGATACACAGAGTTTTAAACCACCAAATTTGTTTCTCTGTAGACCATCTCCTGGCAAATAGATCTTATCTTTAAAAATGCATCCCCATCTTTGTTGACAATCCTGTCTTCCATACCGAGAAATATTCCTGGAACCAGCATCTGTTTCTGGAAACCAATTTAAATTTATGAAGCTGCTTGTATTTATGATAAAATGGAAGTAAATCTGGCTAAAGCAAAGACCTACATTCCAGAAATAACTGACCATTCATTTATTAGTTGCTGCCCCTAGCTAACACCCAAACAACAAGCTGCCCCTTGCTCAACCTCCCTGCAGGAACCCTGGGTCATTCAGAAGCACGGGGAAGGAGCTGAAAAAGTAGGGGAAGCAAACACCATTAAATCAAGGGACACACCCTCTACAGCCAAGGTCAACATCCAGGAGGGGCAGCAGGCCTTGGACAGTGGCGGAAGGACTCCACCCACACAGCACTTTGAACAGAAGCTCTCTTCCAACTGGAGGCATAGAGCTGCTAATCTGAAGCACACCCAAAACAGAGATGTGGGTAAAAATAAAATTACGACTGCTCCCGTGAGAAAGCCAGGAAGAGAACATATTGAAACAATCATGGCCTGAAGCCCTGCCCAACACCAATGCTACTAAGTGACCTCAGCCGGGGACAGGAAAGGATTGATCAAGTTAATTTCCTTGCTCAAAAATCTCCCAATAGCTGCCCATAAACTACTAAATAAAATCCTAAAACTCTAGTGTGGAACATAAAGCCCACTCAGCCAACCTTTCCAGCTTTCTCTCTTATTGTCCCAAATACCCTGCACACATGCTCAAAATGAGCATACACATACAACCTCCACATAAAGACCATTTCCCAAACTCACCAAACTCTCCTACTCTGTACCTTTCCTCTGTAGCTCTCCTCCATCTCCACAAGTGCAGCTTCTACCCATCCTTCAAGGTCTTTCAAGTTAAGATCTACAACTGGAATTCTCTTCTCTGCTCCACGGCACTTCCGAACTAAATAATCCTTTCCCTTTGCTGTAATTTCCATGAAGACAAAGACTGCCTGTCTTGTTCACTATCATAATAGTACCTTTGCAGAATAGGTATTCAATAAATATTTGCCAATTTAAGGAGTACCTCAGTACCAAGATGTTTCTTCTACAACTTGAGTTTTCTAGTCCTCACCAGACAAGAAGTCCCCCTTAGTAGAGGCAACCCTGTTGTTGGCCTGATTTCCTTTCTCATGTAGTATCCCAGCCCCTGGAAAGTCTGATCCCATGATGTTCAGGAGCCCTGCTCACACCTCCCTGTGCTCACCGGGCACTCCGCTGGCCACACCTGCCACGTCCTTCTCCTGCTCTGGCCGCCCACTGCTGCTGGCAGCTGCGCAAGGTGCCCTCTCTGAGGGTACCAGCGTCTGACCCAGAGTGCTGCTCCAGAGCCCTCAGACCCTCAGCACTCCGAGTGCCAGGCCGCCTGAGTTCCCCAGAGTCCCCACTGCCCCGGGGTCAAGCCCTAATGGAAGCGAAGCCCTTCTTCCCCACTCTGTGTTCGCAAGGTGGCATCCTCTGTACCCATATGTCACGCAGAGTCCTCAGGAGAACAGCTCCTTCAACTTCTGCACAGCGCTCCTCTCCTGAGGGCTCAGATGCCATGCCATGGGCTCAGGGGTGGCTGGAGATGAACATCTGGGAAAGAGAGCATGCCCATTCAAAGCCGTCATATCAACAGGACCAACAGACTGCTTGACTCTGATGAAATGGCCAGGACAGGTCCAGCGGCCACAGTGGCCACAGTGTAGACAAAGCTATGTTCCTTTGCCTCTGACATAATCTCTTGCCCAATCTGCTGCCCAGACTACTACTACCTACCATCTTTCCTATTTAAAAAGTAAAGCCCTTCCTCTGCCTTCCTCTTCTTTCAGTGCTTCTGTCCAGGGCCTACCCTACCCTTCTGGCACCACTGAGGACCGGCTGCCTCAGCCCCTCCCCCCTGGCAGCAAGACCAGGCATTCACCTTGGCTCTTGGATCCTTCTCTCCTGAACCGGTCGATAAGAATGGATTTCAGCAGATACTGCCCAGGGCCTGAAGATTTATCAATGCTGAGGCCCTCTAATGACTGCCAATTAGTGTGTCCATTATTCTGGGCTAGGTCAGTCGAGCCCTTAATCTACTTAATGGAGAAGGAACTCCAGAGAGGTGGGAAGCACCTTGAGCTGGTGGACGGAGCCAGCAGGAGGCAGCAGGGTGACTGACTGCCCCCTCAGCGGTAGCCCAGCTCAGCTGCCTGGCAGGTAGCCTCAAGGTGACGAGGCAGGGCCTTAAAAGGAGCTACTGATGGATGACTCTGCTCCTGCAGGAAACACATCCCACTCACAAGGTACAGAGGGCAGCCTGAGGCTGAAGTTTCCCCCATAAGCCTTGGGCTAAACTTCAAGGCAAGTGAATGTTGGTCTTTGGTTCCCTCCCTCACCTCCAACTCTCAGGTGCCTCCTCTCAAAGTACCAGTACTCAGCACTCCTGACCCTTTCTGTCTCCCCCCACTCCTTTGAGACCTGCCCCCCTAGGCCTCCAGTTCTTAGATCCCCTCCTGATCCCCCATCCCCTTCTCATCCAAAAGTTAGATTTTAGGCAATAAGGGTTAAGAATTAATAGCTAACATTTACTGGGCTTTTTACATGTGTGACATCACTTCATCCATACAATAACACTATGAGATAAATACTGATATTGTCAGCATGTTATAAATGGGGAAACTGAGGCCTAGAGAGGTACCCAACATTACACAGCAGTGAGTGGTGGAATTGTGAGCTAAACCAAGCCATTTTGATCTCAAAGCTTCATCACACTGAACCATTCTTCACACTGTGCCTAAAAAGTAAGTCAATTGGCAAAATAAGCCTACCACTGTGCTCAATGTTTCCCAACTTTATTAAGTTTTAGGTTTTTCTTTGGTTTTTAAAGGAGTCTGGTCATGCAAATCAATAGCTTTAACTGATAGAGTTTAAGGATAGTGTGGAGGTGATAAAAGGGGACAGAAGCTACATGTGAGTGTACTTTCAACTCATTTTCACCCCACATGAAACCACCTCCCAAAATCCAGCTGTACTCATCTGCCCATGACCAAAAATATCACTCCATGCACACTTTCAACCTGCTTGGCACACTTTCTTTGGGTATCTTCTTTGAGGGACTTCCAAGAGCTAGCAACCTGTGGCAAATGATGGACTGATGAGGGGAACTCCTAAGATGAGGTCAAGCCATAGACTTGGGATATGGAAAAGAGAAGAAGGGGAGATAGATCCTGAACCTGTAGAAGGTATTGGTTCAGGAACTGGACCTCTTCTTCTCAGGTGAAAACTATGGAGGGGGATAAATATCCCTCCCTCTGGGGCCTTTTTTACCAAAGAGAGGATGTGGGGGCCACCTGGTTTTCCAAGACAGAGAGTAAGCCAGCCCTCAGGAAAGGCTCTCTTTGGTCCCCTCATACCTCACCTCTGTGCCTCCAACCCTGCTCCTAGGTAACAAGGACAGGTATATTAGAGCAAGGACAGCCTTCCAGCCCTGCTGGGGAAGTGATCCTGTGTTCCCAAGGTCTGTGAGAATCCTTAAACCTTAATATGATCCTTCTTCTGCCAGGAATACTTGCAAGAACCCAGCTCACCCAGGGGAGCAATATGACTCCATCAGATATATTAGTTTTTATGCAATATACACTTATAGAAGTAATTTATAGTATGATTAAATATTATGAATAAATTTCCAGTAAGGCCCTTTGTTCTACAATAGAATTTTGTTTTTTAATATTTTTGATTAAATAAGTTTTTAACATTTTGATCACAGGCCATCTCAATTTTTTTTTTAAGTTACAAAATGTGTTTTCAAGGGACATGCCCTAAGTACTTCAGAATCCTTTCCGTTAGGGTTTGGCTCTATGTTTTTCTGCCTCACTCAGAGCATGTAGGTCCCCTAACTAGGGCAAGAAATATGTCTACATGTCTTAATCCTTAACTCTAGCAGAGTGTGACTGATACAGCTGATTGCCTGCCCAGGAGCAATTTACCCCTTTCTTCCTTGCTTATAGAACCTAGATTTTGTTTAGGAATCAGCAACCATGTTCCTTAGGAGAAGTAGAAACCCTCCCAGCCCCACAGGGTAAATGTTATTATGTTATACCAATCATGAAAATTATATCCCCTTTCTAGTGACTTGTTTAGGAATTGGTGGTATAATTATGTCCTTTGACACATGAGAAAAAGTCTCCCAAGGGACATCTGGGATAGGTTTTCTTGCTCTTAAAAGGACCTATGTGATGGGTGCCTGGGTGGTTCAGGGGGGGCATATGCCTTCGGCTCAGGTCGTGATCTCAGGGTCCTGGGATCGAGCCCCATGTTGGGCTCTCTGTTCAAAAGGGAGTCTGCTTCTCCCTCTCACTCTCCCTCTGTGCTCTCCCTCTCTCTCAAGTGAATAAATAAAATCTTAAAAAAAAAAAAAAAGACCTACGTGAATACATGCATTAAAACCAGGCTTTTTCAGTTGTCATTTCTCCATGTGACATGTGGCACTATGGCAGCCATCTTGGGACTATAAGGAATGAAAGAATGCAAAGAATTGGGGTCCTGGGATCTCCATTCTTGTAATGGCAGGCTGAGAAATTAGGACCAACCCTCCCACTAAAAACAATCGTGGGTTTTTTTTCCCTCAATCTTCCTAAAAGCATTAAAGAGCTAAGAAAATAACAAAGAATTACTAGGCCAAAACCTAGGAGAAGAGGAGAATCCAAGGAGGTAGGTCCAAAACACAAAGCAGCATTTGCCCTCAGAACATCAGCCAATCTGCAAGAAATTGTGGTAAAACTAGCTATGCTTTTGACAGCCAGGATGGGAAAGGGGAGAAAAATCAAAATTCTGGGCTTTCTCAAGGAAGGGACTCTGATAAAAAATATTCCACTCTAAGCTGGGCTTCCTCCCAGAGAGAGGGCTTCATCCTTAAGGTAAAGGCAATGAAGAAATAAACTAGCTCTCATGGAAACTTAAAACACAGCTACATATAATCTGAGGATCCCCAAGCATTCAAGCATCGGACTAAGGTAGAATTGGACTGGTTGTATCTCTAGGTGTCTGGCAAAACAAAAATGATCATTGTAGGAGAAAGTTACCATTCTAGGCTTCAAATTATTATCATAAAATATTTTTCAAAAATAATGACCAGGGAACAATCAAAGAATGCACAAAGAAAAAAGACACCATGAGCAAGAACCATCAGAAACAGCAGACCATAGAAAAAGACCCACAAAGACTCCAGATACTGGAATTATCCAACTAGAGACTATAAAGCAAATATACTTACAACGTTCAGAGAAACAAAAGACAAACTTTAAATTTTAAAGAAAACTTGAAAAAAAAAGTGATTTGAAAAAGAATTAAATAGGGATTCTAGCACTGAAAAATACAATACTTGAAATTAAGAAGTCAATGAACAAATTTAATTGCAGATTAGACTTAGCTGGTTAGAGAATTAATAAATTGGAAGATAAATCAGGAGACTAGGATGCACCAAGGTGAGCTAAATATGAAAAATATAGAAGTAACAATAAGAAATATAGAAGATACGGTGAGAAATTTCAACTTCAATCAATTTCAAAATTGATTCAAATTCAAGAAATTTCCATCAATTGGTATCCCAAAAGGAGAAAAGAAAAAGAACAGAGATAATGACTGAGAATTTTCCCAAAAGTGATGAAATGCAACAATCTATAGTTGTAAGAAATCTAATGAACCCAAGATGGCTAAATAAGAATCTGGTGATGATACTGAGCCTCTGATTTAACAGCCCACCTTCTGAACTTCTTGTTAAGAGAAGCAGGAAAAGAAGTAGGAAGAGAGAAGCAGGTGAAGTATTCACTGTTTAAGCTATTTTGAATTTCAGTTCAGCTACCTGAAGCCAAAAGCATCTTAAATGATATTCATAGTGATAATAAAGTATCCACCTTTTATCCACCATATATTGAATGCCAACTATGTGGCATGCATTGCATATAGATTTCTGTTCTGTGTAATTCCTCACAAAGTCTTACAAGGTAGTATATATCAGTCAATACAAGCATGGTAGACTATGGACACAAACCACCTCAAAATCTCAGTAGTTTAACAGAAAGATGATTATTTCTTGTTTACACTACATGTTCAACATGTTTCAACAGAGGGCTATGCTCCCAGTCATTCAGGGTCCCAGGCTGATAGAGACTTTATTCCAAAATAGCTTCTATAGTCAGTGAAACAGTGGGCAGATGAAGTAAATAGTATTATGGCTTTTAAAACTTCCATTTGGAAGTGAAACACATGGCCAAAAGTGTGGGGAAGTACAATCTTACTGTGTGCTCATAAAGTGGAGAACTGGAAATACTAGTGAATAGTTATGACTACCACAGACATATATTACCTTAATTCTTCAGATGAGGAAGGTAAGGCTGAAAGAGGTATTTATACTTGTTAGACATGAATTGACAATGCACTCATTAATAGCATCTTCCTGAAGGTAATATTATGGACATGACTATTTGCCCTTTAGTGATGGGGTTAGTGAGAAGAAAAATGAAGCAGTGATATGATCTCTAAGGAGCCAGAGTGCCTAGCTGGGTCTCATCACGGTCTATCATAGAATCACTAACCTCAGGGGCAGATTATGGGATCAAGGCAGCTAGGGGTGGGAGTGGGGAATATTCTAGTCCTTCACTTGTTCCTTATGCTAACTAGATCCTTCGCAATGTGAATAAAATTGGACTGCAATTGGCCAGAGAAAGAGTTTATATACATGCACTAACGGTTCCCACTATCTTATATATTCCAGGTGTTCAAGATGTGGTTAAGAAAGGGGGAAAATAAGCCCATGTAATCGAGTTGGCCAGGCCATGTTTCCTAACTTTGCTCTCTGCAGATTCAGAAAGTTGGTGAAGGCAAAGGAGATGTAAGTTGAGAGAGCTCTTAACCCATCATGTCTAAACACAAGAGGAGGGACCACCTTGTTCTCTTAGGTCCTCAAGACCTTCCTATGAGGTGGATTTGCCAGCCTGTAATGTGTAGAACATTCCCCACCTCCTCCCATTCCTACTGATGACACATGCACCTTCCCCCTCCCAGTAACCCCACATCTACTGGCAGGCTCCCTGGGCTGCCTTCCTGCTACACATGTGCTGCCTCTGCCAGCCTTGTCTAGCCTCCTGCAGACACAGCAGCATCTGTCTGAGAGTCTCTCCCCGTGGCAGGGAAGAAGTCAATACCAGGGTCCTTATTTATTTATGTGTTGGTTTATTCCTTCCCAGGGATGAGGCAGTGGTTAAGGGGAAGAGGAGGGAGGAGGAACAGGGAGGGAAGGCCCAGAAAAGAAGCTGTGGTGGGCTAGAGATTGGCAAAAGAAATGTCTCTATAATTTGAACTGCTTTCCAACCACACTGTCTCTAACTGAGCCCCCGGGGGTAAAAGGTCTGTGTTTTACCGGGGATGAGAGTTTATAACCTTAATTATGCCTCAAAGCATTTGGCTGTGTTCATCCTGAAACTTCCAGCAGAAAAAAAAAAAATGTGGTTTCCATTACAGTGTCACTGAGGGACTTGTACTGGGGTTGGGATCATTAAAATGAAAACACTGATGAGTAAGCCATGGCATTTTGTCTCCAAGCCTTACGTCCTTCCTCCACCCCAGTCCTGTATTTTATTTTGAGACAGGCTTAAAATAGTCTATAAAATATGGAGCTCATTATCCCATCTAACAGATTTCATTTGGCATGAATGTAGATTAAAAGCCCCGTGCCAATTCTTCCTCCTAGCCTGGGTTTATAAGGAAGACACTCCTCTGCCTTTGCTCTGGACTGGTTTCTTTAGAACTCAATTCTGCAATAGACCAGGGGAGCCAGGAGGTGCCACTTCCAACTCCACTCAGCCTATTTTTCATGATAATAACAAGGGAGGATGGAGAAAGAAATACAGCCTGTTTGGGGGGCTTCTTAGAAATTTTGCCTGGAGTCTTAAGAAGCTGGATCCAACCTAGACATCCCTCAAATCCACGAATTCTCCAGCCTGCCCATTCTTTCACATACAACGACTCTGTCAGGGACACTGAGCTTGTGAAAGGGGGTGGGGCTGGGTTGAAACCACAGGGAAATAGAATGGAAAGAGGCCTTGACTAGGAGTTTCTGTTTCCTGGTGTCATGGGCAGGCTCAACCATAACTAAGTGCATGGCCCCAGGAACTGAAATCCTCTCTTAGGGCTCAGTTTCCTCATCTCTTAAATGAGAGGTCTCCTCCAAGTCTGTCTCTTCTTTTGCTGAGGGTACAGTTATGGAGGTAAAGAGAATGAGAAACAAAAACCTCTTCTTACTTACCACTGATCTTGTTTGGCCCAATACCATCTCTTGAACCAGTAAATTCACTTTTTATCTGATAAAGCTCCAGCCTTCTCTGATTACACCTTTCCTCTGAATCACCAGAGTGTTTGCACTGCATTTTCTCTCACCCGGAATGCCCTTTTCCCTTGCTCTACCCAAATCCTTAAAAATCCAAATACTCACAAGGACAGTGTGCTTAATAGAAAATACGTGCTGATGGTTTATGTCTTTATGTCTTTAATGCATTCCATGCACAGGTGTCATCTCCTCTCCAAGAGTGTCCCACAGGGCCCAGCATAAGGTTTTGTGTAAGAGGAGGGAGGAGGGACTGATCTCTCGATTTCACTGGCAGGTTTATGGTTCTCCACTCATTTACCATCCCCTCTGAGCCATTCAATGGCAGAGTATACAAGTGATCGACTTCCCTGCCACCTCACCCCTGTACTTTCTAGTTATAGGCTCTCTCTGAGTCCCCTCAGTTATCTCATCTATACAATGAAAATAACACCACCTACATCACAGGGTTGTTGGAGACTTGAATGAAGCAGGTGAGGACCTATCCAAGGTCTTGAACTAGCCCACTTCTCCAGTCCCAGCCTACTCTTCTGCTAAGAATATCAAGGCCACCTGAAGTGCATTTCCTTTTTTTTTTTTTTTTTTTTTTTTTGGTCTCCTTCTTTCTACTTAAAAATAGCTTTCTAAGCACCTCCCTCCACCTTCCTTCCAACAGAGGAAGCATTCCCCTCCTCCGGTCTACCACTTCCATCTGTACTCTTCCTTCAACCCATCCCTACCTCCCCCAGGTCACTGCTGCACTTTACAGCACTTATCACAAACTCTTATTATAAATTCAACTGTTGCTGGACTTGTGTATTATCTGCCTCACCGACTAGAATGTAAACTTCATGAAGACTTCATGCCTCATTCATGCTGTATCCCCAGCAAATAGCACAGGACCCGGAACACTGTTGGCACTCAATGAATATTTATTGAATGGATTAATAAATCCATTTCTTTACATCACTTTCAAACTTCTCCCTGTCATTGGCCCCATCCCATCCTCAAATACATTTAGGCCTCCCTTCCTTAACAAAACCATCATTTGACCCTAATGTCCCACCAACCGCTATTCTATTTTTACTTTGCATTTTCTGACATATTTCTCAAACAAACAATATGTGCTGGCTGCTGCCTCATCTTTACCATCTCCTCCCACTGCAATCTGATTTTCTCCTCACCAAGGCTGCTGAAACAAAGCTGTGAGTAGTCACCAAAGCCTCCTGTCACCAAAGCCTTCAATGTTGCCCCACCTGGATCCCTAACTGTCCCTTCTCCTCTACTCTCATGAATTTATTGTATCCTGGCTCTCCTCCTACCCTCAGGAACACTCTCATGGCTTTGATCCTGTCTCCCCATGTCTACACTTTCCAAGATCAGTCTACACTACTCACACTCCGCCCCCCCCATACTGTCTTCCCTGAGCTACTATCAATTCACTGTCACTTTTAGTCCGATAACTCAAAACCATGCATCTGCCACCCTAACTGCTCTCTAGAAACATAGCCATATTTCAGTTGCATGAAGGAACTAGCATTAGGTTATACCACGTTACCCTTCTTCATATTTTTAGTACCTGGTGCTGGTGCTATATTCCCAGCACCTATATTCCCTCCTGCCTGGTATGTGGAAATCAGTCAATACATTTTTAAATTAAATACTGCTACCCTGCCATCATTTGCCTTTAACTTGACATGCAAGCAAGAATCTTCACAAGGTAGCCCCAACCTCTCTCTCTACTCTTAACTCCTACCACACGAACACCCCAGAAAGTCTATACTCTGACTTCCAGCCTCATAATTAAGGACAACTGAAGCTTAACTCAGTTCTTTCCTTCTCATCCTACCTGCCATTGTAGTATCTGTTGTGTTATTTGTTATTGTCTGTTTCCCCCACTAGACTATGAAGTTTCATGAACACAAGAATACCATCTTCTTCAGCAATGTATTCCCAGAGCCTTAACAGGGCATAGCGTATAGTAAGCCCGCAGAAGATGCTTGTTGAATGAGCAAACATTTCTTCTTTCATTCAGACTAATTATGTCTCCCTCTTACGAATGTATAGCACTCTTTTAGCAATTCAACATGAAATAATACCTTGCAGCACCATGTAGCTATATTATAGGTATTCCAGGTATATTATTTGACAGGTATTGCAAGTATTGTCCACATAGAACCATGGAACCTTACGGCTAGAAGGAATCCACCTTATAAGTAATCCATCAGTTCACAGAGGGGCCAACAGAGACTCACAGAGGCTACTGATAGATCTCGGTCTTTCAGGAGTTTGAATTGCAAGCTCTCTAAGGGCGGGAAGCCTACTTCCTACCCCCAAATATTCCCCGCTACGCCTAGGCCCTTAGTAGATACGATCAGTGCTGCCAGCAGTGATACCAACAACATTTACTGCTTTGACCGATTCTTTAATAACAAGCTGCCTCCATCTGCAAGGTGAAGGGGAATTCATCACTTACACTGAGAGACCAGTTGGCTCGCTGACCATCCAGGGACACAGCTGCCCCATTAGCCCTTGGCTCTCAGCAATCGTTGAATATGCCACAAGAGTAGAACGGGCCCTGGGAAGCCACACCACACCCAGAAAAGTGCTGCTTTACTGTTCTCACATCACGGTAACCTCCACCCCACTGGATGGAAACACCACACCTGGACGTCACAGAACAGCTATCGGTGTCCATCCCCCAGGACGTGGCCTAGATATATCTTGTCTAGTGATCTCGCACCACAGACAAGACATCCCAGCAGTATGCTCGATCTGTGCTGACGGGAGGCGGACAGAAACCCCAGTTTAACACGTGTGCTGGAGAAAGAGAAAAGGGGGTATCTCCCTGCCTGTACCATAACAGATATAGAAAGAACTCAATCCAGATGGGAGTCAGTTGTCCTGGATCTTGACTCTTCCCTTAACAGCTCTGAGACTTTAGCCAAGTACTAACCTCTATAAGTTTGTTCCCCATCTTTGAAACGGGGACTGAAGTAATCTACCTCAAAGAGACATCATGAGGACCAACAGGGATAAGATATTATTGTCAAATCATTACAGTTCTCTTTTTTCCTCCTTAACAATGACATGATAATCAGGACCTTTCCTTTGTTCTCTGGAGAGTTCAGATACTCTGTTAGCCAAAGTGATTTATTGGAAACCACCTTGCACTAGGTGTCTGGGTGAGAATATAACGGGGTGGTGGGACAAGGACCTAAACTCAGAGAAGCTCCACTCTCAGTGGAGGGAAAGGACCGCCCCCCCCCCCCCCAGAAGCAACTAAACTCCTAAAGGCAGCAGAAATCTGGGAGGAAAAGATGTACCTGCCAAGCACTTCTTCCAGCCAGGCAATGCCTCACATACTAACTCCTTCGGTGCTCGCAACCACCACAGGAGACGTGTCTTGTTACTACCCACAGAAGCACACTGTGAGTCATGGAATAGTGCCCACCTGCCTCCAAACAGAACCAGGCATGACAAATTTGGGGAGCTCCTTCTGGAGGACATAGGGGTTGCAAGGTTTAGAAGGGGAAGGGTGTGGATTAACTATAAGAAGAGACTTGGGGCATTTCTTGTGGATTCTGGAGCAACAGGGATTTGTCTGGGATGGGGTTTCAAAAGGTGCTGTGTTCAAACTCTTTACTGGACAAGAGACTTGGTCCCTTTGAAAAAGTAGCCTTGTGCCAAAAGTCAATCAAATAACTATTAGAGATATCTATTTGCAACTTAAAAAGCTAAGTTAAGGGGTGCCTGTGTGGCTCAGTCGGTTAAGTGTCTGCCTTCGGCTCAGGTCATGATCCTGGGGTCCTGGGATTGAGTCCTGCATCAGGCTCCTTGCTCAGTGGGGAGTCTGCTTCTCCCTCTCATTCTCCCTCTGTGCTCTCTCTCTCTCAAATAAATAACTACAATCTTAAAAAAAAAAAAAGCCAAGTTAAAGTAACTTCTTTACATATTATATGAATATTCCGCTCAAACGGGAAGGTGATTACAACCTAAACTCCTCTAATTAGAAAATCCCCAGTGCAGGAGAGCCATCCAACACTTTTCATACACATGCTGTGTGCTTTTCTTTTTCCCACAGATCATAGGAGGGAAGGGATAACTCATAAAGGTTGGCACAAAGCAGCCACACGTCAAGCCGGGCACACATAGGCAATAGTTAACAAGAGCAGGACAAGCCAAAGCAAAGTGGGTGTCCCAGAGTCCATGACAGTTGGGACTGGCCACAAGCAAATGGACTAAGTAGAGTCACCAAGTCTGACACAGTCAGGGACCAGAGCTGGGCAGATTACTGAGCAGCAAGCAGACCACAGACAGGGCATCTATCAGTGATGGGAGACCAAGGGCCAGGAAGAGAGCTATAGGCATGGGAAGGATGAGATCAAAGGTCAGGATGCCTGAGAGCCACAGCCATGAGGGCCAAGTGCCTCTTGACCCTGCACTGCACCCGGCAGAGTCAATCCCTGGATTAGGACATTTAGAAGCTGTGAAGGTTGAGGCAAGAGAGAATAGCTGCACAGGGAGAGGGGGACTTTGGTAAGAAACAGAAGTAGATTCCTGGCTGAACACTGAAGGCTTCAGAAAAGTTACTCTCCTCACTGCATCTATCCGGAAGGAGAAGGGGAATTTCCTTCTTAAATTCTAGCTGAATACAGGCAATGCCCAGCTGTTGGGAGGTATACTAATAAGCAATGAAAGGTGCTTGACATCTGCAGTGACAAACCGTCATCCCAATCTCCCAAGCCCTAGGCAGTCAGAACAGAGCGCCAAAGCCCCAAACAAACTGGGGCCAGACAACATCCTTGTACACAAATGAAGTTTGTTCCTAGAAATATGAAGGAAAGTCAGGGTTTAGCTAGGTAGTGATAGAAAATGGTTGCAGTGAAGTCTCTAAAGAAAGTTGCATGAATTATACCCAAAAGATTGTGTTCTTTTAAATTTTACCCCTTAGTGCGTTCCTATATTTACTCTTACGTTTATTATTCTCATATAGTGACTGATTTTCTCATTTATTTTGTTATTTTGCTAAAGAGTCATTTTTGCCTTTACTCTCTGGCATCCATATTACAGGACGGCAATGAGCAGTCCTCAAGCCCGGCTCCATCAGAATCAGCTGCAGAGGCCTTAAAAATGCCAATATCCAGCCCCCTTTCCAGCGATTCTAACTTAATTGGCTTGGGGAGGGGGGGTGGGAAGGGAGGAACTGGACACTTCACTTTCTAAGAGCGCCCGGGTGATTCTAATGTACATGCAGCAGTAAGAACCAGTCGGTTTCTGGCCCAGAATCCAAAGCACTGTGTGGTAGCTACAGGAATATGGACAAAGCACCGAGAAGAAATTAGCCATCTAAAGCCTATATTGTAAAGTCTACATATCACTTCTTAAGTTTTCCACACATCAGTCATTTATGTACTTCTTTTTTTTTTTTTTAAAGATTTTATTTATTTATTTGAGACAGAGAATGAGATAGAGCATGAGAGGGTCAGAGGGAGAAGCAGACTCCCTGCCGAGCAGGGAGCCCGATGTGGGACTCGATCCCGGGACTCCAGGATCATGACCTGAGCCGAAGGCAGTCACTTAACCAACTGAGCCACCCAGGCACCCTCATTTATGTACTTCTGACACCATTTCGCCATATCCATATATCCCCTACAGTTATTTCCTCGAGAGTATTTTAAATCAACTCCATTTTACTTACATTTATTTTCAAAAGAAACTAGTGGACTGAGGGTAGAGGCAAGCTGACATAAAAAGGCAAGGGCAAAAGAAGACAAGATGGGGGCTCCTGAGAGGGAAAAGCACTCAAGGCAGGTGGCAGGGAGAGGGAGAAGACCCAGGATACGGGGCAAAGTCAGCACAGGCGTGGGGAGAGGAGAGCGGGAAGACTGGTGATGGGTTGGAGGCTAGCAGAAGAATGCCAGAGAATGGGGTCACAGGCAGCAAGTGGTATGAGGCCGTGCCCTTAAAGGAGCCCTAGGGAGGGAGAGGGGCTGAGGAAGCAGGGAGGCTGGGTGGGACAGACACCTGGCGCCAGAGATGAAGGCAGGGCAGAGCATGAGACCCAAGCAGGGCTGGCGTAAGTGAGGGGCTCTCCGAAAGAGAAGTGGGGCTAAGGAGGGCCTGTGTCACATGGGGTGGGGGCGGGGGGGACAGCACAATGGAAGCAGACACTGGGCAGAACAGACCGTCTGCTGGACAGTGCCAGGCAGCAAGAGACCCTCCGGCGACATATGTAAGTCACCTAAAATCATCTCATGGACAACCAGCAGACGTTCTGTACAGTGGTAAACACTGCCCAAGGCCCTGTGAAGAAGGAGCCACCAGTCTTTTCACTCTTCCTCCTTCACTCCAAAATGACTGCCTTGAAAACAAAGAAATGTAAGCCCCCTCCTCACGTGTTGGGTCCCCAAGGATATGCCAAAACTCAACAACCACAAAAATCGATGTTACTTCTCATCTATATTCCCCTTGTTTCTTATCCGTATGAGCTCCTTTCTTTCCATGGACAGTCCCCACCACAGAAACCATGTCTTCAGTCACTGTCTGGAAGCACAGAGCACAAACAGCCAAAGTGACAAACATCCAGTAAGAAACACCATAAAAACAGCAGAGCCTATTAACAAAATAACTCATCAAAATAATCATGTCTGAGCAAGCTGATAGTTCCTTATCTTACATATCTTTACACATTGCAAACTCCAGCCCTAGAAAACAATCCCTTAACTGAACAATGATGGGGGAGACAAAAGGTCTGTCTGCAATCACCAAGCACGCACCGTCATTTCTCAGTAAAGCTTATTTCCGCTCCCTGATGTGTTCTGTTTCCTCCCTTTTCCTAGATGTGTCAAATCACAGATTCATTTATCCCTCAGTCACAGCCAAGAGAATGACTCAGGCGGCACACAGCTTGTCGATTATTTCAATTTCCTGGGCTAAACTCATCATTTCCCACTTCTCGTTTCTTATCCTCTCCTCACTTTCTTGAGGCCTGTTACGTTTGAGATGACATGAGACATGACAACAGTGAGGGTGAAATGACATGAAATCCTAAAACAGATGAAGGGAGCTAAAGAGAGACCTAAGAGAACTTTGTTCCCTGCCCAGAAGGACGGGTTCATCATGCATCTGTCCATCCATTCAGCAAATATTTCTTGAACATCTCCCATGAGTTAGGTCATCTAGCATGCCACTGTCTATACAGTGCTAGCTAACATTAGCTTCTAGAAGGGTGTTCGACAGCCAAAAATTCTGCTTGAATACAGATGTGGGTATGCACCCGTATGTATGTGCAATACTAGGATGCCCACTAACCAGAACTGGGCAACCCCTGAAAGCCTAGAGATAAGATATCCTACACAGTCAGAAGGTGTCAGTCTAAAGCCCCATAATAAAGAAACTCCCAGAGATGCTGTTTATGAAAGACCATAAAGTTTCAACTGCAGCCATACCTGATGACAAAACTTTTGTGGAAAAAGACACGATTCTGGCAACCAACTTTTGCTATCCAGGGACACAGGTTAATCCATCAATTTATTAACCTGACATTTCTAAGAATGCTTGACACTTTTACATGCATTAACACAATAAATTTCTATAATACAGGTATTGGTATTAATATTCCCATTTTTCAAATTAACAAACTGAGGTTCCATTTGAGAGTAAACCATTTATTCAAGGGCACTTAGAAAGTAATGGAGCCATAACTCGAATCTAAGTTTGCAATTCATGGATTCAAGCATTTTCTAAAAAGTAAAAATAAACTATTATTATCACAGCTGATACACTAACATCTAATTTCTTCTTATAATTAGCATATGTTAGTTTGAATTTTGTTTTAATTCATGTAAGTATAAATTGTCTCTAAGCCTCTAATAATTCTTATTTAGACTCTTCTCGGCTTCTGGTTATTACATGCCACCTGTTCTTGTCTTTCTCAGGATGTCTGCAGGAGAGTGAGAGTTAACCATCCTGGTAATAGGAACTAACATTGAAGGGTCACATTCTTCATGCCAAGCACTGGGATAAAGTACTTCACTTGTAGTTTCTCACTCAGCCCCTACAGGAACCCTCTGAGTCAGCGCTACCACCAGCATCCTTTTTTACAGTGAAGGAAAGGAGACACAGAGAGTTTAAGTAACTTCCCTGGGTTCACACAGATAAGGGGGATTCACCCGTGTGAGCTCCTTCCCCATCGTCCAGTCTGTGATCTCCACCTGTAAGAAGTTCTGGCTCTCTTCACACTCTCATCTCCATCTCCAGTCTGGGTCCCCACTGGCCTGTTTTTCAGTGCCAGCGAGAGACTGCTTTTCGAATGTGCTGGTTTGGTTTCCTCCATCTTTGATTTCTCCCCAATAAGAGCCCTGGTTCACCTGCTCTGTGCAGCTTTCTGCTTCTACCTGGTACTGACCTCTCGGCATACCTAAGAATGTTCCCACTGGAGAGGAATCCACCTTGGGGTATATAGCAGGGTGTCCCCAGGACCATCTTTTCCATCAGGGGTTTGATCTCATTCTTGCCAAAACCTCTTAAAGGAGCCAAAGCTTTTAAAAATAGCACTCCACATTTTTAAAAATCAATTACTCAACCAAGTTAACAGTGGCTTTTCCTTAAAACAGACTATCTGGATTTGCATCACATTATCAGGAGATTTAAATCACATGAATATGTGAGGGCGAAATGTATTAAGGTCAGATTAACCTGAGGAATAAAACTGACTTTCCCTTTTCTTTCTACAAACTGCAAATTCTGAACCAGCTATATCTACAGATAATCCACAAAGGGAGCTGTCCTCAGAACAGGTGCTATATAGCTCCATGATGCTGAGAGGTGTGTAAAGAGGAAATGAACACTTACAAAGCACGTATTATGTACCAGACATTATGTGCTTTACAGGTATAAATTAAATAATAATTCCACAACAACCCTAGCAAATAGGTCTTACCAAGCCCATTTTACAGATGGGGAAACAAGCTCAGAAAAGTCACATAAATCAGCCTAAGGTCACAGAGCTGGTGAGTGGCAGAGCTGAGATTTGGGTCCTACATCTGCTTGCCCCCAGCTTCTTGCTGCAGGGACCATTCTCCTCGCTACACTGCTTCTCGGAGTGTTCTATCAAAAGCCCTGCAACACAGGGCTTAACTCATCTTTGACTACAGTACAGAGATCTTGATTAAAAGAAAAAAAAAAAAAACAGCAAGAAATGAGATCCTGATATACAGATGCTCCCCAAATGGCCCTGTGCTCCCAGTTCCCAGCTGGGTCACAAATGCCGCAAGAAAAACAGCCTTTCTTTACTTTCCACAGGCTGGCTACTCGCCTGTTTCATTCCCTGTTCTTTCTCTTCTTGCTCCCCACTGCCTGCACTCTATGTCTTTCCATGTGCGTGTTTCTGCCTGTCTCTTGCTCTCTTTCACACGCACGCGCGCATGCACACACACACACACTCACTCAGGAATACCTCGATCCAACAGCCGGAGCAAGCGGAGATACCAGAGATACCACTGGTCCCAGAAGCGGTCCGTCATCCCACCCTGAAGTCATCCTTCACAGCCAGTCCCTCAGCAGAGCCTCATCCCACCACCTCCGAGTCGAGGAGGCCGGAGTTACTTGACGCTGGGCTCACGCGCAGCCTGCTCTGAGCAAATGCCTGCCTGCGAAGACAGCCACCCGTCCTCCCACACAGAGGCTGACTGTGCTGGAGCCGTTTCACAGCAACAAAGGAACAAGTGCAGAACACCGCCGCCTTGTGCAGACCTAGCCTGCAGGGGCCCAAGGAGAGGTCAGAGATGCAGGGGGAGGGGAGCCGGGGAGGGCGGTCACAAAGAGGCAAGGTTAGAGGTGGACTTGGGAATGAAAATCCACACTCTGGGCCATGTCTTGAATTTCGTTCCAGAATCTCCCACCATCCTGACTTCCCCTGCCTCCCATACCAGAGGCCAGGGGCTCCCCTAATGGGACTCAAGTAGGAAGTCAGGAACTCAGCCATCCAAGACTCTAAGACCAGCCCAGAAAACCCAGAGCCTCACTGCCTCACTCCACAGGGACCACAGACACTCCTGGCCAAGAATGCTAGGCCCACGGGAGCAGAAAAAGGCCACAAAGCCTTTCTCCCTACGTCCACTCGTGGATCCTTTGTTAGAGGGGAGATAGCAAAGGCTCTGGAGTCACACAGTCATGGGTTCAAATCCTGCTACCACTTAACAGTTGCCTGGCCTCAACCAAGTTTCTTCAACTCCCGAAGCCCCAGCTTCCTCCTTGTAAACCAGAGGGAAGAGCATCTGCCCTACAGAGGTATTGTGAAGTTCTCAGGAAAGGAAGAATGCACCATTTCTGGTAGAGCACTCAGTGGAGAGCGGTGCTCAAGTGTTTGTCCCCCTTCCCTGCCAACCCCCCTCCTTCTCGTTGGCTTCTCTGTTTCCACATGTCCATACATCCCATGGTTTCCCACCTCCCTGCCCTTACTCCCGCTCTTCCTGCCAATAGCACGGCTTCCTCTGATTTTCCCAATGTCCAGTTCGATGCCACAAATTGGGCTGCCATCCCTGGTCTTCCCCTTTATGTTCCATTTCAGTTTCTCCTTGTATAAGACTCTGCTCCCGTATTCGATCATAAAATCCATGAAGATAGGAAGTGCTTTGTAACCGGCGTTGTATTCCCCAATGTACTTCGTATAGTGTCTTAAACTTTGCAAGTGCTCGAGTATTTACTAACTGAACGAATGAACAGGCAAGTGAGTCTGGGAATGCCACACAATTTCATTCTTTTGTTTTGTTTTTTATTTAAATTCAATTAGCCAACATATAGAACATCATTAGCTTCAGATGTAGAGTTCAATAATTCATCAGTTGCGTATAACACCCAGTGCTCATCACATCACGTGCCCTCCTTACACACGATTTCATTCTAATGGCAAGGAGAGGAATGCATTGTGGCGCCTCAGTCCCTGGGCACTTCCTAAGGCCTGTAGGAAGATGACAGGGCCCTTCCATGCTTGCCCTGCTAGGAGCCCATTCTACAGTGGACTGGCCACCCACATGGTGAGGCTGCACCCTTGGTGACTGGGAGTCCTGCTCACAAAAGTAAAACCCAAGGGGATGCTAGGTCTGGGACAACTTTGTTCTCTGAGCCTAAAAACTACCCAGCAGCGGGCGCCTGGGTGGCTCAGTCGTTAAGCGTCTGCCTTCGGCTCAAGTCATGATCCCGGGGTCCTGGGATCAAGCCCCGCATCGGGCTCCCTGCTCAGCGGGAAGCCTGCTTCTTCCTCTCCCACTCCCCCTGCTTGTGTTCCTGCTCTCGCTCTCTCTCTCTCTGTCAAATAAATAAATAAAATCTTAAAAAAAAAAAAAAAAAACTACCCAGCAGCATGGGCACCCGCGTTACAGCTTTTGTTTCAGCCCAGCCCACACCAGCAATGCCTTCTCACTGTCCTAATAGAAATGTTAGCTTCCCTGGCCTCCTGGTCTCCACTGGGCAGCTGGTGGAGCAGTCCTCCCGCAGCATTTGCCCTTCCTGGGAGCTTCGGCCTCTCAGATGAGACAGGCCACAGATTTGGACAGAACTCAGACTGAGGAGGAGGCTGGGGTGGGGCCGGGGGTGGGTTAAGAGCTAGGAGGGAGGGAGAGGAGAAAGTGAGCACAGACACAATCTCCCCCCCACCCCCTGCCCCTGAATCTGCACCAGCACCACCACTGCCTCATGGTTCCTTCTGAAAGGGGAGCAGTGGGACTAAGCAGACACACGGCCTGAAAGCCACCTCTCAGAATCTGTTCGTATTATTTTGTCATTACCTTAAATGGACAAACTCCAGCCTGTAGTTAACACAAGAATGCAAGCCCCTCCTCTCTCCAGACAGAAGTACACTGACCCAGGAGCCTCCCCCTTCCTTCCTGAACAACAAAATCCATCATTCAGGTGTAACCAGTACTTTGTAGCTCACAAAGTCCGTTCACATCCATCATCTCCTCTGGGTCACTTGCCCCAGTCTACAGCAGAGAAAACCCGCATTCCAAGAGTTTAAACAACTTGCTTACAGTCAAGTGCCTAGTAGGTAACTGAGCTGAGAAAGAGAATACGTACTATCTGTGTCCTCCCAAAGAGAGTTTCGGGGGCTCTGGAAACCGTGACATGTTTCCCAGAGCACTGGAAACCCTCAGAGTAGGGCAGGACCTGGGGAACAGGGCTGCTTCCCAACAGGAGGCTCCTCCAGGACACTCTGCCATGCCATGGGCAAGCAGGCCTCACTAATGGCCTTTCACCCGTTTCTTTAGCTCCTGGCTGTGGCTGCCAAGGGAGAGCATCTCTACATAAGAATGCCAAAGGAGGCCTTCTATAACACAAACTTGGGAGAAACCTTAAATGGGGGGCCGAGGAAGGCACACATGGCTCTCCCACCATGCAGGAGACCCAGACAGAGATGGGCTGAGGGAAGACAGTTCCAGTGACTGTGTGGACACTGGGTAGACCAGAGTACTCTATTCCATGTCCCACTCTTGGGCTTGGAGAAAGCAGCTGGCCCTGTTCCCCTCCCTCTGGTAACCAAGGGCAATTCCACACGGCTTTGTTTTCGAAAAGAAAAAGGAAATAAATGTGTTAAAGAACAGTATGGGTGTAAGAACCTTCCCCACAAACTGTGAACCTAGGAACATAAGCATTACCTGTTGGGTCAGGCCCAGGATAAACCCATTCAGCTGGGAATTTCACTAAAACCAGCTCCAATCGACCAAGCTGGGCTCCTTAGAGCTCCCCGGCCCACAACTGCTCATTTCTCCAACCCCCACAGAGCCTCCTAAGCCTTAGTGTAAATGCAGCCCCTCCAGTAGTTGAATAAAATGTTCCAAGAAACTCTGAGAGTTGCCATTTAGCTGCAGTGCAATTAGAAAGGATGAAGGATTGGCTAGGACAGAGCTTTATTAAGTTTTTTTGTTGTTATTTTGTCTTAAACAATGCTTTCTCCGTGGCTGCTTCTTTCATCATGGTCAAAGCAAGCATGACCATTCCCATCGGTGTGGTCCCTCCAAGCCTACCAAGCTGGCTACAGGGACATATTCTCCAGGGACAAATAGCATCTCCAGGCCAGCAACAGCCTGTCCATTCCAGAGGGTCGATGCCCATCTGGAGGATCACTGGTTACTTGATGTCACATCATAGATATGTTGCCTTCTCTTCAGTGTTCCTTCTTCTTAACTTGGCACTGTTCTTTCTCCCTCTCTCCACCCACCCCAACATGAAAACACTGTGTTCCCAATCAGATAAAGCAGGCACAGTGTATGGAGCAGAAGGCAAACAGCACAGAGGGAGGAGAGAACCAACCGTGTCCCAGATCGTTCCCACTCATCTCCTGGGACGATGACCACCATTCCCACAGCAGCACTGGCCAGCTAGCTCCTCAGACACATGGGGCGATCAGACAAGGAGAGGCCACACAGGAGGCAGGATGGTTGCATACCAGAGTGAAGACCATCGGCCAACGTGGCGTTCTTCCCCCGCCCCGCCCCAGGAATTGAGCTCCATCAGGCTGCCATTTTGCCCTGCAAGCTGTGCTTCAGTTGCAACATGAATCAAACACTCCAGCAGAAACCATCCTCAGCCACCTCCCACACCACTTCTGTCCCCTTGGCGATGAGCACCCTAGTGGTGAAGCCCGAGGCAGCACGTTCTCCGGGACGCCATCCATGAGATGGGAAGGACCCCTCCCAATCTCTCCTAGGAAAGCCTCATGTCCCCAGGTGAACAGGCTCCTTAGGTCCACACCTGAGGACAGCACCTATGACGAGTATCACCTATCACACTGAAATTCAAGTCCACCTCTCCCAAGAGGCCTTTTCCAGCTAACCTCATTCATTCTCTACCTCAGAGGTTCTCTAAGTTTAATGGGCAGCAGAATCACCTTAAAGGGTTTGTTATCCATGCAGATAACTAGGCCTCACTCCCAGAGGCCTGCATATTTAATGAGATCCCCAGGCAATTCTGTCCCCAGCTCTCCTTTCTTACACGTGGCACTGACTTCATTTAACTCTTCTGGCTGAATTCTAGTGTGTACCCACCTCCCCACACGCCCCAAGAGTCCAGTAGGGAGGGAGGTTCTAAGTCTTGAAGTCAACTCGAGTCCCCTGGAAGGTAAGGGGAGGTCCCACCTCCCAAGGCCCACTAGCGAGCCCTAAGTGGAGGTCTTGAGAAGGTGCCAGCCAGGAGACGGAGAAATCAGCCTCAGCTAACAGGCTCCAGAAAGCATTCATTCTGCCGTGGCTCTACTGCACATCTGTACGATAACTTTAAATGTCACCTCAACTATCAGGCCAGGCAGCAGGAGGGGAAGGCTGAAGCCAATTAGCCTGCCTTGCCCTGGCTTTTGTGCCACTTTCATCCTTGCTCACCTCCGACCTCCGCTGAGATCTTTAACTCTCCCTTGGCCGGGAGTCCAGCTCATGAAGACTGCACACAACCTTTCATGGCGCCGGGGCCCTAAAGCAAACTGTTTAATGGAGGAAACGCAATCCCTCCCTTACCTCTGCTCTGAGTATTTACAGTTCCCCCCAGCCCTGCCAGTCAACAGAACCCCATGTTGCCCTGAATACCCAACCACAGCACGCCACCCCAAAACTCCCACCCATGCCCCAAGAGCCAGACACATCCTTTCTCTGCCTCTTCCCTCCTGGGTCTGTGAAGAGTATCATGATAATCTCATCCCCTCTATAGTTTTCGTGATGAGATCCTTACATTTAGGCCCTTGGGGAGTATTTACATTTTGGCAAAAGATATTGCTTCTAAGGAAGGAATAAAAAAAAAAAAAAAACCAAGCTCATAAATACAGAGAACAGACTGGTGTTTACCAGAGGGCAGGGGGGAGGGCAAGTGGGTAAAAGTGGTAAAAAGCTACAAATTTCCAGTTATAAAATAAGTAAGTCAGGGCGCCTGGGTGGCTCAGTTGGTTAAGCATTTGCCTACAGCTCAGGTCATGATCTCAGGGTCCTGGGATCGAGCCCCACATTGGGCTCCCTGCAGTGGGGAGTCTGCTTCTCCCTCTCCCTCTGCCTGCCACTCCCCCTGCTTGTGCTCTGTCAAATAAATAAATAAGTAAGTAAGTCATGGAGATGTAATGTACAGCACTGACTATAGTTAATAATACCATATTGCATATTTGTAAATTGCCAAGAGTGGATCTTTTTTTTTTTAATTAACTTTTTTTTTTTTGATGTAGTGTTCCATGATTCACTGTTTGTGTATAACACCCAGTGCTCCATGCAGAACATGCCCTCTTTAATACCTATCACCAGGCTAACCCATCCCCCCACCCCCGTCCCCTCTAGAACCCTCAGTCTGTTTCTCAGAGTCCATCGTCTCTCATGGTTCATCTCCCCCTCCGATTCCCCCCCTTCATTTTTCCCTTCCTACTATCTTTTTTTTTTTTTAAACATATAATATATTATTTGTTTCAGAGGTACAGGTCTGTGATTCACCAGTCTTACTGTTAAGCTAAATCAGTCAATCAGAGAAAGACTTGTATCATATGATCTCACTGATATTAGGAATTCTTAATCTCAGGAAACAAACTGAGTGTTGCTGGAGTGGTGGGGGGTGGGAGGGATGGGGTGGCTGGGTGATAGACATTGGGGAGGGTATGTGCTATGGTGAGCGCTGTGAATTGTGTAAGAGTGGATCTTAAAAGTTCTCATAACAAGAAAAAAAAACTATGTATGGTGGTGGACATTAACTAGACTTATTGTGGTGTTCATTTTGCAATATATACAAATATCAAATCACTATGTTGTATACTTAAAACTAATATGTCAATTATACCTCAATAAAAAAAAAGGATGGGCGCCTGAGTGGCTCAGTTGATTAAGCGACTGCCTTCGGCTCAGGTCATGATCCTGGAGTCCTGGGATCGAGTCCCGCATCGGGCTCTCTGCTCGGCAGGGAGCCTGCTTCTCCCTCTGACCCTCCTCCCTCTCATGCTCTCTGTCTCTCATTCTCTCTGTCTCAAATAAATAAATAAAATCTTTAAAAAAAAAAAAAAAAGGAAATGGGGGCACCTGGGTGGCTCAGTCGGTTAACTGGCTGCCTTCAGCTCAGGTCATGATCCTGGGGTCCTGGGATCAAGCCCCGCATCAGGACCCCTGCTCAGCGGGGAGCCTGCTTCTCCCTCTCCCTCTGTCTCCTGGCTTGTGCTCTCACTCTCTCTCTGTGTCAGATAAATAAATAAAATCTTAAAACAAAAAAAAGGAAATGGAAAAAAATAATACAGTGTATTTCTACCATCACCAGTGATGCTAAAGTAACATCTTATTTTGTTAGTAAATTAACATTTTATTTTGAGGATTTTTGTATATGTACATGTTCTGATGTTAGAGAGCTTAATTTGTGCAAATTATGATTTGGAATGACAAGTAAATTTATTCAATTGTTTAAAAAAAAGGCATGGTGCAGAAGTCTGGGCCTTAGATAAGCAGTGTGGTGGTTGTGGGTACTGGGGCCAAGGAGGAGGATCCATGACTCTCTTCCTTAAGTGTCATAGGCACTTGCCTTTTAGGCTACCCTGATGAAGGCAACAGGAGCTGGCTCCTCCACTGTTCTCCCTAACTCATTCCCCTGACCTCCCATTTCCTACTCAGAACATGATTAGCTGATAGGTACCTTCTCTAAAGCACCTAAATTATAAAGTAGTTCTTCTTGGGGGAAAAAAAAAAAAAAAGCTACTATATAGTTGGAAAGAACACCTCAGAAGCTGACCCAAGAGACCTAGGTAATCAACCCCGAGGGTTCTTTATCATCTCCTGTGTTTCTCTCACAGCCAGTAAGGGCGCTGCCTCCATCTTAGCTCCACTAAGAACAGTTTCTTCACCCATTGAAAGAGGTGGTATGACTCAAAAGACCGAATGGCACCTCAGCATTGGGGTCCGTTCACCCTGGAGAGGTTTCTCTGAACTGTTCCCCTCATCTCTTAATTGTCACAGTTCACTAACACGGAATCAGGAAAACCTACGTTGTCAGTCACTACAACTGGAACCTCACACGTCACGCAGCCCTCAGGGGGCCTTCCTGTGGAGAACTCGCTCCTTCAACCTCACACCTCACCCAGCCCTCAGGGGGCCTTCCTGTGGAGAACTCGCTCCTTCTCCTCTCTTCATCCCATGCCTTCTCCATCTCCTCCAAGAACTTTTCCAAGTAGCCCCCCTTCCCACAGTCCCCCCAATAAAATCAGGCAACAGACTATAATGACTGAGGTTGATAATAATGAATGTGAAGTTAAACAGGATCAAAAAGAGCCCATTGTCCCATTAAAGAAATACTAAATTTTGGTTAGCATATATCTAGAACTAAACACTTTTTTCTATTTTCTAATGGTTTTTTTTTTCCCTTTTGTAGAAGATGTATAATCTGTGAGTGCAAAGGGCAACCCACTATCACATCAGAATATTTGACTCACCTGAATGCCCTCAGTCCCGCTCCCCCGCCCCAGGGATGGATAACCAGCGTACCTGCACACTAGCCAATTTGAATTCTCTCTTCCTTGGCTTCCATTTTTCAAAAAGGAAAGAATCAGTTGCCATGCTCACTTTACTTTTCAGCAAATGAATTCTGCTTATGGTTCTTAAAAATAACTAAATCCCATAATCTATAAATAATCTTTCTAATCTGTTTATACTACTAATTTGAAGCCTTCTAGGTGTTTGGAAAGGGCCTGAGCTTTGGAATCAGACCAACTGGGTTCAAATCCCAAATTTCAAATCCCTTTTCCTAGCTGAGTAATTCGAGACAAATCACTTAACTTCTGTACATCTAACTTTCTTCATCTTTTGGATAAAGATAAGATTGATTTTATAAAATCTGAATGACCTTCAGGAGGAAAAAAACAAATTAACATATACAAGATATGAAGCACTATACCTAATATATACTAGGTGCTTAATAAAGTTAGTGCATTCTCCTACAATAGAAAACAAGCTCATATCACGTTGAAATTCTCAATGCATACAGCCTAAGTAGACAGATAAACCAGTTAAAAAAAAAAAAAAGTGTCAGTTTTGCCACTGAGGACAACTCTAAGCCAAATGGCCCTTCCCTAAGTCCTGAGTCAGGGACAAGTCACCACGCCAAATCCCCCAGCTTACCTACCCATCCTTCAGGCAGGGGCAGATTCCTAGATCTTACTTGTCCAGCTGCCCCAATCTATCTGGCTTCTTCCCTCTGCTCTAAGGTTGGAAATTTCTAAGAAAGATTCAGTTGTGGGAAGTCCTTTGACTCTGCCCATACGAACCCATGTGGATGACCCTTAGCACGGAGGTGGGAAACTCTCTGGAGCTCCCTGCTGGAGTTTCTGTGTCCTCCAATGATAGGGCTTCCCTAAAAACCCATCAGGCTGGCCTTGTAGCACTTACACAGGAAAGCCTACTTAAAGATAGCCATGGAAGAAGAACAAACTACACAACTTCAAGAAGAAAAGTTTTTATAGTCTTAGGGTGGGAAGTTTCTCCAAGCATTAAGACAGACACAAAGCACAATATATTGACTTGTATAGGCATTTTTTTAATCTCTGTAAGTATATACCAACCACTTAAGGAGAATAAGGGCTGGATGACAGCAGTGAAAGGAATACTTTTCACTGTATATCTTTTTACACCATTTGAATTTTGACCTTTGGACTGTATTACCTAACTTTTTAAAAGACCTCTTAAGATGATGGAGTCAAGAATAAATAAAACTGTTCTTGGAGTCTAGCTGCCACATGGTGAGAAGGCCAAGCCCCATGGAAAGGCCACACAAAGGAGAACCAAAGACCAGGATGAGAACGCCAGTGAGTCCCAGCCCACACCAACTGTCTGCCATGTGAGTAAGGCCACTTGGGAGCTTCCAGCCATCCCAGCACCCAGGCTGACACTACATAAAACAGAACTGCCTGGTCAACCCTCACCATCATGAGGAACAACAAATTGCTGTTCTAAGCCACTAGATTGGGGGTGGCCTGTCACAGTATAACAGATAATTGAAACATGGAGTCATTGGTGAATGGAGAACAGTTAAAGCCACAGGACTGGAGGAGATCACCAAAGAAGTATTAAAAAGGATTGTGCCTTATTTCATCTAGAAGACAAAAGCATGACTAGTCTCAGGACTATATCGTTTTATCTACCTATCTACCTATCTTGAAATTGGAATTCTGAAGACAGGATTGTCACAGGGGTTATCTAATTAACATGCTTGCTTGCATTTTAAAAAGAAGTCAGATTCTCTCTGACAGGAAGTAAATATGTCTGATTTGGTTGCTTGCTTTGACAAGAAGAGCTGCCTTTTCCGATTATTAAATTTGCAGCTCCAAAAGCTTGAAAAAAATATATTTAAAAGCTATATAAAGTATGCAATATGCTAGAAAATATATGATTTGCAAGCATTTAAACATGTGGTTAAAAAATGTTTACTGTTATCTTAAATGTGTGTGGGGTGGTATATAGTTTTCAATATTCTTCTAGGGCAGACATAAGCAAAAAAGTCTAAAAATCCCACTGAATTATGTGTGGTATACCCCCACAAGGGAATACCATGCAGCTGTTTAAAAAAAAAAGAATGATGAGGGCGCCTGGGTGGCTCAGTTGGTTAAGCGACTGCCTTCGGCTCAGGTCATGATCCTGGAGTCCCGGGATCGAGTCCCACATCGAGCTCCCTGCTGGGCAGGGAGTCTGCTTCTCCCTCTGACCCTCCCCCCTCTCATGCTCTCTCTCTGTCTCATTCTTTCTCTCTCAAATAAATAAATAAAATCTTAAAAAAAAAAAAAAAAAGAATGATGAGGCTTTCTGGAAATTGATATGAAAAGATCTTCCAGACATATTCTGGGGTTCAAAATGCAAAGCATTTGAACAATATAATTAGTATTCACTTCCTTTTGATAAGGGATAAAATAAGTATGGATTCAGATTCGCAAAAAGAAACATTGGAAGGTTTAGCAAGAAACTAACGCTGATCAGTTACCCATGGTGGGAGGGGGCTGGGTAGACAAGTATAATGGTCATATAAAAATCTTTTCAAATTGTATTAATTTTCAAATAGTGTAAATTGTGGGATTTTTTTAAGTCTTCACAGGACAAAAAAGGAATAGGTAAAATTGCAAACACAGGAATGATGTTAACAGATAATCTAGGAGACAAATATTCAGTACACTACAACAATACATCATACAAAGGATTAGTATCTCTAACATATAAAGAGCTCCTTAAAAAATTAAGAAAAAGTTAAACAACTCAGTATAAAAATGGGTCAAGAATATAAACAGGTAATTCACAGAGGAGGAAAAACAAATGACTGATAAAAAGTAAAAAGATGCTAACCTTTACTAATGATTGGGGAAATGCAAGTTAAAGCAATAACAGCATGCCACATTTGATCTATCCCACTGGACCTATATATATAAAACATGGTAAAAGGACAAATTGATACAATGTTTCAGAACTCAGTTTGACAGTACCTATCAACATTTCTAGAGTACATAGCCTCCAACCCAGCAATCCTATTTCCAAGACTCTCACCTACTGCACTTACACAATGCAATGTGTTCTGCAGTAGCCAAAAAAGGGAGGTAAGGCACCTGGGTGGCTCAGTCAGTAAAGCGCCTGACTCTGGCTCAGGTCATGATCTTGGGGTCCTGAAACTGACCCCCTTGTCAGGCTCCTTGCTTGGCGGGGAGTGTGCTTGTGCCTCTCCCTCTGCCCCTCCTCCTGTTCCTGCTCTCTCTCTCAAATAAATAAAAATCTTTTAAAAAAATGTTAAAAAGGTAATCTAAATGTCCAACAATAGGGACTAGTAAGATAAATTGTAATACAGTTACAATATAATCTAGGCTATACTTTGAAACCATTAAAAAGGACAAGCAGGGGCGCCTGGGTGGCTCAGATGGTTAAGCGTCTGCCTTCGGCTCAGGTCATGATCCCAGGGTCCTGGGATCGAGTCCTGCATCGGGCTCCCTGCTCCTTGGGAGCCTGCTTCTCTCTCTCTCTCTCTCACTCTCTCTGTCTCTCATGAATAAATAAATAAAATCTTAAAAAAAAAAAAAAGGACAAGCAGTTTTATTTGTAGTGACATGAAAGAATGTCCATGATATATCAATGGGCAGGAGAATACAATTTATAAAATAATTTTAAATAATTTGTATTATCCTATTCTTGTGTGAACATAGATTATGGGTATATAAATACACATAGACATACTATGAGTATGTATTTCAACACGCATAGGAGTTCTGGTAGGATATAACCAAACTGTTAACAGTGGTTATCCCGGGGAATGGGAGAAGGTGGTTAGAGAATTGTATCTTATAAAATTTTATGTTGCTATAATTTTTTACCGTAAGCATTTATTTGCACCTTTGGTAATTTTCAAGGCATTGAATTATTCAGGCTGACTGAAGTAGCAGCTCAGACGTTTTCTGGAAAATGGGTGTTCCTCAGGGCCAGGACAGCAAGCTCCTTCTTCACTTCCCATTCAGAGGAGCCAGAACGTGAGAAGGTCTCCAGAGAACCCACAGGCCATCATAACCAGCTCCCAGGACTCATGTACCTGTCCAGTGGCTGGCAGATGCAGTGTGTCCCCCACTTCACTCCACACCCGGGGCTCACCCCCAGAGTCCGGATGGCCGCTCCATGACTTTACCCAGCATTCAGTAAGACCCCAACTCTCCTCAGCCTATTCCCTTCATGGCCACTTAGACACCTTGTGGGACTTTGGTCAGAGACGGCACCTATGTTTTGTTCAAGTTCCTGCTGGAACCAAGGGGCAGGGATTGTCCAGAGCTTCCTGGTAAATAAAGTTACTATTTTTCCCTTTGTATTAATAAATATCTTTGAGACAAAGAAGAAAAGAAAAATTCTGGGACCATGCACAGGACGGATATGGAAAGAGTGGTGCCGTCAATTAGCGATGACTGCCAGGATGAGGCAGGAAGAGTCAGGAGCACGCGAGCTCTCCCGCCTGCCACCCCTGCCCTTGTACACTGGGCTGTGACTCACTAGCTCGGACACTGGCAGAACTGTCCCCTCTGTGCAGATGTTAGACTTGGGTTGTGGGGAGCTGATGGTGGTGGGGTGGCTGGGGGTGAGGGAGGGGGACAGCAGAGAGTGACGGTGTCATTAAGTGCCGTGCCCATCAGAAGACCAGGTGAAGGTGTGGTGAGTCTGAGGAGGGAGAAGGAGACTCCCACCACAGGTGGAGATGGGGCCTCAAACAGCTGCAGATGGAAGGCTCTGAACATCTGGGTACAATGCAGGCCTGAAGTAAGCCCAGAGGCTGGGTTCCATCTGTCAGGTCTTACGGAGTTCCTTATCCCGAGGACTCAGCAAACCTAAGGACTCAAACCTAAGAACTGGCCTCTCACAAAATTGAAACGTCCAAGTGCCCTATTAATTGGGAATTCACTCATCTTTCCTATCCCTGCAAACAAAAACGGGGGGCAGGGGGAGCGGGAAACTCAAACCAAAAAAATCTCAGAACTTCACGTGTTGTAACTAAAAACACTCAATAAATGAAGCCAGTCCTTGGGCTCCCTTAGGGAGTAATCGTCTAAGAATGCTTCTTTTCTTTCAGCTGGTAAGAGACAGACAGACAGGCAGACGTGCTAAGACTGTGTGGAGCTCATCTTGAAAGCATTAATTTTTCCAAACACCAATGTGCAGTCCGTGTGCTTTTCCTGCATGAGTGGCAGCAGGCAATGAGGAGGCTGCTGAGGACACCCCTCCATGCAGGGTCTACCTGTGGGGGTTCAGAGGAAGTGGTCATGGTGAAGCCTTGGGGGAAGGACGTGAGTTCGAGAAGCAGGGGCCCAGGCACCATGACCTGCCCCAGGGAGGGGCTGCACGAGGCCTGTGGTGCTGATGACTTGAGGTAGATTAACCCGACCCCAAGGGAAGAGAAGAAGCAGAACCAATACCTCCACCCCCTTTCAGGACCATTTTCTAGAGGCTGAGCTGGTAATTAACCAAAATAGCCTTCTTCCTCGCCCATCCCTCACAACCTATAACCCTGCCAATCACACGCTGGCCTAGCCTTAGGACAGGTTGTCTACTTTCCAGGTAGAGGTCTTTAAGCCACTTCCCCTTCTTCTCCTGCCCATTTATGGATGAAAGTGGAGAATGCAATTTGCTCATCCATGCTTAAACTGTTCTTTGTTGCCCCAAGTCCATCCTCTCTAGGAAGTTGAGGACGTTCTCCTCTGCAGTCTGTGCACAAAGGACAGGACACAATAAAACCATCCACCGAGGCATAGGAAAGCCTCATCATCTGCCTGATGAGAGCAGACTCAACAATTAGGACATACCAGAAGCCCTGTCAGTCTTAACCAGACATTCTCCAAGCAGATTACTACCACCAGGACCTTTGCGTACATGACAGCATGCCAGGATTCCCACTGGAAATCAATGCCCACCCCCAGACTTAAATGGTTTATCACCACCAAGACATCATACACCAACTCTACCACTTACTAGCTGTATAAAACTGATCAAGTTACTTAATCTAAATGAGGATGAAAATAAGAGTTTTTAGGGGCACCTGGGTGGCTCAGTCAGTTAAGTGTCCAACTCTTGATTTTGGCTCAGGTCATGATGTCAGCATTGTGAGATTGAGCCCTGCCTTGGGCTCTGCAAAGGGTGTGGAGCCTGCTTAAGATTTTCTCTCTCCCTCCCCCTCTGCCCCTCCCCACCACTCTTCCCCTCTCTCAAAAAGAAGAAGAAGAAGAAGAAGAAGAAGAAGAAGAAGAAGAAGAAGAAGAAGAAGAAGAGGAGGAGGAGGAGGAGGAGGAGGAGGAGGAGGAGGAGGAGGAGGAGGAGGAAGAGGAGGAGGAGGAGGAAGAAGAAGAAAGTTTTTTAAATTTTTTATTCTTATGTTAATCCCCATACATTACATCATTAGTTTTAGATGTCATGTTCCATGATTCATTGTTTGTGCATAACACCCAGTGGTCCATGCAGAACGTGCCCTCCTCAAAACCCACCACCAGGCTAACCCATCCTCCCACCCCCCTCCCCTCTAGAACCCTCAGTTTGTTTCTCAGAGTCCATCGTCTCTCATGGTTCGTCTCCCCCTCCGATTTCCCCCCCTTCATTCTTCCCCTTCTGCTATCTGAAGAAAAAAGTTTTTAAGTAAGTTAAGAAATGTAAAGGGCTTAGAAAAGTACCTGGCACATAATAAGTACTATATATGCATTATTATTATGATCCTTCACTCTCCACGCTAACCTATCTCTTCCCTTTGGACCACTGCATATGCTCTTTCATGCTTTGGAACATTGTTTCCCACCCTATCTTCATGTGGTTCTCTGTGCTAATTCTCCAAGTCTCTAGGAAGTCTTCCTTTATATGGGCTGCATGTCCCTGCATATGCACCCATCACACCCTGTACATCCCTGGTATCATATTCTATTCCAGTCAACTCCATGTCTATTTCCTCGACCAGGTCCTTCATTCCTAGTGCCTGGCACAGAGAAGACACTCAGTAAACTATGTGTTCAATGAAAGGATGAATGAATGAGGCATAGGTGAAGAGCAACTGTCATGCATTCAAGTATTTACTACATGCCTACTCTGTGTCATAGCCTGGACCATGCTTGCAAATACATGAAGGACAGAACTCCCAGGCTGCTCTCTAGAAACTCGTGGTCAGAGGTGCAGTTTCTGCCTTTTACCAGTAACTCAAGAAAAAAAAAAAAATGAGGTGGGTGTAGCCCAGCCCAAGAAGGAAAGGGTGGCTCTTGGAGGGGAACACAGGTTTGCCTAGAGTAGGTGTGTTTAACTTGAACCAAGCAACAAAAGCCCTGAACCTAAGAGTCTGTTTATCATCCCTGCATGTGAAGAATAAATGTAGCTTTGCATGATCTAAGAAAAACAAAAGGCGGACCCTTCTTTGTAAGGATGGTTTATTTATCCAAGTATCAATCTGCCTCTTTCAAGAGAAACACTGGTCAGTCATTACACCCATGCTGCCTGCAGACTATCTTCACTAGTCTGTAAACTCCTACAGAGATCATAGTTTATTTTATCATAGTGTATTTTTATATCCCATCCCACTCCTGTCTGCCCTGGGCACCAAGCACCAAGCATGGTGCCTTGCCCAGGGTAAAGGAACATTGCAGGATACAAGGGGAACAAGTCACTCATTTTGTATCATTTCTATCATTCTGCATTTCTCAGTATTTTTTTTTTTTTAGTTTAGTTTTGTTTTGTTTATCAGCTTAAGGGAAAAGAAAAAACATCAGGAGTTAAAGGAGTATTTGTTGTACCTTCTACTTTTCTCTAGTGAAGCAGAATGGGCACCACCACCGCCCTACCCACAAAATAAAGGCTGCTCTGGGATGCTGGAGATCTACTTGGCTATGACTTTGCCAGAAGCCTTTGATAGCTCAAGCTCACTAAAGGAAAAAAGGAAATGGAATTTCTACTTATAGTAAGAAAAAGCTGAAGCAACTTTTCCCTTTGAAATTATATCATAGATACCTGAGGCTATGTTTCCATCCTCGTTGCCCTAAAAATGAGACAACATGTGATCTTTCTGTCAGTGAAAAGTCCAAGGCTGCCTACCTCCGGAAGGACACTGGTGCTCCCAAACCCCAGCCCCAGGAGCAGGGGACTGCAGAGCACTGGCCACCCACTGCAGCCACAGTAGTGTGACTGCACCCCTCTTCTGGATGGCTTCTGTAGACCCGCGCTACCTCCGTCATCCATCATCCATGCCAGGACTCTGGTCCCACCATCACTACCATTTTGAGGGTTATCTGTGGCATGTCATATCATGAATTTCAAAGCCAGGTGAAAGTGAACTGGAAATGGTCTGCCCCATCATTTCCATCCTCCTTATGGATAATGCAGAGTAAGCTGGTAAGGCCTGTGACTCAGATAATGTCCTTTTACCATGAGTACCAGAGAGAGAAAACATGCACAGTTGGCTTTGTGCCAATCCTATGCACATACACATTCACACTGGCCTGTGGGTGCACCCAAGTGAATACACTTCCATATACTGTGTCGGGGCAGACAAATTAGCCTGAATAACATTGGGAATACAACCCTAGGCACTGAGCTTGTCACGAAGGCAGCTGTGTCTCTGCCATCAGATACAGTCTCCCTAGGAGACCAACTGGTTTGGAAACATATAGGTAAGAAGGGCAATCTGAGATTGAGTGCACCTCTGCATGGAAATGCATAAAAACACTGCTCATTAAAGTGTTACTGAGACCTATATAAGTGACACTTGCCTTGGACCCCTCTGTGCCATCCTCTCTTTCCTCCATGACAAGCCCCCAAGAATGAGTGGTCAGGAGAATGTCGCAGAGAGTATGTCTGGATATCTGCTAAGCCTTTGACAAATGTCCTCCACAATATTCTTGTAGATAAAACAATGAAAAATGAACAGGATAAGAGTATTGTTAGGGGGATTGCTGCAGATACACTACAAGGCCCAAAAAGTGTTTATTAGAATACAGTGAGCTTTAGGCAGGATGCTGGTCTCTGGTGATGGCCAAAAAGCTCTTCCTTTGACTACTGTATTTAACTTTAAAAAAAAAATTTATTTCCCAAGATGAAAAGACAAAAGATACAGTATGGGCAGATGATACAAAACTGGTATGGCAGGCTTAATACTATAACAGATGACCAAAATCAAAGTGTAAATTTATTTCAGCAGATTTGAATACTAGGTCAATATTAACAAAGGCAAATTTTACCTCTGAGAACAACGTTTCAAACGTTTCAAAACAGAAATGTACATACCCCTCATCTAACAATTCCAGTCCTTTGTATCTACCCTAGAGAAACACACGTATATGTGCGTGCTTGCTCATGAAGTTCACTGCTGCACTGTTTATAATGCAAAAAAAAAATACATAAAAGTAAAAAACAGAAACAATAGAAGAATTGCTAAGTCAATTATGGAATATTCACATGAGAAATACTATGCAGAAGATGTTCAAGACATGCCATTGCAAGAAAAAGTTGCAGAATGATATAAAAAGAATAATATGCTAACCCCAGATATAAACACACACACACAATTTATAAATTTACACATATATTTGCATATATATGCAAATGCATAGAAAGGTCTAGAAGGGTCCCTAAAAACTGATACCAGGATCTACCTGCGGGGAGAAACTAAGTTGTTATGGAGTCAAAAAGGTTACCTGCAACAACTGAAATTCAGAATGTATTGCATTAAACTGTGTAATTTAGCTTTCTTTTTAAAGTAAAGTCTTGCTTTTAGCTTTTTTAAAAAAAGTTCAAAAATATGAGGAAGAGCACAAATTCTTGGGCTTTCTATTATAATCTAAAAGGGGTCAGCAGTGCATTTAAACTTTGGTGTGCAGACAGCCTGCAAGTACCAGGGATCACTAAGCTGGCCATGTCTGCAGCACTGGGTTGGATTCAGTCCTGACAACAAAATTAGGCAGTGACACTGGCAAAGTCAAATGCAACCAGAGGGAAAAAAAATGCCTATGCAGTCTAAAAAGGCATGACTTAAGAATAATGATTGAAGAAACCATAACTGTTTAACCTCAAGACAAGATGATGGGGAGACAGACAGTTTCCTTCAAATACATGGGGAGTTATTATGCAGGTGATGCAGTAAACACTTATTTGGGTATTTTCCACGGGTAAATACTAGGACAAATAAATGCAAGTGATTCTTCCTATTAAAAAATAAATCTTAAAAAGAAACATTCTACCTGATAAGAATGAATGACAACAGAATAGTCTATCAGGCATGATCATGAGCTCCCTGTCACTGGAAGGATTCAAGCAAGAGATTCTATAGAAAAAGATATTGGATTACATTAGAAGCAAAACTATGTAAACTTTAAGATCTCTAGCAACTCCAATATTCTATGATTCCATATTTTGGCTGCAGAATCAATTTTCAATCAATATGTACCCCCATCAACTCCGAATCCTACAGGTGGTGTACTCCGCCACCAGGTGGCAGTAGATGCCTTGGACTCTGGGTCCTACACATTAGATGTGGTGAAAAAAAATGTTCAGTTTTCCAGTATTTTTTAAATTAAAAAAAATAATAATAAAAGAACAGATGCAAGCATTCAGCCCATAAGTAGCCCCTCGCAAAGCAACATGTAAGTATAATTCATAATTTTTCTGATGATTCCATCACAACGATTCTTAATCACTTGCTTTCCTCTTACGCACTTCTTTTGTACGGGGTCTACAAAGAGACCCTTATCTTCCGGGCCTCCTCTCTCTGGTGTCAAGTTTCCTGACTTGTACACAGTTCCAGATCCCTGTGTCTCCTCTTAATGCAAAAATCCCCTCTGCTTCCTCTGCAGCTGCAGACCATGTCTGCTACTACAGTCTATCTTCCCGACCTAGGAGAAGGACCGACAGGAGGATCAGAGAAACACCCCAGCCATTTCCTGCTTCTAGCTTTTCTGCCCCTGTATCCACACAGCTGAAGCCACAAAACAAGCAAGCAACAAACAAAAACATTCTAGGCCGAGTAGCTGAATCTCCAATCCAAAGTATATGATTATCTTTTCCCAATTAGAAGAGAATAATCTCCCACCCAGCTCTTAAAGAAAAGAGAAACTCTCCTTCTGCAGCCACAGCTGTAGACTTGGGGTGTTGCTTAAAATCTGAATACAATTAACAACCCTTGTCCTAGGCCCTAGCAACTCAAAACTCTGTTAACACTGCCTTGGTTACAGAACCGTTCAGAAACCCTGGTTTTCAGAGAGTATTTTGGTAAGAGCTTGTGGCTGAATGCAAACGATACAAGATTTTTTTAAACTTAGATTTAAAGCAGGTTCATCACAATAAACCATATGCTTGAGTCAAGGTCCTACTCATCTTTCTAGTCTCAGGTGAAACCCCTCTTCTTCCAGGAAGCCTTCAGAAGCCTAAGACTATGTTGTTGCTCCTGATATATGCCCTAATAGCACCTGGCATCTGCCCTGTCACAGCCCTGTACCTGCCCCCATCATAGCCCTCCCTGCTCCTAACCTACCACAGCCCTGAACCTACCCCATCACAGCCTTCCACCGGCCCAACCCTTACCACATGCACTTCAGGGGCCTCTGTACCAGCCCATTTCCTCGTTACACAGAGGATCCATGAAGACCTAGACTATCTGTTTCTTTTACAACTGAATCCCCCACAGTAGGACTCAATAAATATTCATGAGACTATTATAAACATACACATTATCAATTAACTAATTAATGTGAAGCCCAAGTCCAGGCAGCTGTTGCACTGAGGATAATATTCATCCATTCTACAAACATTTCCTGAGTGTCCCTTGTGCCGGTATGGTACAGGATGAGTCAAACCCAGGCCCAGCCCTTAGAGAACATGCAGTGGAGAAAGGAAGCCAAGACAAATACATAAATACCTACTGTGCAAAGTGGGCACAGCAACACCAGAAAGGATGGATATTAAGGGACTGGGGAAACAGTGGCCAAGGCACGGGGATCACCAAGAAGTTCAAAGTAGCTGGAACTAAAGCTAAGGGAGAGGTAATACTGGAGCCAGAGGCTGAAGGTCCTTCAATAATACCTTTATAAATACTATGTGCCTGGCTAAGGGCTTTAGATTCATGATTTCATTTATTTCTTTTAAACGATGCTACATAAGGCACTCCTATCACAGAGAAGGAAATAAGCTCCGAGAAGTCAAGAAAATTGCCCAAGGTGGAAGAGCCGGTAAGCAGCAGAGCTGGAATATGTAAGCCAGCCCAAGCCAGCCGGATGACTATGGTGGCTTTGGAACCTGAGTTGCCAAGTTAAGGAGTTGTGACTTTATCCAGTGGACAATGGGGAGCCACTCTGAGCAGGAACATGCTAAGGTCAAAGCTTGTGCTTGGGAAGCTTTATCAGAAAATAATGGAGAGGGCGCCTGGGTGGCTCAGCTGGTTAAGCGACTGCCTTCGGCTCAGGTCATGATCCCGGAGTCCCGGGATCGAGTCCCGCGTCGGGCTCCCTGCTCGGCAGGGAGTCTGCTTCTCCCTCTGACCCTCCTCCCTCTCATGCTCTCTCTCTGTCTCATTCTCTCTGTCTCAAATAAATAAATAAAATCTTTAAAAAAGAAAATAATGGAGAGAGTGGACTGGGCAGTTAGGTTTGAAGCCGGCCGCCAACGGGCCAATGTTGTATCACGAAATTCCTGACCTGGGAGAACAGCAGCAAGACTGGAGAGGAGATTCAGAGCCGAGGAATTCCAGGGGAAGAGCAGACACAGTCAAGGGTGGTCCCAAGGTACACACCTGAGTAACCAAGAGGATAGGGATCCGGAAGTGTCACGCGCATGCTGCTCCAGGGCCTCTGCATGTGTGCATGTGTGTGCGTGTGTGTGCATGTGTGTGCACAGTCCGTGGAAGGACTACAGGCTTAGGGGTGGGAATACGGCAGCTTTAAGTCCTCAGAAATTCCAGAAGGAAGTGGCCTAAAACCTCCCCACTCCCCACCCTCCCTAGGCATTGCTGCTACTTGCAAAAACTCCTGGAATTCCCTTAGCCACCTTACCTCCCCCCCTCCCCCCACCCCCTGGTGCCTCTGAGCCCCCAGCAGCAGACAAAGCACAGGAGTACCAACAGGGCCTGGAACCTGAACAGCCATCCACCCAGGCATACCCTCCTCTAGCCCGCCTGCCCTAGAACAGAGAATGCCTGGGCTCAAGGCAGCACCAAGGAAAAGAAGAGTGCCAGATAGGAGCTACGGGCCCCCGGGCCCCAGGCAGGAATTCTGATTCCCCATAACCTTGAGCCAGAAGCTTAACTTCTCTGGATCTCAGTTTCCTCAACTGTAAGACAAGCCGTTTGGACCAGAATCAGAAGTTGCAAACTGAAGGCCAGCAGGCCAAACTCATTCTGCAAATGGACTTTGACCAATACAATGTCTTTTAATGGAATTTCAATGTTTAAAAATCAAGCTATTTCACAAAGAAAATGCATATTTGAATCCTCTCTGAAATAAGATCTGGCAACAAGGAGCTGACATTGCCGCATGGCACCCATCAGCTGGAGCTGAGTAGCTGTTGCCACCCTCAGATGAGGCACCACTCTCCAGTTTGCCACAGTCCCCACCACCCCCTACTGCTCCCTGCTAGCCTCCACTCATCATTTATGCTTGGCCCACTTCGATCCTTCATATTAATGGTCTGGCTCCTCTAGGAGCTCAGGAACTGGGGGCAGTAAACAGGAGCACGGAGAAGTTGGCAGTCAACTCCTCACAATGGCAGGTGCAGGCTTCTCAGAGGAGCGGGGCCTTGCTAAAGCTGATGAAGGTTCATTAACACGTGTGTCAGGCCTGCCCACCATCCCCCCCAGCCCCACCCCACCAGGGAGGAACAAGGCGGATGACATCAGCCTTGGACACAGTCAGAGAAACCCCATCATGAAGCAATTTGCTTCCCCAGCCACTCTAATTTAACAATTAGCTTAACAACCCTGGGCAGGCACTTGCTGCTGGAGCAGAGAAGTGATCCGGATCAGCAGCAGTTTCAGCCTAGAAGCTTCAGGAAGCCCGCTCCCCCACTGCCCTCGCTTCAGCTGGGTCTGCATCTGCCACTCACACACACACAGATATTCTAAATATCTCCAAAGAGCTTCCACCTTCTCTTTGAGCATCCCAGTTGGACTCCTTGGAAACTCCCCCTGTGTCCAAACATCAGTTTCTCCTGCTACAACTTCATCCTGTTCTCTCAGTCTGTCCTGCAGAAATTCTGGTTCCATCACAGGAAACAAACCAGGCCAGTGTGCTCAAGTCAATCACTTCTCTGGCCCCTTGGGAGTTGGGGCATGGAAAGGAAGCCTGCACAGAGGCCGCACTGCCGGGAGGAGGGTAAATTCACAAAGCTGGCAGGTTTGGGACATTCTGGGCACAGATCCGGACTCCAAGAACAAGTCTAGGGAGCTAGCTTGCCCTGACCTGGACAGCGTGCTCAGCTTCCCATCTGCCTCGTCAGAGGGCCTCTCAGTAGAATGCACAATACTTCCCTCACCCAGCTTGCCCTGCTCCTACCTCCAAGTCCTTTCTCAAGCTGCACCCTAAACCCCAAATGCCAAATTTTAGAGAGAGACACACATGCTGGTATGGGAAGACTGAAAAGAAGAGTCCATAAAGCCACAAGTCCACAGAAACTTGGAGGTTATTTTTTATTTGTTTTAAAGAATTTATTTATTTATTATTTATTTATTTATTTATTTATTTATTTATTTATTTATTTATTTATTTGCCAGAGAGAGAGAACAAGCAGACAGAGCGGCAGAGGGAGAGGGAGAAGCAGGCTCCCCACTGAGCAAGAAGCCCAATGTGGGGCTCAATCTCAGGACCCCCGGATCATGAGCTGAGTCAAAGACAGATGCTTAACTGACTGAGCCACCCAGGTGCCCCAACTTCTAGGTTATTTTGAAATATAGTATTAGACAAATCAAAACCACATGAGATAGCACCTTACACCAATTAAAATGGCTAAAATTAACAAGATAGGAAATAACAAATGTTAGCGAGGATGTAGAGAAAAGGGAACCCTCTCACACTGTTGGTGGCAATGCAAGCTGGAACAGCCAGTATGGAGTTTCCTCAAGAAGTTAAAAATAGAGCTACCCTATGACCCAGCAATTGCACTACTGGGTATTTACCCCAAAGACACAGATGTAGTGAAAAGAAGGGGCAACTGCACCCCAATGTTCATAGCAGCAATGTCCACAATAGCCAAACTGTGGAAGGAGCTGAGATGTCCTTCAACAGATGAATGGATAAAGAAGATCTGGTCCATATATACAATGGAATATTACTCAGCTACCAGAAAAGATGAATACCTACCTTTTACATTAACATGGATGGAACTGGAGGGTATTATGCTAAGTGAAATAAGTCAATCAAAGACAGACAATTATCATATGGTTTCACTCATATGTGGAATATAAGAAATAGTGCAGAGGATCATAGGGGAAGGAAGGGAAAACTGGGAAGAAATCAGAAAGGGAGACAAACCATGAGAGACTCTTGACTCTGGGAAACAAACTGAGGGTTGCTGAAGGGGAGCCGGGTGGGGGGAAGGGGTAATGGGCATTAAGGAGGGCATGTGATGTGATGAGCACTGGGTGTTATATGCAACTGATAAATCACTGAACACTATATCAGAAACTAATGATTTATGTTTATGTTGGTTAATGTTTTATGTTTATGTTGGTTATGAATATGTTGGTTAATTGAATTTAAATTTAAAAAATTAAAATTAAAAAAAATAAACTATACAGCAGGGAAAATAAATAAATAAAATAAAACACAGTATTAGAATTCCAGGATAGATGCGGGGAGGCCAGAGCCAAAAATAGCAGACCCTCAAAGAAAGCATCCCTGCATGACTAGGTAGAAATTTCAAAGAGGCTGGGGAGAAAGAAATGGCACATAAACATGGAACAATATCCCAGGAACTTAAGCCAAAAATAAAACTGAAGGATGCCAGTGCCAAGGTCAATCACAGAGGCTATTTTTTTTTTAAGATTTTATTTATTTATTTGAGAGAGAGAGAATGAGAGACAGAGAGCATGAGAGGGAGGAGGGTCAGAGGGAGAAGCAGACTCCCCGCCGAGCAGGGAGCCCGATGCGGGACTCGATCCCGGGACTCCAGGATCATGACCTGAGCCGAAGGCAGTCGCTTAACCAACTGAGCCACCCAGGCGCCCCACGGAGGCTATTTTGTTCCACCAAAGGGAGACAGTGAAGTGGAGAATTAGGGGAACCAGCTGATAACACTCCTGATATAGGATGTATCCTCAAAAATGGAAGTCCTTCCCAGCTTGCCCTCCTCAGTGGACAGGAGTGAGGTCAGGGTTGACACTGCAGTAAATGTTCAGGAATCTGACGGACAAATGAGGTGTAAATAAATCACCAGAACCATATGGTAACCACCTGGGAGTCCTAAAGGAATTCAAGGGTGAAAGTGTGGAGCTGCTAGCCAAAATGTGTAACCTCTTATTACAAAGCCACTTGTGCCCTAGAACTGCCAGATTACTCATGTAGCCTCCATTCACAAGAAAGGATCCAGGAAGCATTCTCATTTTCACACCAGGGAAGTCAGCAGAATATATATGAAGAACAGGACGACTGAGCATGTAAACACGACCTGTCAGAGGAAAAGACGGGATGGCTCTTAAAAGAGCAGAGCATGTCTATAAGAATTTTTGAAAGAGTAGATATGAATGTGAATTAAAGAGAATCTATGGGTATATTTGATAAGTTCTCTATAAATTTTGGATACTAACCCTTTATCCCATATGTCACTTGCAAGTATCTTCTCCCATTCTGTAGGCTGCCTTTTAGTTTTGTTGATTGTTTCCCTTGCTGTGCAGAAGCTTTTTATATTGATGAAGTCCCAATAGTTCATTTTCGCTTTTGTTTCCCTTGCCTCTGGAGACTTGTCTAGGGAGATGTTGCTGCAACAGAGGTCAAAGAGGTTGCTGCCTATGTTCTCCTCTAGGATTTTGATGGATTCCTGTCTCATATTTAGGTTTTTCATCCATTTTGAATTTATTTTTGTGTTTGTTATAAGAAAGTCCAATTTCATTTTCTGCATGTCGCTATCCAGGTTTCCCAACACCATTTGTTGAAGAGATCTTTTTTCCATCGGATATTCCTTCCTGTTTTATCAAAGATTAGTTGAGCATACAGTTGTGGGTCCATTTCTGGGTTCTCTATTCTGTTCCATTGATCTATGTGTCTGTTTTTGTACCAGTACCATACTGTCTTGATGATTATAGCTTTGTAATACAGCTTAAAGTCCGGAATTGTGATGCCTCCCACTTTGCTTTGCTTTTTCAACTTTACTTTGGCTATTTGAGGTCTTTTCTGATTCCATACAAATTGTAGAATTCTTTGTTCTAGTTCCGTGAAAAATGCTGGTGTCTTTTTGATAGGGGTTGCCTTGAATATGTAGGCTGCTTTAACAGAACTTATTAAACTCAGCACCCAAAAAATAAATAATCCAGTCAAGAAATGGGCAGAGGACATGAATAGACACTTTTCCAAAAAAGACATCCAGATGGCTAACAGACACATGAAAAGATACTCAACATCACTCATTATCAGAGAAATACAAATCAAAACCACAATGAGATACCACCTCACACCTGTCAAAATAGCTAAAATTAACAAGTCAGAAAACAACAGTTATTGACAAAGATGCAGAGAAAGGGGAGCCCTTTTGCACTATCAGTGGGAATGCAAACTGGTGCAGCCACTCTGGAGAACAGTATGGAGGTTCCTCAAAAAGTTAAAAATAGAACTACCCTACAACCCAGCTCTTGCACTATTAGGTATTTATCCAAAGGATACAAAAATGCTGATTCCAAGGGGCATATGCACCCCAATGTTTATAGCAGCATTATCAACAACAGCCAAATTACGGGAAGAGCCCAAATGTCCATCAACTGATGAATAAAGAAGGTGTGGTACATATACACAATGGAATATTACTCAGCAATCAAAAAGAATGAAATCTTGCCATTTGCAATGACATGAATGGAACTAGAGGGTATTATGCTAAATGAAATAAGTCAGCAGAAAAAGACAAATACCATATTATTTCACTCATATGTGGAATTTAAGAAACAAAACAGATGAACATAGAGGAAGGGAAGGAAAAATAAAATAAGATAAAAACAGAGAGGGAGGCAAACCTTAAGAGACTCTTAACTATAGAGAACAAACTGAAGGTTGCTGGAGGGGAGGTGGGTGGGGGGATGGGCTAAATGGGTGATGGGTATTGAGGTCACTTGCTGGGATGAGCACTAGACATGTAAGTGATGAATCACTAAATTCTACTGAAACCAATACTATACTATATGTTAACTAACTTGAATTTAAATTTTAAAAAAAGAGAAAAAGAGAGACTCTATGGGTATAATTTACATAAATTTCCAAGAAACTATTAGCAAGGTATTATAGTAAAAAGAATTTTTAATTGAAGTATAGTTGACACACAATTTTATATTAGTTTCAGGTGTACAACATAGTTATCCCACAAGTCTATACTTATGCTGTGCTCACAAGTGTAGCTACCATCACCATACAATGTCACAACACCATTGACTATACTCCCTATGCTGTACCTTTTCAAAAGGAAAAACTTCTTGGGGCGCCTGGGTGGCTCAGTCGTTAAGCGTCTGCCTTCGGCTCAGGTCATGATCCCAGGGTCCTGGGATCGAGCCCCGCATCGGGCTCCCTGCTCGTCGGGAGGCCTGCTTCTCCCTCTCCCACTCCCCCTGCTTCTGTTCCCTCTCTCGCTGTGTCTCTCTCTCTCAAATAAATAAATAAAATCTTTAAAAAAAAAAAAAGGAAAAACTTCTTTTGATTGAATAATGATACAATAAGAAAAACACTTTTTCAGGGAAGTGACTTGGAGACCAGAAACATAAGAATAAACTGACACTTCTTCAAATTAAGAAATTTAAAAAATGAGGTTTTTATGGTATCAACACTAGAACTAGTCTTATATAACATTCTTATAAATAATCCGTTAGAGGGCGTTGGTGGTGAGCTACTCTACAGGTCTACACTCTTCTACGAAAGAAAAAGAACTGCTGATCCAGAGGAATGATAGCAAGGTCTTTTCAGGTTCTCAGAGCTGATGTCATGACATTTCCTTAGTCTCCTTTCTCCTTTCTCCAGATGAGATGAATTCTGGGCTCCATTCCCCAGACCTTATGATTGTGAGCTCCAGAACCTACATATGCCTGGAAAATAGGAACAAATTCAGATTTCATTCAAAGAAGATGCTTCTGGGTAGAGTAAGAGAGCGATTGTCTGCTGAATTTGGTTAAACCCTGACCAGTCAGGCCAACCATGGATCAGCATTCCTTCCCTCATCTGCCATACACTGAAAGAAAGAAATTCAGGAGTGCCCAGGTGGTTCAGTTGTTGAGCACTCTTGATTTTGGCTCAGGTCACGATCTCAGGTTTGTGGGTCAAGCCCTGCATCAGGCTCCACACTCAGTGCGGAGTCTGCTCCAGATTCTCTCTCTCCTTCTCCCTCTGCCCCTCCCCTGCTCTCTCATGCTCTCGCTCTCTCTCTCTCTCTAAAATAAATAAGATCCTTTAAAAAAGAAGAAAAAAGAAAGAACTTCAGGTTTATAAACCCAAGGCAGACATCCATAGACAAGCCAATCAGATGCTCTAAACCAAGAATTCTAAAACAAGAGAGTATGGTTAGATTTACCTATTTCTTTGAATTGATTTTTGTTCTTGCATTTCCATCTTGGGCATGTAGCAGGGAGATGACCATAGAAATGCCAACCTAAGAAAGCTCAGCATCCCTTTCTGGGTCTACTGTTCCCCGTGACCCATCCCACCTGCCTATTAATGCCTTTCCTACTGCCTCTACCATAAATAACTGCCACATGGTAAGAGGCCGTGTGACACTTTCTCAGCATCCATCTCCACTTATCCAAGTCCACTCATCCTGTCAGAACTAAGGCCCAAACAACTTCTCTGCACAGGCATCCCCTAACATCACGGACCTGGAAACTTCCTCTATCATTTTGTGCTTGAGGTCAGTGCCTTGTTGGAGAAGGCGGAAACAAAAGAGTTCTATGTGTCACCTGCAAAAGTTTGTTCTAATATAACATAGGGGCTATACACATATGTTCAAATCTTGGTCCTACTAATTACTGGTTGAGTGAACTCAGCACTCAATGTCCTGATTTGTCAAATGGGTATAATAATGTTTACCGACTTCAAGGGGCAATTCTGGGGATCAACTGAGGTCATGATTATAAAGAACTTAACACAGTAGCTGGTACAAAGTAAGTACTCAATAAATATTAGTTAGGACTAACAATGTCTTCCCAAGGAGATCTATTTATTCCTTTCTTGATTTTCTCAGTTTTCTCCTCAATCTAAATGTAACTTTCAAAAGGCTCCTTTTCAAAAGGCAACTAATCCTAGCTGCCTCTGTTCTACAACCCCTCAGTTCCCAGTTGTCTCTTTATTATCTTATTGTTCAATATCCACATAGACCTGTTTGTATGTTGCTTTGTAAACTGGGAAGTCCCTTCCATGGGCCAATGTCATTGCTGTCTGTTCTTGGGTAAACTTTGCATGGAAACAGGCAGCAAGCCCATTTTCTACCAGTAGTGGGCCACTAACTGCTTCTAAGAGAGTCCAAATATGACATTGTACTTGATGAAGTTTTTGAGGTAAAGGGGGTGCACTCTGAAACTAGACTTTTTGTCAGCACTTTGAGAGCAGATCCCTTGTTGGTGAACACTCATCAACCAAGCTCACAAAGCTGATATATAAGCCAGAAGCTCCATTTATTGGATGCCCCAAAACAACAAAATACAACTGTCACAGGACCTGGAGTGCTCAAGTCAGCATGGTCAGTGTAAGCTGATGGACTAGGAAAAGCAAACCATCATCCAAAAGTTGCTTAATGAGCATGTAAGCAAGGCTACAGGAGTCTGCAGAATAATTCATGGCCCAGTGGCAGCAGACCACAATGGGCTGATGTATCTACCCCAAGATTAGAAACAGACCTGCCAGAGAACCAAAGTTCCCCTGTCTGTGGTCAGAGCCTGAATGGGTACTACCAGCTTCTGCCTCTTTAACATGCCTTTCAGAAGCACTTCAGCTGACCAGCACCTTCTACAAACAGTCTTTCCCCAGACTGCACTCAGTGCAATTAATTAGGTTTGGGGTTACTAAAATACAGTCACGTTTCTCACAGTTACATTTCAGCCCAGCAACCCTTTGATTATTCCCAGGTCACAATGATGGCGTCTTTTCTCTTCCTTCACTCATTTGCACATCTCCCGGACCAAAGCTGTAGATGGTACACCACATCCACCTAAGCAGGATGCACGGATGGACCTAATTTAAGCCTCAGAAGCAGCTTTGTTTCTGTTATTTCCATATTCCTAGGAGATTTCACTGTTACCTCCATGAAACCTCTATGGACAAAACTCCCCCACGCCAGGATCCTCATCTTCTATTTTATTTCATGGTTCTTCAGTGAGAAGAAGAGAAATTCATTAGCAGCAGACACCTCATCAATGCCATTGATTGACTTGGTTAGTGAAGATGCAGACATTCGCTTTCATTAACAGGAAAAGACTACTTTCAAGCATGGTGGGGGGGCGGGGACTCAAGGAACAGATCAGAAAAGAATGAGAGCGGGAAGAAGGGTGCACTGAGTGGCCATCTCTGCTTCCTTTACAAAGACTTGAAGGATTGAAGAAGGAAATGTGCCATGTCCCTGGGTTGTATTTAGAAAATTGATATCCACTCCTTGAAAAGAAACAGCTCCTCCTCCAATACATTTGTCCTGGTCAGTATCTTCTTTTCCTTCCCTGGTGTCTTAAGAGCCCATAGAAGAACATTCAGCTTTAGTTCTTAGAAATTTGGAGCCTGCAGTAGAAATATGTCTTATTCCACAGATCACAGACTCCTTAGGCTAGAGAAGATCTTCAAGAGGTCTTTCGGGAATCCCTCTGGCTCAAGGACTAATGCGCCTGGAGGAAATTCTAACAGAGGAGACGCCCTGCCAGTTGGGGGATTCTCACCGTCCTATGTGGTTGTGGCATGAATGTCTTCTGCTCCCTTCATGTGGGTTTAATTGAGCTGCAAGGCAATATTGATGAAAAGAGCTCATGCTTAGAGCCAGACAGCCTTAGGTAAGATTCTGGTTTTGACAATTTCTGGCAAATCACTTAACCTCTCTGAACCCATTCTCTTAGCTACAAATGGGAATAACCACTACCTTTCAGCATTTGGAGAGGACTCGTAATGACATCTGGAAAGGGCTTAATCAATGGCTGCTCTTATTACCAGGGACTTTCAGCTAACTTGACACTTATAAAGGACACTACCATTAGAGAAGTCACCACCAGCTAACACCTGACCTAACGGGGCTCAGAACACCAAGCATCCCAGCACACCTAAACAGACAGGAATACCATGCCACCATGCTGTTCAACCAGACACAAGGCTGCTTCCCTCCCCTTCCTAGTCATCCTTCACATGGAAATGCTAATTCCCAAGTCCAGAGTCTTAAATGCAAATAGAAACCCTTCAAGGACAGACATTAGTACTTGGGGGAGGGGGTAGTTGGGAGGGAGGGGGGGAAAGACAATGTAGAAACTAACACTATTTAAATAAGGCAATTTCAATCATACAATTATATTGTAGAAGGGACTCTAGCAATCATTCAGTGCAACCCTCTCATTTTACAGGTGGGAAACTGAGACCTAGAAAGGAGAAGGGACAGATCCAAGTCAATGATAGACTGATCCTAAAACCAAGAACTCCTGACTGGGCAGAGAACTTTCTTCATAATCCTGCACTGCAAAGAACAGCTGAAGCTGACACATGAGGCAAGACAGTAGAGAAAGGGACTGGCAAGCTTTATTTAGCTTCTACTGTATAAACAACAGCAGCATAAGAGCACTAAGACTTACAAAAACATTCCCAGCTGTCCTCCAGGAGTTTAACATCTGTCTAGCTGGGAAGATAACACCTGGCATAGGAAATAACAATAATGAAAGAAGGTTTGTGATGACAAGTCCTGGGGTGCATTCAAGGAGGTCAGAGATGGGAACTGAGGGGCATCACAGAAGACTTTTTTCCCACCTGGAGTGGGACAATGCTGCCACCTCACAAAATAGAGACTAGAACGTGAATAGACCACGGCATGGCTAGGATGGAAGGGATATTCAAGCAAAGTTTCCAGCAGGAGCAAAGTCTTAGAGTCTAGCCTCAGTGTGGTATGTTTTCAAGCCAGTGAAGAGAGACCTCTGGCAGGTTCTCTAAGGAAACTACATACTTGGCTGTTTCCTGGCCCGCTTACCATAGAGCATGGAGCTTGGTGTTCCGAAAAGAGACTTTGAAGATTCCAACTTTCTCAGCAATTAGAGTGGCACTGATGCACACACACACAGCACGGCTGTCAGATTTCTCTCCTCCTACATGCTCCCTGACCCCCGGGGAATTCTCATCTGGGCTCCACCAGGCTCTGACCACTCCATCGCTGAATCAGCCTTCATCCCTGCTCTCCACAAAGACCTGTCCAGCTGTTCTTGGTGCTACTGTTTCCATCTTTGCTGCACACATGCACTTTTATAGCAGTCTGCCCATAAGGTTTGGAGAGAACATCCCCAGAAAATAGGGATCAAATCCAGCTAACTTCGCTAACCTCACCTGCTACCTTCCTTTCACTTTTCCTACCTTCCTTTGCCCCCGTCCCAGCTTCACCACCTCATTTTATCTTGTTGTAGTGCCTATTTTATAGAAGCTGCTGTAACTCCTTTTTCAAGCAAGGTGGTCTCTAAATGCAGGCCTGCTAGTCTAGCCCATTTGCACAGCAGCCGGGCAAGAGAGGTTCTCCAGTGTCTCCTCCAGGGATAGTACACACACGCACACACACACATACACACACATACACATCACTTCAGGCCTAAGTCAAATGTCACCTTTCCTACAGACTATTCCCTAACTTCCCCAGGTAAAGCTCCCCTTTACCCGCCATGAGCTTCAAATGCATGTGGTATCTACCCCCTTATAGCATTTACCCTATTCTGCACTGCAATCCGCTAATAATTTTGTTACAGCAAAGTAGCTCTATCATGTCATTCCCTCACTCAAAAACACTCAGTGGCTCTCCCACTGCACCGTGAAGGAATCTCTCACTTTACCATCAGTTTACCTCTAGTTTAATTTCCTATTTTCATCCTACACACCTGCTCATCCAAACTGCCTGCTTTTCCTCAAGCATGCCCTGTTCTCTGCTACAAGTAAAAGGGGAGCAGCAGATTGTTGTGCTTCTCTCCAGCACTGTCCCTGAGCTGTGCACTAGCTAGAGGGACACACACGTAGACACAGCTCTGGGAGACCCCCTGTCTCTCAGACATTTTAATTGTTCCCTCAGTATTTCTTCCTTCTCCATGAATTTATTTCCCCCTAGGGCAGTGCAACAGAAAGAACATGGACCATGGAAGTAGACGTGTAGACAATTTCTTGGTTCAAATCCTAGCTCTGCCATTTAATAGATGGGTGATTTTAGGCAAGTTCCTGGCCTCTCTGTTTCTTTACTTTTTTAAACTAGAGACAACTAATGTTATTTTAAAGATTAAATGAGATACTGGTGAAAATGCCCAGCCTTATCCCAAATACTGTAGGTGCTCAATAAATACTAGGTATGATGACTGATGACTAGTGACCTTGTTATTATTCACGCTTCCAGGTCCTAAAAGACAAAAGCAGAAAGTCAGATTCCCACATCACGGCCTTGGTCTCTAGTCTCAACACAGGCACTGCTCAGGGCCTGGAGGGCCTTTCCAAATCACTATCACATTGCTTGCTCATACATCAAGTGGAAAATGCCACACTAGTCTTTCCTCAGACCATCAGTCCGTAGGGGCTGCTCTTCACTCCTCCCAATCCTCCAAGCTCCGTGATTTTTTTTTCCTTTTGTAAAAATGATACGTTCCAAATGCTTCTGTCAATAAGCATTATTCAACTGTTGGGGGAAAGGATCTAAATCAATAAATACCTAAACTCCACCATCTTCTCTATCATTTCCACATGTGGAAGGGGGCAGGAGGTCTTGATGTCCAAATGAAAAATGAACTATTCTTTTGTGATGCAGGCAGGCAGGGAAAGGGGGTTCTGTTCTAACTACCTCATATTTGTGTCTCTGGGCTAAACAAAAGTATTGAGTGTGTTGAGTGGAAAACGTGGGGGGATGGTTAGTACTAGATGAACTCTAAAGGCTAAATCTCACTCCATAGCACACTCAGCAAAAGAACCTCCCAGGGACTCAGAATGTAAGTGTAGTTTGGGGCTATCATCAGTGTCACTGGGCCAACTAACCTTTTTGGTTTTAGTCCCAATTTCACAAGGTAATCTGGACTCTTCAGTGTCACAACCCAGCAGGATGGCCCTGAGGGGCCACGTATGGAAAAGCAATGTGTTACATTGAGTGGAGGCTGACAAGGGCCTTGAGTTCCATGGATGAAGATGAAGGAAGACCATGCCCCTTCCTCAACTTCCAGTTGATCCTAGAACTGAGATCTGGTTGAATGAAGTTATCCAGACTTTGTCATCCTGCCCTCTTCGTGAAGGGACTCTCAGAATAGCTGCCCCGAGTTAAAGGAGGCACCACCTGTGGAGGGGAAGTCATGTCTTCCTCCGTGTAACACTAGTTGGGCCCTACAGGGATCAGACCTGGCGTCTGGCCTCCTGGTCGCCACTGCCAAGCAACTGAGCCAAGAACACAGATACATACATACAAGACATCAAGGGGCAGGTAGGCAGTCAGCAGACTATGTGAAGAGCCTCTTGACTGTGTGTTCACCTCTCATAGTTGGAGAGAATCTAATGATCCAATTCCGAGACCTATGAAGATGGACAGATCAGGGTAATTTTAGTGAAGAAAAGTCATTTGAGGGCCCTTTAGCTCTTTTTATCTTTGAAGTTAAAACAACGACCTCAGATTTTTTCTTTAATCTCCAAAGCCTCGAAACAAAGGTACAAAATGTAAACATTCAGCCTAAATACTCAGAGAGTGTAATGTGTATTCGCTCTGTTATTTAAGAATGTTCAACTCATCTCTATAGAAAACAAGAAAAACAAACAAAACGAAGATAGATAAAACTAAGCACAGGCAATAAGTAGGCTAGTAGCTCACAAAGCATGTTAGACACAGAAAAAAAGAAGCAGAGCATGCATGTGTTGAAGAGAAGCTAGAAAGGGAGGGAAGGACCAAGTAGACACCTAACATTCATACCAGACATCAACCACTCATTGGTGACACTCATTCAGTCCTCATGGGTCCTCTGCCCAAGCCATGACACAGCTATTCATCAGGACTGCTCTGGCCAGGCTTACCTCCCCAGTGTGTCTCTAAAAAAGCAAGTATGTACTGGCCACAGGCGCCTTTTGCCTTCTGTGCCCTCTTGTTCATCTCTCAATTCTGGTTTCCATAACCACATCATTAGCAGGAAGGCTGATATGGCAGAGAGACAAACAGGACCTATGACCCAGTAGAATACAGAAGTCAGGGATGTGGTTCTTCCACCCACTTGTAACCTATCCTAAGTGCATAAACCTATTCCATGACTTTGGCTGTGAGCTTTCTGTTCCATGACCTGTGGAGAGGATGCCTACTCTGTGTAAAACCCACTTAGAGGCCACTATTGAATCAAAGCAATTTCCTATCATAACAGAAGTGGTTAGAATGACCTTGAAGAATCAAGGTCAGGCAACATAGAAAGGGAGAAAAGGTGTCAATTTCATGTGTGAAGTCAGAGTAGAATTAGAGCCTCAAGGAAAGATCATTTCACTGAGAGCCAGGGTATGAGTGTCCTCTTTCCAGCTCTGCCACTAAGAAGCTGTGGACAAATCACTTTACCTCTCAGGAACTCAGTTTTCTTAACTGTAGAAATGAGACAGGCCAAATTATCTCTAACATCCCTTCTGGATCTCCCATTTGGGCATATAAACTCTGGTTCCAGCTTGCACTCCATGGATAACACTGTATCCTTAGAAATGGTGTTTGCATAAAGTTGCTGGTGCTTATGTAGATACAGAGACCTCCTGGCTCCCATATTAGCAATGGGGAAGTAACTAAGAGTGAGGTTAGGAAAAAAAATGTTTTTCCTAAAAGTTTCATATTTTCCTAGTAGACTAGATGTCTCCTGTTTGCCCCTCCACACCCACCCTCCATCACTTTCCACCAAGTGCTAGGTACATCCTCCACCCTTCTCCAGCCTGCTCTGTACCCTGGGGGCTGACCTGTCTGGACTGCATCAAGGCTTCCTTGCCCTCTGGTACTCTCCTGAGTTCAACCATTGGAAGCCCTTAGCGAGAGATCAGGAGAGAAGTAAGGAGAATGAGGCTGGGATAATCCTTACATCTCCACAAGCTCCCTTATGGGGTCCTGAGGCTCTGATTGTGTCCCTACACCTAAAGTCACAGCTCCTTTGAGGTAGTCCTCTCACACAGACTCCCTGTCCCCGGGTTCTAGTAACCATTCCTTCCCTCATTCCCTTAGGTCTAGGGGAACTAACCCCTGCCCCTATTACTAGTCCCTGCCCACACCTATGCAAAGAGCCCCTTTATAATCTTCCCCAGATTGCCCAACATGGCTGGAGCACCTGTTTCCTGCTAGGGTCCTGACTGGCACACCTAATGAGCCCATTTCCTCTCTCATCCCATCTTTGAATAATTGATTTACTCTGAAAATCTATGCACTATGCAACTCACATTCCAGACTTTCTCTGGTGCAGCTGAATTCCCAGACAGAAGCTGAATTGTCCCTTTTCTCTGTAGCCCTCTTCATGCCCACCTGAAAAATTTCCTGTTCCGCTGGAAAAGAAAAAGCATCACAATGACTTAAAAACCTCAGTTCTGTGCATGGATGAGCAGCACGGCATTCATGTCATTGCCTACTATGCTCTCCCACCCACCTGGTGACTCAACAGCTCTCCTTGGAGGTGGCCTTGTCACCCCTCCCAGCAACGTCTTCCTTCTCACAAGCCTTACCCTGACAACACCCAGCACACCTTCCAGTGGAAAGGGTGTCAGCAGGGATCCTGGACCCCATCAAGCCCAGATTCACCTCTGCCCCACTAGACTCAACACAAACTTAAAGGGAACCCACGTTGGATGCTTTTGTCTGGCCTCTAGAGAAAAAATTTTGTTTTAATTTCAGCTTTACTGAGGTATAATTGACATATAAAACTGTAAGATATTTAAAGTGTACTTCAATGTGATTTGATACACATATATGTTGTGAAATGATTCACCCCATCTAGTTAGTTAACACACCTATCATCTCACATAGTTATCTTTTTTTTGGTGAGAACATTTAAGTTCTACTCCCTTAGCAAATTTCAATTATATGATACAGTGTTGTCAACTGTTGTCACCATGCTGTACCTTAGCTCCTCAGACCTTATTCATCTTCCAGCTGAAATTCTGCACCCTTTTACCAACCTCTCCCTATTTCCCCAGCCCCTGGCAACCACTTTTCCACTCTCTGTTTCTATGAGTTTGACTTTTTTTTTTTTTTTTAGATTCCACAGATAAGTGATACCAGGCAGTATTTGTTCTTTCTCTGTCTGGCTTATTTCACTTAGTGTAATGCCCTCTGGGTCCATCCATGTCGCAAATGGCAGGATTCCCTGCAGCCTCTGGATAAATGACCTTCTCTCCCAGTCTCAGTCTAAGCTTCACTTCTCAACTTCTTGAGATGGCTTCCTTTCAATAATAGTAGTAATAATAATAAAAAGTATTAGTTATTTACCAGGCACTGATCTAAGCATTTGATGTACTATATAATTCAATCTGCACACAACCCTTTATCATCCCACCCCATCTTAAAGAAGAGCAAATGGCACAAAGAGGTCAAACCACAGGCCAGGATTCAGGCCATGAAGTCTGGCTCCAGAGGCTTTATTCTTTTTTTTTTTTTTTTTAGTGTCTTATTATGAAATGTTTTAATCATATAGAAAAGTAGAAAGAATAGTATAACTAGTTCCCATATACTCATAACCTAAATTTAACAATTATTAACTCATTGTCATATTTGCCTCATCATTTTTATAGTATTTTGAAGTAAATTACAGACAGCATGACATTTTACCAATAAATAGTACAATATGCATCTCTTAAACATGAGGGCATTTTCTTACCCACAATACCATTGTCACACCTACCAAACAATAATAATAATCCCTTCATATCATCTAATGACCAATCTAAAGTCTACTATATTTCCCCAAATGTCCCCACAACACATGGGACTCTTTATGAGTTTGCATGGACCGGTTGACCTTGTCTGAATTGTTCCAATTTTAGTTCACATGTTGCACCTACCCTCATCACCACTGTGCTATCTGCTCCTTGCTGTGCTTTCTTCTTCTTCAATAGTCTTTTAAAATGAAAAACCTTCTCTTTTACTCCAGTTCTCCTTCCATATAGTTCTTGCATAAATCTAGTGCAAAGCAGTCTTTCCCGAGTGGAAAAGACCAACCTCCCCAATGTAGCTCCTGCCCACCTGCAGACAAAACCACAGAAGAGACACATGGAAACAACATGCACCAGACCCGGCACTGCTTATGTCCATGGGGAGCGACTCAAGAAAGGCAGGAAAGGTGGGGAGGCTCCTGAAGAGAAGGATGGGGGTCTCTCTGCGGTAAGTAGTCTCACCTAGAGGGGGTAAATTGTCAAAATTTGTTTCATGTCTTTGCCGTGGGCACCCCTGTTCTGAAAACAACGTGTGTGTCGGGTAGAAAGGAGACACTGGATCATTCACAGGTACAGAGATGCGCCTTTGAGATTCTAGACCCAAGCCCAAAGCAGTCCTAATGTACATGCCAAGTTCTTTTCCTTAGTGCCCAGCTAAGCAGCTCATACACTGATCAGACGTCATCTTTGGGCACCGTCTCAAAAACCTTTAGACCTGCTCCCCATGCGCAGATGGACTCTGTGCATACTGACAAGGAAAAGGGGTCATCATTACTGCTGCTTCAGACCTCTCTGAGGAAGGAGGAAGATGAAGGGAGAAATGGAGGGAGAAGAGTACAGAGGTGAGAGCATCATCTGAGTCCCCCTTGCCCTACAATCAGCAGCTAGAAGTCCCTAACAAAGCTCCAAATACCTAAACGTATGTCCTGCCTCTAGAGGACTGCCAGAGGAATCACATCATTTAATTCACTGATTTAAAAAAGAAAAAGTTTCTTACCATCTCTCAACCCTTTATACCCCTCCTTGTTCTTTAAGGCTTAATCAAAATCACGTCCTGAGTTCGGTGCCCTCATCTCTGCTTGCTTAGCATCCAGTGATGACCCCGCTGCAGGATGTGTCAGGATGAGCTGTAATTATCTGTTTCCTTGGTTGTCTCCCTGCTAGACTCTGAGCTCCTCAAGCCAAAACTGTGTCTTATTTATCTCTGTACCCTCAATCCTTAACACGGGGCCTGTCAGTCGTTTGGTTGGTAAAATGAACTGGATTCCAGCACTTCTCCCAAAACCAGCTTCTGTGTCTCGCTAACGACACCAGAGTGTTTCTTTCTTTTTCTTTCTCTCTATTTAAAAAAAAGAAAAAGTCCCAAATTGCTCCTCAGTAGCTTACTTAATAATCAAAGTAACTGGAAAACAGCACACATCTATAAAACTTGTATCTGTATATACAAAGAATGTAAGTCTGCCTCTTATCAGAGTTTTGGATGTCAATCCCTTTTTATCAAGACTCCTCAAGAGTTGGCCCAGACTTTTTGGATCCTCACTACACCAAAGTCAGTGCTTTACGTTTGGCACACCCTCAAGAAACCCTTGTAGAATTGACCTGATGGTGTCCATGATCCGAGCCCCAGGGAAGTTGACTACCTGCCAAATAAAGCTACAGTGTGTTTGAATTATGTTAAGTAGCCGACAAAGTTCAAGGGAGGAAGAAAATTACTAATCCCTCCTGGAAGTGGGTGAAGAGTAGGGTTCTCTTGCTTCCAAAATGTCCAAACATCTTGTTCTAAATACTGACATCTGTTTGCCTCCAGCTTGCCGCTCCCAATGTTTGCCAACTGGCCAAGAATATTTGTCTTTCCCAGCCATCTTCCCTCATCACACCCACATCACTTCCTTCCCAAGCTGGCAACTTCTCAGGCATTACCGGGTAAGCGCTAAGTGGGCACCAAGGGCAAATACCCAACCCCACTGAGGAGGCCAGGCCAATGCCTCTGCACCCTGGACGAGCCTACTATCAGAGTGTCCCAGTGGCTCCCCTACTCTGCAAAAGTGACAGCTGTGTCATCATCCCAGTCTCAGGCCCTGTTGCCTTTCCCTCCTCAGCTTCACTTCTCACTGCCCTCTTAAATCACCACCGTGACATTATTAAATGCTCAGTTCCAAATGCATGAGATAGAATGGCCTCCACTGTTTGACTGTTGACCACTCCACACTCTTCTCTTCTGGTGTCCTCACCTTGAGCTGTCCTGGCTCTCCTTTGGCCTCTCCAATGCTGGTTGGATGTTCATGGGACTCCTCTCTACCCCCAATCTCTAACTCTGAGCCATCCTCAAAGTTGAACCATGGAGCCATCTGCAACCTCTCTCCTCACACTGCCCATGCACCCCCCGTCCAGGGAAGGCTCTGCTACCTTGTGCAGAAACATCCTCTTACATCTACACCAACTACACTCTTCTTCCTTTATGTCCCTCGATGCCCTGACTGGTTCCCAAGCCTAGCTCACACACTGCCAAACCCAGAGTTCAACCCTCTTCTTTCCTGCATTCTTAAGTCCCACAGCCTCCAGTGTTTTCTAGACAACTGTATTTGAGTCACCTGCTATCACCACATACTCAACATCAACTCTCTCCAAATTAGCTCCCTTTCCCAATGTCCTCTTTTCTTCCACGGTGCCCCATTTTTCTAAGGCACCAAGGAAGTGTGGGATGTTAAAAAGCAAGAGAAAATAATCATAGAAGACAACCAGTAGAGATTTTTGTACTTGGAAAGTAACAGGAAAGTGTTAACACTCACACTGGAACACAAAGTTTAAAGATGTGGATTTCTAGGTCCCACCCCCAGAGATTCCAATTCAGGAAGTCTTGGCTAGGGCCCAGAAATCTGCATTTTAACAATGTCCCCCAAGTGATTCTGATACAAATAGTCATATTCTGGAAAGATTGGGTTTTAGCAGTTGTGTACAAGATAAAACAGACAAGGCTAAAAATGCATAAATGCCCAAAGGTGGCTTTAAATAGAAGCAATAAACTGTTACAAAATTCTGTTGCATAGGGATTTCTAGTAAAACCACAGAATGAGGATAAGACCACAGAAATTATCTGGTCTCACTTCCTCATTTCACAAAGAAAAACTGAGTCTCAGAGGAGGCTAGCTACCTACCCAAAGCCACATGAGTCTGTGGCATAGCGTTTCACATAAATGACAAAGAATGTCTTTTTCTCCATAGAAGTAAAAAAAATAGACACACACACACACACACAGAGGTTTAAACGGTACTTCTCAAATTTTAATATGCAAATGAATCACATGAAGCTCTTTTTAGTATGCAGAATCTGATTCAGCAAGCCTGGGAGGGCCTGAGATCCTGCATTTCTAACAAGCTCCCAGGTGATGCTGAGGCTGCTGATTTACGAACCACCTTCGAGTAGCAAGATCTTAGAAAGTACAGTAACCGCTCTTGTGCTGTTCTAAATCAACAGTCTATTTCTTTACAATGAGCACTTGTGCCGCAGAAAGCAGCATAGCCTGGTTTCCCGGGCCGCGCAGTATGAAGTGAGTGGACTGGCTGCATCGCTGCCTCCAGATGCAGGCCACTACACGCCTACTGATGGTCTGCAGGGCTGGAGCCCAGAACAAAACGGGGCTAACACATCTCAAGCCTAGGCCCTGGCTGGGAGTGTGATGGGATGATGGAAACCGGGGATTTAAAAAGATGCAGACACATACTTTCCTTAAAACCACATTTAGTAAATTAAAAGATTATTTCATTTTGAAAAACTTTCAAATTAAAAATAATGTCTTTGGAAATACGGCACTTAAGTATTTTGTTGGGGATTAGGAAATAGAGATGAATGTAGCACCATTATTGTGAACGACACTTGGATTACCCCCAAAAGAGAAGGGTGTGCTGGCTCCGAGGTGGGCTCTGCTACCATGCTATCTGACTTCAAAACTTGGCTCTGTCACTTATCTACTGTGGGATTTGGAGCGAGTCATTTAACCTCAGTGTTCTCACCTGTAAAATGGGTTTAGTACAAGAATTAAATGAGTTGCTGTAGGTAAAGCACTTATGTGATGCCTGACACATGGTGACATTCAATACAAACTGGCTATATTTCCAGAGATGTGAACGCAGCTAATGAACCACAGTTTAGTGAATTCCTCAACCACTGGGAGCTCAACTTGCTCAGTCACAAGGCAGCATAAGCCTCTCCAAGAATTACAGGCTTCTGTTGGAAGAAGAGACGCACAGAAAGGTTACTGACTCAGTTTTTTCTATTTATCTTGGGGCAACTATAGGCAGTGTGGCCTATGACAGGGACATGTCAGCCCAGGGACATGCTAGCCACCTGGACTGCTCAGTTGGCCATGTCTGGGTACTTGCTACCCTCCTTAGCAACCCTCATTATTGGCTTCATGGGTGTGTAGTCATATAGGGCCCTGCACTCAGAAAGCCCCATGCTTGGGATTTAATACTCTGTGGTGAACTCTCAAAATTCTTAAAAATTTAATCTTTGAATCTGTGTTTGTAAGTGAAATCTGATGGGAAATGGAGCCTGTGCTAGAGGATTGGGGCCTAGGCTTATACACAGGCTACCTTCCAGGGACAGGTTCTCAGCCACCCACTTCCCTACACGCCGAGGGGCCCTGGGCCTTGCCTGGCCTCTCCATCCCCAGGCCGTAGCAGGGGCCTGAGCACAAACACCGGGGAGAGAGCATCACACACCCACACCCACAATGACAAAACAGGGCATGGTGGCAGCCATCGCCCCTCCAGGCTAGCCATACCACAGCATGCTCAGTGGGCAAAACTCACCTGCAATCCAGGTGGCTAGCATGTCCCTGGGCTGGCAATATCCTTGGGGGTAGCCCATCCACTCTAGGTTGAAGCATGGGCCCACGGGAAAAGGAAAAGGCTTGGATCAACCTCTCTGGCCCTGGCCAGGGGATCAGTCCCAAAGCTGGCAGGACCCAGCGGCCCAAATGACAAGCGGGAGGGGCCAGGCACCTGTGAGAGTCTGCACGTGGCTAAAGGAGCACAACATTAAAAAACACCATGACAGGTCAAGAGAGAGACCATGGGAGAAAGGAAAGGCTTTATATTTTAACACCTTTAATGGCATGTTTTCCTGTTTTTGAACAAGAGGCTTCACATTTTCATTTTGTACCATTGCTGGTCTTGACTATGAGCCTCCAGCCCCACCCCAGCTGCCCTCCCCTCCTCTCCTTTGCGGGGACAAGATATAGCCCTTTTTCATAAAAGGGCTCTCTGACACAGACTCTCATAAGTGCAAATCGGCCTCAAGAACAGTCAGTAAAGCGGACGGAGAGTGGGGAGAAAGCGTTCCTGGAGAATCACGGCCACCTGCAAGCGAAGGGATACTCAAGAGATGTCTGGCGACCTAGAGAATGGCAACTAGGCTGAGGTGATAAAAAGTAACTAACATCACCTCCAGAAAAGACTCCCCGGCACTTGGGCCACTATCCCCGTGGTTCCCAAACTATGCGCCAAGGCACCCAGGCACCACAGCAAATTCATACTGGCTCCCATGGGATGTTTAAATTTTTGAGGGAAATATATCCGTGTCTGACATCTGTCAGACACCACATGGCTAGCTACCAGCAAAAGATTGTTCTCAGTTTGACAGTAAATTATACTTCATTCCTTTAAATGACATCAGATCTCTGCAAAACTGGATTTGGGGCAGTTGCTATGATAAAAAGCAAACACACAACAATCGATACAGAGCAGGAAATGACGGGAGTAATATCTAATCTGATTCTAAGACCTGAGAAGCTATGCAGTGCCCAACCAGCACATATGTCTCAGTAGTAAGTAACTGTGGTTATTAAAGAATGAAATAAAAATACTTTTCTCTGAACTTATATGTATTACTTTTTCAAATGGCTACTACATTGTTAAGTGCTTATTAAGGTTTTTGGACCTAACTACTTCATGAACAGATCTGTTACGTGTCTTGTTTGGCCTAAGGGTGCCATGGGAAAATCAGTGAGACATAAAGGTACCTACCATGTGCTGAGAAAGTTTGGGAACCTCTGCCCTACACAATCTCTGCTTTTTATATAATGAAAGTCCCTGCAAGGGGAGGATATGAGGAGCATATACCCAATGGAACCAGAGCTGGAGTCAACCAGGTATTAACCAACAATTGACACACACACTCTCTCTTTCTCAAAAAAAAAAAAAGAGGGCAGGGGATGTGCCTGGGTAGCTCAGTTAGTTAAGCGTCCAACTCTTGATTTCGGTTCAGGTCATGATCTCAGGGTGGTGAGATCGAGCCCCATGTCAGGCTCCACGCTGGGCACGGAGCCTGCTTAAGTTAAGATTCTTTCTCTCTCTCCCTCTATGCCTGGTTCCCACGCTCTCTCTTAAAAACAAAACAAAAACACAACTGACACAAAGTGACGTTTCTCACATTACATTTTAAAAAGCTACTTCCAAAATTCAAACTTTGACCTAGATGCTTAAAAAAACAAAATAAAAACCATTGTAACTCTACACCTGGAGGATGATGGTCCAATAGAAAAGGCTGAAGGAGATGTTAAATCCGTAAGTAAAGGATGCAAAAACAAATATTAAAGGGAAGCTCATTGTGAAATAAGTCAATCAGAGAAAGACATGTATCATATGACCTCGCTGATACGAGGAATTCTTAATCTCAGGAAACAAACTGAGGGTTGCTGTAGTGGTGAGGGGTGGGAGGGATGGGTGGCTGGGTGATAGACATTGGGGAGGGTATGTGCTATGGTGAGCGCTGTGAATTGTGCAAGACTATTGAATCACAGATCTATACCTCTGAAACAAAGCACAATATATGTTAAAAAAAAAAAAAGAAGAAGAAGAGGAAGATAGCAGGGGAGGAAGAATGAAGGGGGGGAAATCGGAGGGGGAGACGAACCATGAGAGACGATGGACTCTGAAAAACAAACTGAGGGTTCTAGAGGGGAGGGGGGTGGGAGGATGGGTTAGCCTGGTGATGGGTATTAAAGAGGGCACGTTCTGCATAGAGCACTGGGTGTTATATGCAAACAATGAATCATGGAACATTACATCAAAAACTAATGATATAATGTATGGTGATTAACATAATAAAATTTTTTTTTAAAAAAATAAAGGGAAGCTCATTGATTTCATTGGGCTAGATCAATTCTAGTAGGAAATCCCAGAAAAATCCAATTGCAAGTCAAGACTACAAAGCCTGAGGCGGTGTAACGTCCAAACTTGCAAGCTCAAGGGGGAAGAAAACAATAACCCAGAGGAGAGTTTGGGTCAAAAAACAATAAGGCCCCACCATGTTTACAGAGTAAAAGCACAAAGATAAATGGGCCTCTTCAAGGTACACTCTGTTTTATCTGTGGCCAGAAAGAGCACCTGGCCCACCCATCACAATCAGTTAACTGCACCCAAGGACTCAACACAAAGACGTGGCATCAGCCAAAGAAACAGAGAAAGACAGGTAGTAGCTCTGTTATCATGAACTGAAGGGGAAAGTTACATATATGAAGACTCTCTAGGGCTAAAGGATAATGTTCTGTGGGGAAATGGGATGCCCCGTGTCTCACTTTCTTAACATAGTCAGATAGTTTGAACCTTCAAATTGTAACTTCAGGCTTTGGGAATAGCCTGGACACAGGCAGCCTCACTAAATGGAGAAAACAGAAGGCCCAGAAGCAGAAATGGCAGAGCCTCATGGAATGACTTGATCCAGAGGGAGGTATGGGGACAGCAGCTGACGACAGCCAGGTGTGCTCACTGGGCTCCTCCGGCTTGGGAGTTGGCATCTGTACATGTAGGGGACAGGGACACAGGGAGGAGATTCCTCAATCAATAAGTCTTTTGCAGCTGGAACTCGCAACCATCTCTCCTTCTCCTGCTGCCCCTTCAGCTTCTGCGGACCCCTTGGGTGCTGAGTGCATCTTTTACTGCTTTCCTTGACTGACCTTCTACCATTTCACCTTCTTGGCTTTTATCTATCTTCCTCTTCTCTGGCCCCTTGCTGTCCCGAATCTGAGTTTGGGGTGCACGCTGACCTGGCTACCCTCTCTGGTCTGACTGTTGATCATTCTACAAACTTGGAGAATTTCTTGACCTTCTGCTTCCTCAGTTCCAGTTTCTCACCCTCTGCCCAACTTCCAGAATAATACTTGTATCTCAAGATAGAGTGGCAGAAGATGGGGTGGCGGGGGGGCTCTAAAAAAAAAGAACAGGATATGGTCCTGGAGGCTTAATGTCCAGAGGAAGGAGCCCTCTGACAACTGCCCTCCCCACCAGCTCTTGATCAAGACAAATGTGGTAAAGTATAAATCAATGGAAGTAAAACTCCCTCTAATAGGGAGGAAAAAGATCTGGCAGGGCCAGGCAAGACAAATATCTCTGGGGAAAAAGATTTGCCAAATATCCAATTTAAAGAAGTTGGAGGCTCTGAGAAAATTCAAACAAAATTTTTCTCCTTTTAAAAATCTTCTTTACAGACCAGGAGAGGAAACAAACCATGTTTAAGAGTAGTTGTTATAAATAGATTATAGCTACCCCCAAATTGTTGACTGCACTTTCTTAGGAAGCCCATAAATACTTGGCAGGTCCTATAAAAGTATGAACTAAGGATACTATAACTGGCTCAGAATTTATTCTGTACAGCTCACCCAGAGATTGGCAAGGCTAGGAGTTCAGTTATTGGTGGATTTCTAATGACTAGGAACAGATCAGCTGGTGGCAATTTATTCTGAACGTTGTATGTCATGTGCAAAGACAGGGACCCACCCCCACTTCCACCCCCCATCCCCGTCAGTCTTTATAGGACCAGCATTTTCTTGGAGTTGAGATAAGCAAAGGAGGAGCTTCTCCTAAGTAGATTCTCAAAAAGACCTCAAAATGACTTAGAGAAGAAAGGAACCTCAGTAATCATCCATTTCAGCACCTTCACTTTACAGAGAGCACACAGAAGGCCAGCACAGAGCTGAGAAAAGCACACCAGGCCCTCAACTCCAGACTGGAGACATGCGCCTTTGTACCACACCACACTGCAGCCACAGTCTATGCCACAAGCCAGCCAGCAGACTTGAGAAGGTCTCTACTGACATCCAAAGCAGAGCAGCCTTCCACTGTTCATGTTTTGGGGTGAGTCTCCCCCGAAACAAAATAATCATAGATGAATTTCCTTTCAAGGGCTGAGCAGTATCTGGAAAGCACAGCCCCAACTACAACATACACATGACATGCAGGGGAGGGACAGCAAAAAGTTAACACAACCTTAAAGGACAGGATGAAAAACATAGGGTTAAAAGCCCTGACACTTGAAGAGATAAATTACCTCCTTTGTTCTTAACCTCCACAAAGGCTTTCCAGGAATTTGCAAGGTTATCACCATCTAAGCTGATGTATGGGGAGATAAAATGGAATTCCACAGCCCAGAAATGGAAAAGTCCCAGAGTACAAAGCCTCAGGAGTACACATATCAAGAGTCCTGGAAGGAAGGAATAAAGCGTGTACCTGGATACAGAACTATTTAAATGCATAAGAACTTAAAAGTTTTGGCATGGAAAAAAAAATAGCACCCATCAGAGTGCTTGACAGAGTCCTAAAGGAATTGCCCTTCTGCTCTACATTAAAGAGACTTAGGGTTGGAGTTCATGGTGCCACTTCTGGCAGCAGGTCCTGCCAAATCTAGAGTTCTATGGTCCTAGAGCCTCTGGGAAACCTAAGAGAGCACATGATCGCATACTTGGCTATGGGTCTGTCAGAAAGGACCCCATCTGAGCAGCTGCCTTGTCTTTCTCATGGGGAAAACTAAAAGCTAAGGGGAAAGTCACAGATATGCTTATTTAATGTCTAGCATAACGCTAGATAAAATAATTAGGATGGTGTGAAAAACATCTCAGAGTATCACCTCTGTGAATAACAAATCAAATAAATAAATCAAAACAAACTAGACAGAACATATTGAAAGGCTGTAAGAGTTTAGGAACTGGGTAGAGAGAAGAAATTAGATGACCTCCTTTTGGATTCAAGAGACATGTCGGATAGCATGAGAGGCGGTGAGGATGAACCACTCTGACCACAGCTTAGCAGACTTCTGTGAAACCGGTACCCTTCCAGCAGTCCAACTGTCCTGGCTCAAAAACCAGACATTACAATCAGATTCTATGAGAATTATAGAGAATTAAATTGTATAACCAAGTCTGATGTGTACCCTCCACTAGAAGTGATACATTACAGAATCTGTTGGGGAATGCTAAAAATCATTTGTTATTGATTTATGTAATAAAAGTTCTTGGCAAATGGAATCCAAACCCCACATACATGCACCAAAAGAAGTAATTGCCATACCAGATAATGTGGATATTTTCGCATTTTACCCTTTGGGATGAGGAATTCACCAGACTTCCTAAAGTTCCAAAGGTTATGAAGGCTAGTGGTTAATGGAATGAGCTAAGATATTTGCCATAACCGCACTCATTAAAGAGCTATATTCAACTAGACTAGAAACAATAAACTCATGAGAAAACTTTGGTTGGACCTACTGATAACCATAACCTACAAAGCTGAACTTAAGAGTTAATGAATGCTAATCATGACTTCCAGAATTTCAGGTTATAGGAAAAGAATACATAACCATTCTCAGGGAGCCTTTATTACACATCTCACAAAGTTTCAACTGCTGAGATACTAATTAGTTCATCAGTAGATAGTATAGCCTAGACCACCCTGGTGTACACAGGTCAGTTAACCAATGGTTCCAACTATGGGAAAGGCCGCTGATCTGGTGTCTGGATTCAGGCACAATGTGGTAAGACTGGCTGGCTAAACACCATGCAACTCAGGGCTACCTGCTAGGAAAAGGCCTGGAAAGTCCATTCTGAGGGTCCACCAAAACTACAGGAAAGCACCAGCACTGGGGCCGAAAAGAAAACCACCCCAGGGCTCCTCTCTGAGGTTTGCCCAGCAGTCAGGTGAAGGATAGTCAGCATTTTCTCCATTTGCTTCCAGAGGCTTCTGCAAGCTTTATAGAAATTAGTCACAGGAAAATGGGACATTTTCTCCATTTGCTTCCAGAGACTTCTGCAAGCTTTATAGAAATTAGTAACAGGAAAATGGGACATAGAGGAGGACGCTGTACCACAGCTAATACTGCAAAGATGCAAGCTTCTCATCTGCAGCCATCTCTACCCAGCTTCAAGTTTTCCTGTTGCCTAGGAACAGTCACAAAGCATGCTGGGGAGAGTGGCTTAAGCATCCAGGTGCAGCCTCTGTGGCCATCTAGGCCAATTTTGACCCAAGCCTGACTTTACATGGCTAGAGGCCTAGGGGTTTCCCCACTTTGCACATGGCAGACACTCCCTGGGAAGGGAAAAAATTAATTTGACACAAGCAATCAATCCCACTGGAATGTTTGTGCACACTGAGCCAAGCAGAAATGGATCCTAAAGGGAGCACTTCTGGGAGGTGATGGGAATTTTAATGCTGAAAAATGATACTGTGTTGAGAACCCAGTATGATGGAAGTAGCACACACATTTGCATCCAAACCATAAGCAACAACACACATGTGCTCACAAGCACATATATGCACATACATGGGCATGCAGACTAACCATCCTCATGGGAGAAGATGTCTGGGTATATGGTTGTCCAGCCTTCAGTCATTTTGTTTATGTTTTATATTCAAAATGTTTAAAGAAGTAGAAGAATGAAGCAGTGCTAAACCCCCTCGCAGTAGAAAGCTCTAGTAGCTTGTGAAATGTTCCTCGGATGCCAGTGTCATTCCCATGGTGCCAGGCTTGGTGAAAGCACTATCACCCTTTACCCACAACCCAAGCCAAAACCCTGTTGATTGTCTGAGACTCTACCTCCCCTTCGACCTTATAACCCACCACCATTACATCCCCTGTGTCATCAACTATCTTTCAGTAGTTTCCTAACTAGAATTTTTATCTCCAATTTTGCCCCTTTTTCCAATACGGTCCTGGCCTAAGTTATAATTTTTATTCCATCACTTCAATCCTTTATGCTTCCCCACTGCTTACAGGATAGAGTCCAAATCCTGGAATATGAAAATCCAAGATCTCACATGCATCTCCTAACGTCTAACTCTCCATGACCTTGCACAACTCTCTGCCTTTGCCCGCCCTTCTCCCTGTGCCAGGAATGCCCCTCCTCACCCTGTCACTCTGGATAATGAGCTCATCTTCCAATTGCCAATTTAAGTACAACTTCCTCTATGATCACCACCACATCTGCCTAAATAGGCTTCCCCACTCCCCAATTTGTGCCCCTGCATTCCACTAGTGTAGTCATATCATGTACCTGGAATGCTTTAGTGTACTACTTAAAAATGGAATGTTTCCCTCTATCAAAATGTGAGTTCTCTGATGGTCTAAAGAATGTGCAGGAAAGGAGAAGGGGTTCTGGGTGGAAGGAAACGTAGAAGAAAGCCAAAATAGCTGCTTAATTGCCTAGTGCCTCCTTTTGAGATGATGTGGCTGGGCTGGGTTTTTGGATTGCTTTCACCATCTTCTCTACCTGACTCAAAAGAAGACAAGTTCAAGGACGTGACCTGGCAGGAAGAACAGTAAGTTAGTCCTCCTTGTGCCTTGGCAGAGCAGCTCTGATGGAACCTTGAGGAAAGGTATTATCTAGGGTGTTAATGTACATCTCTACTTACAGGCTTGGGATCCAAAGGAACAGGCTGAGAAAGTGTAGGTTTTTCAACACAAGCCCAGAAGTCCCAGAAACGTGGTCTGTCTTCCAAAATATTCTTTTTTTTTTTAAAGATTTTATTTATTTATTTATTTATTTGAGAGAGAGAGAGAGAGAGAAACAGCATGAGAGGGGATAGGGTCAGAGGGAGAAGCAGGCTCCCCGCCGAGCCGGGAGCCCGATGCGGGACTTGATCCAGGGACTCCAGGATCATGACCTGAGCCGAAGGCAGTCGCTTAACCAACTGAGCCACCCAGGCGCCCTCTTCCAAAATATTCTAAGGGCCAAAATAGTTTGAGGCCACTACTGACCACCAGGATGACTCTCCCAAGGAAATTAGAGCTCATCCTTACCGAGCAAGGATGCTGGGTCACTTACGAGCTCTGACACCAGGTGGACTGACTATACAGTCTCTAGCTGCAGAGACAAAAAGCCTCAGAAGGATGGAAACAGAAGCAGGGCATAAATGTCCTGAGACTACTTACCACTTAGTTTCTATCCCTGCTGGCTTTTCTGTTGTCCAGTTGGCTCAGAATGCACTCAAGCCCAATTAGCTCAACACTCTTATCAGTCTCAGAAAGGGAAAGGGATTTACCAAGCTTATCAATAATAATACTGTTCTCCTGGCAGCCAGCCTACTACTCTTTCTACTTGGACCCAATCATCTGGCGTCATCATTTACCTGCTTTTTTATTTTTGCTCTGTACTTTCCTGGCCCAACTGACTTGTCAGTCTCCCAGTTTCGGCCACCTTCACAGAGACCAGAGTTCCCATTTTCCCTGGTCAAAATAGAAACTGCTCATAGCTGCTAGGGCTATTTGAGCCCCGGAGCCTTGGAACAGAAGCACTATATAAAATATGGAAGTTTTCCTGTGCTAAAAGAGATGAAAGAATTTTAGTTAAAAACAACAAACAACTCCATCATGGAAGAAGCAGAGCAACAAGACCTGAATTGGACTTTATTTTCTTTTTATTTATTATCGATTTAAATTGATCTTGTTTACCATGGCCTTTCTATAGAGTATGTTCATAGAAACTTAGGCTGATGTTAAAGGAGTTAGCTTTATTTGGGAAAAGCAAAACTGACTAGATCTGGCCATTTTAGGGGACTGAAGAGACTCAGAAAGCAGAACCAAGCAAGGTAAGGGGACCCCAGGCCCATTAAGGCCTCTAAATGAAACATCAGTTGTGTTTACCAGACTGACACACCAACCTCTGGGAAAGCAGGATCCGGCAGTGTGGCTCTGTATATGATCCACTGCCACCCTCTCGCCCTCCTAAGACTGGGAGCTCCTTGAAGACAGAGGCTGTACCATACTCCCCTCTGTACCACAGTGCAAGGGACGTCAGAAGTGCTCCCTACATGCTTGCAGGAAGAATCAACATCGTCACACCCTTGAATGTTTATGCGCACACAAACACACTCATGTGTATAGATGGAATCCTCATGAAGCCCCATTTCTAAACTTTTCTCCCCAGAGTTATTGGGTAATACTTCTTAAAATGTATTTTTTTCTTTCACATGTCCTAACATATATTTAACCTCCCTTTACTCTTGCCAGAAGCATCTATTTACCTCATGGAAGTTTAGGTTAGTTATAGTAGCAGACAAAGAGAAAGCATCAATGTTCAGCTCTTGACATCCAGGATAGGATTTTTTTAGTATACTGCTTGAATTCTCAGACTCCCATTAACATATCAAGATCCAGACTGGGTGGACTTAACCATTGAGGTCACTTTAAATAAGAGGTAAAGAGTACTCAGGATGAGACATAAGAGAGATTCTTGCCATGAGGGAAGGATCAAGCATCAGGGGAACATGGGAAAATTTCAGTCTAGGAAATCAGACTCCAGGGTCTTGGCCTCCTCCTATAAGCCCACCTCAACACCCAATCAGATTGTAGGGAGGCAGCTTTAGAAGATAATACCCCAGTAAGTGTGAAGGCACCGGGGCATCCTAAGACCACTTCTGAGGAAGATGTGGGCCTCTAGGAGAATGCCTACCAATGAGTCACACACCATGATCCACATGGTGTGGAGGTGAGGGGACGAAGGCACAACACTGGCCAAGGTGGGTACCTACCTAGGTGAGCCAGGTTCAGAGCTTCTGACTTCTCACAGTTGGCACTGAGTGAGCTGGGGAACCACATATTACTTTGTTCTCTGATGATGGTACTCCGAGGTGCTCAGAGAGTCAGTGACCAGACAAAGGCCTGGGGTCAGAACTTTGATTCCACCGGCAGATAGTCAGAATATGAATGTTAGTGCTGAGTATCAACACAATACCCCAAAAAGCAAGACAGGTCTAGCCACACTCCTTTGCAAGTACCAGTACAAGGATCAGACCAGACCAGACCAGTCATGATTCAGAGGCTCCGAGCACCCTTCTCTCCCTGTCCCCACCACTACCACCACAAGTTCATGTGTACACCTCTACACCAGACCCCATTCCAAAGAGAAGTGGGAGAGTGGGAGGAAATCTGGGTGACTGAGCAATTTACCTGAAAGAACAATCATCAAAAAAAACCTAATCCAGGAAGAGAAAGAAAAAAAAAAAAACTTGATATAAACTAGTCAAGTTGGGGTAGGGTCTCAGGAGAAAGAGGAGCTGTACATTAGAAAATTTAACATCTACATTTCCTTCACACATTTGGGTAATAAGGAGTAAGTGTGCAACTGAGCCACACTGTCACCCATCAGAAAGAAAACCTCAGCCATTCTGGGCAGTTAGGTGAGCCACTCTTCCATTCTTATACACGTGTCTCTTCCAAAAGCAAATGGAACATATCATGAAACGTTTCACTCCATCCCTGGTGCTGCCAATTTCCTACCAGACATGAAAAAATGTACAGTCCTCAAATGCAGTGCGGGCTGTCACTCCCATCCAAGTCCCCTAGCTCAGCTTTCAACCACACTCAAAACCAAGGGAGAGCCCAGAGAAAGGCAGCTGACAAAATTGTCAGCAATTTTGTCTGCCCAAAGCATTCTCCTTCTACTATCCCACTTGACCTCATACTATTCTTATGAGGAATGGCAGAACAAGTATGCTTACCTCTTTCTTCAGATGAGGAAAGAGAGGCCCCATCTGTAAAAACGGACACGTTGGCTGGCTTGGCCCAGTCACAGAGCTAATTAATGGTGGGTAGAATTGGAAACCAAGGTCTCTCAAATCACGTCCTTAGATTCTTCTAGGCAAACACAGACTATGGCTTTTGCACACACAACCTAAAGCACTTCCATACCTGTGGTATTGGAATTAACTTTCACTCCAGCCCACAGAATACATGTGGCTTTTTTTTTTTTTTTTTTTTGGCTACTGGTGCCTGCAAATCTGGTTCCTAAGTCACTTAAAGGCACACAGCAAAAGAGGCTAATACCCTGGACCATTTATTTAAATGTCACTAACCAAAGTGTCCTTAAACATTACATAGAAAGTTATCCTTCAGAGAACAGGGACTGGCTGTCCTCCCTCTCTTCTGAGGATAAAAGCAGAAAAACACGTTGAACCTATAGTTATCCTGCAGTCACTTTTGAAAAGGATCAAATAATGGGTGACCCTTCTTGCTACTCTTTGGACAAAATAATGTCCCAGATCAAACACTGGCCCACAGAAAAGCTGGGTTATAAATGTCCATCATTAGGAGAATGGTTAAATAAAACATGGCACATCCATACAACAGAATGTAGCACAACTCTCAAAACAAACGAGGTAGAGTTATATGTACTGACATGGAAAAATGTCCATGATTATAAAGTGATAAAAGCAAGGTGGAGAATAACAGGCATAGCACGGTTCTCTTTTTGTTAAATACAATAAGAAAGCTAGCTATGCATTTGTATAAACGTGCATTTTTATATGCAACAGGCATATATGTCTGTTGAATTTATCTTAACATCAGGGAGGAAGAGGGAGAAAGAGCATTCACTTTTGACCACAGATACTGTACTTTTGTTTTGCATCACTATTTGTTACAACAATAAGTGTCAATGCCTTTACCCCTCCAAACAACCAGCAGATCCTCTGTCTTCCTACGTTATCCTCGTATAAAGGGTAATTGGCTTATGAATGTCTGGTGTATCATACATTTACATTAATTGGGAAAAATGGCTGCATTTAGGAAATAGTCTACCACCCCCCCCAATTTGTTTTTCACCTTAATTTAATGATCAAAAAACAAACCACAGATCAAGGGAGAAAGTCACATAGGAAACAAGACCACAAGGAAATATCTCAAATTAACAAACAGAGGTTGTCTCTGGGTGATGGGTTTACAGTGACCTTTCTAACCTTTACACATCATCATATTTTCCAAATACTCTACAGTGAGCCAGCATTACTTTTACAATAGAAAAATAACTTCAGGATAAAAAATAAATGTTCTGTGAAACTATACCAAAAATCAAATCTCCCTAAATGAAACCTTGTTTACCACTTTTTAAGTTAATTATCTTTTAGTTTATAGACAATAAACACATATTAAATGAATCAATGAATGAGTGAAACTCCCTTTCTGATTGATCTCCAATTAGCCATTTTTTTCCTATATCAGTCCCCATAACTCAACAAGACCATAAATTCTTCAAAAAGAGGGACTATTTGCTGCCCATCTTTAGGAGTACCCTTAAAATCTAGCACGATACTTGGCACATGGCAGACACTCACTCAATATTGATTAATCCATTTGCGCGTTTGAACTTTCTACCTGGGTTTTTCTGAAAGAAGAGTGCATCTTTAGTTTTCCAGTGCCTCTGAAATACACGAATATCACAAGCAATAAAAGGGGCCCCCTCTAATTAATCCAGAAGCAACAAGAGTTATAGGCTATATTTCACAGTCAATATTGATTTCATAAGTCTTTTTGTTTAAAGTAGAATTGCCTGTCCACAAAAAAATGATTCATTTCCTTAGTATAGTGTTTCATTATAAAACTCCCAAATGACCTACACACCAATAACTAGCTCTTTAGAAAAATCAAGCCAACAAATACTAAGCAAGCAAATATTATCCACAAGGCACTGATCTGGGTATTGAGAAGAATACAAACAAGTCCAAAGCAAAAGGTATGCACAGCCTATATGGGGAAACCAGATATGACCATTTTCTAGGGCGAGGCCTCCAAAAAGCCTAGAGTCGTCAATGTTTAGTAAGGTCTGGGGAAGAGGCTAGTTTCCAAACAAGTCTGGTGCACACCACATCTTGTCCAAGTCACCACCCAAGAACTCAAAAGTCCACTGTTGTTGAATCCACTCCAGAGCCTTCAGGGCTGAGCAAGATGCAGAAGCCTGCACACCCAGCCCACTCCAAACTCAAATGGACAGATCATTCTTTCATGCAATTCTCACTCATTCTCCAGCGAATGGATCCAGTTCACCTCCTCTTTTCTCAGGCTCTCAGCAACCCTCAGTCGGTCAGATAACCTTGGCCCCCATTTGCGAAGAAGATGGAGGTCAGTTTAATAAGAGCTCTACCATCTGACCTATAAACAACCTGGTCTTTCCTCATAGCCACAGAGGAAGAACTATCCCTCCATTCTAGAGATAACCTCTTAACCAGGAATCTTATGCTTTTCCGACGTTTGAGGAAGCTAGTACCCACCCTGGTATCTCACCCACCCACAAACTACCTTTTAATCTCTACCATTGTCTCCTCCCATGACTTTTTCAACATTCAAAGATTTTTCTCTGACAATAAAAAAAAAAAAAATCACTGGACCTGATCACCTTTTAAAAGTCCTTATTCAAGTACAATTTGTATGCATAAAATTGCACACATAAGTTTACAGGTCTCTGAAATTTTACAAACAGATCACACTGTGATCAAGAAACCGAACACTACCCGTACTCGCAAAATGTCCCTTCAATTAACAGTTCCTTTTTCTCCTTACTTTTACTACCAGACTTTTGGAGAAGTGGTCTGTCTTCATTTTCACCACCTCCTCATCTGTTGCATCCTCAGCACCCCCGTCTTCAGTGAGTCCCACACCCATCCAGGTGAGGCTGTTGGTCCTTCCTCTCTACTTTCAACGTATAACAGGCAATCCTCTTTAGGGCGCTTACTATGCTACACCGAGATCGTTTGTTTATGTGTCAGTCAATCCCACTAGACTGTTAGCCTCCTGTGGGAAAGATTATTTCTCACTTGTTTGTGTACTCCCAGCGCCTGGCACTTAGTAGGTGCCCAGCAAGTGTTTGACACTTAAATGAATGAGTGTAAGAATGAATGAAGAGATCCGTTCACTGAAATCTGATACTCTGCTAAAATTGATCAGTTCTTTGTCCAGTTCTCATCAAAAGTCATAATGATATTAGGCTGTCAAAACTCATTGGTTGGGATCAAAAAGAATGGCTAGAAAATTATACTGTTCCAATATTTGGTTAAGCATTCTCTTTATATCCGAGTATCTGAGCACGTTATGTGTCAATGCACTGGGGTACAGAGAAGAGACTTAACATCTTGCACCCACCCACCAAATTAAAGCTGTGACATTACTCCCAATGGCACTCTGTCTTTCCATGGCCATACACCCAACATGGAGTCCTGCCAATCTTTTTCCCCAACTGCTTCTGGAGCCACTCCTCCCTCTCCTCACAACCTCCTTTCCAGGACAGTAAGAAGTCAGAGACACAAATCCCCCAGGAGACCCCAGACTCCTCCTCCCAGCCCCCTTTGTCACATCCAATTAGCCATCTGCCAGTCTCCCGGGCCTCCTCCTAGGCCCACTGTCCAGCTGCCAACTCAATAGTCTTTCCCCACCCCCCAGAGATGCCCATTGTCCTTCACTGCGGGGTAAGAGTGTAAAAGGTGGGGATTTTAGCTACATTCCCAGTCCCTGCCTGCCATGCCCTGGAATAACTGTAAATGCAAGCTTAAAAATTCCATCCTTATCTATCTCTACACTGTTAGGGAAGGGAGGGAGGGAGGGAAGGGGGAAAAGGGGGAAGGAGAGAAGAGAGGAAGGGAGGTGAGGAGAGAAGGAAGCTATTGAAGCATCATAATTTCATCATTTGGAAAATAAAAACATTCATCTAACTAGTAATATGATTGTAATATATGTGTAATACAGTCATACATACACAATTATATTCTATTATTATAATGTAATCCCATTTCTATTACTATTTATAATATGCACATAAATATCACAATATATACTGTATCTATACATATCAAGCAATTCTGAGAGGTAAGGATTTTTTTTACCCATTTTACAGATGAAGACACTGAAGCCTGGAGAGGCTGTAACTTACAAAAGGCCACACCACTGGTAAATTCCTGATCTAAGACTAAGACTCAGGGACTGAGCCACACCTAAGGAAATCCCACCTCCTCCTAGTCTAGGGACTCTAAACCCAGTCCCACATAGCCCACCTTATGCTAATGCCAGTCCCTTGTTTCCTACTCTTCCCCCCTCTGGATGGCCACATAAGACCCCTCACTTGATGACAGTTCTTGGGTTTGCCCTAAAATGAGTCAGAGAAAATGCTTTGGGGCCATGCTCACTGGCATCTTCCCTCTTATGTGAAGGGTCCCTCCTCATGGAGAAGAATGTACAAGAGGCTCTCCCATAAGCCCTACTCTGCTTCCTCTTCCTTCTAGGACTTCTAGAGACATTAAGGAAACTCTGGAAATTCAAGATTACGTCCCATCCTCAACAGACATACTGCCTAAAGCTGCCTGACACCTTCTTGCTTGGATCTACCTACCCTCCCCTGCAGAGACTTGCCTCTCTGCCTCAGACCCTGTAGGAGATAATTCTGCAGACCCCACCATAGGCTGAAGCCAATCCCACCTCCGCCTGCAAAAGAAAGCCACCAGCACTTCTAAAAGGATTGCTAATTTGGGATCTCCCAGCCGGCTCTCCAGCTTCTCTGCCCAAGGGCCTCCTAGGGCCATGCCAACCCAGCTCGTCCATTTCACAGTTGCCCTCAGCTTCGGCAACCCTCCCCAAGCACACCACCAGCAGCCCCTGGACCTCCAACCAGCGGGTGCTCTCTCTACGGGGGCTGTTGATCAGGCACATTGTGCCCTCAGCCAAGGGCCTTTCCAGCCAGCTACTTCACTAAGGTCTTCCTATACCACCTCCTCCTCTGGCTCAAGGCTCACCCCTCTGCTGACCTTGAGATCCACACCTCCAGGCCCATCCAGGAGCTTCCTCCAACTATTGCTTCTCTCTTTCCTAAATATTCATTCTCTTCCTCATCCCTGCCTTCTCCCTCCTCCCCACCCCTAGGTATTCACATATCTTCCCTACCTAAAAAAAGCCTCCCCTCAACTGTTACCCATCTCCAACTACCTCACTATTTTTAACCTTCCCTTCACAGCCAAACCTTTCCAAAGAGTCATCTATATGCACTCCCACAACTTCCTCCCATCCACTCACTCCCCATTCCCCTTGCAATTTGAATTCCACCTCTCCTACATGATTGAAACTGTTATTTCAAAGGTTACCAATGATCCCCCAATTTCCAGAACCAAGGCTGTATGCTCAGTCCCCATCTCCCTCAACCTCTCTGCAGCATTCTTCTCCAGGCACTGTTCTCCCCTGGTTCTCCTCCAGCCCTACGCTTGCGCCTACAGCCCTGTCCTTGGCCCTCTGTCCTTAAGTCTGTATATGCTTTTCATTTATTATCCCATCTATTCTGATAATTCCAGCCACAACTTCTTACAGATATCTCCCAAATCTATATTTCCAGCTCTGGCCTCCCTCCAAAGCTCCAGATTCCTTCCTTACCCGCCTACAGAACCAACACCTCCCTTAGCTTATTCACTGACACCTGAAATGCGACATGTCCCAAAGTAAACTCCCAAACCCTCCCTCTCCTCCTGCGTCCCTATAGCTGCTCCTCCTCTTCCTAACTCCTGATTTACATTTAGGGTACCTCCATCCTCCCAGTCACCCAGGCTCTAAGCTTTGGAGTAATCCTTGATTACTGCCTCTTTTTTGACGCCTCTACATCCAAGTTGCCAAGTCCCATAGACTCTATGTCCAAGAGGTCCCTCACATCCACCCCCCTCCTCTCCGTTCCCACTGTGGCATCTCAAGTTCAGACCCCCCCATCACAGTGGTCTCCTAATCCAGTGCTGGCCAGCAGTTCCTCTCCCATTCCAATGGACCCTCCATAGGGCTGCCAGATTTATCTTCCTGATCATGCCCCCATCCTACCCAGAAATTTTTAGTGGCTCCCAAAAGGAAACTGCAAATAAAGACCAAACTCCTTGGCCTGCCAAAGCCTTTTAAGATCTGGGAGCCCAGTATATGTTTGTAAATGTGATTAATCAACCTGGTCCGAACCCCCTTCTAAGTTTTATGTCCCACTGAACCTCCACCTGCATCCTCTGAGACCATTTACTGGCCCAAATACGCCATGGGTCTTCATACCTCCTTCTAACATCATTCCAGCCTGGGAACACACTTGCTGTCCTCCCCATCTAAATCCTACCCTTCCTCAAGCCTCAGCTCGAGAAGTAACCACTTCCTTGAGAGCGCAGTTCATCTGCCACTTTTCATTCTGCCACCTGTTTATCCCTTGTATCCATGCTTTCTAGCTAGTGTCCAGTTCCCTTCTAATAAGTAGGCCTTGGGCAGAAGGGGAGGAGACAAAGCTAGTTCTCCAACAATTTCTTCTCTACTTCCTTGAATTAATTCCTCTGTCCTCCCAGCTGATTCTTTCTGTTCCTTCACTCCTCCGTAGACACGATTTCAAGCAGCTCTATTGATCCAACAGCCCTGTGGCCGTCAATCATTTCCTAGTTATTTTGCTGCCAGTCATTCACACACAAAGGAGTGGCAGGAGGAGTCTGAACTGCATGCAGACAGAGAAGGAACAGGAAAGGACTGATTCACTGCACCCACCTGAGGCTTGGCGGAAGCAAGAACTCCATTCTCGCTGGGCTCCTCCAGAAGGCACAGGGCAGTGTGCCAGGGCCTCGAGGGCGGGGGGTTGGCATTTTTATACTTTCGCGGAGGGGGAGAGAACAGGCGTGTCCTGACCTGTTGTAACAAGGGTGCCCCATCCAGTCTCTTTGGGAAACCAAATTGAGAAGGACTGCTTTCTTCCTGGACTGGCAAGGTCCCACAGAGGTCAGATTAAATAAAATCATGCTTGTCAGAAGGGGCATGTGCAGTACTAGAATGCTCGATTTAGAAGGAACTATCTACATATACTTGGATAACGTACAACTTATAAAGACCTTTCACATATAGTATCTTTTTTTTTTTTTAAGATTTTATTTATTTATTTGAGAGAGAGAGAGCTCATGAGAGGGGGGAGGGTCAGAAGGAGAAGCAGACTCCCTGTTGAGCAGGAAGCCCGATGTGGGACTCGATCCCGGGACTCCAGGATCATGACCTGAGCCGAAGGCAGTCGCTCAACGAACTGAGCCACCCAGGCGCCCCTCACATATAGTATCTTATTTGAGTCTCTCAGCAGCCCTCTGCAGGAAAGCGGAGAGGGGACTATTATCCTTATCTTACACAGATGTTAAAGTCACTTGCCCAAGTCATTCAGAGAAGTAGAGTAGTGCAAAGGGGAGTGTTCACCTCCTGCTCTCTTGCCTGACCTTCTCAGCCTCCTTCACAGGCTTGTCTTCCTTTCCCACCCCTTCTATCCAGGTGCTCCCTGAAGGGGCATATTTATATCCTTCCCTTCCTGCTCTATATTCTTTCTTGTAATGATTTTATACACTCCCATAGCACAGTACACAGCCACAGCAGGCACCCCATAAATATCTGTCAAACAAATGATTGAATGAAGGAATAAAAGACAGCGGAAGCCCAAACCCTAGCCTCCTGATTCCTGAACTCCATCATGCACCTCTCTGGCACCCTCTCCCACCCCCTAGCAAAAGCCCCACACAACACCTCTTCTGGAGATCCCCCAGCCTCTGCATAAGCATGTTCACTTAAAAAAGCAGGAACAACAAGGGCAACTAGCTAGAATGTCTTGCGCTACCACTGTGTGTCAGAAATGGCCAGATGCTTTTTATACATTTTTCGTATTTAATCCTCCCAACCTGTGAAATAAGCATTCTTAGTCCGATTTTGCAGAAGACTGAAAATGAGAGAGATTAAACAATTTACCCAAGATTCTACCCCTGGTTAGTGCCAGGCCTATCTGATCCAAAGCCCATGATCTTCTGGCTATACCAGGGTGTCTCAACCTCAGCACTATTGACATTTGGGGGCTGGAAAATTCTTTATTGTCCTGTGCATTATAAGATGCTGAGCAGCACGCTAGACCTCTACCCACTAGATGCCAAGTGGTGACAATCAAAAAACTGTCTCCAGATATTGCCAAATGTTCCCTAGGGGACAACATTGCCCCCAGTTGAGAACCACCATACCATACCATACTGCCTACCTCCAGAAGCAGAAAGTAAAGTAAAAGTGTTAATTCTCCAACATCTGAGAAGGACCCCTTGGTCATCGGTTCTAGTGTTTTACTGATATTTACAGTCAGGGAGATTTTTATCACCTTCTCACCTTTATCACTTTCTATAGCTTCAGTTTATTCTAACACCTCTTCTATTCCCCAAAGGATTATCAAACACAATTGGACAGAAGGTGCCAATAATCAAGTTATTGATGACTGGTGGCACAGGATGAAGCTTGGATGCCATTGATATGTTCTAAAATATATTACTGTAGAAATAGCCTGTATATAGCTTTGCGCAGTAGCAGTACCGTAGCCAATGAGGTTTATCCAAGGTGCGATTACTGCTAATAGAAATAGCCTGTACAAATACAATATTAGAAATATTAACAACATTCCATCTCTAGGACAACAAAGTCCTCTCAATACTCCCCAGGAAGTTCCTGGAAAATGATGTGACCTAAAGCTCAACTCATGATGGATGCAAGTGAAGGAGAATCAAAAAGGAACAATAAACATTGAATTAAGCATCATTCTGGGGCATCAAGAATGTGTCAAAAAGAGACGTTTTCCTTTGCTGCAAAAGAAACCACTCCCCTTCAGTGCCTGGCATTGCACAGACGGAGTGGTGATATTTACTCTAAGAATTGCACACAATGGGTATTATTCCAAAATAACATCGTCTTGATGACCTGGGCATAATGATGTCCAGTTCCTCTGTCCAAGTGGGATGAGGTTATTGTCTGAGAGAGAAATTTGAAGAATCATATAGTGAATACAAACAACTGCTTATATTTTACCATGTTTGTTTTACCTATATTAGGAGGAGGTGATTTGTTTTTGTTTTTGATGAATCACAAGCTTTTTTAAAAGATCTTTTTCCTCACCTGCAAATAACAAGTAACTTCAGTGGGGGAGATAAGCCTTATGTGTATGAAAGGCCTAAAAACAATACAATACCACCAATGAAGTGAGAAAATGAGTATAAACAAGTGAGTGTTTTAGGAATTCAGAGAATACAGTTGGTCCTGTGATCTGTGAAGGCTCCCAGAAGAAGGAGGGGTGGCTCAAGTCTTTGAAGAATGAGTTGGATTTGGAGAGTGGGGGTGCAGGGGTAGATGATGCCGTTGGGAAGTGAGAAGAGTAGCCTGGCTGGAGGTGAGCTATGAAGTATGGACTTGACCCTGAAGACACTGGGGAGTCACTGTAGGTTCATAAACCAGGCAGCAATGTGATAAAAGTAGTGCCATCTGCCTGCAGGTGCTAACCTGGAGTGGGGGTGAGAGAGCAAATTCCATGGGACAAGAAAGGAGGCCATGGGCAACATAACAGGTCCTGGACTAGGGCCGAGGCTGAAGATGAACAACAAGGGCTGATGATGAAAGATCATTCAATAGGGTTTATTAGAGGAGAGAAACTCCTCACAGACAATACCAAGGTTTTAATTATCATGACTGGGAGAGGGGAGATGCCACTTACAGAATTAAGGAACACAAGAGAAGGAGCTAGTGTGGGGAGTTGGAAAGACACACTGAGTTGAGTCTGAGGCTGGCTGAAGTCCAAGTGGCAGCAAAGACTCCAGTTGAAACTGTCTGGATTCACAGGACCGAAGCCCAACAGAAAGGTAGAGGTAGAAGATATTTCCACATCAATCTCTTTTCACTTACCCTCTTAACTCTTTTTTCCTTTTAGTCTCAAAAAAAAAAAAGAGTTTTCTCCTCTGCTCACCAAAACTAAGCTCTTGTATTTGTTAGGGAACCTACTTTTGTCTCACCTCTCCAGATATCTAATGCAACAATTAATCTAGCATCTTCAGTGTTCCCTGTCTATAAGCTTTCTCCCTTCCACCTACAAACCTCTTCGGACTCCCTGGCAAAAAAAGGAAAACTCCTTTTCTTGATACTAACATTTCTTCTGACTGGCGCCCAACCTCTTTTTCCTTTCACTGATAAACTGTGCAAGTAATGGGTTCCTACCCACCACCCCACATCCCTAATTTGACTGTCTCTTCTAATACTGTGCTCCCAAGAGCTCGCAGTGGCCCTGTGTTCATCACACCCAGTGACACTTACCCAGCGCTCTTCTTGCTCAACCTGTCTGCAGCCTGTCTTCACTTCAGATCCCACGTGGACTCCCTGGGGTCTCCAGGATCAAGTCTCCTTTGTTGCCATGTTACAAAGAAGGGGTTTTCCCCCAAATTCTAACTTTAGTCCTTCCCCTCTTCCCTCCACTCCCTCCGTCTGACAGCCAAAGCTTCAGCTGCATCCAGCCTTGACCCAGAAGACTTCCAAGTCCACATCACCAGCCAGAATCTCCTGCCTATGCTCTTGTCTTGAGTCCCATTTTTTCCACAAAAAAGCTCCACCTGGCCCCATCGGTCATCTCTAGTTCACGACCTCCAAAGCCAACATCATCATCTGCTCCGCAAACCGGTTCCTATCCTCAGTCAGACCATGTCAGTTGGCACACTGCTAGTCCTCTACACTCTCAACCCAGCTACTTCCATTTCCTCAGAGGCTTACTTTTCTTCTCCCCCCACCCCCACCCCCGATAGCTAGTTTGTCAACAAATCTCCACATTTCTACCTCTGAAAATGTCTCTCAGAGCTGTCCCTGACTCCCCATCCTTTTCGCCACCAACCCAGACCAAGCTCCCTCCCACTCAGCTCTGAATCACTGTCCTATCTCTCTGGATTCTTTCTCTCTTTTCTCCACTTCATCTTTCATATTACCCCCAGATTAACCTTTCCAAATGCCACTTTGTTCAAGAAGTACCTTGCTCAAGAACCTAAAATGACTCCCTACTGACTGAATCAAACCCAAATCCTCTCTTGGGCTTCCCAGACTCTCCCTATCTGGTCCTGCCCCACTTACCTATCCCTATGTCCTATTACTCCCTAACCTACCCCCTCTATTTGGTGCCCGGGAACCTCAATGTCAATGTCCCAAATTCCTCTCCTCTGTGCCTTTTACCCATGCTGTTCCTCCCACTCTCTAGCCCCCTTCAAGGACTACCTTTGATTCTACTTCGTCTATAGTTCTGTCAACTTTTTATCTTATAGAACCATAATGTTTACTAATTAATCTCCAAGTGAGCAATAATTGTCAAACTCCTTTTTAAAAGTCCTTCTAGATCAAAGACCACTTTGAATATTTCTTTTGTATTCCACAGCACCCTGGACAGCAGAAGGCTCCTAGTAGGAGTTGAAAGGTCCTTGATGGTTTTCTATTCCAACTGGTTTCTATTCCCAGTTCCCATAGTTGGCCTCCTCTACATCATAAAAATGATCAATAAAACTATTGTGATGGAATCCACCAATATATAAGAATAGTGGGCTAGGGTGCATGTTTGTGCATGTGTGTGTGTGTACAGGGACTTGAGATCTAGGGAATCCAGCTTACTCAGTTGGTCAAGAGAATTGAAACACCAAAATAATCAGAAGAGGACAAGTAAGGGATCAAAATGACAGAATTATTCGAAACATGCCTTAGTAGAAGCATAGTATGCCAGGGCTTTGGCAAAGCAATTGCCAGTCTGGTCCTTATGCATGTAAAATTTTCCTCCAGGAAGTAAGGTGTAACTTTAGTGCTAGGGACTTTGTAAATGTGTTTGAAGTTTTCTCGGTTGTTCAACTGAATAAATGTATAATCTGTCTGGCCTAGCAGTACAGTGCTATGTTCCATAAAGATGGAGAATCAGAAGGGAGAAGGTTACAAAATATGGCCTTATTCCCGGCTTAAGAATCCTCAGCAAGAGCCCAGGCTAGAAACTAGAGGAGGAAAGATCAGGAAGCAGAGCACAGAGGACCCCTTTGGGGATGGGAGGGAGGCAGTCCTAGACCCAGCCATTGGCAGTATACACCCCGACTTGCAACTTGTTACAGGTCATCAGTTATTTCCAGCCTTATTCATTGAGAATTTAACCTTTCTCTGATTCTAAGTACACATCAGACCCCCCTGCGCACACACACACACACACAAAGACTGCCCAAGGAGGAAGGAGAATATCCACAACAGGAGTCCCACAGGAGACAGACCCCAGTCTGCTATTTATTCTGTGATCTGAGCCAGGGCTAGACAATGTAAGTCACACATTGTGTTTTGAAAGGCCCTGGGAAAAGTAACACATTGGACCATTATAGGCCATTAACACCATTAACACTGTGTGAAATTATCAAGCCTCCAGAAACTGAACTCAGCTCCAAGGACCTGGGACAGAGAATGGACAGGAACTAGTATTTAGATGGGAAGGAGGAGTGGTTGCCAAAAGATGAAAGTGGGGTCCAGAAAGGGAAGGTGGGAAGGTTCACACTCCAAGAGTTTTCTTCCCCTAGAGCTAAGAAAAGACAGACTTTGGCCAGAGATGGGAGGCAAGGGGGGTGGAGGATGTCAGGAGAGACCTCCTGATGAGAGTTTCCGGCTATCACTTATGCCAGGGAACCTCTCCCCTAGATGCCAGGTTATAAACTTAGGTCAGGAGCCTCTTTAGAATCCATGCTTTGGGTCCTGGGCAGTGTGTGAGTGCAAGAGACAGAGACTGATGGGGGTGGGGGGAGAGGGGATAAGAATGCATATATAGAATGCAGGTCTGGGGAAGAGGAAGGAAGGAGAGAAGCAAGGCTGAGCCCTGGGAAGCAGGAGAGGATAACAGGGGCTTCCTCTGCTTTTTTCCAGGCCCTGGCATCAGCTCCTGTCCTCCAGTTCTTTCCTCTTCAGACCAACCAGAAAATGAACATATGGGCCAACCAAGTCTTGACTTCTAAAGCCACAAGTCTCCCCAACAAAGTACCCCACCCTCTTCCCTAGAGATGACCTCTAGGGCAAGGCAATGAGATTAGGAAACAGATGGATGTGCAAAGAGCCTTCAGAGCTAACCTGATCCTTGACCCCACCAGTTCACGTCCTCTAATCCAACTTATGGAAAGAGAGGGCAGATGTGCAGCGTCCCCATAACTTATCACACTCCTTGGGACAAAGATTCCAGACAAAATGGTTCCTGACGTGGGAGATGGGGAACTGGTGGAAGCCACAGGTAAACGGGAGATTGGGGAATCCCTGGCCGGCAGAGAAACAGGGCCACAGGTGGTGGGAGATGAGGGGGTCTGTTCTGGGGAAGGGGCTGTGAAGCCAGGGAAGAAGAAGAGCTATAGACCTGGGAGAATGGGAGGGGGCAGGGGCCGCAAACAGCTGTAAAGACAGATCTGGGGGCTCTATACACCACAGGCAAGCAAAGATTCAGTGGGTGTGATGAGGAGAACGCTAACTCACACTTCCAGGAATGAGTGATTCTTAGGAAAAGCTCATCCGTTCCCAGAACTGGAGAAGAGGAGGACACGGAGGAGGTCCGAGGCGCCCACTGCCCTCCCAGCCCCGTCTGCCTCTCGAGTCGGAGACGCCGGCTCCCCACACGCACCAGGCATGACCGTCCTTGGTCCGCCCGGCTCCGGACTGTCAGTCAGCAGCGTGCGCGACTCCCGGTCCCCACTGCCCCACTCTACGCGTCAGGGCCCCGGGCCCCTGGCCCGAAGGGGTGCCAGCCCAGGGCGGCCGGAGGCTGGCTGACAGGCGCTGGGGGAGGGGGGAGCCGAGGGAGGGGCCGGGGACGCCGGTAGCAGAGCCGCGCGCTGCAAAGTGATCCAACATCGCCCCATCCCCGCGCTCCGGGAAAAGGCGGCCGAGGGGACCGCCTCCCGCCTCCCCAACACCGACTCCCGCAAGTGGGGTGAACGCCGAGAGGTGCCTGACTCCCAGCCCCCACCCCTCCCCAAAACGCAAGCAGCATTGCCATAACAACAAGAACCTCCGCAACTCCAGCCCGACGACGAGGACTGACCCCCGACACGCACACCCCAGCAACAGCCCTCCTTCCCCAAACTTGTCCGACACGCCGCGTCCCAGGCAGCAGCCCTCCCGCGGGCCCCCCGCGCCCTGCCCAGCTTACCTGTCCGGAAAAAGGCGTCCACGTCCGAGTCGGCGGCTCCTCCTTCCTCCGCTGCCCCCTCCGGGGGGTTCATGACTGAGGGAGGCGTCCGCGGGCAGCCGGGGCCGGCCGAGCCCGGGGCCGAGGGCTGCTGGGCGCCCGCTGGGCGGAGGGCGCGGGGCGCAGCGGCCGCAGACCGAGCGGACTCGCGGCTTCGAGGGCGGGCGGCTCGGGCGGCTCGGGCGGCTCGGGCGGCTGGGGCGGCGGGGCTGGGACAGAGGACGCCCAGCCTCCCTCAGGCGGAGGCGCGCGGCGGGCTGGGGGCGCCTGCCGCCGGCTCCCCCATGGTACCCCTTCCCCGCGGGCGCTGGCCGCCTGCTGTCTGGCCGGGGCCGGGCCGGGGCCGGGGTCCGGGCTGCCTGGGCGCCCGCTCTCCCCCAGCAGCGGCAGCTGGCTCTCCTCCTCGCCCGTCTGCCTGTCTCTATTGTTCAGCCCTGCTCCGCTCTCCTCTTTATTTTTCCTCCTCCCTCCCACCCTCCCTGTCTCTCTACCTCCTCCCTCCCTCGCTCTCGCTCGCTCGCTGACTCCCTCCCTCGCACGCTCTCTGGCTCCCCCTCTGGCTCCCGCCGCCACCGCCGCCGCCGCCGCCTCCCCGGCTCCTCCCCCGGCTCCCGCTCCCCAGTCCCGGCCAACAATGACCCGGGCAGCGCGGAGCCGAACCGAAGCTCCCGCCCGGGCCGGCCGCTCGCCGCGGGCCACCCGTGGCGCGGACGCCTCCCTCTCCGGCGGCCGCGCGCCGGCCTCTCCCGGAGCCGAGCCTGAGCCGCGAGCTATTGTTCGTGGCTGCGCTAGGCCAGCTTCCTGAGCCCCGCAGGAAAAGCCCCGGCGAAGGAGGCGGCCGAGGAGGGGGCGGGGCCGCCGGGCGAGTGCGGGGCCGCCGGGCTCGCCCAGGGGCTCCGCCGCCGCGGCCCCGCGCCCTCGGCTCTCCGCTGGCGCCTCGGTGCTGCGGCCCCCGCGGCCGTCCTCCGCCCCACCCGGCACCCAGGTGTGTGAGGGGAACCCCACGCTGCCCGCCCGGCGCCTCTTCAGACCGGTCCCGGAGCTGCACTGACCTGTCCCTAGAGGCTGGACTTTTCCCCCTCCTTCCTGACAAAGCTCTCGCCTGTCTCCCTCCCCTCCTGAGCCTCTCGCATTTTCCTCACCATCTCGCCTTAGTTCTTCTCTTTTTTAGCCTTTCGTTTCCTTTTCCCCCTTTTCAGCGCCCCTTTAAACATCTCTGCCTGTCTCTGTGACTCTTTGTCCCGCTCATTCCTCTTGCGATGTCTCCCTGCCCATCTCTCCCTCCCCCTGTCACCCTCTTCTGTGTCTCATTTGTCTCTGTCCTGCCTCAGTACTTGGCCCGTATCTCTGAGCTCCTCTTGGACAGCTGTCAAAACTCCCTAATCCCCAGGGGCCTTCTCTGTTTTGTTCCTCTCCCTCGTGTGAATGGAGAGATCCAGTTGGCCGGGAGAAAGGAGGTGTTACAGCAAGCTGAATTTCAATTAAAGTGCGGAGAGGGGCTAGGGAGGAATGGGGATGACAGCAGAAAAGAAAGCAGATGCTGTATGGGGTAATTAATGCAGTGATTGTATTGTGCCAATTGGTTTTTAAGCAATAATTAAACAATAATTAGCCAGTATTCTGTTTATAGTTCTAGTGACTGCAGAGCCTACAAAACAGAGGCTCTTTAGACCTAAGTACTTAATGTGGTGTGTTGGGAGGTGTTGCTCCTGCCTCATCCAGGCAGATGGAGAGGCTGTGGCCTGACCTAATGTGTTAAAACACACCTAATAGGAAAACCAGGTCCTAGTCTAAAGTTGATGGCCTGCTACCCACCAGCCAGAATCTCCTGGATCTATTTATCTCTAACAACCTACTTGGTTCCACCTCTCTCTGGATGATCAAAGCACCTGGGACCTTTCCAGATCTACTAATAGGGTACTTCTAACAGCAAATAGAATGAATTACATAAGTCTTTAGTGAACCCTTTCTAGCTCCCTGTACTCATCACTTTCTTTACTGAATGCCACACATTTTTTTTTTTAAAACCCACTGAAAATATAAGTACAGTTGCCTGTCTCCAGTCCTAGGTACATCTATCAGGTTCCATTTCTTAAAAATTATTAATAGTGACTCTGAGATCACTGCCCTGAGATCTAATTCATCTGGCCCTGGTATCTTGAATTGCCTTAAAGCATCCTGACACCCCCTTGTCTACCACCTTCTCTGACAGTGAAAGTACTTCTCATTTGTCTTTTCTAAATTTTGCCTCCCCTTAACCACATGCCTAAACCCTGGCCTATACTCCCACATAAATACATGATGACAGAACTGTTATCAACAGCCACCGTTTGTGATATTGAGAACCGGAAGCCTGGCAAGAATATTAGCTGATCCCAAATTCAGAAGAAACATTACATGTTTAGAAGAAAGGTCATATCAAAGTCTCAATAAATGTGGACTAGAATGGGGGGAAACCTTATGTGATACCAATTTTTGAGAGGAAATTTGGCTATTTTTATTAAAATTTTAAATGTTTGTAGCTATATTATTATCAAAGAAGATTTCAGAGCAAAGAATATTACCAGAGATCAAGAGGGACATTTCAATTCATCAGATGGATGTAACAATTCAAAGAGTTTTTGCATTTAATAAGGGAGTTTCAAAATATATGAAGCAAAATGGATAGGACTATAAGGAGCAGTAGACAAATTCATAACTACAGTCAGACATTTTAATATCTGTCTCAATAATTGATAGAATAAGGAGACAGATCATCAGTGATTGGTGCAATCAACCAATTTAACCTAATTGACATTACAGAATACTCCACTCAATAACAGCATATACACATTTTTTTCAAGTGCACAGGTAATATGTAACAAGATAAGCCATATGCTAAGCCCTAAAACAAGTCTCAAATTTAAAAGAATTAAAACCATGCAAATTATACCTCAATTTTGGGGTTTTTTAAATCACACAACGTGTGTTTTCTGAGCACAAGAGAATTAAATTAGAAATCAATGACAAATATATGGGAAATACTCCCCAAATATTTGGAAACTAACATACTTCTAAATAACCCATGTTCAACTTAAGAACTTCAAAGGAATATTAGAAAGAATTTTAAAGTGAATAAAAATGAACACATCATATAAGAACCTGTGAGAAACAGCTAAAGGAGTATTTAGAGGGAAATTTAGAGTACTAAAATATCTACTTTGAAAAGAAAGATCTCAAACCAGTGATCTCCTGTTCTACCTTAAGAGCAAATGAAACCCAAACCGTAAGAACAGAATTTTAAGAGCAGAAAGCAATGAAATAGATAACTGAAAAACAAAAGAGAAAAATCAATGAAACCAAAAAGTAGGTTCTTTGAAAAGATCAATAAAATTGATAAACCTCTAGTCCGACTGAAATAAGGAAACAAGAGAGAAGAATCAAATTTCTATTAGCAGGAATGAGAGAGGTGACATCACTACAGATAATGGAGATGTAAAAAGAATAAAAGGGACTATTATGAACAATTTATGCCAATAAATTCAACAACTTACATAAAATAGACACATTCCTTGAAAGACACAAACTACTAAAGCTTACTCAAGAAGAAACAGATAAATAGCCATATATCTATTAAAGAAATTAAATTTATAGCTTAAAAGTTTCCCATAAAGAAAATTCAAGACCCATGTGGCTTCACCGGTGAATTCTATGAAACATTTAATGAAGAAATAATACCAATCCCACACTCACTTTTCCAGAAAAGTGAAGAAGAGGAAATATTTCCCAACTATTTCTACAAGGCCAACATTACTCTTATGCCAAAGCTAAACAAAGTTCAATTAAGAGAAGAAAAGAAAAAAAGAAAACTGTAGACCACTATCCTTCATGAACATAGATGCAAAATTCTTAAAGAAACTTTAGCAAATTAAATCCAATAATATATAAAAATGATAATACAGGGGCACCTGGGAGGCTCAGTTGGTTAAGCCTCTGACTCTGATTTTTGTTCAGTTCATGATCTCAGGGTTGTGAGATCAAGCCCCACATCAGGTTTCACACTGGGCATGGAGCCTGCTTAATATTCTCTCTCTCCCTCTCCCTCTGTCCCTTTCTCCCCAACTCAAAAAATAAATAAATAATAAAAAAGATAATACATCGTAACCAAGTAGGTTTTTCTCAAGGATGCAAGGTGGGTTAGACATTTGAAAATTTACCAATGTAATGTACCATATGTAGGTTGAATTGCATCCCCCCAAAAGATAAATTGAAATCCTAATCCCCAGGACCTGTGAATATGACCTACTTTGGAAATAAGGTCTTTACAGATGTAATCAATTATGGATGAGGTCATTACAGTAGATCCTAATCCAATATGACTCGGGTCCTTATAAGAGAAAAACTTGTGAAGACAGAGACATACAGGGAAAACACCATGTGACAACAGAGGCAGAGGTTAGAATGATACAGGTGTATGCCGAGGAACACCAAGAACTGATGGTCACCACCAGAAGCTAGGAAGAAACAAGGAAGGATTCTACACAATTTCAGAGGGAGGATGGCCCCTGCTGACGCCTTGATTTTGGACCTCTAGCCTCCAGAACTGTGACAAAATAAATTCTGTTCTTTTAAGCCACCCAGTTTGTGGTATTTGTTACAGCAGCTCTAGAAAATTAATATACCATATTAAAAAAGAAAAACCATATGATCATCTTAATAGATGCAAGAAAAGCATTTGACAAAATACAATATTCATATCTGATCAAAGCTCTTAGCAAACTAGGAAAAGAAGGAACTTCCTCAACTTAATAAAGGGCATCTACCAAAAAAAACAAAACAAAACAAAACCCCTATAGCTAATACTGTACTTAATGGTGAAAGATTGCTTTTCCCCTAAGATAAGAACAAAGCAAGGATGTCCACACTGACTCTTATTCAACATTGTACTGGATGTTCTAACAAGTACAATAAGGCAAGAAAAGAAATTAAAGGCACCCAAATTAGAGAGTAAGAGGTAGAACTGTCTTTATTCATAGACAACATGATTGTCTATTTAGAAAATTCCATGAAATCTATCAAAATGCCTCTAGAACTAATAATGTATTTAGCAAGATTTCAGGATATAAGACCAATTACAAAAATAAATTGTATTTCTCTACACTAGCATTGAAAGTTTAGAAATTGAAATTTTAAAAATCACTATTTACATTAGCTTGGAAAAATATTAAATATGAAGTCTAAGTCTGATTGAAGATTTGCAAGACCCACACATTGTAAACAACAATACACTGCTGAAAGAAATTAAAGAAGCTGTCAATAAATGGAGACGTATACTGTGTCATGAGTCAGAAGACTCAAAATGCTTAAGACATCAATTTTCTCCATATTGATCTGTAGATTTATTGCAATCCCAATTAAGATCCCAGAAGGGTTTTGCGAGGGGTGTGGTTTTTTTGGTTTGGTTTGGTTTGGTTTTTGTTTTTGTTTTTGATATATATTGACAAGCTGATTCAAAGCAAAGAAACTAGAAAAGCTAGAACAACTGACAAGAAAGTTGGAGGACTTACACTACTCAACTTCTATACTCACTATAAAATTGCAGTAACCAAGACAATGTGATTTGACATAAAGATAGAAAAATAGATGAATGGAATAGAATGGAGCCCAGAAACAAACCCACACACTTATGTTCAACTGATTTTCAACAAAGATCAAAGGGAATTTGGTGTAATAAGGATAGTCTTTACAACGGTACCTAGACAACTGAAAACCTGTATTAGTTTCTGTGACTGCTATAACAAATTACCACAAACATAGTGACTTAAAATAATACAAATTTTATTATCTTACAATTGTGGAAGTCAAAGGTCTGAAACAGATCTCACTGGGCTAAAATCGAGGTAATTAACAGGGATTCCCATTCTCCTAGAAGTTCTATGGGAGAATCCGTTTCCTTGCTTTTCCCATCTTCTAGAACCTTTTCTTGGCTTGTGTTTCCCTCCTATTATCTTCAAAACCAGCAATACAGGCCAAGTCCATTCTGCACTGCCATCTCTCTGGTTCTCTTTCGGTCCCCCCTCCTACTTTTAAGGACCCCTGAGATTACATTGGGCAACCCAGATAAATCTAGAATAATGTCCCTATTTTAAGGTCATCTGATTAGCAACCTTAATTCTATCTGAAACCTTAATTCCCATTTGCCATGTAACATAGCATATTTACAGGTTCTGGGGACCAGAACATAGACATCTTTGGGGAAGGGTATTATTCTGCCAACATAATATCCGTATGCAAAAGGTAAATGAACTTAGATCAGTATCCCATACAATATACAAAAAATTAACACACGATGAACCATAAACCTAAATGTAAAACCCAAAACTATAAAATTTCTGGAAGACATTGAAGAAAATCTTGGCGACCTTTGGGTAGGCAAAGATTTCTTAGATATGACACCTAAGACATAATCTCTAAAAGAAAAAAAATTATGAACTTCACTTCATCAAAATTAAGAAGTTCTGCTCCTTAAAAGATATTATTAAGATAATGAAAAGACAAGCCACTGAGAGAAAATATTTGAAAATCACCTATCTAAAAAAGAAAAAGAAAGAAAATCACCTGATGAAGGACTATATCCAAAATATATAAAGAAATATCAAACTCCCAAAATAAGAAAACAACCCAATTTTTAAAAATTGGACAAAAGATTTGAATAGAAACCCACCTTAGCAGATCTATGGATGGCAAATAAACACTTGAGAAAATACTCAACATCATTTGTCATTAGGGAAATGCAAATTAAAACCACAATGAAATGTCACAATCTATTAAAATGTCTAAAATTAAAAAGAGTTGCTCATCTCAAATGTGGGTGAAAATGTAAAACAACTGGAACTCTCCTGCACTTCTGGTGGGAATATAAAATGGTGCAACCAGTTCAGAAAAGAGTTTGACAGTTTATTAGTTAAACATGCACCTGCCATATGGCTCAGTCATTCTTGATATTTACCCAAGAGAAATAAAAGCATATATCCATGCAAAGACTTGTACACAAATGCTCACAACAGCTTTATTTATAATAGCCAAAAACTGGAAGCAATCCAAAAATCCATCAACAGGTGAGAGGATAAACAAATTACTGTATATACACATGAGGGACTACTACTCAGTAGTAAAAAGGAATGAATTATTTCTATACCTACGATACACGGATGAAACTCAAACTAATTATGCTGACTGAAAAAAATCAGACCAAAAAAAGTACATACTAAATTATTCCATTTATATAAAGTTCTAGGAAAGGCGAAGTGATCTTTGCTTGCAGAACACAAATCACTGATTATCTGGAGATGACCAGAGGGGCAGACTGGGAGAGGAGGAGCAGGAGGGTAGGATGACAAAGGGGAATGATGAAACTTTTGGAGGTGATGGATATGTTCTTAATTGTGGAAATGGTTGCATAGGTGTATGCTTATGTCAAAACTGATCAAATTGTGCACTTTAAATACATCAAATTTCAGGGCGCCTGGGTGGTTCAGCCAGTTAAGCATCTGCCTTTGGCTCAGGTCATGATCCCAGGGTCCTGGAATCGAGTCCCGTGTCAGGCTCCCAGCTCAGTGGGGAGCCTGCTTCTCCCTCTCCCTCTGTCGTTCCCCCTGCTTGTGCTCTCTCTCTCTGTCAAATAAATACATACATACATACATACATACATACATACATACATACATACAATTTATCAAATGTCAAACACTTGACAATAAAGCTATTTTTTAAAATATTAATTTTGGGGGGCGCCTGGGTGGCTCAGATGGTTAAGCATCTGCCTTCGGCTCAGGTCATGATCCCAGGGTCCTGGGATTGAATCCCGCATCGGGCTCCCTGCCCCTGGGGGAGCCTGCTTCTCCCTCTGCCTCCCTCTCTCTTTCTCTCTCTCTGTCTGTCTCTCATGAATAAATAAATAAAATCTTTAAATATATATATATTAATTTTTGTTAAAAAGAATGTGGTAAAACTCTGTGTGCTTACAAGGAAATAGCAGTTATCTTGTGGGGACTATATGGGATTTTCATGGCCTCAAAATATAGACATTAGATTTAAATATTTAAAATTTCAAAACATGATTCTTTACAGTGAGGAGAAAGAGACTTGTCACCTGGGGGGGTCTTTCTTACATGGAGCACAAGAACGTCAGGGTGGAGGGAGGAGGAGACATAGTCAGGTGCAAGCATTTAGAAAAAAAAAACTCTATCTTGACAGACCCTCCCTTCTCTCCACTCCTCTTTGAAGATTTAAGGGGGAAGGGAACAGAATGGGACAAGATGGAAGAAATGTTTAGGAAGGGAGATGTGCCCAGAAGACTGGATGGAGGAGTGTGGCCTCCATAGCAACAGTCTAGGAGCAGGTGGTAAGCACGTCAAGGAGGGCTTGGCTATGGCACTGAAGCAGGAGAGTGTGGAAGTCAACAAGAAGGACGGGGCAATAGCATGTGTTGAAGGCTTATATGTGGACTAGAGAAGCTATGGGCAGGAAAGAGGGAGTGGTGGGAAACAGGAGTTCAGGACACCTCTGGGCACGAGGCCACTGGAAGAATGGTGACACAACTAAGAGAAGAAAACTGGGGAAAAACAGGAAAGTCATTAAATAAGATATTACTTAGTCTAACCCCTCAGTTCACTGATGAGAAAACTCTTAACTGGAGAGTAAAGTGACTTGCCCGAAGTCACATGTCAGACCCCAGAACTCATGACTGCTAGGCTGTTTTCCTGTTCTCCAGGCTGCTTCCCTGGAACACATGTCCTCCTACCTGAGGAGTCTGAGGGGTGATGGCCATCCAGGTGGTCATGTCCCACCAGCATTTAGAACAGTCAGTGGAGAGCCTGAGATGGCTTGGGAGCTGGAAATATTGATTAAGGAGCCAGGAGTTGGCTGAAGCAGCAACAGCAAATGAGATAAAAGGTTTTCTATCCATTTCCATTAACTTTGCCTCTTTAGATATATTATCCACTTGTATGTCCTGCTTTCTACTCAAATCAAATTTGCCTTGGAACCAGCACCTCTTCCCGACTTTCCTGACTTCATTATCCCAGTGTCACAGACTCTAACCCTGGGAGACTTGCTTGGCTCCCCTGCCTCGTCTACGTCCTGCATCCACGCTGTCATTAAGCCAAAGTTTTCCTTTGAAATGGCATCCCAGCCCAGCCCTTGGCTTTGTAATCCTGAATTTCTACAACACCTTGCCAACTGGCTTCCCCAGGCAAGGTGTGGAAGTAAAACCAATACCTGAAAGAAACAGAGACAAAGTCACAGGACCACACTGGCCATGGGGACAGGAGACAAGACTGTGTTGGGAGGCAGATGGGTCCAAAATGTCAGATGCCACAGAGAAGGGAGGGGCAGCGAGGACTGGGGCATGGAGACAGGATTTGGTCAGTGCAGGCTGCAAGCAGCCTGGAAAGAGAAAGTGCAGGGTGGAACCTGGCTGCAGACAGGACGGGAGGCCATGGAAGCAGCAGAGCTGAATCATCTGTCCGTGAAGTTTGGGCAGTGAAGAAAGAAAGACAGACAGTATAGTTCAACAGGATGATCAAGTTTCCAAATGTTCATTTCATTTCGGTTTTCAGAATGAAGCTAGCTATGCAGACTTGAAAGTCAGCTGAGAGAAAAAGAGGGAAATAGAAAATTCTGAAGCTGGAAAACGATCAGAGTCCTTCCGAAACTGGAAGGGCGGGTGGCTTTCCCTGTTGCAGTGATCAGCCAGCATCCTGAGGGTTGGCCTGCATGAAGGAAGCTGGTGGAAGATATTTGGGCCTCAAATCTTGATTCCCAGCCCTCAGCCCATACGGCACAGGAAATTTCTAACACAAAGCTGCTTCCTTTGTCACACTATTTTCTGTTTGGAGTAAGCATAGGAAGTAATCTGTCCTTTTCTTTTAACAATTCCAAGGGAACGCCAAAACATCCCCTGGTCTTGGCCTTGCTTGATATATAGTTGTGACAGAACCAAAGTTCTTCCTGACCTCTACTCTTAATCTTTCCTGCTGCAACTGAAGCAAATTCCCTCTCATCCTGTCTTCGAGGGGAAGCCTGTGGTGGCCAAAAAACCCTGCCTGGATGAGGAAATCTGCAGCAGGTAAAGTAATATGGATTTCTTCCAGATCCTAAGGAAGTTGTCCTCATAGATTGCACACCCACGTTCCCTGCCAGCCTTGCCTAGACTGAAAAGGTGGGGGCCCTCAAAAAGATTAAAGAACATGCAAACGCACCTGGATTTCCACTGATATTGTAAGAGAAAGACCTCTTTAGTCATCTCAAAGATCCGGGTCTGAGGAATCCAGAAGGAATTCTGCCCCTAATAAACTGAAGCATATCTCAAGCTACCCAAGAGAAGTTATATGCACTTAAGTAGTCACCAGACACATAATCCAGTCAGCCCCAGGAGCCTCTCTGTGTCACTAAGTAGACTCAGTGAAGAGTAAAATTTCCTCTCTGATGCCATCTCCAGAGGCTAGGAGGATCTGCTAAGCATCCCTTGGGGATATGTCTTATAGCAAGTATTTTTACAAGAAAGAAATCAAGATGTGGAAAAGAAAGAGAAACAGGTTAGGGTGAAAAAGGAATAAAAACAAAAGTGGAAGAGAGATGTTGATAAGAAGAAAACAAGATAGGAGAGCGAGAGCGGTGGAGAGAGATGTAGAGCAAAGGAGAGAATCTCTTCCAGCTGTTCAGTTAGAGCAGGATCTCATAAATAAAGTTTTATTCAAACACAGCCATGCCCATTCATTTAATTAGTGTCTGTGGCTGCTTTTGTGCTATAACAGCAGAGTTGAGGAGTTGTGACAGAGACCATATGGCCTGCAAAGTTGGAAACATTTACTATCTGGTCCTTTACAAAAAAAGTTTTGCTGACTCCTGACTTAGAGTAATAAATAATGTCATGATTTCCTCTAATACTGGTAAACTCTTCATGGTTGTTCAACTGTTCTTAATGCTTAAAGTTACCTTCAAAAACTATTATGCTGGAAAAAAAAAGGCTGGAGCCAAGTGATGGGAAAATTATTCAGAGCTGTAGCTTAGAGAATGACCAAAGCAAATTGCACCAAGATACAAAAGAAATCACAAAGCCGAAGAACAAATCTGACTCTCAAAAGGCTGTTATGGATGGCAAATATGTATGTGTAAAATACAATTTTAGCATTGCTAAATACTAATCATAAATCTATATACAGAAATATGTGTGTGTATTTCTAAGTTTCACATTCTGATAGACATTTTTTTCTGACTAGTATTTAGCAGTACACAATTTCCAACTGTTTTGTGGTGGAAAGGTTGATTAGTATGGTGCCCAAGAGAATGGAAGAAGTTGATCAATAGAATATGTGAATAATAATATAAAATTAAAATATGGATAACAGGTGAATTTAGGGAAAGAAAATAGTTTAAGCATTTCCATTATCATCTTCTTATATGACATGAGGGTACAAGTTTGAAAGTGGTGTTTTTTTTATATCTCTATCCAACGTGCTTGATAACATGAGACTGAGGAGGACAAAGGCGGGGCGTAAAGGATGAATGCCACCTCACAGAATGTGAAACAGGGTCATCTAGGCTGTTCTGGACCTTCTGCAGAGAAATTAAAGAGCCAGATAAAAGCCCTATGTCTCCTGCATTTGGCTCATATTTTCCCAATCTTATCTTCTTCAGATTACTCCTTTCCATACCCTCCAAAGCCATCCCAGTCTATCTTGTCCAGCCTACACACACACTCACGCTTCATCTCACACACAAGATTATACTTTTCATTCTCATTTATCCAGCAATCCCTGCCCTGTCCCCATCCCTCACTTTCTGCTCAAAGGCATAGACACTGCTGGTTACCTACCCCAAATCCACGCCTCCTCACTAAGAGAACGGCCATATTATTCAGAAGGGCAATGTGCCCAGCTAAAATGTTCACCTGCCCCAGCTCATCTGTAGAAGGGGTTGCCATGTAACCCATTTCTTGTCATGAGACACGACTCAGAGAGAGTCAGCTTGGGAGTTGGGGAAAGTGTTTGCCCTCTTATATGACCCTCCCTTCCTCTCCCACATGCCTTTCTCCTTTTTCTATTGTCCTTTCCTCCCTCCCTCCCTCCCTTCCTTCCTTCCTACCTTCACCTGCCTGGTCCACAAACAGGAGGCAGGAGGTAAAGCAGCCATCTTGAGGCCAGGAGGCAACAAAGCCATAAGCTAAGGATGAAAGGAGAAAAGGAACCTGGGACACTGATGTCACCTTGGAGTTATTGTGTAGTCTTGGACTTCTTGTTCTGTGAGAATAATATGCCTCCATTTAATTAAAGTCCTGTAGTCAGGTTTATGTGATGAGTAGTCTAATGTAACTATTTGTCATACCCATGCTCTTCCTTCTACCTGGAAAGTTGCTTTCTCCTCACCCCATAGGCAGTTTTTGATGTCCTATGTGTTCTTCAAAGCCCACCTTAAATCCCACCTCCTTTTGGAAGGCATACTATGACATCTCTCTCATAGTCACATAGGGCACAACTGAAATCATTAAAATAGCATGCATGTATCAAGCCTGCTTCGTGTCATAAATACTTATGTATGCTTATTCACAAACACCCCTGCTAGGTTGAGAGCTGCTAAAGGCAAGGATCTTCTTTCACTCATTTTGAATGCCCTGCAGCACCCAGCACATTGCCCAGAGCAGTCACTCAGTAAAGGATTGTTTACTTTGATTGAAGAAATGCTCCTTCCTTCCCAAGTGTATATCAGGGGTCAATTTAAAACACCTGGCTTCTATGTAGATAGGGTGAGAAAGTTACCAAATGGGAAAAGACTTTAGAAATCCTCTCATATTCTCACCATGCTTTGACAGTTTTGAAACTGTGCAGCTTATTGCTGACTGACAGCCCAGACGTATAAACTAAGTTCAAAAGAAGGGACAGAAATGAGACAATATTTAAAGCAAGACTGGACCTATATATAACACCAAAATAGCACGCTGGTTTCACCAAACTCAACTTCAAATCTGTATCTCCTGAAGGTAGATTCCTATCCACAGAAGTTAATCTAATGTATTGCATTGTGATTCCAATTACACTTCTACCACTACCATTTATTTAATTTATTTAATTTATGTTGTTTGACAAGAACTTCTTGAGCATCTACTATGTGCAAAGCTTAGAGTGACCAATCATCCCAGTTTGCCGATGACAGAGGGGCTTCCTGAGATGCAGGACTTTTTAGTGCTAAAACCAGAGAGTCCCAGGCAAACCAAAATGGTTGGTTTCCCAAAAAGCTCTGTGTTTGATGTTGAATATAAAGCAGTAAAAAAGACAGATAAGGTCCCTGCCCATAGGGATCTCTACAGTCTAGTGGGCTTTTCTTTGGGGGTTGAAGGGGTCCCAGTAATTACAAATAGATTTGCACCCTTTAACTATACTTCCAAGCCGTTCATGTTAGATTCTATTACATAGTAATCAAGTCCATCCAACACTTCCAGGTGCTAACACACAAATCTCTCAGCACAGCTGGCTGTCCATGTGGAAGGAAGATGAAGGACTTTGGAATAGGAGAGTAAACAGAAGTTCAGTTCATGAATGTGGTCATTGTTCTGCCGGCTGTGAATTCCAACCAACTTTAATCACAGCCTGAGCCAGTTGTCTGTTGTTCTTGGATCAGCAGGCATACTCTATCTTCAGGTTCTCAACCCTCTTTGTGACACTAATTTTGACCTGTTGGGTGGAACAGTGCCTTCTTTGGAAAGGGCCAGGAGATCTGAACCTTTCTGGGGGAATGTGGAAGTAATCTGACTATGGCTTCTGCTGATGTGGCCATCACAGCTAGCTGGGGCATGACTTTTTTTCCATCATCGTTCCATATGCATTCCTCCTACAACTGGATGCTGGATTAAAAAGAAAAAGCTCTTCCACTCTTGGGTCAAGGGCCTATGGATGACTTAGTTTACCTTGTAGAATGTCAACCCTTCTTCTAGACTAGGAGTATGAGTTTAACAATCCAATGGTCCTATCCCCCATAGTCACCACCCACTCAACAAGGCTGAAAGTCCTGGTTCCTCATTCCAAAAATCAGTGGAATAGTTCTGACTCTATGGCGGACTTTTTCCCTTCAATCCCCAGATTTCTGCTTGGCTTTAATAACAACCACCAATTGGTTTTCTACAATTGGCTAGACACCATGCTAGGTACTTTTATATCCATTATCTTATTTAAACTGCACAATAACTCAAAGTAGACATTGTTATTCCCACTTCCAGATGAGGCCCAGAAAGGTTAGGCAACTTTCCCTGGGTCACATATTATAAATGGACAGAGTAGAATTTGAATCCTACTCTGTCAGGCTCTTCTGAGAGTTGGTTTGATGACCTGAAAAGGAACAGATCTTGTATGCTTGAAGATAAGTGTGAGAAGGGCTTCAGGAAGAAAAGCAATTTTGTGTCTGTTGATTTCTAAATCTTGCTTGGGGAGGGGGCGAGTAGGACAGGGAACGCTGCAAATCAGGGAGGAAGGCTGGACAAAAGCCCTGGTCTACTGCTTTGCATTAGATCAAATGTAAACTTAGTTTATAACTATATATGAGTTTGTGCTTTGAAGCAATAAGGAATTAATTTAAAGACTGCCTAAGAAGGTTTTTTTAAGGACATTTTTTCCCAACAAACAAAACTAAAATGCTTAATTTCATTTCCATGGAACTTTTTATGGCAAAGATGCTCTAAGTAGCCTAGAATTACCCTTTGGAAAGATACAGATCAGAGAAGGAAGGGAATCCTCCCAGTCAGCTTTATCATTGAGGCACAACCCTGAGGGGCTCAGAGCCTGACCTCATCACTGCCCATACTATCCATCGATGCAGTGGTGGGATGGGGCAGGGATCCCAGAAAGAGCATTTACAAATGAGGAAAGTGATGCCTAGAGTCATGTATCCCTAGTGTCTTGCAAACCACCTGATTCACAGTAGGTGTTCTATAATTTTATTGAATAAATGAACAAATAAATAAACTAAGTAATTTTTCAGAAGGTCACACAGCAGGGACAAAACTCCAATGTCCTAAATCTTAACTCCATCCTTGATCTATTTACATCATCCTCTAGGTGAGCCTGGCCAACTTTAAAGTGGATATTTGGATGTCGAAATGAATAGGGCACTGTGCCTGACTTAAGCAATATCAAAAATTTAATTAGAGATGAGGAAAAGATGGAAGTGGTGAAGACCTCCTGTTATCCAGGTGCCAGGACCATTCGGTGTGGTTGGTTTGATTTCTAATGAGCATCTGCTTCCCCTCACCAGTCCCTTTCCACTTTCATACAATGCACAGTTCACATTACAAAGTCAACAGTTCATTATCATCTGTGTGGTCATTCACCCTGTTGTTGTCTCTCCCTGGTAATTGTTTAATCTGGCTTCCCCACCACATTTCTTGGCTGCCTGCTCCCTCCTGCCCCGTCAGTCAGGTTGTACTCAGGGAATGTAAAGGCATAGAAAGCATTTCAAAGTCAATTATAACTGATTGGGTGTTTATCTACTGCTCTGGATTATCTCCATGCCCTATATAGATACACAGTATAGGCTGGTTGAACAACCATCCACAGATTAGGGAACCTTCTAAGATTGGTACTCAGCTCTCCATTGTCAGTGATAATAGAGGGGTGAGGAGTGTGGATGCACAGAAGATACATTTTTAAAAATCAAGGTATAATTTACACCTGTTCTAACTGTACATTTTAACAAGTTGTAAGGTATTCTATATCTGTGCAACTATCACCATAATTGAGACAAAGCACATTTCCAGCATCCCAAAACATTCTCTTGTGCCCCATCTCAGCTAATCTTGCCCTACCTTGGCCCCAGCAACCAACAATCTGCTTTCTGTCACTATAGATTAGATTTGTCTCTTCTAGGGTTTTCATATAAATGGAATCATAGAGTATGCACCCACCAAAGTTATTTTTACTTGACTTTGGAATAGCTTCTCCGATTTCCTTCCCAGTGATGTCTGGTTCAGGCTGATATTAAAATGAGTTCATGTTCCCTACACCCACAGTGATTTGACAAGGTGGGCAGAGCTAGGACTTGGAAGAAATCTGAGAGGTAAGAAGCGGAGGCTGATGAGAATATAATTGGCAATGAGAAGAATGTTGGCTCTTCACAGCATTGGTAGAATATGACAAAGAGTGTGTGCCCACTTTGTGCCCTGAACCTATTTTCAATGTCACTCAATATGGCTTCTCCTACACCTAACTGCCTAGGAATTTTGTGCTCTTTGCCTTGAATGGGCACTTTATTTGGGAACTCCAGACTCCAGCCAGACCTTCTCAGCCACGGAGTCATTGCACCCTCTGGTGTAAACCCGGGGATCTCTCACCCCTGTGGCCTGAGGCATTCCCACCTCCGTGCGCGCCATCTATCGCCCACTGCAGCACCCACCGCCCCAGGCCTTAGGTTCCCCTGGCCCCCTGAAGCAAGAATCCAAGACCAGGGAAGTGTCAGACTCCCTCCAGCTGCTGTTAGGTTCCTGGGTCGGAGGCTGAGCTTGTGAATACGGGAACATAGAGGAATACCAAGACATTAACTGCTTCAGAGAAGACAGAACAGAAGAAAGGAAACCCCAGAGAAGACAGAGCAAGCTAGACATGGAAGATGAAGAGGTGAAGGGTGGGGGCACAACCTGGAAAAACAAAGCAGGAAGCAAAAGAGGGATGGGTTTTTTTTTTCCATCTAAGAGAAATCCTAAAAATTCACTCCTCTGCCCAAAATAGATTCAGACCCAGACTATGAAAATCCTTGAAAAGTGGATTTTAACATGGAAATGCTGATAAATCTTTTAAACAACCTATACACCACCCCCCACCCCCACCCCACACCCACGCCCCGCCCCAGGTATTGCTGGACCGGCTTAATCCCTTTAAACCTCCAGTAACTTCAACTATGGTGTTTAAAGCCTCATAAATCTGCACTAGCTTAAAATAGGGAAATATAAATCATGTTCAGGAGCTTAGGGGTAGGGACAGAAGATGGGCACTCTAATGCCATTTAAAACCACAACACAGGTTTTTCCTCAAATTATTCCAAGAAAAGCTGAAATGGAAAACGCTCAGGTTTCTGAGTTGTGGTTCCATACGTTCTCAATTTGTTCTTTTTCCTTCTTTTCAGGGGGTGGGGTGGAGTGTGAGGGAGTGTTGACGAGCTGTGTAGCTGGAGAAAAAAAAAAAGTTGTAAAGATCTATCTCACTTAGTCCTATTTTTACACAAAATAAAACCCAAAACAAACAACAACAATTTTTACTGCCAGAAGTCATTAGCAAACAGCACTATTTCTAGTAAGGCAGCAACAAAAATGATGTCTGGGTTTTGTTAAACGATTAATTCATGCCAGAAAGTAAAAATTGTGGCTACGATTCTACTAGTAATTGCTAGTTTTTCTTTTTCATTCCTACTATATGCCAGGCACCTCCTGGGTGAAGAGAGCTGGGTATACTCTCTAATTTCATCCTCACGGCAGCCCCATGAGAAATATTATTCTCTCCACTTTAGATGAGGAGACTGAGGTTCAGATTGTTTAAGTACGTTGCCCAAAGCCACACTGCTGGTAAATGATGTAGCAAAAATTCAAACCCAGGTTTTGCTTTGGAAGCCCTGATCTTATCTACAGTGCCGCCTCCCTTCTGTGGTGTAAAGGATGCAGCCCACACACCACCTGGGTGAATCCCAAATATCAGACTCTGAGAATGGATGTGTTTTCATCTCTTTCTGGACCTGGTCCAGTGACCTTTTCAAACCCCAAAGTCTTAGAAAAGTCTGCTCTGTTAACTGAATCTTTACTCAAAGTTCAGACCATGTAGAGAAAATGAGTTCCCCCACTTGTGTTGCTTTCTTCAAATCCCAATTTTCCTGCACTGATGTTACTACCCAGTGATCCTGGGAAAAGCTCTGAACTCTAGTCTCCTCACCTATTAAATAAGGACCTAGAAGACCTACCCTCTGGGTTGTTGGGAGGATTAATGTATGGGAACACGGTCCGGAGACTGCAAAGGCCAGGCAATTGCTGGGTCTTATGATGATCATGGTACTTTAAATACAAGAAGGAGTAACAGCCCCACTGAAGTCTAGCTTCACAGGGAAGATAGAAGAGAGAAGACGTTTGAACCACTGGGATGAAAGCCAGAACTCATTTCGAAACACTCATCATTGAAAGACATGCATTTGAAAGAGGGAAAATATATGTCTCTCTACCATCATTTCCCAAAATGTTTTCAGTGGGGTATTAATAGATGTTTTCTCAAAAGGTCTATGGTCAAAGAGATTTGGAAAACACCATCTCTCAGAGATCACAATGCACCTTGTTGTATTAAAGGTCCTGAGAAGTCCTACCATAAAATAGTCTCTGCTTTACCCAGCAATTCCTAAACGCGACCATAGGAACTCGAGTTTTGGGTTTCCAACTCAAGCATCTCCCAGAACATCATGGAATATAGTTTAGGAGATGCCACTCTCCATAAAGATGGCTCACCCTGCCCCCATCAGTACGGCATCTCAGTCAACTCTTTCCTTCTTTCATTTAAATTTCACATCATATCACAATGAGGAGATCCCCCAATACCTGTGAACATGCTTGCACAATACCAGGCCTGCCCAGAGGACAGTATACACAGCATGCCCCCAGATCTCTGGGTGCAGGCCCCATTGCCTTAGATGAGAAGACAGAGGAATAAGAGGAAGGGTGGTTCTCTTTAGCAGCTCTCCGGCAATGTGTGCGTAGTGATGCTAACTTATCCTGGAGAATTGTCTTAGTTTGGGGTCCTCTAGAAGCTGACCTTGAAACCAGGATTTGAGAGCAAGTAGTTTATTTGGGATTTAATCCAAGGAAATACCAGCAAGAGAGTGAGGAAATGAGTCAGGGAGGGGAAGACAGCCAATAAAAAGTGAATTATGAAGCCAACCACACAGTGATCAACTATTGCTTAATCTTGCTGGGGAACAGTATAAAACACACACCGCAGAATTATCCCACCCAAAGGATGAGGTTGCTGGGATATTTATACATCATCTCCCATCACTTATTGGTTGAAGGATGCTCTGGGGGATGGAGGACATTTACTCTTCCAGAATGTCTGAACCGCTGTGGACCTCAGGCCTAGTGACCTTCCAGGTTTCCCGATGAAGTCCTCAAGCCCCAGGGTGCAGATACTGGCAGTGGGAAGATGTCTGGAGCACACTGAATGGTAAGGCCTGAGGGATATGGGTCTGCTTCTGTGTCTCTTACACTCGCTCCATATTTCCAGAAAATCAAGTCGGAAGTTCAGGGTACCTTTGCCCCCCGAGCAACTGTCCCAGGTAATTTTGAGGTACAATGCCATGCTAAATGTGAACTTGAGTCCATAGTCCCAGACCAAGAAGATGACTGAGCCAAGGACACAGGTGACCACTGCGTCTTCTTTCCCTTGATGCAGTGTCTCTCGGACTTTTTCTGGCTCCACATCGCTAGTATTTCTCATTACAAGCAGTGATTCTCAAAAGCCGAAGGTAGGAGGAAGCCACATTCCCCCAGAGGTGGTACATGAGAATCTGTCTTGTTACTGGCAATAGCCCTCTACTCCTACATTTTTTCAAGTTCCCAAGGGAAGTCTCTTATGCACTCGAGAGCTTTTCTTTTGTTTTTCATCTCTGTCCCCACTTATTTTTTCTGTGACCACACTGATGTCTGTGCCAAGGCTGGTGGCCGTAGGAGCTCCTAGAGCTACAAACCTCAAGGAATCAGTGGTTCTATACTCCCCAGAGTCCTCCCTGGTTAAAGTCTTACCAAGTCTCTGTGAAGTGGGGACACTTTACTTGTGTAGAACACTTTCCCCCACTGCTACCAAAGTAGCACGTCTGTTTATGTTCCTCTGCTCACAACATCAGTTGTGCGATCATATTCTTCAGATCCTGTTGAGTTGCTAGAACTTGGCTCATCATAAATACCCAGGAGAGATACCATGTCCCCTCCTGATTCCCTTTTTCCCCCCAGGAACTTGAACAAAACACCTTCCCTCTTCCTTTAGGCAAATCAGCCCCTGGCACACCTGCCCACTTTTCTTTGGAGAGATACGAATCTCCTTTAGGTTCCAGATCAGACAGCTAGTCATCTTCTATATCTTCTACTAGGGGAGAACCACTCAGTGAGATTTAAATTTTTTTTTTCTCTATGTTGGTGCACCTGTGAGCCCAAATGGCTGATGATGTATTCATGGGACTCCAGCTAGGTCTTAAAGTTTGTTCCCATTATGGGTAAAAAGAGACACTGACTCTTCTAAGAAAAACCCATGGATCCAAGAATCTCAGAGATCAAAGGAGGAAGTTAAGATTATGTGCAAGTGGTATAAAATCTAAAGCTATACAATTTCTAGAACAAAACAGGAAAAAAGGTCTTTGCAACGTTGGGGTAGACAAAGATTTCTTAGTATACAGAAAACATGAACAATTTTTTTTTAAACAAAGAGTTGATAAATTGGACATAAACCAAAATTTTTATTTTTAAAAAAGATTTTATTTATTTGACACACAGAGAGAGACAGCAAGAGAGGGAACACAAGCAGGGGGAGTGGGAGAGGGAGAAGCAGGCTTCCTGTGGAGCAGGGAGCCCGAAGTGGGGCAGATGTTTAATGACTGAGCCACCCAGGCACCCCATAAACCAAAATTTTTAAACATTGCTCTTTGAAAGACGCTGTTTAAAAAATGAAAAGTTATGCCACAGAATGAGAGAAATTATTTGCAATGCACAAATCTGGCAAGGGACTTATATCCAGAATAAATAAAGAACTCTTATAACTCAATGATATAAACACAAACAAAACAATTTTAATATGGGCAAAAAATCTGAAGCAATAGTTCACCAAGGAAGATACGTGAATGGCCAATAAGCAATAAGAAAAGCTCAACATCATTAGTTGGTATTGCGTATTAGTCATTATAATAATTAAAACCAAGATGAAATACAATTACACACCCATTCACATGGCAAAATATTAAAAAAATCTGACAATACCAACTGTGGGCAAGAATGTGGATGAGCTGGAACTCTCTTAACAATGCTGTTAAAAATGTAAAATTGTAGGGACGCCTGGGTGGTTCAGTCAGTTAAACGTCTATCTTCGGCTCAGGTCATGATCCCAGGCTCCTGGGATGGAGTCCCACATAAGGCTCCTTGCTCAGTGGGGAGCCTGCTTCTCCCTCTCCCGCTCCCCCTGCTTGTGCTCTCTTGCTCTCTCTCTCTCACAAATGAATAAATAAAAATCTTTTTTAAAAAAAGTGTAAAATTGTACAACCACTTTGAAAAAGAGTGTATCAGTTTTTTAAAATGTTAAACCTGTCATTTGATCTGGTCATTGAACTCCTATTTATCCAAAAGAACTAAAGCAAACATAAAAGTTTGTACGTGAATTTTCACAGCAGCTTTAATCATAATAGACCCAAACAGAAAATAAGTTAAATGTTTCTCAACAATTAAATAACGGAAATGTCATGTAGTCATACAGTGAAATACTATTCAGCAATAAAAAGGAATAAATTATTGATATGTCAAGATGAATGAATCTCAAAATAATTATATTGAGTGAAAAAAAAAATCCAGACACAGAAGAATACATACTGTAAAATCCTATTTATAAATGGGGCATCTGGGTGGCCCAGTTGGATAAGTGTCAGACTCCTGATTTAGGCTCAGGTCATGATCTCAGGGTCATGAACTCAAGCCCTGCAAAAGGATCTGTACTCGGCGTGGAGTCTGCTTGAGATTCCCTCTCTCCTTCTCCCCCTGCCTCTCCCCCTGCCCACGTGCTTGCTCTCGCTCTCGCTCTCTCTCCTTCTCTCTCAAATAAATAAATTAAATCTTTTGAAAAATCCTATTTATACAGAATTCTGGAAAATGCCAACTTTCCTATAGTAACCAAAAGCAGATCCGTGGATCCGTGGGGCTAGGGACAGAGAGAAAGGTGGACTGCAAACATGGACAAGGAAATGGGGATTTGGGGGATGATGGAAATGTTCTATGTGTTGACTGTGCTGGTGATTTCCCAGGGGTATGCATCTGCCAAAACTCATCAACTGTATACATTTTGTCAAACTGTATAAATTTACGACGTGGCAAAGAAAGTTAAAGAAGAGAAGGAGTTAGGAGCCGGGAGCTCTCATGTCCTCAGGGAAGTTCAGAGAAGACCTCTTTGTTGGGTGGGAGGTTGGGTAGGAGGCTGCAGAGTGGACTGAGTGTCAGCTAGCTGCAGTCAGAAGAAGGGAGCTCTCCTCTGCCCTTAAGGATCACTCACTGGTGGTCAGTTGGAGCCCCTGTGAGCCCTGCACACATCCTCCCTGCCTGAAAGGCTTTCCCTTTCCCCACTGCAACTGTCACTTCTTATAATACTCTCTTCTTCAAAAAATTATTTTCTAATTTATCCCTGCCCATTGTGCATCCACAGCATGATCTCCACTAAGTCATCCATCCCTCCTTTCACATCTGCTTGTTGCCCCAGCTATATTTGCTCTGGGGGTTAGATATTGCCAACTGTCGGCAAGGAGGTGGGGGAAACAAGCCCCTCATTCACTCTGGCATAGCCATTCTGAAGGGCAATCGAAGACCTTAAAATCCAGCAAGCTGACCCCTGGGGATACCCCTGGGGACGTTCTTCATGGGAACACAAAGAGATGTATTTAAGGAAGTTCACTGCCACACCGTCGGGGGGTAACCTAGGTGTCCATCTCTAAGGAACGTACAAGTAAAACGTGGTATATGAATACACCAGGATAACGAACTAGATTTCCACACAGCAAACTGGATTGATCTCAAGAACAGAGTTGAGAGGAAAAAGTAAAAACAGATTGAGATTTATAACATGATTCCATTTATATATTACACACCCACATAAAACAGCCTTGTGTATTTTTGTAAGGGTGCTCATATAGCTAAATAAACATCTGTCAAATGGATTGGAAAGACTGTATTAAATAAATTTGAATGGATGCCTATAGGAGGAGGGCAGTGGGATTGGGAATGGTGGACGAAGGGAAAAAACAAGAAAATAAACATATTTTCCTTAAAAAAAAAAAAAAACAAAAAACGAGAGTCCTTCCATGGATAGATGATGATATTCTGTGAACTGAGAATGGGATTAATGCAAGCATGTGCACCTGAATTCCAGAAGATATAAAAAAGAAAAAAGATAGATATAACAGATGATCAGTACCCACATACACACGTACACACACACAGAGATACACACACGCACACACATACACATACACACACATACATGCACACACAAACACACATGCTGTTTCTGTGTTTGTTTCCATATTCAAAATGAACAAACTAACTATACTACTGGTGTAGTATATTACTTTCCTATTGATGTTGCAACAAAGTGCCACAAATTTAGTGGCTTAAAACAGTATAACTTCAGTGTCAGATAGTTCTGTGTTGGTAGGAAGTCCAACACAGATGTCACTGGGCACAGAAGCAAAGTGTAGGAAGGGCTTTCTGGAGGCTCTAGGGGAGAATCTGCTTCCTTCCCTTTTCCTGCTTCTAGAGATGCCCCACATTCCTTGACTCAGGGCTCCCTTTCTCTGGCTTCAAAGCCAGCAAAGGCAAGTCTGGTTCTTCTCACATTCCTTCCCTGATTCTGACCTCCTCTTCTGCCTCCCTCTTCCACTTTTCAGAACCACTCTAATTACATCGGGCTTACCTGGATAATCCAGGATAATCTTCCTATCTGAAAATCAGCTGATTAATTTCCCTTTGCCACATAAGGTAATAGATTCATAGGTTCCAGGGATTAGGACATTGACATTTTGAGATCCATTATTCTGCCTACCACACCTTTACATAGGGCAAAGAGCAAAACCACAAAACCACATATTCTTTCTTATTGTGACTTGGTTATTCAGCCAAATAACAAAGAATCTCTTGAGTCGTACTATGTGCCAGATCTCTGTGGTGAGAGCTGAGGTTACAGTATGGGTCAGAGATTGGGAGTTTGGTAATTTTTCCTTCTCTTTCCAACAAAGTTCTCACCCTGGCTTATTTTAGCTAAGGAATAAATGAGAAGCAATCTGATTAAGCTGTCCTCATTACATTAAATGACTGGCCTATAGTAACCCTCTAGAAGAGACATTTATATTCTCTGTAAAGGAGCACCCTAATCCAGGGCTTCTTAAACTTTCATGGGCCTACAAATCACGTGGGAATCTTGTCACATGCAATTTCGATCCAGTAGGCCTGGCATGGGGCCTGAGCCTCTGCTTTTCAGACAAGCTCCCAGGTGATACTGCAGGTGGAGGAACAGTCCTTACCTCGAATAAAGCTCTACTCTTAAGTGATATTCAGTCTGACCCTGCCACCAATGCATCCTGATGAAGGCTTGCCTCCTAAGAGGTAATGGTAATCAATAAGTCAACCACAGCACCACACTTTGTCACTATGACCGAACACCTGTAGCAGAGGGGACACTCTGCCTTCTGGTAATAGTTTCCCACAAGGATGGTTTCTGACCAAGACTCACATTCATCCCAATGGGGGAGGGGGGGCACATGTTACAATCCTTAATATAATAATGAGTCGCCAGGACTCCTGGGCCAACATCCAAGGCTTACACTCCCCACCCCCAGGCAGTGACTGAGTGACCCAGTACCCAGATTCATACCTATTGAAAATTTGTAAGGTTTGAATTCGTTGAGGATTCTCCTACCAGACAAGCTAAAAAAAGGCTGATAAGATTCCACCTTATCTCTCTAATGGGGATTCAGTTTTATATACTAGCTCCTTTTGGGGAGTGAAGGGGTGACATGGGCAGGAGGGCAGAGTAGAAGCAACAGAATTTCTACAGGTAACTTAGAGAATCTTACAGGGCTGGTGAAACCTTAGTAAAATGCATGGACCAATGGGAGGACACATCATGGCCTGAAGTGAATTGATCATGTAATTGTAAAGTAAAAGGAGGTAAGTTTCTATATATACCATATGACTGTCCTTGATTAATGAGTTTAGGCAAAATTCCTTCATAGTACACCTCTGATCATTAATGTATTTGAGTGTACTCTGACTTACGACTTCCCCAGTCCTTGTTTCAGTCTCAGAAAGAGATCATTTGGGGAAATGAAGCAGAACCATACCTATGGTTTCCTACCTTCTATTTGCAAGATAACTAGGTATATCTCATCCTTCTGGCAGAGTGATTTTATACTGTTTCCCTCAATGCCTCTTTGAGGACCCTCCATTTCATGTTATCTATAGGCCTCCTTCCTACCTTATCTTGGTTGGATAGTTCCTAAAAACTCTCCGGTATGGGCTAACACTGCTGGAGCTCCCTGATGCAAACAGCACAGATCCAAACTTGGCACCTGTGTGATAGAAAGCTGGTAAAAGGCATGACTCTGCAATACTGAAAGGGAGCATACTCTGGCTAGAACAGGACTTAAGGCAATCCCATTTATCTAGCATCTAAGCTGGACGTTCTCTAGGAGAGCTGTTCCCTATTGTAGAACAGATTAAATTAGGGGTTACTATTCTCTCTCACCCTAAGCATTCATCCAAGTATTAAGGTGTCAAATTTTACACCTAGCAGCAGCTTTTTAGACCCAGTCTACATATATCACTGTATGGAAAAAGAAAAGGAAGTCTAGATAAGGGAAGAAAATCATTCAATCTCAAATGGACAGTTCATAACAGAGTCTATATTCAAACCCAGCCCACAGAGGTCAGGTAAATAGTTTGAGGTCATATGTCTAGTTGATAGCAATGCTGGGACTAGAATTATCTCCAATTTCAAGACTTTTTTCCACTACAGCCTCCCTCAACCATAGCTACCCTTAGTAGATTTCCCCACCCTGATTATGGATTCACTCATGCCTTTGCAGATATCTAGCTTCAGTGCTGGGGAAGAGGGTGAATGGAGCTACCTGGGAATGCTACTGACCAGGCCTGGTCTCCTTTGCTACAGTCCTATTTGCCTTGCCACCTAATTCCAGTTTCATGGCTTAAGCCTTTTAGTATTTCTCCTACCGAATCCCTCTCCCATGCATGATTACTATCTTGCTATTTCAGGTTTCTGTCTGGCTGGGTAAAATCTTCACTCTTTGTCCTGACACTGAGTTTTTCCTCTTTGATGTCATCTCATCTGCCTGGGGGCTGGCTTACCTTCCTACCCGTCCATTGGCATCTCACTCAGTTCCTCCCACAGCTCCGTTTTTCACCACCGTCATACTTCCCACTTCCTCTCTCCTTCCCCTTTTCTTGGAACCATGGCTCCTGAATTTCTTGCCCCCACCCAAACTGGATGGCTTTTCTCCCTCCGCTTAAGGTGGGGGGACGAGCCGTGAAAGCCCCAAATGCCATCTTTCTTCTTATTTCCTATTTCCAGCACATATCCTATTTATAACTCTGCCTCCCTCTTAGCAGATTGACACAGCACTCTGCTTGGTTCCCAGAATAAATGCAATTCAAGAATAAGAGACAAGTCCAGGCTCCCAGGATTCTTCTGCAGTCAGGCACTGGTTAGGAGTTTTTCTGCCAGCATTTGAGAAATGTCTCTGAGGGCAGCTATGCTTCTCTGAGTCCATCTTCCGCTGTCCTGGAAATTCCTTCCATATAGGATTTTCTTCCTGGCAGATTTCCCTTCCTGATTATGTCTAGACCAAGCTTCTATTAAAGGTGGGTGTTATTCCCCTAACATACATTGATTATGCCATAAAAGACCCTTAAGAAATATTCGTTAGGTGAATGAATGTTGGCATACTAAGAACAGGTCATAACTGAGTTTGTGGGAAGCCAATAGAGAATTATAGCTGATCCACAAAGTCAACAATACATATAAAAATTCACATTTTTAAAACAAAAACCAATTTCTTATTACACCCAATGCCTCTGGTGTCCCCATCACCAAATCGTTATAAAACCTGAAGGAAGGAGCAACATTTACATTTACATTCCACTATTAGGAATTGTGCTTTGCTTAGATTATTTCACTTATTCTACAACCTCTGAAATAGGATTTTCATCCCCATGCGTAGGTAACAAAACTGAGACTCAGGTAGGTGAGCACGCTTGCCCTAGAAAGAGTAAGTGGATTCTACCCAAGTCTATCTGCCTTCAAAGCTCACTTTAAGAACCTAAAGGGGATGCTCTGAACACAGCACGTGAGGCAGCACAGGCTGATGATCTCTGGTTCAGTCTGTGTCTCCCTGCTTAGTTCTTTCCTGCTTGACACATAGTAGGTGCTCAAACCAAAAATTTTAATTAAATTATCGGATACACCATTTCAACTTAGTTTCTTAACATGGTATTCTAATATTCTGGGCTTGATGGAGACACTTCAGAGGAAATCCACCATCAAGCTTTAGAAGGTTGTCAGATGGGGATACACGGGCCCATGCTGCCTGTCTTCATCAAGGAAAACAGATATGGGATGAAAGCTCAGCAGGTAGGGTTTAGGTTAGAACTAAGGGAAACCTTATAAGACATCGGACCAGGCCACTGAGGAAGACAAAATATTTTGTCTGCAGATGCCATCTCTCCGGGATGAGTCGGATTCCTACCTGCTGGCAAGGCTTTGCTTCTGAGGGTCTGCAGAGGCACCAGGAGCTGCATCTCCTGCATTTGCTGCTGCAGAAACTGTCCTCATTCAGTGGCATCCTCTTCATAGTAATGTGGAGTTGTTACTTCCTTTGATTGCTCTCTGATGCGTAGCTTTAATTGTATCCTTGCTTTTATGTAGAGAATAGAATCATGTTCCCCAGAGGATAGCTAGGAAAACCGATTGCCAGCCTTGGAATACAAATAGGAGCCTGCCGAAAATGCTGCTTCATGGGTGGGCACAGGGAAAGGGAGATGAGGGAGGACAGCTACCTCCAAAGGTCGCGGGTTTATGCATGGAGGCTTTGCCGCCCCTAGTGAGCTCTTCTAGGGGGAGAAACAGCACCCAGGTTATTCGTAGGCAGCTGCCTGGAAATTGCATAGGAAATTTCCCATGCACAGGAAATTGCCTGTGAGGGAGGGTTTGTGTGGTGCTGAAAAGCTACCATCCCCCCAGAAAGCTGTCCCTCACCCATATATGAGCTTCTGTAGGCTAGTACCACTGTGGACATAATTATCTACTGACTGCCTCAATTTTTTATGCATGGTTCTCTATCACTGAGGTCATATTGTATGTAAGTTTTGTAATCTACCTCCTTTAGTTAACACTGTGATTTATAAGCCTTGGGGGGGTGGAGGGTGCAGTAAAATCTAGGCATTTTACAGTGGAGGGTGACATCAGGCAGAATTGGCAGCAGTGACCAGCACTGCTGGGTTGGCTCCTGGGAACTTGAGTAGTCCTGTCCCACTGGGGTTTGGTTCACCCATTTATACAACTTCTTGGGGCAGTGGGCAGTGGTTGGTTCTAGGAGGTAGGATTAAAAGAGTTTTTTTTTTTTTAAACTTCTCTCAATTTCTTTTATTTTCCGAATTTCATAATAAACCAGTATGACTTTTATAGTCAGAAAAAATTATTTTAAGTGTTTCCTCTTTCTGCTGCCAAGAAAGCAGTAAGGCATTAGAATCTGAATCAGCTGCAGTGAAGAAGACACCCAGGCTCATCTTATCATGCCTTAGGCTCCCCATCTGTGAAATGGAACAGCCACTCTGGACCCTCCCACAGTAGAGACTATAACACCATCTGTAACCTATATAGAAGGTGACATCACCCTTAGACAAGCCGAAGAGAGAAGCAGCCCGTTTCTGGGAGGTGGCCGAGCTTCATGATCCACTGCCCCGCACTGCTCCAAAGACTCCACGCCTGTCAAAAGAAGATCATTCATTCACCTTATTTGTGGTCAAAAGCTCCCAATTTAGGCACTGTTGAGAACAGATTGGAATCCAGGTATCTTTAGATCTTGAAAAAAGGGAGTCAAGCTACCTTCCTTTCCCATTGTCCATTTACAGGGCTAACATTCATTAGGTGTAAGAGACATGGTACCTAGGGACCACAATACTTTTAGAGGTCCACAAAAGTGTTTTAATAGATAAGGTATTTGTCATTCCATCAACACAGTTGTAAAACATAAGCTTTCATATTTTTTGCCCATGAAGGCAAGACTGCCTGAGGCCCATGAAAATCATAATGTAGCCCTGTGCAGCCCATATCAGCCTTATATTTCCCAAGCCTTTCCATGAAATCAAGGTGGATTGTGGACCAGAATGCCTACCACTCCTCTCTATTCATCTTCTTCATCTTTTTGGTACAAAAAAAAAAAAAAAAAGAAGAAGAAGAACTTGGATGTGGATTTTTGGCATGAAAATAACTAACCATTAGGTCAGACTGAGACCCCACAGCAGAATTAGGCAGATGAAGACATATTTAGCAGACAGCAGAAGAAATAGCTTTTTTAATTGCCCACACAAACAACCATTACAACACAGGAAGGATAAGAAGCAATAACTCTAAGAAATGACCTGGCATTTCCCCCTCTTCTTGAGAATGATTACCCCTCATTCCTTAGGATAAGGTGTCTGTGAAATGCGAATATCCTCTTTAATAACTCTGGTCCTTCTTTTCAAATTAGAGCTATAAATAAATAAGTACAATTTGCAAACCATTTGATTACATCCCTGTACTTTCCCAAGATTCCCTGAGAAGGCACTTACACCAATTTGTGCATCATTAAATATTTAAATAAAAACTCGAGGTGAATTATGGGACAAAATGGCATTTATGAAGCACAGGTTTGGGCACAACGCAGCACCAAGTCTTAGACTCCGGCAGCAAGTAGAACATTGGGTCCCTGCAGACCAGCAATAGAACAGCTGAGTTCTGAAGGGAGAGAATCTTGGTTTCAAGGGAGGAAGCCAGTACAGAAACCCCCAGTTTTACTCCGAGTCCCTTATTCAGCAGCCACAAATACACAGAATGCCACCAGGAACCAGGAAGTGAGCACACAATGCAGCCGGGCAGCCAATCTCACGTCTCAAAGCCCAGGCCTCCGTTGGTTTAAAAACGTTGTGCAAAAGTTGATTCAAATCACCCCAAATACCTATGGTATGAAAGAAAGGAATTTAAATTAAGAACACTTTGTCTATGAAATCAGGTGATCTTTCAATACATTTTATCATGATTTTCCTTGGCAAATGTTCATCAAGCACGGCTCTATGCCAAGAGGGTGTGCATGATAAGTTAAAATAGCCTCCACCCACAGGAATTTGCGATGTGTTTGGGAAACGCGGGAAATTCTAGATGTAAATGGATCACAGCAGTATTGGGCGTACACCCTGGGTGGCATGGGAGCAGTCCCTACTGTAAGTTCTGTGTGGGCACCGGGGGAAAGGCAAATCCTCAAGTGACTGCCAAAGGACTGAGGATCGAGCAGGAAGCAGATGGCACACTCAAAGGATTTAACTAGAGAGACTTTAACTAAGGAAATACTGACTCAGGTGTGGGCAGACATAAGCCAGCTCATCACAGTGGTGAACGCAGGGACTAGCAACAGTGGGAAGTCATTGCCACCATTGGCCTGAAGGGTCCCTGGTGCAATGGAAGAGGGGATGCTCTACACGAACTGAGGCCATTGAGGGACAGGAAGCTCAGGCTGAGGCTGGGACGTAAAGACCCAACCTGTGGTCACCTGTTGATACCTCCCACAGGCCAAATCTACCCAGGAACTAGAGGGCAAGGGAGCTAGGAGACACAGTCCTGGGGCACAGATTAGAGCAGAGAGCGGACCCAGAGGGACAAATGGACTAACCCAGCCTACAGGCTGGGCACCATGCTTCAAGCTTTAAGAGAAAGCGTCAGTTCTTGGCATAGAAATGAAGGGGAGGGCATCTGAGGCAGAGGAAGACAGGCATATATATAGGTAATGGGAAATACTTTTTTTCTGCCAGGAAGTAATGTATACAAAGTGCATTTTCTTAAGAAGAGTTAGGCTATAACAGTCAGGAAACTTGGAGGAAGAGACACAAAGCAGGGTTTCTCAATCTCAGCACTATTGACATTTTGGGCTGGATGAGTCTTTGTTTGGGGACCGCTGTGAGCACTGTAGGATGTTTAGCAGCATCTCTGGCCTCTACCCACTAGATGCTGGCACCCACTCGCAGGTGTGGTAACCGAAGCTATCTTCAGACATTGACAAATTCTTCTGGGAGGCACAAAATTGCCCCCAGTTGAGACACTGGGAGAGGAAAGGAAAGAGACCCCAGAAGGGAGACAGCTGTTGAAGCACAATGCGGACAGGAGACGCTAAGGGCTTAGACTCAGTGTGGCTCAGTGACACTGACAAGGAAAGGACCAATGCCGCAGACGCTGTGTAGGGGGAGCAGGCAGGCTGCATGAGGAGGGGCAGAGGGGGTGGTGGCGGGTGACTTCCGTTTGTAGGCTGGCTAACGAGGAGGATGATGCCTCTACAGCAGAGCGAGGAATGTGTGAGGCTGGCCTTGGGGAAGGATGATGTCTTCTGGGAACTTGTTTGAAGGAAGCCCGGGGCGTTTAGACAAGGGACTGAGTTGAGGAGGGAGGCTGGGACTAGAGGTGCGAATTTGAGTCATCTACAGAGAGACAGCCTTCTCTCCTCCTGTGGATAGAAGTTCTCCGGGTGGAAGGTAGAGAAGCCAACCACCGAAGTTTTCTTTCTTTTTTTTTGGCGGGGCACAGGGTGATGTGCATATTTAGAATAATGTGAGATGGAAATAGCAGGCGCCAGAGGCAGGAAAATTAGGCAGTTTTCTGTGGCAGAAGGCAGTGCAGCCCAGTGCCGGTCCCTCTCACCAGCGCATCCACCCCAGGGCTATGTCTACCACAAGAGATCACCCAGCACTAATGTGGGAACAGTCCTGAGGAGAATCAAAACTGCCACAGAAGGCACAAGTCTCAAGACAAAACAGGAGCCTTGTCTAGCCCCCCGCCCCACACACATAGTTAACAGTCCTCTATCTTCTTAAATCACTCAAATCCTGAAAGAAGTAGACTTTGATTAGGTGGACAGTTTCACTTACGTGGAATAAACAGTTTGTTCTTCATTAAGTGAGCAGTTATAGGAAGTGTTGTTCCCCTAGAGTCCTGAAGGAAAGGTTACACACAGAGGTAGCAGGAAGACCTGAGGATCCAGATCAACAAAGGGTAGCCATGCTTATCTGTCTCTGTCGTTCTCTCTGAAGATGGTGTACCTTCTTGTTTTTTCCCTCTCCCAAAGATGCATTTTGTGGTAGGCAGAATTCTAAGATGGCCCCTAAGATTCCAGCCCCCTGGTGTACATGCCTTGTATAATCCAATCCCTTTGAGTGTGGGTGGGACCTGTGGATGTGATGGGATTATCATTCCCATGATTAAGATTATGTGGCAAAAGTAAATTTTCAGATGTAATTAAGGTCCCTAATTAGTTGACTTTGGTTTCTCAAAAAGGATATTGTCCTGGGCGAGCCTGACCTGATCCGCTGAGCCTTTAAAACAGATGGAAAGAAAGCAAACCGCCATGTTGTGAACTGCCATGAAAGACCGCATTGCTGGGACCAGAGGGAGGCTTGTAGGAGCTGAAAGTGATTCCTGGCCAACAGCAAAAAAGAAAACAGGACTTCAGTCCTATAACAACACGAAACAGAATTCTGCCTACAGGGCGCCTGGGTGGCTCAGATGGTTAAGCGTCTGCCTTCGGCTCAGGTCATGATCCCGGCGTCCTGGGATCGAGTCCCACATCGGGCTCCCTGTTCCTTGGGAGCCTGCTTCTCCCTCTGCCTCTCTCTCTCTGTCTCTCATGAATAAATAAATAAAATCTTAAAAAAAAAAAAAAAAAAGAATTCTGCCTACAATCAGTGAGCATGAAAAAGGACCCCCCGAGCCTCATACAAGCTCATAGCCCCAGCCAACGCTTGTATTTTAGCCTGGTGAGAATTTTAGCAGAGGGTCCTGCCCTGGGGACACTGAGACCATAAATTTGTGTTGTTTTTAGCTACTACATTTGTCGTAATTTGTTATGTAGCAAAAGAAAATGAATGCATGTATGACGAGAGACTATGTCCACAGGGTGGATTGGCTCCATGAGGAGACTGACAACCACACCACACAGCTGAGCCCCACAAGTATGCGCGGCCTGGGCAGGCCGACTGTGGTGTGACCCTTGCTGTTCCCCAGACCAAGCTTCCCCATGATCCTAGCAGGCCGTAACTCATTTCCTCCTGTGAAATGGCCAACTTAAGATCTGAAAAAGTGGGCGCCTGGGTGGCTCAGTTGGTTAAGCGACTGCCTTCAGCTCAGGTCATGATCCCAGGGTCCTGGGATCGAGTCCCGCATCGGGCTCCCTTCTCTGCGGGGAGCCTGCTTCTCCCTCTCCCACTCCCCCTGCTTGTGTTCCCTCTCTCACTGTGTCTCTCTCTGTCAAATAAATAAATAAAATCTTCAAAAAAAAAAAAAAAGATCTGAAAAAGTGAACCACAATATAAGCCACACAGGATAGGTAGAACTTACCTTCTGAGCTGAGATAGCTGTGGCCCCAAGGCTGGTAAGGATTCCTACCCATGGCACCAGGTGTGTCCCTTTCTTGGCCAAATATAACTTTAGCCCCTCAGAGACTGAGCTAGCAAAGCTGAATGGACACTGATGTATCACTTCTCAGGAGGGCCTCCTAGAAGCAGGAAGGAGAAGGAAGAAAGGTGGAAAGAGAAGAAGAAAAGAATTTTATTCAGCAAACAAATATTTATAGTGCTCATCACATGTGTAGCCTTATTCTAGGCCCCAGCAGCATACAGTGAATAAAACAAAAACCCATGCACTCCAGTGAGAGAATATAGACCAATTAATAAAACAAAATTTTAAAAATATAGTACGGAGTGATAATAAAGCAGAGGAGGAGTTGGAAGGGGAAGGGTTTGGAAAGGAATATCAGGAGTATAGTCTGGAGGGGTTCCTGGGTGGCTCAGTTGGTTAAACATCTGCCTTTGGCTCGGGTCATGATCTCTGGGTCTCGGGATCGAGCCCCACATCCAGCTCCCTGCTCAGTGGGGAGTCTGCTTCACCTCACCCTCTGTGCTCGCTCTCTCCCTCAAATAAATAAATAAAATCTTTTTTTAAAAAGGGTATAGTTTGGCATAGACTAGAATAAAAGCAACTTATGGGTACATTAGAAGTCTTTATTTCTACTTAATTGGTTCTCTCTTTTGCCCTGAATTTAAGCCGTTAACCCAGTACAGACCAGCTCAGTTGGCTCACACCCAGATTGAAATTAATACTGGATAGAAGGGAAACAATTATCCCATTAAAAGCAATTACAACAATCCCCTCTCCTCTAGCCACTGCCTTTCTCAGACAGCTGCTGTTTTGACTACATGATTATTGCATTTAATATTCAAGTTTCATAGTAATTTCAGGAAGTAATTTCCATTAATAAAATGAAAATATATACAAAAAAAAAAGGGTATAGTTTGGGACATGTTAAGTTTGAGAAGCCTATTGGACACTCAGTGTGCTATCTAGTGTGGAGCGTGGGGAAGAACTGGGGCTGGAGATATCAATTTAGTATCTAGGGCGCCTGGGTGGCTCAGATGGTTAAGCGTCTGCCTTCGGCTCAGGTCATGATCTCAGGGTCCTGGGATCGAGTCCCGCATCGGGGTCCCTGCTAGGCGGGGAGCCTGCTTCTCCCTCTGCCTTTCTCTCTCGCTCTGTCTCTCATGAATAAAAAAAAAAAAAAAAATTTAGTATCTAAAACATAAGACCAGATGAGATAAAAAAGGAGTACATGTGGATAAAGAAGAAGTCCAAGGGTAAATCCTGGGGCCCTCTGACATTAAGGTATCACAGAGAGAAGAAAGAACCAGAGTCAGAGTTCAGGCTTCTGTAACAAAATACCACAGATTAGGGGGCTTAAACAACAGACATTAATTTCTCACAGTTCTAGAGGCTGGAAGTTCAAGATCAAAGTGCTGGCAGAGTGGTTCCTGGAAGGGCCCTTATCAAGGTTCGCGGAGAGCCACCTTCTTGCTGTATCCTCACATGTCAGAGAAAGCAAGCTCATCTCCCTCTCTTCTTAAAAGGACACTAAACCCATCATAGGGACCCACTCTCATGACCTCATCTAAGCTTAATTACCTCCCAAAAGTCCTACTGCCAGATCCCAACACATTAGGATTTAGGGCTTCAACATATGCAATTGGGAGAGGGGGCACAAACATTGAGTCCTCAGCAACTAGCAAAAGAGATGAGAAGGAAGAGGCAGTGAGGAAGGAGGAAAACCAAGAGAGTGTGATGTCCTGCAAAGAGTTTCAAGGATCAGAGACTGATCATCAGGGTCAAATGTTGTTGACAGGTTGAGTTGAGGCTAAGAGATAACCTTCAATTTAACATCATGTCATTTTGGGATCTTGACAAGAATAGTCTCAGTGGAGTGATGAATCAGGTAGATTCAAGAGAGACTGGAAAGAGAAATTAGAAGCAGCAAGTACAGACAACTCTTTTTTTTTTTTTTTAAGATTTTATTTATTTATTTGACAGAGAGAGAGAGACAGTGAGAGAGGGAACACAAGCAGGGGGAGTGAGAGAGGGAGAAGCAGGCTTCCCGCAGAGCAGGGAGCCCGATGCGGGGCTTGATCCCGGCATTCCAGGATCACGACCTGAGCTGAAGGCAGATGCTTAACTGACTGAGCCACCCAGGTGCCCCTACAGACAACTCTTTTAATGAGCTCTGCAGTAAAGGGGAGTAGAGCAGCGGGGCAAAGCTGCAGGGGAATATGGATGGGAGAAATTAGAGCGTATCTGGACTTTGATGGGAATGAAGGGAAAATGTACAGTCAATTTTCAATTGCACAAGAAAATATAAATAGTGTGACCCATTTGATGAGTTTACTTAAATTTTACGTAATAGCTGAAACATATAAGAAAGAACATATAAATTCAGAAGCACAATGAATACCCAAAAAACCACCAACCACACCAAGAGCTGGACCACCACCAATCATTTCTATTTATGTGCTCCTCTCTCTCCCACCCTCTGCCTCTCAGAAGAAAGCAACTTCCCTGAATTCTGTGGTTATCATTTCCTGTAAAGTCATATTCTCTTCATTATATTCTGTTGTATTTATTACTGATAGATCAAGGAAGACCTTACCTCTGTCCTTCAGCCTACCTTCTGCAGACGGACATCAGACCACTTTGGTCAGTATCCCAAAATTCCTCTCTTACATTTAACCTGCCACACTAAAAGTCCATTTTTCATCTTCCATCTCCAGCTGGCCACTGCTTTACCAGAAACACCCCTTCTTTGACATCAAGATCATTATTATTCATTCCTCTCTGTATAACGTCCTCCACATGAAAGCAGGAATAGACAAGCACACCTTCTTTCCTCCTAAGCACACGGAACAGACCCCATTGGGGTCTTTTTCTCCTGGAAGACACACCTGCAACACTCAAACCTGGAAGATGCACCTGTAGCACTCAAACTCCAGCCTCCCCCTCTAGTCCTAAGGCAGGTGCCAATGTCTGGTGGCCCCTCCACAGGGGGCTCAGGAAGGCAGGTGACGGCCAGTGGTTAGGTTCCTTTTATCCCCAAATCACCTATGGGCAAGTGGCCACCCCCAGATCATCCAGGACTGTCCAGGAATACAACAAGGACCTGCAAAACTTTGACAAATGCCAACAGACTGAGCCCTTTACAAATGGATGACAGCAGGTTCTGAAAAGCCTTCTGCATACATAAACCAAACACCCAGCCCCCGTGCTTACTCACTGATGCTTGAAATTGCTTTAAGGAGAGAACGGCTTTCATCTCACAACTAGAGAAATCTTTGAAGCCCTGGCCGAACTAACTCAGTGATTTAGACTAGCAACACGCTAGTGTGTAAAAGGCCCTTGATGATGCAAGGGCCACTTTTAAAAATGAGTGTTAAGTAAAAAAAAAAAAAAAAAGAGTGTTAAGTGACAAGAGGTGTAGCAGAGAAAGATGGGGCTTTTCTTGTCTGCTTGGTGAATATCTTCCTTCTTTCCCTGTTGCCTCAGGCATCTCGAGCTCTGTGCATAGCCACACTCTGTCCCCCTGTCTTAGCATTATAGAGATTAAGGGTGAGGAATCTGGAACCACGCAACATAGGTTCAAATCCTAACTCTATCACTTGCTGTGATCTTGGGCAAGTTACTTGACCGCTCTGTGCCGTCTTCTCACCTGTAAAAACGGAGATGATAACAGTACTTGCCTCATGGGGAGATTGTAAAGATTAATATGTGTCATGCACTTAGGGATCATTCTGGCGCACACACACAAAAGCACTGCAAGTGCTTGCTACTATTGCTCGCAAAGGCTCCTCCTCACCTGCCCACTTTCCACAAGCCAAAAGATCATTTTAAGCTCCTCCACTTCTGCTCTCTAATATACAAAGCCCACTGTAAATTGCCACTTTGCCAAAGCCCATTGAAATCCCCCAGGTTTCCTAACGCCCCCAGCGCTAACCTTAAACAGCCAGGCCATCCGGTCCTCCCACCACCAGCAAAGCCCCCGCAGCTCTCCACTCGCCCAACCCCGCGGATCCGAACTTCCGCAACCCAGACTCGGCGGAAGGCCTCGAGGGCTGGGGTGGGACGGGGCGCGACGGGGCGGGGCGCGACGGGGCGGGGCGGGGCGCGACGGGGCGGGGCGCGGCGGGGCGGCGGCTCTGTGACGTCACGCCCGGGCCCCGCCGCCGCGGTTGCCAGGCGACGGCCAAGCGCTAACAAAGCCTGGTTGGTCCCGCCCCACCTCCCCAGTCCCTCGAGGCCGAAGCCGGTACCGTCTTTCCCCGCCCAGGTGCTGCGGCTTTCTCCTCCGCCAAGGGTGCGTGGGACTGGATCTGTCCCCACGCCTCCCGCCTGAGGCCAGACGCGAGGTGTCGCCTCGGATCCGACAGCCCGTTTGGGAGCGAGCCTCAGGTAGCAACCCTAGAGGGGAAGTGGATGGAGGGAGGTGCCCTGAGCGCCTCTAGGGCTGCGCGGGGCTGAGGGGAAGAGTCCTGCCCACGGGCCCATCTGGACTCTGAATCCTTCCTTGTTCACAGAGCAAGAGGAGAGGGCTGTGATCTTTAAGAGAATGTGATCATGGGTGATTATTGCTCTCTGCCCAAACTGTATGTATGGTTTGTTCCCAGAGCTACTATTTTATGATTTCTTACACAGAGGACAGTGATTTGAAACCGTAACAGAATCTGGGATCAGAGCCCTCTCCAGACTAGCCAAATCACTTTTTTCCCCCCATATCTATGGGGGGATTGTCATGAAGATTAATGGGTGTGAGTAACACTTTAAAACTGCTATCAATCTTTCATTTTCTTAATATCTATTGATCACTGACTGTGTTCCAGGCTAGGCCTTACGGATTCCATAGTGAGCAGAAACTGACTGTCCCTACCCTCATGTTTAGTCTATTGGGGGTGGCAGATGTTAATCGAAGAACTACACAAATACTGTGAAATTAGAGCAGAGCTACATGCTGCCAAGGAGAGGTACGTAAGTGGTGCTCTGGCAAAGTGTAATGGAACTGACAGGTCAGGGAAAGCTGAGCTGAGATCTAAGAACATGTGAAAAAGTGGGGGGTTCATTCCAAGCAAGAGTAACCATGGGTCTAAAACCCACCATCTCCTATTCCAAGCCCAAACAAGTATATTCAATTCCCTGGTCCTTGGTTCCCAGAGCTGTTCATAGAAACTGCCTCTGAGATTCTGGTGTTGGAGCCTTTAATTCATGTAACTGCAGCCTTTCGTTATTATAACTGAAGCTCTGTCTAGCCTACAGCAATAAAACCAAAAAAGCAATTCCAGAAACGAATCTATATCACGTACTTGATAAGACCTATATTCTTCAGCATCCAACACATATGCGTTGACCTGCCATTCCACATTGGGAGGCATGTAGGCTTCACAAAAAAAAAAAAGGAAATCTATTGAATTTTAAAGAGTTGTGGGGGCCTGGAACAAATAAATGGGGAAGGCCTACCCTACTGAGAGCTTTAAGAGTAGAAAAGCACTTTATAAAACATTAGAATCATGGACTATTAAGATAAAATGGACCTCTCTTCACTTCTTTTATCTGATGTGAACAAATGATCTATATTGCTCAAAGGCAGAAAAGTTGGGCTCTGGTGCCTCTTCAACCTAACGAGTCTATGATTCTAAGTCTGTGGCTCAAAAGTACATGGAACTCCTGAGAGTAAAAGGGAACATGGGAGGAGAATCTGACCTGCCCCTCCTTCGGTGTTTTCCATTTACCACAGTGCCACCATCGACCCAGTCATCCAAGCTTGAACAGTGGGGAGTCACCCTACACTCCTTCTCCCACAGTGGTGACCAAGTCCTATAGCTCCTGCCTCTCTTATCCCTCCTCATTGCAACTCCTAAAAGGCAATGATGCTCTCAAGAGTTGTTGCCAAAAGTGCCACCATATTCTTTTTTTTTTTTTTTTTTTTTATTTATTTATTTGAGAGAGAGAGAATGAGAGAGAGCACATGAGAGGGGGGAGGGTCAGAGGGAGAAGCAGACTCCCTGCCGAGCAGGGAGCCCGATGCGGGACTCGATCCTGGGACTCCAGGATCATGACCTGAGCCGAAGGCAGTCGCTTAACCAACTGAGCCACCCAGGCGCCCGCCGCCATATTCTTTTAACCAGGCTCCCTGCCTGAAGCTTCACTCCACTCCCCTCAGCCCATCTATACAGCTGTTGATGGGTCAGTGTGTGTTTCAGGGTCCAAGAGAGAGAAATCAGATACAAGCTTAACAAAGTAAGTTCAACATAAAGAATTTTTAACTACAATAGGATTGGAGTAATGGAAGATTAGCTAGTAAGATGTAAAGAGAGATCTAAAGTATACAGGAATCGGGCGCCTGGGTGGCTCAGTCGTTGAGCGTCTGCCTTCGGCTCAGGTCATGATCCCAGGGTCCTGGGATCGAGTTCCACATCCGGCTCCCTCCTCGGGGGGAAGCCTGCTTCTCCCTCTCCCACTCCCACTGCTTGTGTTCCTGCTCTCGCTATCTCTGTCTCTGTCAAATAAATAAATAAAATCTTAAAAAAAAAATCTACAAAATAGAGTATACAGGAATCACTCATATAAGGAGCAACCACTACCCTGGAGACAGATCCCCCAAGAAGGAGCTGACTTCCCAAGAGCTTGTCAAAGAGGGCGTGGCCAGAGTTCGTGAGGTGTCAGGCAGGCAAAAATCCACAGTCTAGAATGCCAAGGAAGCCATTTATGAAAAGAATATGACCATGGGTGATTATTGCTCTCTGCCCAAACTTAGTGGCAGCACTCTGCTCCACAGCTTCCCCAGAGAGGGGCCGGGGAAGCTGGTGGCCCCTGGGTACCGCTGGCTGCCATGTACAACAGCAGTGAGACATGCAAGAGCTCACACGCTGCAGGAACCAGAGGCTGGAGGAGCTGTGCGCTACAGGACTGCCGCACTGCAGAAACCACATATGCTCCTGATGCCCAAAAAGTGGAGCATGTGGATCCCACAAGAGAAACCCTTTCCTCCTCCAGTATCCCTACCGACAGAGTTTGACGTGCCAACTGACAAAGGAGAAATATTTAAAGGACCTAATTCCATTTTTGCTGCGGAGGCAACGCAGGGTATATTTGGAGCTGAGAGGCGGTAAATTGATAACTGGCATATCAAGCTAACACCAAGTCTGATTTGTGACTCTTGTGCTTAAATCCTCAGTGACTCCCTATTGCCTTCAAGATAAAGTTCTCGGGCGCCTGGGTGGCTCAGTTGGTTAAGCGACTGCCTTATGCTCAGGTCATGATCCTGGAGTCCCGGGATCGAGTTCTGCATCGGGCTCCCTGCTCGGCGGGGAGTCTGCTTCTCCCTCTGACCCTCCCCCCTCTCATGCTCTCTCTATCTCATTCTCTCTCTCAAATAAATAAATAAATAAATAAATAAATAAATAAATAAATAAATAAATAAATAAATAAATAAATAAAAGATAAAGTTCTCAAGCCTTAGCACAGCATCCCAGGCCTTCAATATTCTGGACTTGGGCTATAGTCCCAGGCCGAGGCACAACTACTCCAGCTCCGCCCACCCTAACCCTCCATAATTACTCACAGTTCCCTGAATTCGCCACATTCTCTGATGCCTCCACACTTTCATCTAAGGAGTCGTGGCCACAAAAAAATTCCCTCCTTGTTCTCATCAGTAAACAGATGCTTAATGAGTGCCTGCTCTATACCTGGCACTATTCTGGGGCCTGAGAATACAGCAATGACACAAACCAGGCTTCCCCAAGTCTCTATTCAAATATCATCACTCTTCGGGAAGTATTTTCTGATGACTTTCTCCTACCTGCCAGTGTTAGATGTCTTATCTGGGAGATTCTGTTTTCCTCTATCTATGCAGACTTTTTAACACTTATCCTATTTTATTTTATTTTTTTAAAGGTTTTTATTTATTTATTTGAGAGAGAGAGAGAGAGAGCACAAGATGGGGGAGGGTCAGAAGGAGAAGCAGACTCCCCGCTGAGCGGGGAGCCCGATGTGGTACTCGATCCTGGGACTCCAGGATCATGACCTGAACCAAAGGCAGTCACTTAACCAACTGAGCCACCCAGGTGCCCAACACTTATCCTATTTTAATCGCTTGTTTTTCTATCAGTCTCTTCTTCTAGCCTAGGAGCTCTCTGAGGGCAGGGTGTATGACTCATTTATTTCCGTATCCCACTATTCAGCACTAGTCCTGATACATAAGGTTTTATTGGAGTAATTACTTGCTCAGGATCACATAATTAGTCAAAGATAGGCCTAGGGCCAGAATCCTGGTCTCCTATCTAATAGCCAAGAGTGCTTCTTCACTAGTATGGCTGTTATAGCTCATCTAGCTATGAAGGACAGTTTGTTGGAAGAGACAAGTGTAATGTTGAACATCATCAGAAATGGTAAAGGAAACAGGAAAAAAACATAGCCCTCTCCTTTTTTTTTTAAGATTTTATTTATTTATTTGAGATAGAGTGAGAGAGAGAGCACAAATAGAGGGAGCAGCAGAGGGAGAGGGAGAAGCAAGCCCTCCACTGAGCAGGGAGCCTGACTCAGGGCTCGATCCCAGGACCCCAGGATCATGACCTGAGCCAAAGGCAGACACTTAACAGACTGAGCCACGCAGCTGCCCTGATAGCTCTCTCTTATATTGAAAACTATGGTGCGTTCCCTCCAAGCCCTCACATATTGGAGTTTCTGAATCATAGGAATGCTATAATGAAATCAGAAGTAGGGAGGCCAAGTAAAAGGAGGAAAATGATGTGGGAGTATTCTGACATTTCACTCTGAAGAAATGAAGGCTAATCAACTAATGAAAGATTGTGTTAAGGTGGCCCCAGGTTTGTACACCAGATCCCCAAATTGGGGGACGTATTGCACAACTTTAGAGAGCACAGTTTATATGGCAGTCTGTAAATGTGTCACTGGGCTTGTGGACCATGATATGAACATGGGGGATTTAAAATATGAGCATGGCTAAGTTAAGATAAATCAAAAGGGATACCTGTTCACTTGTGAAATGATAAGTATGTGGAACTCATAACTTCCAAGAAGTGGTATTAGCATGATATATAAACAATTTTGATAAATTTGCTGATAACAAAGCCAAAAACTCCTGCTCAAAAAAAAGGATAAGGTCAGGTAGGACAGCTCTTAGCAATATTGCTGTTGGCATCCGCTGCTAGGTTGGCTTGACCGTGGATTAAGCCCCGGATAGAAAATGATCCAGATTTCTGTGAAATAAAGTTGGAGAGGCAAAGCTGATATGAATAAGATGAATTGTGGAGAACTTGGAAGTCAGGCAGTACATCATTTTGATGAGAAAAGAAATGAAGATCCACTAAAAATTTTTGAGAGTGATGTGATAATGTGAGTGGCTAAGACATGTTACCTGGGAAAACTAAGCTTCAATTTCCTGGCATTGGGAAAATGATTATAATATTAGAACCTTCCCACCCATAGGGTGTTGTGAAGATTAAATGAGATAATGAATGAGCAATAACTGCTTGTAGGCATTTCTTATGCTGGCCATCCTTCCATTCTCTGCAACTGTATGGAATATAGTTAGACAATTACCATATTTCCAGGACAAAAAATTAGGACATACTCTGACAAATAATTTTTGTTCCACTTCAACGTGCTAAAAATGTACTTTTCATGATGCAAATGGGAATATCCAGGATAGTTCAGTGATTTAGGAGGACAGCAGGATGTAATATTTGAGACAAGGGTTGTCCTAGAGAAAATCCATAATGTGTCAGTGCATTATTTAGAGAGAAGGAGGCAGTACGATATAGTGTGAAGAGAGCAATAGTGTAGACCCAGATTCTTGCATCTGCTCCAACATAAACTGTTACCCTGTGCCAATCACTTCATCTCTCTGTACATCAGTTCTCTTGTTGGTAAACTGAAGATCTTGAACTACATTGTAAGTCAAATTAAGCTCCTTCCTTTTTTTAATTTCTATTTTAAAAAATATTTTTAATTTATTTATTTGAGAGAGGTATCAAGAGAGAGCAGGAACAGGGGAAGAGGGAGAAGCAGGCTCCCTGCAGAGCAGGGAGCCCAAGGCAGGGCTGGATCCCAGGACTCTGGGATCATGACCTGAGCCAAAGGCAGATGCTTAATCGTCTGAGCCACCCAGACTCCCCAAACTCCTTTTTTTTTTTTTTAAAGATTTTATTTATTTGAGAGAGAGAGAATGAGTGAGAGAAAGCACACATGAGAGAGGGGAGGGTCAGAGGGAGAAGCAGACTCCCCGCCGAGCAGGGAGCCCTTTGCGGGACTCAATCCCGGGACTCCAGGATCATGACCTGAGCCGAAGGCAGTCGCTTAACCAACTGAGCCACCCAGGCGCCCCCCCCTTTTTTTTAAAGGTGTTCCTTTTTGTTTTCCTAACTGACAGTTTTCTTAAAAAAGCTCATCAGGGACTGAAGTGGGGAATGAAAGAGAAAGATGGATCAAAAATGGCCATGATACATCAGATAAGGCAATTGAGAGAGTAAAAGTCTGTCTAGGGCGCTTTTATGGGAGAGGAGAACTCTATAGTAGGTAGCTGGTGGATACAACTGCAGCGTCGTTGAGAGTCTACCATGGGAATTTGGGAGGCATCAGAGTAGAGCTCTGGTTGAAGCCAAGAAAATGGGCCTTATCTCCAGCTAGAATATAGTAGGGTACAGTAGCTCAGGAGTCCAACTGCAACAACTTTTAAAACTCTAGGGAAAAATAAAAAATATATATATACTCTCCCCACTCACAGGCTCCCCACCCAGGACCCTAGGATCATGACCTGAGCCAAAGGCAGACATTTCACGACTGAGCCACCCAGGCACCCCTAGAAAATACATTTTTAAAAACATTATATAGAGAGTGGAGAGCTTTAGAAGCAATGAGGACTAGATGGATTAAAATTCCAGGGGGGCGTGGAGCCCCTCCAAGGTGAGCTGACGATCACAAGCCATTTTTTCCCCCTGGGGCCATTTGGCAACTCTGGCTGTGGACTGAGGATTGTGCTTGACCCTTACAGAGCAACTATACTGGGGGCAAGAGAAGCTGGCAAGGCTTTTGGTAGTCAAAGAGCAGTGGCATGACAGATTAGAAATTTTCGGTACCCCAAACACACTTTAGTTTTTACACTTTAGTTTTAGTTTTGACATATAAATTTAATACTGGGCATGCAAATGGAGCATGAAAATGTGTTTAGATAGATGAAGGTAGGCAAAGGATTGCAGTGTGGATTCATTCTGACATTCTTGGACTCACTCAGGTAGGAAATGGCTTCGTGTTCTAAAAGTGAGGACAATAGTTGGGAGGGATGCAGCCTTGGGCGGAAAGTCATTCAGTGGAAATTAAATAAGAAATAGAATCGTTGGAGAAGCAGGAGTGAAGGAGTTTGAGAGTAAGGGAGAGGCGTGGTTGGATTGTGCTGCCCTGGATGATATTGTAAAGATTATTATACTGTTACTGTTTTACAAAATAAAAATAGATTAGTAATAGATTACAATTTTTCTATTCTTTCAAATTCACTCAGCAGATCTCAATCTTAGAATCACATGACAATCTTAAAATTTGCTCATGCTTTGGTGTTTTATAGGTGTCAGAAATCTTAAAGACAACCCCCCGCTTAACAACCCAGCAAGCAATTTCAATTCTCATGACAGAATCCCAGCTCCTATTAATAAATTAGTACAAAGTTACGCTGCCTTCGAATGTTTCCTCAGTAAGGGAGTTTCTGCTAGTGATTAGTCAGATGTTCCTACTTCTTTCCCTGGGCTCCTGTTTTCTTTAGAAAGTACCAGGTGTCTTTGGCCTGTGGGATATTCTGTGAATTCTATTTGCCTGCAAAAAACAAGACATTTATTCACTTTGCTAATTTGTCTCAAACTTTCTTGCTGGCTTCTAATACTCTAAGTGAGCAATATAAACTAGAAGCTAATTTTTCCTTTAACAACCAGTATTTTTACAGTTTACTTTCTAATGAACATTCTTTTTAAATTATATAAATCTCAGCATATACTAGAAATTGATCTCAATAATCACCAGAATTTCTTCTGTAACACAGAATCTTAAAACACTGCAACTTAAACACTGAAAGAAAACTTAAAAGCTTTTCAACAGAAGTACATGAGCTTCCTCAACCTTTTTCATGTCATAGCACACAAAGAAATGTATGTAATGCACACACTGGGGTAAACTGCAGGGTATTGGGAGGTTTTTATGGCGCTTATACAAAAATTCAATATATTTTTATTACATAATTATAATAAAAAGTAAAATACAGAGTAACAGTAAAGATATAACTGTTTAATTTGAATGAAACTCCCAAATAAACATTTTAAAGCTTTTTAAAGAGAAGTCAAGCTTGCTTTCCTATCAGGAGCTTGCTTTATATCAAGTTTTGTGTTGAAACGAATACATGAGGTTCCCGACAAAAATCTTTCAATGATGTTCTCTTCAAATTCTTACAGCTACCATCAGTGGAAAAGTTTGCCTCACAGATGGGTCTTGGCAAATAGTAGAAGGGTATTTACTGATTTTTCTCCAATTGACAGAAACTCCTTTCTCACTATTAACCAGAATCTGGATCATTTAGTTCCTTCCTTCTTTCACTGAAATTCTCGTGATTACGTGAAAAGATTTCTAATGCGCTTGAACTTTTTCATATCATGTATTTCCAAATAATGTGACACTTAACAGATGTTTTGCTGCTAGTCTTCTTTAGGACTGAAGCTAGAATATCAGTTAAACTCCCCACTGAACTGCATGTGACCTTACATTTCCTTTCAACCCATGAGCATTGTTGGTATACTTATTTTCACACACTCCTTGAGATTTTGATTAAATTCATTCTGGTGCTCAAAAATGTCAAGTAAGCCAATTTGCTGAAGACAATACTCTCCTCAACAACTCTGCAATAAAGATCATTGACTTTTTTTTTTTAATTTTTCTTTTAGCTCCTAATCTCTAGAGAAAAAGCTTTTCCTTTCCTAAGTACGTTGGTAGGAAACAGCAGTTTCTTCACATAAAGCTGAAAACAGAGGGAACCAGAACGGCTTGGATTTTATTAGTAACATCCTTTAAGGTGGAATTCACATTTACAGGGGAACTACAGACAAGAGCTCATTGTGGACAAAACAGTGTCTTCCTTGTATCCCAGGCATTGAGAACATGGAGAGCAGATAAGATGGAAAGCCTTCCCACCTTCCTGTCATCACAGATTTCCCACCAGTGCAGGAACTGCTGTGCTTGCATAATCTAGAACATCTGATTTGTTTTAAAGTACTTAGTTACTACTCCACATACATCATCCTGAATAGTTTGTTTGGGTACTTTTTGGCAAAACAATCCACATTCTTCCAAGCATTCTTCTCCAGGGATTCTAACTAGTGCTATTAACTGAACACAGTGATTTAACATCCGCAGATTCACCACTCCGCAAGGAAATGCTTGGATTAATTAGTCTTGTACAGAATGTCATCAATGCATCTTCTAAGAGTATTATTCCAGAGTAGCATTTATATATTTCCTTGGCTTCATATGGTCCCAAATGTGTGGTCATTTCCCAGGCAGGTTGGTAAAATGAGTTATCCTATAATTGTGGGAGATATTTTGGCTTTAGTTCCTAATTATGGGACCTTTTAATTAGCTTCTTGAATCTGATTTGATGTAAACTACTGTTGTAAATACCGTTGTAAACAGTTTCCTAAAACAGTGGTTTTCAAAGTGTTATTTAAGGGACTTCAGAGGAGCCTTGAGACTTTAGTGAGTAGGAGTCCATTGAAGTTAAAACTATTTTTGTAATAATATTAAGACATGGTATGCCTTCTTCACTTTTTTCCTTAAGAGTATACAGTGGAGTTTTCCGGAAGCTACATGATGTGTGATATTATAACAGATTGAATGCAAAACAGTTATGAGAATCTGACCATCTTCTATTAAGCCAGACATTAAGAGATTTGCAAAAAATGTAAAACAATGCCACGCTTCTCATTAAGGGTTTTTTTTGTTTCTGGAAACTATAGTTACTTTTCATTGAAATGTTACTTATGTTGATATGTAAAGGATTTATTATTTTAAAATTAATATTTAAATTTTTGCTTTAATTTCTAAAATGATAAATATTGATAGATATAACCCATATTAACAAAAGCTCTTTGGGATCCTCAGTAACTTTTAAGGGGTCCTGAGACCAGAAACTTTAATAATTATCCTCTTAGGAAACTATCTGTGTAATATAGACATTTTCTGTTAAGGCCCTGGCATATTTTTTCTGGCACCATTTTCTCATTTGATAACTTTTCCATGAAAATAAGATACTGAGGCAGACAAAGAAAAAAATTATCAGAGCAAACAACTCTAAGTTTGAAATTATCCTAAAAATAATAGATATTAATAAAAATGATTACTACTTAATTTTAAGTTATACTTTATGGTAGGAAAGTAAATAATATATTGAAAATGTTAAGGAGACTATGGGCCTTTTTGACCATAACAAATCAATTTGCAAAGAAAATAAGGTGGTCCATTTTCTTATGAATATTTTAAAATAAATCACATAAAATTTTGAAAAATTAAGCATTTGATAAGTAAGGTGGGAATTCTGAAAATATTATTTTATAATCAAAGTGCTAGATTTCTTTTTTTTTTTAAAGATTTTATTTATTTATTCATGAGAGAGAGAGAGAGAGAGGCAGAGGGAGAAGCAGGCTCCCCGGCAGAGCGGGGAGCCCGATGCGGGACTCGATCCCAAGACCCTGGGATCATGACCTGAGCTGAAGACAGACGCTTAACCGACTGAGCCACCCAGGTGTCCCGCTAGATTTCTTTTTTAAAAAAGATTTTATTTATTTATTTGAGAGGCAGAGGGAGAGCACGCGCACGCAAACCAGAGCCTGAGCACAAGGAGGGGGAAGGGCAGGGGAGAGGGAGAAGCAGGCTCCCCACCAAGTAGGGAGCCCCACATGTGGCAACATGGGGCTCAATCCCAGGACCCCGAGATCAGAACCTGAGCTGAAGGCAGACGCTTAACCAACTGAGCCACCCAGGCGCCCCAAAGTGCTAGATTTCTAAGCATATAAACAACTACTTATAATCAAGTGGAGTTAAAATATTTTGAAAAATATTTTTCATGGGATATTAAAGAGCTTCAAACCCCTTTACTAAATCAATTAAATTATTTTCCATTATTATTTGTTTTTAGAAACATTTTTTATTTCTATAAACAAGTAATATCATTACAAAATTTCATTAAGAATCAGATTTTGAATATTTTACATCAAAAGCCAAGAATAACTAACTATATAAATCAAGTCACAATTTCAAACAAAGAGCAAATGGTGATGATAATGATGAAGCACGTATGCCTCTTTGTTGGGAGAAAATACAAAAAATAAGCAAATTAAATGAAGAACTACGTATTTGAAACATATGCACAAACGATTATCACTGGTAATAAACACATTATAATTAAGCGAAATTAAGCAGACTCACGGAGATGGTTCTAACATGATGGATAAAGGGGAAAACCCTATATACAAGCATCTCCTCTGGCAGGTGTTATGCATAAAACCTTAAGCACAAAAACAATAATTACTGAAATCTGGAAGTTTACTGACTGAGCCCAACTGTTTCCGAATATAATTTCAGGTGTTCTAAATCAGCGAATGGTTGTAAAAGGGTTGTAAATTTTGTATCACTATAAAAAGTTTACAGCCATCAGTCTCTCCTGGAGACACCTGTAACCCATTCTGCCATGGCCACTTGTGGAAAGCTCAGCTGTAGAGATCTGTAAAAGGCAGAATGGGAGAGGGGGGGTGCCTTGGTGGCTCAGATGGTTGAGCGTCTGCCTTCAGCTCGGGTCATGATCCCAGGGTCCTGGGATCGAGCCCCGCATCAGGCTCCCTGCTCCTCGGGAAGCCTCCTTCTCCCCCTCCCTCTGCCACTCCCCTTGTGTTCCCTCTCTCGCTGTGTCTGTCTCTGTCAAATAAATAAATAAAATCTTTTAAAAAAAAGGCAGAATGGGATGAAATGGTAAAATGTGTATTACAAATAATACCTGGTGATTCTCGAGTTTTCTAGGAAGGCCTATGGCATAACTCAAGATGAACCTTAGGGGTGTGTAGAGTTTGAATAGATGGAAAAAAAGAGAGCACTTCGAGTAAACCAGCCAGAATTAGCAACATCCTGAGGGAAATAGAAAAGCAAGATAGAGTTCTGTTAACAATGGATGAGCAAGTGCCAACCTTCAGATATATAATCTGGAAGGATTGGAAGGATGCCAGAGTAGACTACGTGTTGGAAATTTGTGTTGGTAAGTACTAACAGAAAATTTCTAATTTAAAATTGTGTGTAAATTGTAGAGAACCTTGAAAGTCAGGATGGATATGATTGCCATTTTTGAGCAGGGCTCTCTGACCTATTAGCAGCATAGAAGATAGATCTGGACACACTCAGAATAGACCAGGGAATGACCTGAGACAGGGATACCGGTTAGGAGGCTGCACAGTAGGTGATGAGGGGCTGAACCAGAATAAAAGGAGTAGAAATAGAGAGGAAGGGATGAATTGGAGACACATTTCAAAGGAAATATCCATGGGATTTCGTGAGATTCAAGAGATTGAAGAGAATGGATGGCCCCAGGCTTTGAGGCCAAACGACTGAGAAAATAGTGCCATGATGTTCAACTAAGTCCCAAGAAGGGGACTTAGTTGGGAGATGGAGAATAAATTTTGGTGGAGATGTGTCTTGGAGGCAGTAGGGCACGGGTGAGAGGTCAGGGGATGGAAGAACAAGTATAATCAACACCGGATTGGATGAAGCTAGGAGAGGATGTGAGCTCTCCAAAAAGAGTGACAAAAAGACGTAAGCTCAGAATGCTGAAGACTGAGCTTTGGGAAGATTGCAAACTCATGTTTAACACGAGGAAAGAGGAAAAAAGTTACAGTGACAGGAGGAGTGCGAAGGAAAATAGAAAAAGAAGAATGGTATCTGCCATCAAAGGAAGAGAAAGCCTCAAGAAGGAAAGGACACTCATGTTTAACGGGGCACCTCCCGCATCAGACTGTGTGTGTGTTCAAATCCTGCCTCTGTCACTTATGGGCTATGTGTCATTTCAAAAGTTTTATTCTCTCTCTCAGTTTCATCATCTCTAAAATGGTGATAATAAAGACTACCTCATAGGGATATTTTGAGAATTAAGTGAGAAAATGTATCCAGAATACTTAACATAGTATCTGGCACAGGCCAGAAGTTAATAGATGTAACTGATGACTTTTAACGGAAAAATGGGGTGGTGAGAGAGCAGAAAGAATTGTAAGAGGTTAAAGAAGGACTGATCATGGAGAAAAAGAGATTGGCCAAAAATGGAGAGAGATCACAGAATGTTCTTAGAAGAGGCACAGGGTAAAGGCTTTGCTTAAATCTGCTCTGTACTGACCAAGGGTTATCATTGTTATTGTTATCCCGGAAGCCTAGTTAATTAGGGTTGGGCCATCTTTTCATTTATGTAAGGCCATTTAACCTTTAGAATAGAAATAAAACAATTGCACAACTAAAAGATCCTGTCAAAATTTATACAAATAGTCTAAGGTGCAGCTTCTTTGAAAGAACAGTCTGGCACTGCCTCAAAAAGTCAAAAATAGAATTACCATCTGATCCAGCAATCCCACTTCTGGGTATATGCCCAAAAGAATTGAAAGCAGGGACTTGAAAAGATATTCGTATACCCAGTTCATAGCAGCATTATTCACAATAGCCAAAAGACAAAAAAACAAAAAAACAAAAAACCCAAATGCTCAACAACAGATGAATGTGGTATATATATATACAATGGAATATTATTTAGCTTTAAAAGGGGAAGAAAATCAGACGCACTCTACAATGTGGGTGAATCTTGAGGACATTATATTAAGTGAAATAAACCAGATACAAAAGAGCAAATACTATGTAATTCTACTTATATGAAGTACCTAGAGTAGTCAAATTCATAAATACAGAAAGCAGAATGGTGGTTGCCAGGAGCTCAGGGGAGGGGGAAATGGAGAATTATTATTAAATTGGTACACAGTTTCAGTTTGAGAAGATGAAAAAGTCATAGAGATGGTTGGTGGTGATGGGTGCCCAACAATGAGAATGCATTTAATGCTTCTGAACCATACCACTTAAAGGTGGTTACAATGGTAAATTTTGTCATGTGTATTTAACCACAATTATATATATATATATATATATATATATATATATATATATATATATATATATATATATATATTTCCTGACAGTATGAGCAAAAATATGAGCCCTTTGCTAGATAAAATGGATTGAAAAGTTCCCAGAAACAATCAGTTTGTAATGGTAATGGTAACTTTTAAATTGTGAAATATTTCATACCTAGAAAATAAAATGCATAGGGGAACCTGGGTGGCTCAGTCAGTTACGTGTCTGACTCTTGATTTCGGCTCAGGTCACGATCTCAGGGTCATGGGATTGAGCCCTGCATCAAGCTCTGTGCTTAGGGGAGTCTACTTGAGATTCTCTCTCTTCCTCTCCCTCTGCCCCTCCCCCCACTTGCTCTCTAAATAAATAAATAACATGTATATGTAATCCTACACAGTATATTTCCTTTCCATCCAGCATTGCTAGATTTACCCATAGCGATGTCTGCAGCATACTCACTGAGAACTGCGTTGTGTTCTCAATGAATTGAAGCTTTCATCATTATGACCCTCCTTATTCCTAATAATGCATTTTGCCTTGAAATCTCCTGTCTGGTATCAACATGTCTACATCAACTTTCTTTTGGTTTTATTTGCCTATTTATCCATATATCCTTTCACTTTCAGTCTTTCTGTGTCCTTAGGTCTTTTCAGATGTGCCCATAGTTGGATTTTTTAAAAATCTGGTCTGACAATTTCTACATTTTAATGGCCACGCTAAGACCATTTATTTTTATTGTGATTACTAATATACATGGATTCCTTTCTATCATGTTGTTCATCCGCTTTTCCAATGCTCTCCCCACTCCTTTCTTGTCTTCTTGTGGGTTGATCAAGTTGTTTTGTTGTTGTTGTTTTTAATTCCTTTTCTCCTTTCTACTGGTTTGCTGGTTTTATTATTTTTATAGTAATTACTTTTGAAATTTTACTACGCATACTTGAATTTTTACAAAGTCTAAAATCAACCAACATCTTTGTACTCTTCTTCCTTCAAATAAAAGAACATTCAGTAAATGAGAATGGAGTACTACCAGCCTGAGGCCACTTTACCACCAATCTCAGGCCACTTTAGTTTCTTGTCTTGGGATTTCCCAACAAGGTCAGTGGTATAAATCTAAAACTTAGACCTAGTTCCCGGCAAGACTCGTGGGAGACCATCTAGCCCCCAAGAAGAAGCAACAATGTAGACACATTTCCCCCTGCCCCAGGCAGATATTTTTACTGTTTATATTGAGGATGTGTGAACCTTGGAGGGTCTCAGATTTGGGGGTGGGAGTAAGAGAGTCCTGCAGTTTAGTTGTTCACCTTTTGTGGGCCTTTGACCTGGTCTGTTTGCAACTTGCCTGATCATTTGTCTGAAAGCGTCAAGTTCCTGGCATCTACATTTGCCCCTTACTTTCTTCATTTGCTTACCAGTCTGGTTTCTGCTTTACTCGATTTATTTGGCATTTTTAAGGATTTCCCTCACTTCCTTCCAAGTTCGGCAAGGCATTCTAATCTAAAAGATGTGTTTGCCGGGATCTGTCTAACATGTAGGTGTTTTGAAGATGGGGGGCTTTTTGGATTATCTAGTCTCTTTTTTTCTACTAACAGCAGACAAAATCTTTTAATCTGCTGTTTGTATACCATCTATGGATTTTTATGTTTTCTTTCAATTTGTCCTGGAACTTTTTGAATGAAATATACAAGTTTTCTCTTTTACAATTAAAAAAGATAAAAACATGCAGATGTAAGGAGAGATATTCACCAAACGGCTGTTTAATGATCATTTTTATTTGGAAATAACCTAATATCAAATAATAGAGGATTCACAGAGTAAATTTTGCTACAACTTACTCTGCCATAAGAAGTGTGTGTGTGTGTGTGTGTGTGTGTAACATGGAAGATACTCATGACCCCGTTTCTATTTATACAAGCACATATATATTTACACTGAAAAAATTCTGGAAGGAGACATCCAATATTTGGGGGGTGACATCATTAACGAATATTTTTGCTTACTTCTTGCTGATCTCTACTTTTTAAATGAAGAACTATTGTGTGTGTGTTTTTTTAAAGATTTTATTTATTTATTTGAGAGAGAGAGAATGAGAGACAGAGAGCACGAGAGGGAAGAGGGCAGAGGGCAGAGGGAGAAGCAGACCCCCCCCCCGCTGAGCAGGGAGCCCCATGTGGGACTCGATCCGGGGACTCCAGGATCATGACCTGAGCTGAAGGCAGTCGCTTAACCAACTGAGCCACCCAGGCGCCCTATTGTGTGGTTTTCATATAAAGGGCGTAATTATTTACAAGAACAAAAAGCAACGATTAGTAACCCATTCTCTAACTTTGGAATTGTGTTAACAATAGAATGCGTACACCTTGCGAGGTAGTGAACTGCCCGGTATGGAGAGTGTCAAACAGAGGCTGGGTGGCCTCCGGTCGAGGATTCCTGTCGTTTTATGATTCAAAGATTCCCAATTTATTTATTTATTTATCTTTCCCCTGCCATTAGGTCGACCAATCAATGCCTCAGACAGATAAGCAAATATGCATCCCCCCGGAGCTGCCGGAATTGCTGAAGCAATTCACCAAAGCCGCCATTCGGACCCAGCCGCAGGATCTCATCCAGTGGGCGGCGGAGTAAGTACCCTTCACCTCAGCCCCAGGTTCCCGTTGGAGGTGGAGGCGGGGCGTGGAGGAGGGGAGGTCCCCGCGAAAACCGAGGAGGTTGTCATGGCTGCAGCCTGGGAGTCGGGACTGATTAGCATCAGCTTTGTTGTATTCAGCTCTCGAATTGCTTTGGTGCTTTAAAATCCATACGTAAATACATCACACTGGGTGAGGGTGGGTGGAGGGGGTGAGGGTGGGTCGCCCTTCCCGAAGCGACCCAGACTGAGCGATAGGACGCCAGAGCAATCGGCCGAGTGTCCTGGGGCGCTCAGCAGGAGTTAGAGTCCCACAACCCGGCGGCACACGCACCTGGTGCGGTCCCTGCACGCCCTCCCCGGTCCCCGCGGAAAGAAGCGCTGGGAGCCCCTCGGCTGCCCCGCCTGCCTTCCCTGGTCCGAACCGGGGCCTGGTCTCCGGTCTCACCACTAGAGGGCAGCAGCGCGCCTCGGGGAGGGGGCGCCGAGGCCGCAGGTTGGCCGGTGCGCGCTCAGTCCCAGCTGGCTCTCCTCTGCGGTTGGGACACCTTCCTCCTTTTTGGGACACCTTCCGCCACTGCCGATGAAGCTCATTCTTGCCCCAACCAGAGACGTACTGTAGCTTGTCTTTGGGCACATTGTTATTTAGTGTTTTTTGAACTCATTTGCTCCCTCAACATGTAGACGTCCACGCAGTGCACATTGCACTCTGGAGAGAGAGGAGGCAACCCTGAGTGCTGAGGGCAGGAGGAGCGCGGGCCGGGCTGCAAACACTGTGGCTCAAACTCAGGTGCCCCCTTTCAGGAGCGACCTCCAGAGGCTGTTCAGTGAACGAGCTTACCCAGCGAGGGCTCGCTGCTGGCCCGGCATGAAACAGCTTTGCACGGAAAGCCTCTCAGCTATGAAATTGTTTCTTAGGCACACATGCCCGCTTGAAACTGGGGATCTGGGGCTTGAGGCAGGAGCTGGGAACTAACCATACCTCCCGGATCATTTTCAGGCTAGTTTTACTGCTTAATGATGACCTCCTTAGTAGCTTTCAGCGGGAGAAGGGGAGTCAGAGATGCAGTTGAGCCTAGCTGGTGGGCTGGAGGAAGGGAGAATGTCTTCAGCAGGAGGTGTATTGAGGATGAAGCTTTTACAGATGGAAGGAAAATAAGCCAGTAGTGCTCGTAAAAAGGGACATAATGGGGTTGCTTTGCTAGTAATGAACACTGTTTAGTTTTCCAGTCTAAATTTTATATATTCTCTCCAAGACTGCACATTGGCATCGTAAGACTAATTTCTTTTGGCATACTCAGACAGACTTTGTTTTACACTTACACAATAGTTTAACCCCCCATTTTATTATGCTGCTGTTTTATAACAAGGAAAATGACATTTCTTGCAATTGTCCCTGACATTTATGGGAGAAAACATTCCACTGTTGTAGCCTGCTTGCTCCCATTTTGTATCATGTGCTATAAATTTTTTAGATATCCGCGAAGAATCAGTTTGTAGTTTAACTACAATGTAAAAGGAGAGCATGACCCGAGAGCACTCCCCATCTATTCAGACATGAAAAGCATTTATCAGATGGTTTTATGAGACTCACAAGCCATCAGCACTTTAGAAACTCCACAAAGTATTTCCAAGACAAAATATGTGCTTAATTCATCACAAGCAAGAATTTCCCTGCATATGTGCTGTCCGTGAAGAGATCACCTCCCAGACATCAGCAGGACATAAACTTGTCCTGCGGTATGTCTGACCACACGAATTTGTAACATCCGTGAATAACCGTGGAATTGTTCATTGCAAATGAAGCTAAATAATGCACAGAGGACTAAATCCATGACTTCGACCTCATTTCCACATTCTCTCACCAACTTGGCTGAAAAATCCAAAGACATTGCTGCTGAGTATCACTCTGTACTGGGGCAGTCACTTCTGTCAAATGATGTGCTGTGTTTCTGTCTCTCCTATTTATGCCACTCAAGTCTCTATAGCCCGCTCCTGTTGTCACCCTGCACCCACACCTACCCCAACCCTGATCTGTCTGTGGAAATTGCTCACGCGCATGATAAAAGGTATCCAGACTGTATTTCTTCTGCCCTCCCTGCTGCTGGCCTCCAAGGGGTACCTGGAAAGCGTTGTTTTGTCCTTGTAGCTTTAGCTCTGCATTGCTCTGTGGCCCAGAGACAGGCAGTGGTTTATCCCCATTATTGTATGGCTTGACCCTAATATGGGCTTCTACAAAATTCCCTCTGTTATTCTTTTTATACTACCTGGATCTGGAGAAAAATAATGAAAAAAAATGCATTCATGAAAACTAAAGCAGAGAGGGGCAGAGCATGTGATCCAGGGACTGTTAATAACAAGGCTTTTGATGGAGACAGACCCTTCCAGATAGCATTGATGACCCATGTGTCAACTCCTATGTCCATTCCCTGCTACAGGCAGCCCTTTTTATCTTTTTTAAAAAAGATTTATTTATTTGAGAGGGGGTGGGGGGAAGGGCAGAGGGAGAGGATATCCAAGCAGACTCCTGCCGACCGAGGAGCCCAACACCGGGCTCAATTCCAAGAGCCATGAGATCAGGACTTGAGCCGAATCCAAGAGTCGGATGCTTAACCAGCGGAGCCCCAGGTGCCCCAGCCCTTTTTATCTAATACCAATCCTGAAACAAGACTCGGTATTTTTTCCACGTTATACTCAGAGTCCACTCCACGAAGCGTCAGTGAGCAGGCAGATTTTATTAAAATTTTTGAGGAAAGATTGAGAAGAGTTTTACTTCATACACCCCACATAAGATCGTCTCAACCCTTCCATGGCTTGTCTTCTCACCTGAGCCTCCCTCAGTGCCCTGCCAACCTTCTCTCTCTCCCCCCTTGAAGCCCAAGCCTCATGACCTCCAGCTGGAAACCTTTCCTAGCTCACCCCAAGAGCAACCCCTTCCTCCCCTTTCTTGTACATGTCACTTTAGTGCTCTTCCAAATTTTTTCCAAGATTGCATATTACATATTACCAAGATTACATATTACCCACTTTCTAGATTACCCACTACCAAGATTAGATATTACATATTACTCACTACCTAATAATCAACTTTAAGCATGTCAATAGCCATGTTACTGAAAATAAAGATTTTATGATTGAAAAATAGTTCCTCTAGGTCCCAGGATTCTTCTTCCATAAAGGAAAGTGGGGGGTTTAAAATAACAATGATATTTTTCTAACTCCTATTATATATATATATATATAATGCATATAATATATAATCTATGTATATGTATATTTACATATATGTATGTACATATTATATATTATATAGTAATATGTGTTTTATATAATATGATAGGAGAAACACAAATTACTGCTATATTATGTATTACATATGTATTATGTACATATATATTATATGTCATATATATTATCTTCTATATAATGTATAATACATACATATTCTATACCTCCTATTATATATATGTATATATGTATGTATATGTGTGTCTGTACACACACGTGTGTATATAAAACACTTAGGGGAGGAGTGACTGGGAAAAAAATCCCAGGGCATTCCATACCAAAATTTTTATTGATTATTCCTCATCCTTAGAGACAAACAAATCTTTTTACTCCCTAAGTGTTCTTTATACCTTGAATGGCAGGTAACACATTCAGACTTTTCCTGTACGTAAATGAACTAAACAAAATGTCTGGCATAGAGAAGCCCCTAACAAATGTTCTTTCCTCCATCCCCTTCCCTCAAGAAAAAGGGGCAGGGGTCCTCAAAGCAGCCAGAGGCCACTGGAGTGTAGGATGTTCTCCCCACCCCCTAACTTTTTTTCTTGTAGTTACTTTGGGGCTATGTCCCGTGGAGAGATTCCTCCAGTGAGAGAGCGGTCTGAGCGAGTGGCTTTGTCTAACTGGGCAGAGCTTACACCTGAGCTGTTGAAGATCCTGCATTCTCGGGTAAGGGCTCTATCACAGCATCAAGGGGGAGGTTGGGGCAATGCCGAGGCCAGGTGGCTACAGACAAAAGCCCACCACATCCCCCGGCCAGCTAGCCGGCCACTCGGTATCATAAAATCCACTAAACCATGCACTGAAAGCAAATCTTCTCTTGGAGCAATAGGAATGATACTGAAATAGGCTATAAGCAGAGTTATTAGTGGGGTCATCCCAGATTTCCCTGAAGCTGGCAGAATGTCCAGGGGATCAATTCAATACTAATCCCTTCTCCCCAGAAAAGCACAGATCTACAGTCCTTTGACTGTGTCTCCCTTGTTGATCAAGACCATAATATGATGCCAATCACAGTTTGCCAATTTAGTTCCCCAGTTAAACCAGGTGCAAACATAGCCTAGCTTTTAGGGAAACTCCTGGCTGTCTTCCCTGCCACATCACTCTGGGAGCTTTCCAGTGAATGGATGAGGAAGGTCTGACTTGAGAAAGCTGTAGTTTGGCCAGTTCCCAGGAAGTATGGTTTAGCACCACCATACTCTGCTTTAAAAACCAGGACAGAGGTCTTTGGGGTGTTTGAGGACTGACAGCCAACTACCTTGCTCCCAGAGGCTTGGCATTTCACTAGAATCAGAGGGCCAGGGATGGTGCATGCTTCATGGGTGCATAGCCTTACCACATTGTTGGCCAACAACTACCCATTTGTTCCCTTTCTCCTCTTAACCACCAAGCACCTTATGCAACAGACATGGCAGAGATCTGACATACCTGAGACCAAGCAATATTAGGTATCCAGACCACAGATCCTCTATTATTCTTGGAAAAGCATGAGGAGTGTATGTGAAGTTTAGTGCAAAGAACTCCATAGAACCTAAAAGCAAGAGACTTAACATCTAGTTCTAATTTCACCACTAATTAGGGGTCTCAGACAAGTCCTCTGCCCCTTGGTTACATTTTCAGGTTGCCCTATCTGTCTTATAGGGCAACCTAGGGATAAAACAGCGACAATAAAAGCATCAGAAAAAAAAATTAAAATGTAATATAAAGATATTATTTCCCTATAATTTTGACATCTAGAGTTAAAATGATTGAATTATACCTCAGCGTGCTTAACACTACCCTGAATATTTCTCTACCCTTGCAGAGAGAACCGCCAGAGTCCTCCCCTGATCCCCCTCTGCCATCAGACCCCTTGTGGTGTGCTGGGTGAACGCAGGCCTTGCTGGGCAGTGTCTCTCGGGGCATTCTCTCATTCTGTCCCTCCCTGTCTGTCGTCTGTCCCCTGGCCTGCAGGTTGCTGGCAGACTGATTATCCATGCAGATGAGCTGGCCCAGATGTGGAAGGTGCTGAGTCTCCCAACAGATCTGTTTAACAGTGTGATGAATGTGGGCCACTTCACGGAGGAGATTGAGTGGCTGAAGTTTTTAGCTCTTGCTTGCAGTTCTCTTGGAGTTGTAAGTGAACTTTACTGCTTTTTGTTCCTTACAGGAAAAGCTCTGTCTGGGCCTGGAAGAGTATACCTCTGTACACACAGTCCATCTCCTGGGCTGAGGACGAGCATGCCTGTCTTGTCTACTTCCCTTCCTCTCTGAATTAGGTCATTCCTCTGCTCCTCAGCCAGAAGCAGGGGGGAGGAGGAGAGAGGGGGAAACTGTCATCAGACCCTGGGGAGAATTTACTAGAATGTGGCTTCTGGATTATTTATGAATTTCAATCATTGCCCTCAGATTTATTTCCGTCACCACTCCACTCATATTCCTAAAGATACCCAAGAGCCAGCTGCAGGAGATTTGCTTGTACTTGGGTTCCAGACACCTAGAAGGTAGACCAATGGAGCCTTTAAAAGAGGTGCAGCCTTACAGAAAACTACTATTTGATAAGCATAATTGGATACAAAAATCAGAGATGAGAGAGCAGGAAAGGAGAAATGAGGCTATTTCCAGACTTACAGTTACGACATCATCATGGCTGTAGGATGCTCATACAAATTCATGCCTTTTCTAAATTTGACTTGATTTACAATTGGAAAAGGAATGTTTCTGTTTTAAAAAAAAAGATACTGCACCCAGTTCATATAAAAGCTTACATATGGACTCACTCTTACTGAGCACCGTTATAATAGATTAAATGAAAATGAATCAGAAACATGGTTTTTTAAAAATCCCGGAATATGCGCAAGTTTGAAAGTTAATGAGAAAATTATTGCCTCTGCCAAAAGCAAATGGTACACGAAGATAGTTTGAATCAGTCAACAAATCTAAACACCATCTTTTTCTTTCTTCTTGAATACGTGTGGATGCATATCTGACATTTTTGTTTCTGACAAAAGTTATGAGAAATATTACCTAGTTCAACTTTTCCTATGGGCTTCCCCTGCAACTTTCATTATAATCATTTCTTTAGAGACAAGGAGAGGAGAGGCCATTCATGGTTTTTTGTCTTCATTGTCCTGTATAGTAATATGATGTAATGAATAAATTGCTCTCCTCCAAAGAGGAGAGGAAAATGCAGCCTGGGCAGATGTTTTGTCTACCAGCACTACCACACTTCTGTGGAAATAGCCCCAAAGATTGAGGGAAGTCCAGGAGGAAAAATTAAAAATGGACACATTTTCTTAAATTCTCATAGGGTCACAAATTTACTCACACTACACGCAGAGATGGCTGGGGTGGGGAGGTGGGAACGTACTTTATCCGTAGTTAATTCTGATCTTCCTGATTGATCTACCCTACCCACAGAGGGTTGAGTAGGAAAATAAGTAGATTCAATTCAATCTAGGAATTTTAGTCTGATGCAGTACCGGAAACAGCTTTGAGGTAAATGCCCAGTCTCTCAGAGTTTTCCACACGACTCCACTCTTCAAGATGGCAGCGGAGTGTGTAAGAGGGAAATAGTGACTCCAGAACCACAGAGCCATCAAGCAAAGGGTTTCCCACATCTCTTGGTCCTTGGAAATGCATGGGAATAAATATTGTCTGTGTGGTCCCAGCTGCTTGCAGCCTAAGTCCTGGGTCTCTTCTCTCTCACAGCACGGTGTCCATGCCCAACCCCCCACCCCCCCGGCTGCCAGCTCATCGCCATTCTGGCAGGTTCTGAGGGCCTCCCTGAACCCTTTCAGGTTGCCCTCATCTGCTCCCTTGCTCCAGTCGTCTCCTGCACAAACCCTCACCACCTTGTGAGATGTGTGAGTCCTCTCCTTGTCCATATACCTCACAGTAACAAAAAGTGACTACGGAATACTAAATTCCACTCCTCCCTCTGCTGAGCTCACAGGGCAGCTGCTAGGTTTACTTTGGTATGTCTGCCTCCCCCACTGGGGAGGGGAAACCATGAGGTGAATTGCATCTTTCTACCTCCCTTCCAAAACGAGGAGGTTGGATTAGATGTTTCATAAAGTTCTTTCATCTCTAACATTCTGTGATTCTATTCTGCCTTCTCTACTTCCACTGAGACACCCTCAGGTCTGCTTTGGATAACAGTGAGGTCCTGAGGTATCTGACTGTGCCCCTCATCATCCCAACATCATAGAACACCCAGAGGTGAAGTCAGCCTGAAGGGCTAATCTGTAAATAAAGGATGCCCTGTGAATCCAGGAACCAGGCCCATTATACCCATCTGTTTCATGTTGGACTATTGCTGGGAACTTCATGTGGAGGTATGAGGGTGTCAACATCTGGTGGAGGCTTTGCAGTCTAGTTAAACCATATATCCTTAGAGCGCCTGGGTGGCTCAGTTGGTTAAGCATCTGTCTTCGGCTCGGGTCGTGGTCCCAGGGTCCTGGGATTGAGCCCCACATTGGGCTCCCTGCTCAGTGGGGAGCCTGCTTCTCCCTCTCCCTCTGCTGCTCCCCTTGCTCGTGCTCTCTCTCTCTCAAATAAATGAATAAAATCTTTTTAAAAACCCCATATATCCTTAGAGGCAAGCCCAGGAATTTCTCCTTCCTTTGCCAATTCACCAGCCAGCCATGATCTCCGTGCCATTTAGAAAAACCAGTTCCCTCCTTTCGTCAAATGGCAGGGACTTTCTTGAGCTCTCCCAGTCTACACCCAGGATTCAAAAGACTGTGGCATGCAGACCTGGATTCCTCTTCCCTCTCAGCACTCCTTCCTCTAGACTAGCTTATATTCCCTCCTGCTCCACTGGGACTGATTATAGAAAAGGAAGATTGTGTTCACTGGAAGGAAGGACATGTTTTTTAGCAAATAAGTCACTTTCTGAGCCTTTCACCTCTGGGTTTGTGAGTCTCAGAAGATGCTTACAGGCTCTCTTTATCAAGTGGATCCCCATCTGACCAAAAAATCTTGTGCAACAAAATGCACATCCTTGTTTACTTTAGATTTATTTAAGTTTTCCAAAAAACTCTAGTCCAGAGAATTCTTTATCCAGTCATCCATGTATAAAATATTTTAAAATATATTTTTTTAAAGATTTATTTATTTGAGAGAGAGAGAATGAAAGACAGAGAGCATGAGAGGGAGGAGGGTCAGAGGGAGAAGCAGACTCCCCGCCGAGCAGGGAGCCCGATGCAGGACTCGATCCGGGGACTCCAGGATCATGACCTGAGCCGAAGGCAGTCGCTTAACCAACTGAGCCACCCAGGCGCCCAATATTTTAAAGTATTTTAAAATTTTATGAGGACGATAGAACTTAAAGGTTTGTGTTTGAATGATTAACAAAAGATACTGTTTAGAGTAGAAAGCACCTGTATTACCTTGTAGGGCTGCCGGAACAAAGTACCCCAGACTGGATGGCTTAAACAACAGAAATTTATTTTCTCACAGTCCTGGAGGCTGGAAGTCTGAGATTAAGGTGTCTGAGGCCATTGCCCTTGGCTTGTAAATGGCCATTGTCTCCTTGTTTCTGTCTTTTTTTTTTTTTTAAGAATTATTTATTTATTTGAGAAAGAGTGTGAGTGAGTGTGGGGAGGGGTAGAGGGAGAGAGAGAGAAACTTTAGGAGACTCTTTGCTGAGCTCTGAGCTCAACAGGGGGCTTGAGCACAAGACCCTGAGATCATGACCTGAGCAGAAACCAGGAGTCAGACGCTTAACCGACTGAGCCACCCAGGCGCCCCTCCCCGTTTCTTCACATGGCTGTCCCTCTGGGGATGTATGTATCTGGTGTCTCTACATCCTAATCTCCTCTTCTTACAAGGACAGCAGTCCTATTGGTTTAGGGCCCACTCTAATGACTTAAACTTCATTACCTCTTCAATGGCCCTATCTTCAAATATAATCACATTCTGAGGTACTGGGGGCTAGGGCTTCGGCATATGAATTTTGGGTGAACACAGTTCAGCCCTGAACAGCACCCCAATCTGGATGAGCCTGCAGGAAGAGAACAGCAGAGCAAAGGCAGTAGGGGATTTTGTTAATTTCTTAATTAGTGGAGATGACAGAGTTCATTGCACACATGTGTGCAGATCTCCCCCAACCCCCTGTCACGCTGACCTCACGTCACGCTCGTGCCCCTCCATCACCCTCCTCCCTGGAAGCGCCCGGCACACGGGCACAGTGCTACATAGCAGTTTACATGTGAGGACTCCCAAGGGCAGGTGAGGGTCAATGAAAGGGGCCCGCTGCAAGCCCCAAATCTCTTTGACATTCTGTGGTTCACCATTTTAAAATTCACGTACACTGAGGATTCCATCTCATAAAGTAGCAATGTTTATCAATGTAAAGAAACAAAATTTGAATACTAAATCAAGTGAAGTTAATAATGCAAACAATGTTTAAATCATTTGTCACCGGGTAAAACCGTCTCTCTAGGAAGATGGCCAAGTTGATTCAGCATCCTCCTATACCTGCTGATACATCCCCACTTACAGCCCTGGGTAACACACACCAGTTAAAGGAGCATCCTGTAGACACTCACTCTGTTCAGGGGGAGGAAGGGAACAGAAGAGCTCACAGCAACTGCAGAGGAAGAACAATGCTGGCCGGCCTTCTGGGGAGATACAGCAGCTGCCTTTTCCCTCACCCAGGCACACCCAGCTCACCCCTCAGGACTCATTTTTCACTGATCCCTGGAAGGTGTTTAAGGATAATCTGCACATCATCTGTTTTGGTCAGCTACCCTGGTAGACATGCTGACCTATGTTTGCTAATTCAGAACTAAACAATCCTGTCTTCAAATCACTTCTTTCCTTTACCCTCGTCATTTCACTTGTGAAATGTATATAAAGAATAGGTTTACATGAAAGGCACAAGTGAGTAACACCTAATTCTGAACATGATCTTTTAATGTTGAAGTTTCATTGTAAGGAGGACTTGCTCCTGTACCATAAACCTCTGGCATCCATCATCTCCTAGTTCTTCCCCAGCAACAACCAGGTGAATGTTATGTTATATAAAATACTAGGTGTTCGGATTAGATGGAGCTACATGTTTCAGAAGAACTGGTTTTAATGTTCAGCATCACTTTTCCTGTAGCTGGGATTCCTGTCTTCCCAGGGCCTGACCCTTCTCCTCCCTCCTTCCCCCTACTGTGGCATTGCTCCAAGCACCGCCGGAGTGTATGAGCTAGACTAATGACCTCAACTCTTCAGAGGTAAGATTGGAGAGCAATAAGAAGAAGAAATAATTTTAATTTTTTAGAATGTAAAATCAAATTCTCCTTTAGCGAGGTCATTCTGATGAAAGTAATAAATATCTTAAAGTATTCAGCAATTCATAAACTTAATTCCTTGAGAGTATCCCTCCAACAAAGAGAGGAAAGGAAAAAAAGAAAGACACCCAGTACATCAATATTTTTTCGATGGAATTAAATGATGTTTGGGTGTAAAAAATTCAAGCTTTCCAGAATATTACATCATTCCCACTTCATTTTATGAGAGCAATATTTTTGTTTTCTTTCTTGTATCTAAACTGATCTTAGTGGGGGTGCCTGGGTGGCTCAGTCTGTTAAGCCTCTGCCTTCTGCTCAGGTCATGATCTCGGGGTCCTGGGATCGAGCCCCACCTGTGCTCCCTGCTCAGAAGGGAGTCTGCTTCTCCCTCTCCCTCTGCCCCCCTAGCCCCTGCTCCTGTGTGTGGGCACACACGCTCTCTCTCTTTCTCTCAGATAAATAAATAAAATCTTTAAACAGATCTTAGGAATTTAGTTTGGAATAGTGACCTTCTCATTTTATCTTATGACTTTATAGACCATTGCCAAAACTCTCAAGATAGTGTGCGAAGTGTTATCATCTGACCATGACAGTGGACCTCCCCGGATCCCATTTAGCACCTTCCAGTTTCTCTACACATATATTGCCGAGGTGGACGGGGAAATCTCTGCCTCTCATGTCAGCCGAATGCTGAACTACATTGAACAGGAAGTGTAAGTAAAATGTTACCCATCAGAGGGGAAAAAATATGGGGAAAACAAACCTAGCAGGCCATGATACAGTGAGGTTACTACATTATACTGCTCTGGGGACAGAAAAGTGTTGTGAAGAACAAGAACTAAGGACCCAAAAGAGAAGGGGAAAGGGCAGGGAAGAACGGTGTAGGACAGTGATGAGTTGGAAACCCTACTTCTCAGGCTGCCGCCTGAAAATACCCAGTCACAAACTCAGGGGCCAGACCCAGGCATCTGCGTCTTAGCAGGCTCTTCAGGTGACTGACTCACACTCAGGTTCACCTAGTAGGGGAGGAGTGGAGGAGGAGAAGCAGGCTGCCAAGAGGTCAGAGAAAAAGAAGGCGATGAGGGCAGGAGCCACACAATTCATCTGGAGTGAGACAGTTAATATACTGTCTTTTTAAAGATTGTATGTTCAATGAACTAACCCCAGATATATGTTTTTCCCAAACAGAATTGGTCCTGATGGTTTAATCAAAGTCAGTGACTTTACCCAAAACCCCAGGGTTCGGCTGGAGTAAAAACACAGTTTTGGCCATTTTAAAGGAAGATAACAGAGATGATTGTGCTTCAGAATGACTGAACCCCACGTACCATCTAATGTCAGTTTTCTTTTACAACTGGTCCACACTAATAAACAATTAGGCAAACATATGAACTCAGAAATGTGTGGAATTAAGGTGTAAAATTGTTGGAACAAAACGAGTACATTAACAGAAGATGCATATCCTTCCCACATGGACACTGAGTGAAACCAGTGCTTCTAACCAGGCATGGATAGAAAATGTGTCTCAAGTCAAAGCCAGGCTGTCAGATTTTCACAGGTAGCATGTTAACCAGACACAGTTTTGATGTTTTGTGATTATGAAGCACAGAGAAGTATCTTCTACATAGTCAATCCATATTTTTACCAGTTTAGTTCTCCATTTGTTGGTATGATGCTAGTCACTCACTCACGCACTCACTCAGTAATATTTGTTGAGTTTAGCTATATACGAGGAATGGGATGCCAGATAAAACACAGGACACCCAGTTAAGTTTGAATTTTGGATAAGCAAATAGCTTTTCAGTATTGTTTTTGTTTTCATGCTAAACCTGGCAACCCCAGCTAGGAGCTATGCTGGCTTCTGGGCATATACAAATAAATCATATCGGAATTCTGCCCTCTGAGATAGCTCACTGTCTAACATGAAGACAAGACATAACTCAAATCACTTTTTTTTTTTTTTTGAGAGAGAGCACACACAGGGGGGCGGGGGCAGAGGGAGAGGGAGAGAGAGAATCTTAAGCAGGCTCCATGCCTAGCATAGAGCCTGACCCAGGGCTCAACTTCTCAACCCTGAGATCATGACCTGAGCTTGCCCCTAACTGACTTAGCCACCAAGGCGCCCCTGAACTCAAATCATTTTAATGCGAATCTCTCTGAGAGGTACCCATAACATGTTACAGAGATCAGTATTAAAGTGGCAATATCAGCAGATTTTTCTGACACCATATACAGATGTAATGAGACCCTCTTGGGAATTGCCCTGCATGAGCTTAAGACCTCTGACAAGGTCACTGAAAGATTTTTCTTTCATCCAGGAAGCAGATGAGATGAACAGGCTGTGGGGTTATTGTTCTTAAGGCCAAGCGTGCCAAGGTTGCTGGATTCCTTCTCTCTATTATGCTCTTTTTTCTTGAAAGCTGTTTTTGTTTAAGAATCATGTTAGGGTGCCTTTTCCTTTATACATATCTTCCTTCGGAATTGGGGAGAAATTAATCTGTTAGCGTCTAACTCAGTAAAAGAATATTGTGAAGGGACGCCACCATAGGTCCTTTAATTTGGCCTAGAGTGAAGTACTAAACAGAGCTGAAACACATTCTACCCGCCCCAGTCATCCGGTTACACCTGCAGGGGTTGGGCAACAACCAATTCCCCCCTGCTGTCTGCCATCTTAGCCAATGCAGCCTATCATTTATATCCACTCGGGCACCTTTGGCTGTTGGAAAAGGCTGCAGCCCTGCAGGCAAATCCTGGCACTGGAATTAACTGGGGCTAGAGAATGAGAGAAATCCTTCAACCTGCCCCAGTCTCTTGGTTTCTCTCTCACTGTGATCAAAGAATTCCAATATGCTCTTCCCTGGGAGTGGGGAGTGAAGGGCCATGGCACAGAGGGAACAGCCCCCCTTTGAAAGGTCCTAAAACAACAAGTTAAGGTCATAAACGTAATAGAAGCAGATGGGGCCTTTGTATGTTTGAGAAAACAGACTGAAACTAGAAACCAGACCTCAGTAGCCCTGAGCATAATCCCTCAAGAGTGAGGCTAATGAAACCACAGTCATCAAAGTGAATAGTGGACCCAGATACGAAGTCACTGATGGCGCTGTAGCCACCAGATGAAACTCAGCATAACCGGGAGTGCCACCTGTTCGTCTTCTAACCCACCACGTGATGTTCACCATTTTCCTCTCCTGCCCTGGCTCACGGTGGCAAGGCTTCCTCTAAGCCACTGAGACTGATTAGCCCCAGATGCTCATGGACAGCCCCTATAGCACATCTGCCAAATTAGCCTACCTCAGAGGTCATCCCGAAGGTGAAGATCAGCTTTGGCCTCAACCTGCACCGTGCTGTATTCACAGTATTATAAAGACGGTATAAATGATCATCACCAACATGTATTAAGCACTTACTATGTGCAGTCCCTATGCACACGGTTTTACATACATTGTCTAAATTTTCTTTACAACCTGATCTTGTAAACTCAATATTATTCTACCCATTTTATAGATGAAGAAACAGCCTTAGAGAAATTAAGTTGTTCACTGCTGCTGGTGAGAAGGCATTTGAATCCAGGTCTGTCTGACTCCAAGCTTGGGCTGCCTTGTTTGCTCAATGCCTTTTTTAGTAGTTTCTTCCCAGAAACAGCCTCTAAGATAAGGATTTAAGTGCAAGTAGTTTATTTAGGAGGCAATCCCAGGAAGAGTGGAAAGGGAGTAGGAAAAAGTAATATAGTGATGGAAAGAAAGCCAATAGACCATGTGTTATCAAGCCACTAATCCCTAAAGCGCAGTCATGCTGGAGGACTCCAGGAGACAGGGTAGAACACATCTAAGAATTGTCCCAACCTGAGGGATGAGGAAGCTCTTCATCAGTGGCTATGGGTCCTTCCTCACCAATTTCCTGTCATTGACTAAGGATTGTTTCCAGAGGCATTGACTTACTGGCGTTTCCAGCTTGCCTGGCTTAAGGCCTGAGATTTCTCCTTTTGCTGCAGAAAAAATGCTCTCAGGTAGAAAGTCACGGGTGTTTACAAGAAGCAGCCTTTGAAGGCATTTGCATGGGGTACCACCAACATCTGCTACAATGCCTTACAGAGAGTTTAATAAAACAAAAGTTTAGCATTTTCATCACAGTTGTTTCTTTCCTTGGGTCAGGCACAAGTCAGTAGGGGCTGCAGGGCAATAAGTGACCGACACCATGTGAGTTCAAATCACACTTGACCCTCAAACCTGGCACATTGTCCCAAACCAACAGTTTCTTCCTTATGATGAGATCATTGCAAAGGGGCTTTCTTGGTCCTTGCTGCTAATAGACCCTTGTCAGATCCATCCCATTGGCCTTCCTCTCATGACCAGAAATATTTGAATCCTAGGATGATCTCAGTTAACCTGAGACCCCTGTAAGATATGGTTTATATTTCTCCTTTAAAAAGAAAAACATTCAGGAAGCAATAAAATCAAGATTTTATAAAGAAAAAGAAATGGGTTCTTTCTTTCCTAAATTAGGCTATTTTGATTAAAGTGAAGACTGCATATACATTTAAAGCTTCAGTGGGAAATGCAAAGATTATGGCTCAATTCCATGTTCTCTGTGCTTCATGCCCTCTCTCTCCGTGATACCGTTCAATCAGGTAGTTTCTCTAACTATCCTTAGTTAACCAACATCCAAGATCGACAGGGCCCTGCAACAGAAGGAGCTGGACAATCACATGTGAAAAGTTGGTTTTGAATTAGGTATATGAATAGGATTCTTAACCTGAAATCCTTGGAGAGGTTCCTGAATGTTTCTGATAATTATATATACACATATATATATATATATATATATATATATATATATATATATATATTTACATATACATATATGTGTGTGTATATATATGTATATATATGTGTGTGTGTGTATATATATATATATATATATATATATATATATATATATATGAAATGTGCACATTAGCATTTTTCTGGGGAAAAAATAGAAAGCTTTTAGCAAATTCCCAAATTATATATGATCAAAAAAGGTTAGGAACCCTTGGGTTATTAATAATTCCAGAAGGCACTGAATGGCTTGAGGAAAAGCAACAGGGCAGCCTTGGATCTTCCTAAGCAGAACTGAGCTCATTCTTCCAACATTTATTTTATAATTCAGTCTACAGCTTCTTTATTTTTGAATCTTTTATCCTGGCTATAAATCTTAACTGTGTTTTTAGATTTTCATATACTTTGCAACTTTGGTGGTTCTATAAACTGGAGCTTGGTTAACATGAACAGAGACTTTCACACTTCAGAAGTGAGCCAATGGGAAAAGCCATTGGCCCAATGCTCTAAATTATAAAACATTGCCTAGACCAGGCAGAGTCACTAACCATGACACTAGAGAGACCTAAAGTTCCATATTAGGCTCAGAGGGGTGAGTCCTGAATAATCCTAATAACAGACCATCAAAATATATAAAGCAAAACTGACAGAACTGAAGGGAGAAATAAACAGCCATATAATAATAGTTGGAGACATGAATACCCCACTTTCAATAATGGATACAACAACTAAAAGATAAATATAGGACTTAAGTAACACAATAAACCAAGTAAATCTAACACATACAGAATCAAAAATAAAACTGGAAAGGTCACAAATTTGTAGAAATTAAACAACATACTCTTAACCAATTGATCAAAAAAGAAATCACAAGAGAAATTAGAAAACACAAACAGAACATACCAAAACTTAAGGGATACAGTGAAAGTAGTGCTCAGGGAAAAATTTATAGCTACAAATGCTTACATTAAAAAAACAAGAAAGATCTGGGGCGCTTGGATGGCTCAGTCAGTTAAGCATGCGACTCTTGATTTTGGCTCAGGTCATGATCTCAGTGTCGTGAGATCGAGCCCCGCAATGGGCTCTGTGCTCAGCGCAGAGTCTGCTTGAGATTCTCTCTCTCCTCCCTCTACCCCTCCCCCTGCTCAAGTGTGCCTTCTTTCTCTCTCTTTCTTTAAAATAAATAAAATTAAAAAAAAAAGATCACAAATTAACCACCTAACTTTATAATTTAAGGAACTAAGAAGGAAGAAAAAACTGAAGCTGAAGCTAGCAGAAGGAAAGAATAATAATTAAAGCAGAGATAAATGAAATAAAGAATAGAAAAACAGTAGGGAAATCAATGATTCTTCAAAAGATCAACAAAATTGATAAACCTTTAGCTAGATGGACTAAGAAAAAAAGAAAAGACTGAAATTACTAAAATCAGAAATGAAAGGGGAGACATTACTACTGATTCTACAGAAATAAAATATTTATAAGATAGTATTATGAACATATTGGATAACCTACATGAAATGGGACAAATTCCCAGAAATCAAGACCAAGATTAAATCATGAAGAAATTGAAAATCTTAATAGACCTATATCTAATAAAGAGATTGAGTCAGCAATCAAAAATCTCCTTACAAAGATAAGTACTGGACCTGAGGGCTTCACTAGTGAGTACTACCAAACATTTAAAGAAGAACTAATATTAATTCTTCTTAAACTTTTCCAAAAAATTGAAGAGGAGAGGACCCTTCATAATACATTTTATAAGACCAGCATTATTCTGATATCAAAGAAAGACACTACAAGAAAAGAAAACTATAGATCAATATCCCTTGTGAATATTGATGCAAAAATCCTCAACAAAATACAAGCAAAATGATTTCAGTAGCACATTAAAAGGATTATACACCATGACCAAGTGGGATTTATTCCTTGGATGCAAGGATGGCTCAACACATGAAAAATGGTCAATATAATATACCACATTAACAGAATGAAGGGAAAAAACCCACATGATTATCTCAACTGATGCTGAAAAAGCTTCTGACAAAATTCAACATCCTTTAATGATAAATACACTCAACCAAACAGAAATAGAAGGAAACTACTTCGAGGCATTTGAGTGGCTCAGTTGGTTAGCGTCCAACTCTTGGTTTCAGCTCAGGTCATGATCTCGCAGTTGTGGCATCAAGTCCTGTGTTGGGCTCTGCGATTGGCGTGGAGTCTGCTTCAGATTCTCTCTCCCTCTCCTTCCCACTCACACACACACTCTCAAATAAATAAAATCTTAAAAAAAAAGAAGGAAACTACTTTAACATAATGAAAGCCATTATAAAAACCCATAGAGAACATCATACTCAATGATGAAAGACTGAAAGCTTTTCCTTTAAGATCAGGAACATGCAAGAATGCCCATGTTTGCCACTTCAACATGGTACTGGAAGTTCAAGCCAGAGCAATAAAACAAGAAAAAGAAATAAAACACATTCAAATTGGAAAGGAAGATGTAAAATGATCTTTGTTCACAGAGGTATGCCCTTATATGTAGAAAACCCTAAAGATTGCACCAAAAAAACTGTTAGAACTAATAAATGAATTCAACAAAGTAGCAGGATACAAAGTCAACAAACAAAAATTAGTTGCATTTCTATACAACTAATAAGGAACAATCTGAAAATGAAATTAAGAAAACAATTACATTTACAATAGGCTTCAAAAAGAATAAAACACTCAGGATTAACTTAATCAAGGAGGTGAAAGATGTACAGTGAAAACTTCAAAACAATGATAAAAGAAATTAGACACATAAATAAATGCAAACACACTCCATGTTCATGGATTGAAATACTTAATATTGTTAAGATGTCAATATTATCCAAAGAGATTTATAGCTTAATCCCTATCATAATCCCAGTGACAGTTTTTGCAGAAATAGAAAAACTCTTCCTAAAATTCATATGGAATCTCAAGGGACCCTGAATAACCAATACAATCTTGAAAGAGAACAAAAAAGCTGATGGTTCACACTTCCTGATTTCAAACTTATTACAAAGCTACTGTAATAAAAATAATTTGGTACTGGGATAATGGCAAATATACAGACCAATGGAATTGATAGTCCAGAAATAAACCCTCATATATATTGTCAAATGATTTTTGACAAGGGACCATTCAATGGAGAAAGGACAGTTTTCCGAACAAATAATGCTGGGAAAATTGGATAGCTACATGCGAAAGAATGAAGTTGGATATTTACCTGACACCATACACAAAAATTAACTAAAAAATAGATCAAAGATCTAAATATAAGACTTAAAACTATAGAAATCTTGGAAGAAAGCCTAAGGCAAAAGTTTCATGACATTGGCTTTGTCATTGATTTCTTAGATATGACACTAAAGACACAGGCAATAAGAGAAAATGGACAAACTGAAAACTTCATGAAAATAAGGTTTTGTACATCAAAATACAGTATCAAGAGAGTAAAAAGGCAACCCACAGAATAGGAGAAAATATTTACAAATCACATATCTGATAAGATATTCATATCCAGAATATGTGGAGAACTCCAAAACTCATCAACGTAAATACAAACAACCCAGTTAAAAAATGGGCAAAGGACTGTTGATGGGAATGCAAACTGGTGCAGCCACTCTGGAGAATAATATGGAGGTTCCTCAAAAAGTTAAAAATAGAACTACCCTACAACCCAGCAATTGTACTACTAGGTATTTACCCAAAGGATACAAACATAGTGATCTGAAGGGGCACCTGCACCCCGATGTGGGTTTTTTTTGTTTCTTTTTTTAAAGATTATTTATGTATTTGAGAGAGAGAGATAGAACAAGCATGGGGAGGGGCAGAGGGAGACAGAGAAGCAGACTCCCCACTGAGCAGGGAGCCTGATGTGGGGCTTGATCCCAGAACCCTGGGATCATGACCTGAGCGGAAGGCAGACGCTTAACTGACTGAGCCATCCAGGTGCCCCTGCACCCTGATGTTTATAGCAGTATTATCAGCAATAGCCAAACTATGGAAAGAGCCCAATGTCCACCGACTGATAAATGGATAAAGAAGATGTGGTATATATACACAATGGAATATGACTCAGCCATAAAAAGAATGAAATCTTGCCATTTATAATGATGTGGATGGAGCTCGAGTGTATTTATGCTAAGTGAAATAAGTCAGTCAGAGAAAGACAAACACCATATGACCTCATTCATATGTGGAATTTAAGAAATAAAACAGATGAACATATGGGAAGGGGGGAAAAAGGAGAGAAGGAAACAAACTGTAAGAGCCTTTTAACAACAGACAACAAACTGACATTGATGGAGAGCAGTGTGTGGGGGATGGGCTAGATGGGTGATGGGTATTAAACAGGGCACTTGTGATGAGCACTGGGTGTTGTATATAAATGATGAATCACTGAATTCTCTAGAAACCAATATTGCACTGTATGTTAACTAAAATTTAAATTTAAAAATGGGCAAAGGTTTTGAATAGACATTTCTCCAAAGAAGATACATAAATGACCCATAAGCACATGAAAAGATATTCAACATTACTAATCATTAGGGAAATGAAAATAAAAATTACAATGAGATACCACCTCACACCCACTAGGATGGCTACTATAAAAAACAAACAACAACAACAACACAAATGGAAAATAAGTGTTGGGGAGAATGTGGAGAACATGGAATGGTATCACTGTTGGTGGGAATATAAAATGGTACAGCCATGTGGAAAAGAGTATGGTAGTTCCTCAAAAAATTAAAAATAGAATTACCATATGATGGTATATACCCCCCAAAATTGAAAGCAGCGTCTGGCAGAAATATTGGTATACCCATGTTCACAGCAACAATATTTACGATAGCTAAAATGTGGAAGCAACTTAAATGTCCATCAACAGGTAAATAAATAAAATGTGGTATATACGTACAATGAAATATTATTTTGCCTTAAAAAGGAAGGGAATTTTGACATATGCTGTAAGATGGATGAACTTTTGAAGACAAGTGAAATAAGCCAGTCACAAAGGATAAATATTCTATAATCTTGTTTTGTTTTGTTTTTAAAGATTTTTATTTATTTATTTGACAGAGAGAGAGAGCACAAGCAGGGGGAGTGGCAGGCAGAGGGAGAGGGAGAAGCGGGCTCCTCACAGAGCAGGGAGCCAAACCTAGGGCTTGGGGCTCCATCCTAGGACTCCACCCCAGGACCCCAGGATCATGGCCTGAGCCGAAGGTAGACGCTTAACCTACTGAGCCACCCAGGCGCCCTTGTATGATCTTGTTTATACAAGGTACTTAACCCAAATCATAGAGACAGAAAGTAGAATGGTGGTTGCCGGGGGCTTCCCAGGCGTAGGGGGGTGGAATGGGGAATTGTTTAATGGGGATGCAGTTTGACTTTCATAAGATGAAAACAGTTCTGGAGATGATGGTGGTGACGTTGCACAGCATTATGAATGTATTTAGTACCACTGAATTGTGCACTTAAAAATGGCTAGGATGTGTATTTTATGTTTTGTGTATTTTACCACAATAAAAAAAAAGTTGAGAAAATAAAGACAAAAAACACTGGAAGCTATTACCTTAAAAGCTAAAAAAGACGGGAAAAAAGGGAAAACCAAAAAGCAGACAAACAAAAAGGAGGGGGAGGAGCATAAAATTCCAAACAGTAGGAAAATGGCACACCAGGCAGCCATTTTGTAATTGTAAATTACTGAGAATCGATGTTGATATTAAAACTCTCATGTTAAAATAATATGCATCATATCATATTATTGTTTTAATATATTTATACATATATATATATATATACAGTTGGGAGAAATCTAGAAGGGAATGCACCAAACTGCTAAGAGTGGTACTCCCTGGGATTATGGATGATTTTTCATTTCTTATCTCTATTTTCTAAAATAAGCATGTATTAAGAAAAATCAGTGTTAAGTTTCTAAAAACCAAGTCAACTTAAGGAAAAAACTTTGTAATCTCAAGTAACTATGTTAAACACTTATAGGAGAGGGATGAAGAAAGGGAGAGGTTTTCAAGTCTAATTCAATACAAAGCTAAATTTATTAAATACCTGGTTTCCCCAAATCAGTATGATTTTAGGTTTTGGATTTTTATTTTAATTTTAACTAAGACTTTCAAAACGTAGCTCTTCTTCCTATTAAAAAAATGTAATCAGTTGGGTTAATTTCTCCCCAATTCGATTTAAAACATTAACCCAAAACTCAATGTCTTAAACACTAAAGACTAATTCCCATTAAAAACCGTGAAGCATGCTAATATAGGAACACTGAATCATTCTTCATTAACAGTAACTACCTCGATTGAAGAGTAAACAAGTATGCATGGAAGTAAAACAAAAATCCCAACTAACGAGCATCATTCTGAGATCAAGGGCGACAGCGAATAATTTTGAAATTGCCATCAGAATTACGCAAAGATAACCAGACCGAGGATTGATGTTTATTGACTATCAAAAACAAAGTCATTCAAAATAGCACACAAAACACAGAGCGCACCACTTCCTTCTGAAACCTAACCGCCCTCTTCCTCAGTCCCTTCCTCTGACCCTGGAGAATGCCTGTCGCCACTTCCCCCGCTCGTGCAGGGCGCAGGTCCTGCACCAGAAGCCCTCGCAACAGGGCAGGGAACTCATTTCTTTCAGGCGTTCAGGGGCGGGACTCCTCGGCCCCGTGCGCACTCCGAGCCCCTCCCGGCCGGCCCCACCCCCCTACCCCGGGCCGCGTCCCGCCCCGCCCCGCTCGCATTCTGTGGGCTTCTCCCACGCTCCCTGCCTGTGTGTGACGAGCCGGCGGCTGGGAGGGGTCAACTGCGCACGCCCAGAGCGCTGCGCTGAGAGTACCGGAGCGACCTGGGCTGTACTCCCGACACGATGAGGCGCGGCGTTCGGCGGGCTCCTTCCCGGAAGCGGAAGCTTGGGGGGCGGGCCAAGGGGGGCCGGGAGTCAGCGGCGGTTAATTCTTTTTATCGGGCGGCTTTACTTCCCTCCGTGTGGGCTTCCCTGAGGCTGCGAGAGATGGTCAGGTCCGGATCTCGATCGGGCCAGGTGAGGGCTGCGGACCCGAGGCGTCCACCATGGGGGTAGAGAGGGATTGAGGGGGTTCTAGTGCCGGGAGAAGTGCAAAACTCTGAAAAAAGTAAAAACAAAGGCAATGCGGCGGCATTAAAAATGCTGAGAAAGGGGAGTTGGGGGGACACCCAATCTTAACATCCCAACAGCCGCTCCGTCCCTAGACGTATATTCTGTTTTAACCGTAGTAGTCCGCCAGAGTGCTGGCTTCGGTGTGGGGCGCGGGTTCGAGTCCAGCCTCCGCCCTGGGTGGAGGAACCTCTCCAAGGCTCAGTACATTGTTGCATCAAATCCAGGTTCTCGGCTTTTCCACCTAGTGCCGCTATTAGCTGGTCCTCCGTCACAATTGCTGGTTATTTTACCACTAGTAAAAACAAACGTCTCTGGGCGCCTGGGTGGCTCAGTTGGTTAAGCGACTGCCTTCGGCTCAGGTCATGATCCTGGAGTCCCGGGATCGAGTCCCGCATCGGGCTCCCTGCTCGGCGGGGAGTCTGCTTCTCCCTCTGACCTTCCTCCTTCTCATGCTCTCTGTCTCTCATTCTCTCTGTCTCAAATAAATAAATAAAATCTTAAAAAAACAAAACAAAACAAAAAAACCACAAACGTCTCCCAATTAGTGCCCCCGCCTTCAGCCTTACCTTTCTCAAATGCATGCCCCTCGTTGTAACTAAATGGTTCACTTTTCTGCTTAAAAATTGACACGAACACTTTGGTTTCAAGGTAAAAATCTCAGTTCTTTGGCCTGTCAATACAGCGGTTTTTGATCCCACCAGTGCATTCCTTACCAGACCCCGCCTCCGTTCCTGAAGTATCCAGCACTGTTCACCTGTTCTGCATGTCCTGGATGCCCCATGCCCCCTCATGCTTCCATGCCTTTGCACTTTCTTTTCTGTCCGGCTTAGAATGCTCTTCTATTCCTGGTATCTCCACTCTCCATCTCCTCAGCTCGAGGGCGACGTATAGAAGGCTTGCCTAGCACTCGTACATCCCCATTGTTTGGGTGCTCCTTGCCGCCCGTTTTGTGCTCTGTGCTAACCAGAATCAAACTCCTTTTCAGGCGAGAGACGTTGCCAATATGTTTACCTCCCTTATTACACAATTTATATTCTCAAGGCTTTGGACAGCACCTGGCATATAGTAGATTTTCAGGTAATGAATCAACTATTTCTCAGAGACTCGCTACCTAGAGTGATCTTACTCCTCTTTAAATATATCCACCTCTCTTTCTGTTTTTTTAATCTCCCTTCATTTATCAATTCACCTGTAATGCTGTCTTCCCCATTAATGTGAATCTTACGCTTTTTTTCAAGACCTGGCTCAAGACTTTTTTTTTTTTTTAAAGATTTTTATTTATTTATTTGACAGAGAGAGACACAACGAGAGAGGGAACACAAGCTGGGGAAGTGGGAGAGGGAGAAGCAGGCTTCCCACGGAGCAGGGAGCCTGACGTGGGGCTCGATCCCAGGACCCCGGGATCATGACCTGAGCGGAAGGCAGACGCTTAACGACTGAGCCACCCCGGGTGCCCCTCAAAAGACTTTCTTCATGAGTACTTCCTGACCATCCTCACCCTTTTAGATCTTTCTCTTACATTGAGTAACCTCAAGAGTATGTGCAGTCAGAAAGCGGGGGAAAACATGGTTTTTGTAATCATGGTCACCTACAGATTCAGATTCCCAGTCTGCCACTACTGTGGTAGTGATATTAAGCAAAGTACTTTTTACTTCTCTAAGCCTCCTTTCCCTTAGCTATAAAATAGGTGTAAGTAGGTATCATTCTGCCTCAAAGAATTGGGGAGATTAAATGAGAGAACCTGGTAAAACATCTCTTTCACTCTTGGCATAAATATGCAACAAAATTTGGTTCTTGTAAAAACAGTTTACAACCATCTTAACGATAAGAATAGCTAACATTTAGGTAGCACTTGTGTGAAAGATGCTACTCTTAAGTATTTTTACATAGTACACATAATTCATTTAATATTCATAATAGCCTTATGAGGTAGATACTATTATCATTTCCATTTTATAGATGAGGAAAGTGAGGAACGAAGAGTTCAAATAATTTTCCTGTAGTTACAAAACTCATTAGCAGTGCAGCAGGATTCAGACCTACAAAGCTGGTGCCAGAGTCCATTCTTTTAAACATTACACTATATTTAATCAGATGTATGACGTTGAACAAGCCTCCTTTCTGAAATTTAGGTTCTACTTCACGGAAATAATAAATCATGGGATGTGGATTAAATGGAAATGAAAGACTTTGGGATACTCTATTCTACAAGTGTAATTTTATCTTGTACTTGTTGGTAGGAGATACAACTTGTAAGAAAAGCTTATATTTTTCTCAAATAGCAAAGAAAAATAGTGCAATGATAATACCCAGTGGAAGTAAATGTGAGATAAAACAAAATGATTGTCTCATGCATTGTGATTTGTGTATTTTTGTAATTTGTGTCAAGGGCTATTAAATGAATAATGGCCTTTCACCAAATAAATAAGCTTTTAATCCTGACTATGAAAAGGCTTTTTTCTGTATATTGGGAGGTTTATTTCAGGCGGTTTTTCAATTGTGAAAAATATGAAGCAAACCTAGGACATGTTATATTACTTCCACTCAAAGAAATACTGTACAACCATTAAAAGAAAATTTGAAGGTATGCTAATATGGAAACAGATTTAAAAATAAAACCATAAGATTTACTCTTTTGTAACTAGCTAGTCATTATGACTAAGTAAATAATTGATATGAAAAAAGATTAGAACACCCAGTAGCAATATCTAGTGCCTAGATCTTGGTTTCTAAATACCATCGTCCACTAAAAGGAGCCATGACTTCATGAAGGAATGGTCAACTCCACAGCTGAAGCAGGAAAATTATAAGATGAGCCTGGATACATCAAAATAAAAAGCATCTGCAGAGTAAAGGAAACAACAGAGTGAAAAGGCAACTTACGGAATGGAAAAAAAGATTTGTAAAATGTCTGTCTACTAAAGGGTTAATATTCAAAATATATCAGGAACTCCTACAACTCAATAGCCAAAAACCAAATAACCTGATTAAAAAATGAGCAAAGGACTTGAATAGACATTTCTCCAAAGAAGATGTATAAGTAAGCACATGAAAAGATGTTCAACATTACTAGTCATTAGGGAAATGCAAATCAAAGCCACAATGAGATAACACCTCACACCTTTTAGGATGGCAATTCTCATTGGCAAGGATATGGAGAAATTGGAACACTTGTAAACTGTTGGTAAAAATGTAAAATGGTGCAGCTGCTATAACAAATAGCATAACGTTTCCTCAAAAAGTTAAAAATAGACCTCTTATACGATCTAGAAATTCTACTTCGGGGTTTTTATACAAAAGAATACAATTTTAAGGAGATATTTGCACTTCTGTGTTCATTGCAGCATTATTCATGGTAGCCAAGATGTGGAAGGAACCTAAATGTCTACTGATGGATGAATTGACACAATGGAATATTATTCAGCCTTAAAAAAAGAAAAATCCTGCCATATGCAACAGGGATGAATCTTAAGGATATTATACTAAGTGAAATAAGCCAGTCAAAAGGGCAGATACTGCATTATTCCATTAATAGAAGGGATCTAAGATAGTCATAATCCATAGAAGCAGAGAGCAGAATGGCAGATGCCAGAGGCTGGAGGTGGGGGGATTTGGGGAGTTGCTGTTCAATGGATATAAAGTTTCAGTTATGCAAGATAAATAAGTTCTAGAGATCTGCTGTACAACATCATGCATGTAGTTAACTATATGGTGTTGTGCACTTAAAAATTTGTGAAGAAAATAGAACTCATGTTAAGTGTTCTTACTACTATGAAAAAACAAAACCAAAGGATGAGCCCAGAGCACCTTGTTGCAGAAAGTAAGGAATTACTCAAAAAATAGTGGGGACATATTAAAATGATACAAGAGCCAGTTTGAAAAGGCTACCACTGACAGAATCTGGGACAATGGAGCATCAAAATATTTTAAGTAATGATGATAATGGATCATAACCCATTGAATAAAATAAGAATGAGTCCATACTTACAAACAAGGAAAAGTGCTTACCTAGAGTTGAATGCCAACTAATAAATGTAGAAGGAATGATGTAAGTTAGACAAGTCACCATTTCACAAACAAGTGGATTAAGGCAAGAATCATCAATGGGTGCTAAAACTACTGGGTGAAAGTCTAATGAATAGGAAGTCTGCATAATCTCAAAGTATCTGCCCATTAAATGCTTAATACAAAGGTAAAAATAGTAACCTTACAGTGAAAAACCTGGCAGACACCATCTTAAATAATCAAAGTTTACATCACCTATAATGGGAAAATTGATACCATGTGCTTACTCATATTAAGACAGACAAAACTTCCCTTTTGTGGTATTTCTACCAAAAATGTACAACCTCAATCTAATCATGAGGGAAAATCAGACAAGTCTAAATGTCCGGAGGGACATTCTACAACATAACTGGCTTGTATTTTTAAGATGTGAAGCTTATAAAAGCCAGTGAGTGATAACCCGAGGAACTATTCCAGATGAAAGGAGACTAGTGAGGTGTGACAATTCAATGCAACATATGATCCTGCATTGCACATGTACTAGCATTATTTTTTATAAAGAACAGTATTGGAATAATCAGCAAAATGTGAGTAAGGTATGTAATTTATAATACAGTATCAGTGTTAATTTCCTGGTTTTGATAATTATACTGTGGTTATATAAGTGACCGTGTTCTTGGGAAATATTTAGGAATAAATATTTAATATCATACCTGCAACTTACCCTGAAATGGTTCAGAAAAACAATAATACTATTTGTATATATTTTTTGTATTGTATATATTGTGTTAATATATATATTTTGAGAGAACATGGAAGATATAGTGAAATATCAACAGTTGGGGAATCTGGGTAAAGGTATACAGAAATTCTTTGTACTGTTATTTCAGAATAAAAATTACAAAAAAAAGTTCTGATGGAAATGTGCCATTATTATAGTTACTGTTGCTTTTATCCTGGGTAATTTTCATTACCTTGTTTTCTGTAATATAACCTCATGTATATTTTTTAGAGAAATATCATGTTATCGTACAATTATGCCATGTGTTTACCTCTGTATACTTTTTTAAAAATTTTGAAATAAAATAATTGTGGTAGTGGTTTTTAGACTTGGTCTAGAACATTGCAGCACCATGGTTTGGAATTTTATTATGATTCTGGCCAGAACACCAACATATGTATGTACCAACGGGAAAGACCCTAAGGATGTCATGCAGGGACCAGCAGAGCAACATTACATAGGGTCTTATTTCCTACGGCGTTGGTTCTCATTGCTGGCCTTATGACTCCATCATATCCCGGGTTATCTCAAGGAGAAGTGTAACTCTATTAACCCAGTTTTTAAAATGTACTCTCAGGGGCGCCTGGGTGGCTCAGTCGTTAAGCGTCTGCCTTCGGCTCGGGTCATGATCCCCGGGTCCTGGGATCGAGCCCCACATCAGGCTCCCTGCTCAGCGGGAAGCCTGCTTCTCCCTCTCTCACTCCCCCTGCTTGTGTTCCCTCTCTCACTGTGTCTCTGTCAAATAAATAAACAAAATCTTTAAAAAAAAAATAATTAAAAAAATAATAATAAAATGTGCTCTCAGTTGCATATAACTCCAGATAGTTTAATAGTTACTGCTGAAAGCTATCTTGGGATGAAATATGTAACATGTCAAGAGAAACCATAAATGTAACTGCCAACAGTGGTGACTACTTCTGAAGGGTGAAATGAGGGAGTGAATAGGGAATTTAATTTGTCCTTTAAAAATTCTATTTTAGGGACACCTGGGTGGCTCAGTCAGTTAAGCGTTTGCCTTCAGCTCAGGTCATGATCCCAGGGTCCTGGGATTGAGCCCGGCATCGGACTTCTTGCTCAGCGGGGAACCTGCTCTCCCTCTGCCTGTCACTCCCCCTACTTGTACTCGCTCTCTCCCTCTGGCAAATAAATAAAATCCTTTTTAAATTATATTTTAAATAGAGATTATAGTTATCTGTTATTAAGATATAAGAAGGTATACCATGGAAAGTCTCCCTTCTTGCTCTGTCCCCCAGATTCTCATTTTCTCTCCCCAGAGGCAAACACAATGAACTTTTACTTGCCTAACTTTCAAGATAGTGGATGCACGTTAAAGCAAGTGCATTTTTTTCTTGTACACAAAAGGTAGCCCACTTATTTTACTTTTAATAATAATAATTCAAATTGTTATTAATATTTAAAAATAATAAAAATAAAATTGTTTTAAAAATATTGTTATATGAGTTTGAGAAGAAAGTAAGAGAATGAAATTTGGATAATGAGTTTTCATGGGCTGGTCTTGTCAGGCATTCTAAATAATGTGAATAAATAGAATCAGAGTTATGAACTCTATGCTGTATGTTGAATTAACTTTATGTTTTGAAGACTTGGGGAATGTAGGGCATGCTCAGATTGAATATAGTCCAAACTTAACTCTAGTAGATACTTCTAGTTAAAATAATACCTCAGTTTCATTTTCAGCTTACACAGATAGAAGAAACAAATATATGTGCTGTTTGCTTGACATTTTATGTAGAACAAACTATTAATAAGAGTTCAATTGTAATTATGGATTTATAGGATATATCACATTTATAAAAAATTACTAAGATGCTATATACATCAAATGGAATATTATTCAGCCTTAAAAAGGAAGGAAATTTTGACACTTGCTACAAGACATTAGGTGAAGTGAAATAAGCTAGTCACAAAAGGAAAAATACTGTATGATTCCACTTATATGAGCTTCCTAGAGTAGTGAAATTCATAGAGACAGAAATTAGAAGGGTGGTTGCCCAGGGCTGGGGGCAAGAGTGGGTGGGAAGTTAATGTTTAATGGGTACGGAATTTCAGTTTGGCAAGATGAGAAGATTCTGGAGATGGATGGTAGTGTTGGTTACACAGTGTGAATTTATTTAATGTCACAGAACTGTACACTAAAAAATGGCTACAATGGTAAATTTTATGTCATGTTTTTACCACAAAAAGAAAGGAAACAACATTTCAGGTTTTGTCAAGACAGCCTACTGAGAATATAATAGAACAATATTTGTATATTTACTATAATATAATGCATTATATCATAGGTGTTATCTTCAGGAAAACACACTGGACCTGCTAAATTAACAAATGGAAAGAAAGGGTAAGTATTTAAAGAAGTTTACAACTTCAGAAAATCTCAAGAAACATTTCAGGTCTTTTGGGTGCACTAAATTTTGCCTACCCCAGAAAACTAGGTGGGTCTCTACCTTCACAGACTCAGGGGAGGAACCTTCCATATCTACTCATGTTGATCATTTTAGTGTTTAACAGCCCTTATAATCTTTATAAAATCCTATTTAAGTCCATTTTATGGACAAGCTTTCTTATCCAACCTTTGCTGGGAAGAAAATGACTACTTATTAATATATTTTGGAAAAAAAATTTTGTAGTATTTGTGAAAATATTAACGAACTTGTTTTCTAGGACCCATTTAAGAAAGATACCACGTTTTAATGCAGATTCTGGCTATGCTATCCATTCTGATTCAGAAAGTCAGGTAAGATTAAACTGAATAGATACAATATACACTATTATAATTAATTTTCAGGTTAAAAACTAAGAATTGGGAATAAAAATTCAGAGGTAAAGTATTGAAGGCTTTTCGCTTTAAAATATTTCTGCCAATAATAAATTGCTTCTGAAAAAAGAAATTTTAAAACTACATAATTTATTTATTTTTTCCTCTGCACTAAAATTTTGTCTATGCATTTCTAAATGGCTTTCTCCTTACAGACTGAAACTGTACAAGGGCTTGATGGTTGTGCTTCTTTGCTGCAGGACATTTTGAGAAATGAAGATTCAGGTTTTTTAATTTTTTAAATACCTCTTGGCTAATCACCTTTTCTCAAATAATTCTCTTAATGCAAATGAATTTTTGTTTTAATTATTAATAGGTTCAGAAATAGCATATTCAGAAAATAGATATAATCCCAGATCCTTAGAAGGCAAAAGATTTGGAGCTAAAAAGAAAGGACATGAAAAACATGTTCCTTCAGGAGTCCGGAAGGAAATTTGTAAGTATTTTTTTCTCTTTTTTGTTTAAATATGATCTTTGGGGGTGTGACTCTTGATCTTGGGATTGTGAGTTCGAGCCCATGTTGAGTGTAGAGATTACTTTAAAAATAAATAAAATCTGGGGCGCCTGAGTGGCTCAGTCGTTAAGCGTCTGCCTTCGGCTCAGGTCATGATCTCCAGGTCCTGGGATCAAGCCCCGCATCAGGCTCCCTGCTCAGAGGGGAGTCTGCTTCTCCCTCTCCCTCTGCCTCTCCCCACTGCTCCTACTCTCTCTCTGTCTCTCTGTATCTCTCTGTCTCAAAAAAAAAAAAAAAAAAAATTCTATTTAAAAAAAAATAAATAAAATCTTAAAATATATATATAATCTTTAATTCTGAGGGTTTTGATAAATTATTGGGAGTATGCAGTTGGTCTTTCATTTTAATATGTGGGTTATTCAGGTGTGTATGTGTGTGCTTATGCTTCTCTTTCTCTATTCTGCTTCTAACTACTGGGTAGTTACTTTGTTTACCATCACTTTCCCAAGAAGAAAAGTAGAAAAAGTGACAGACTGGGTTTTGTAGAAGAAAGTTCAAACTCAGAATGACACTTATGAGGTATATATAGTGTTATCTTTGTTCTCCTTGCCACTCAATTCCATAAATAACCACAAATTGGTTGTGCTTCATGTGCATACTTATAGATACTAATTGTTTTAAAGTCATTTTATGTGTATATGTTGTAAGTAGGTTTATTACTCAACTTTAAATGCCAGGTTTAGGATTTTGTCTGAGGGCCCAGCGTGTAGATTAAGTACACTTTTATTCTTGCTCTCAAAGCTCTGATTTTTTTTTTAATGGTCCAAGTATCAGAATTGTTACAGGGTTTCCTGTCTCTCTTACTCTATTTTCCCCTGAGAGCATGAACTGGACAAGGAGCAAGGTGAAAGAGTTTTATTAGATTTTAGAAATAACACCCGTAAAGAGGGGTCTTGTAATTGTAGGAGTTTACAGATACCATTTATTAGAGATTTTAAAGATGTGGTAAAAATAATTTTTGACTGGAGAATGTACACATTCATTAACTACTTTTAAAAGACAATTTGAGGTGATTTTCTTTAGGGGGTAATAGTGGTAAAGCCCTTCTATAAAGTAGATGATAAATTGAGCTATTTCTGAGAGTCTTTTCTTCCCTAATATTTTATGGTAAAAGTTTTTGAAGAATCATATTTCAAGAATTTGTTTTCCCTTCTTCCATATTAGTATCTTCAGATAAGAAGAAGCATATACCTAATGAAGCTTCTGCTGGAAGTGAGAGAGACTCATCAGATATACCACAGAATTGGTCATTGCAAGATCATTATAGAATGTATTCGCCCATAATATACCAAGCCCTCTGTGAGCATGTGCAGACTCAGATGTCACTGATGAATAATTTGGCTTCAAAGAACAACCCTAATGGAATTCCTACTGTACCTTGCCAGACCATGTCTGATTCTGGTTAGTATGAATGATATTTTAAAAAGCATGAATATAAACTCTAATTATGTTACCTACTTATTGTAAAAGCAGTATGAGATGTGATAACTTTTTCTCCTCTTACCTTTTAGAATCTCAGGCAACTGTACATTCTAGTTACGGCTTATCTACCTCCACCCCAGTCCAGTTACTTCAGCATCCATCCTGCCCTCCAGTGGTTCATTCTGTGGGTACAGTTTATACATTATACAAGTAGTTATTTGCTTTGAGAAATTGTCACCTTAAGAGAAAAAATTGAGTTTACTGATTGATAATGCATTATTTTTTCAAATTATTTTTTACTAGAAAAGTTTTACCCATTTATTAAGGATGATGATAAGGGGGGGGAGGAGGAAAGAGATTATCAGAAAAAAGAAATCACCCATACCTACTACTTAAGCACATTTGCTGTTAACATATTGATAGAGCACTTGTCAATCATTTAATTCTCTGGTTTTTATTTAAGTTTGCTTTCTTTTAAAAATATAGTCATAAGGGCACCGGGGTGGCTCAGTTGGTTAAGCACCTGCCTTCAGCTCAGGTTATGATCCCACGGTCCTGGGATCTTGCCCCATGTCGGGCTTCCTGCTCAGTAGGGAACCTGCTTCTCCCTCTCCCTCTGCATCTCCCCCTGTTTGTGCGCTCTCTCTCTGTCAAATAAATAAAATCTTTAAATATATATATATAGTCATAATTAAATTATACAGTTTTATATACTACCTTTTTTACTTAGCATTTTATTGTAAACATGTTTCTCAATTAACGTATACCTTTTGTAAATTTTTAATATGTTAATACTCTATTTACTGGATATACTATAGTCCACATAACTACTCCCCTATGATAGGACATTTAAGTAACAGTTTTTTACTACCATAACGTTTCTGTAAACATATTTGTGCAAAAGCTTTTCGTATGTTTGAGCTTATTTTCTTGCAATGCAATTTCCCAAAGTGGAAGTTTGTTTTAGTCCCAAGGTGGACTGATTTTTGATGCCTTTAAACCATGTGTGATATTTGCAAACAGTTCATTTTAGTCATGGCTTTATACTGTTCCCATATTGCAGAGTGAACTAATTAATAAGCTTTAAAAAAACTAGAATATCGTGCTCAAGGGAAATCCAGCTTACTCACTGGTAAGCTATAACTCCATCCTGCAAAAGTCATTTTCTAATATTTCTGGTTTGAGTTTATTATAGTTAATGCCTACAAGTCAATGCTCATATTTTTGAAGGCTTAACTTGTTTTCTTCTGTCTGTAGGAGGTTCAAACTGATGGTGACAACCAGTTTGCATCACGAAGTAAAACAGTTTCTGTGAACTGTGCTGATGTTCTACAGAATTCCTTCAGTACTGGTCTTGGCGTTCCATGTAGCCTGCCTAAAACGGACAAACCAGCTGTTCCACCATTTCAGCAGCTGGGTCTTATTAATGGAATTCTGCCACAGCAAGGAGTTCCTAAGGAACCAGACCTATTAAAGTGTATTCAAACATATGTGAATCTCTTGCATTCTCATCCGGACAGTCAGATTTGCCGAAGCCCCACTCTGTTGCCACCAGCTTTCCTGTCCAGTAATGAAGACAAATGTGCCAAAGAACAAATTGGAGAAGTCACAAGTGAAGGAAAGGATTTAAACATACACATGCAAGATTCCAGAATAAAGGATGTGCAGAAGGCAAAAAATGTGAACCAGAGTGCTGAAAAAGCCAGAACTATAAAGTATTTGTTGGGAGAGCTCAAGGCCCTGCTAGCAGAGCAAGGTATATGAGCACTTTTTTTTTTTTTTTAAGATTTTATTTATTTATTTGAGAGAGAGAATGAGAGACAGCACAAGAGGGAAGAGGGTCAGAGGGAGAAGCAGACCCCCCGCTGAGCAGGGAGCCTGATGCGGGACTCGATCCTGGGACTCCAGGATCATGACCTGAGCCGAAGGCAGTCGCTTAACCAACTGAGCCACCCAGGCGCCCTATATGAGCACTTTTAAAATAATTTTCTTTTTTTTTTTAAAGTTTTTTTAAAATTTATTTATTCATGAGAGACAGAGAGAGAGAGAGAGAGAGGCAGAGGCAGAGGGAGAAGCAGGCTCCCCGCCCAGCAGGGAGCCTGATGCGGGACTCGATCCCAGGACCCTGGGATCATGACCTGAGCCGAAGGCAGATGCTTAACCATCTGAGCCACCCAGGCGCCCTAAAATAATTTTCTGTAGTGGGGTGTTAATGCTAAACAGAAGTGCCATATTATTTAGTCATCATTTATATTTAGAATAGTCGACATGGAGTTTGTGGTATTTTCCACAGAAATATGTCTTGAGCTAATAAGGAAGTGAGTTCTGCCTATTTTATTGTTACTTTTTAGATTTTGATCTCTTGTTTCCTGTGGATTTGAAATGTACAAGAGAGTGTCAAACAGTCTTTTACTTGCAAGTGTGTATTCATTCTACTTGATCAAAAAAGACCTTGAAAAGATTCAACTGAAAAGAATTTATAGCCATAAACTTTTAGGGGTTACAAGAGCCCTAAAGATGATTAACTCCCTAGAATAGACTGGTAACTTTTCCTATTTTAAAAAGATGCAGATATTTTCTTCCCATCATTCTTTAATAACCAGCTGTTATAAGGTTTAACAAATCTGACTTTGAGAAGTAATCCAAACCTTTTAATGCCATTTTCAGTTTACTTTTGGGGTTTTTTTATAAATTAAATCAAGAAAAATGTCTTAGGTCGAGTTATGAGATATTTGAGCCAAGTCATATTCATTTGTTTTCATTATGTGTATATACTAAATAATAGCTTTCACTTGGAGTGAGTTACAGATTTGTCATCTTAGAAACCATAGAAACCACAGTAATTGATTATGGCAGCACTGACTGAATACCTAATATTAGCAGATTGATAAAAAGAGATTCCAAATCTTAAAATGTGTTATAAGAACATGGCACTATTAATCTGAAGGCTTAATGTATTAAAATCTCCATGTTTTCAGACCTTCAATTTATTACTATTCTCTTAACCAAATACTTAGTCATAGTAAGAATAATAATAAGAGTAACAGTATTGTCATTTATTGAGTATTTACCATGTGCCTGGCACTGTGCTGAGTGTTTTATATGCATTATCTCATTTAATCCTCACAGCAATCCCATGAGGTATTGGTATCTCTATTTAACTATCAAGAAATCTAGGCTTCAGGAGGTTAAGTAATTTGACTAAAGTTCCATTGCTAGAAAATGGTGGAGCCCAGGTCTCTGCCTCGAATGCTTATGAGCAAAACCACTCTACAAAGGATTGGTAGGGAACTTCTCAGTAGTTGGTCACAGATGTTTACTGTGTACATGTACTTTATTTACATCAGGGTGTTAAAATACCCATGGGATTGAGTAAAGTTTTGTAATTTAGAGTATACTTTCTACCTCTTTTGGGTATAAGAGAGTAAATATTATAATTATTAAATGTTTTCAGTCCACAGAAAATTTGAATGGAAATGAAGGGGCAATTATAAAAGGACAAAAGATCTAAAATCCACCTTCTCCCTGTGTCTGTTTGCCATCTCTCAAACCATCCACTTCCTGAAATTAATATAGCAAAAATGGTACTGCTTTTGATGTGGACACCAAATGAGGTGTGGCTGGTTTTAAATCTACTTTATAAAATTAAATAATAAAACCTTATCAGAGTAGATCCTCCCTCAATATTTTGCCAAATTGAATAACCTAAAGTGAATTATTTGCTTATGCCAGGATCAAAGGTTGTGTTGTAAATGTTATTACTGTAATCAATTTTAGGAAACCCTTCAGCAGTGATAGGAGTCCAATAGTCCTTTGAGATTGTGAGCTAGGAGACATGTCAGCTATCTTCCTACTGGACTCTTTAACTGAAAAAAAAGACTAATAATCCTATGATAGAAGATTAATCTTTAGTTCACTGAATTTAATTTCTTTAGAATTCTTTTGAATAAGCAAATACAGGGAGCAGGAAAGAGGAAAATAGGATTTATATACATCACAATTATAAGTAATCGAGCTGTTGGTTTTTAGCAAATATGTACATATCTGAAGAATTTTCTTTTTAGTAATACACATGAATAATCATCCAAAAATAATTTATGGTATTGTTATTACTTATTTCTTCTCTCTTTTATAGAGGATTCAGAAATTCAGAGGTTGATTACAGAATTGGAGGCATGTATATCTCTACTTCCAGCACTAAGTGGAAACACAAATATTCAAGTTGAAATAGCACTGGCCATGCAACCACTAAGAAGTGAAAATGCTCAGTTACGCAGGTACGAATCATTCTTTGAATATTTTTGTCATATGCAAAGATGTCCTATGGCCAGAACAAAGGTGCCAAATGAGCTATCTAGGACTCTGTAAGAAAAATAGATTTACTGTTTATTGCGTTTCTACTTTTACTTCTCCATTTCTAAACATTGCCAGCATTCTTACTTCTGCTTGCTAGGACATATTTTCTTCCACCTCCTTTGCCTCCACTGTCACTTGGTTGATAGGGTATAGAGAGAAAAATGAAGTTCCTCAGGACATTTGTCAGACTAGTCTGGGCTGTGCTGCAGTAACAAATTCTAGAATCTCAGTGGCATAGCATGGCCAAAGTTTCTTTCTCCTTCATGCCAAGACCCTCTTTCATTCTATCACTCAGGGTTTAGGTTCCCTCCATCTTATGAGGCCACTGTCTCATAAAACATGTTTTTCAGGGAAAAGAGAACATGGACGGATCTGGCGCACCAACTCTACACACCCCAGCCCAGAAGTGACAGTCTTGCTTCTACTTCTGTTTTGTAGGCTAAAATGAGGCATATGGCCCTGCCTAAAGTAAAGATTTGGGACATAAAATTTTCCCATACTGCCCATACACTCTGGGAGGAAAGGAGAACCTGATAGGGGTGAACACCAGTAGCCCCATCATGCTCAGACATAGAAAAAACTCGTTTAAATTCCTAGATATTTTTTCTTTTGGCTATTTTAACTTATGTAGGAAATCACGCATTATTAGCAATATCCTAACTTTGAATGTTTCCGTGATGGCCACCAAGGCTGCTACTGCAGGGTCCGTACTTTGCAGAGAATTAGAATACATTGTCGGTTCTTTTGCGGCCCTGTAGTGTGCATGAGCCCTGAGCGGGGATTATGGTTGCATGAGCTGTAGACGTTGTCACAAACATTTTCAAGAAATTAGAAAGTAGTAAAATAGGATTCCTAGTTGGAGAGGAGCTCAAATTTATGGATCGGGAGACTGCAAAGGCATGACACCTAGTGAGATTTACTTGCTTAGGATTATTTCTCTGAAGGTCATTAGTCTCTAAGATACTATGATATAGGTTGGGATTGCTGGGCTTAAATTCTAATAATACTGTCTTCAGTTCTGACCTATAATAGCATTAGTTTTTCAAAATAAAAAACATGTATAAATATATAATAGTAATGGTAATAGCTAATACTACTACTAACATTTATTGAATGTTTCTCATGTCCTATGCCTTTATATATGTCACCTCTTTAAATTCTCAGAATGGCTCCATGAGGTAGATATTATGTTATGCTCATTTACAGATGAGGAAACCAAGGCACAGAGAGGTTATGTAACTTGTCCAAAGTCACATGTATAAAAAGATTCAAACTGGGTAGTTTGATTTTAGAGAACAAATTATCTTAATTTCTACATTCTGCATTGCTTCTGCTAGGAAATAGAGTCTAACTTATTTTTACTTCAGGACTTCAATATTTAAGTGTATTTTGTGGAATAGCAGACTGTACTGTAAGCTCTTTGAAAGAAGCGTGTTTTTAAAGGTATGACTGTCAACTAATTGGTGTCTTTAAATAAACATACCAGAACTTAGTCTCACAATATTATCTCTTTAAACATGTGCCCATGGGAAATATCAGTGGTTCTTGTTTATTTCCCTTCTTTAGAACATTTTAGAATTGTTTTGGGAGCTACTTTATAAGCCACTCAGGAAAATGAGACTTACTTTATTGGTCCACTGCTTGTTTTTAATTTTTTTAAAAGGTATTAGTTTGATGTTTAGCCTTATTCTTCAGACTTGGCACCAGATCTTTCTGGCTCTATGTCCTTAGAGGACAAAGGTTATATAGCATGCTATTCCCACTGTTTACTTGACCTTCTAAAAATGAAATATCTGAAAAACAAAGAATTTGTCTTTTTAGTAGAATGAGGTTTCCAGCAGAGGGGTAGGAATTTTTGTGCCTCTTTGGTAACTTAATTTAGAAAGAATCATCCATAATTTCCATTACAAATGTAAGTTGGAATACATAGGTTCATTCAATAGTGTTTTTCAGCGTGGTTTTTTTTTTTTTTTTTTAATATTTTATTTATTTTTTGACAGAGAGAGAGACAGAGAGAGAGGGAACACAAGCAGGGGCAGTGGGAGAGGTAGAAGCAGGCTTCCCACCAAGCAGGGAGCTGATGCAGGGCTCGATTCCAGGACCCTGGGATCGTGACCTGAGCCGAAATGACTGAGCCACCCAGGTGCCCGTTTTTCAGCGTTTTCAATCAAAAAAATTTTTTTTCCTGTTTGGACATTCAGAAACTACGTGTTTCTCTTTAGCCAGAAAAGTGATCTTTCAGGACTTTCTTGGAGTTTATTGCCATCTTGTGGCTTAAAAAAAATAGCCAGGTGCAATGTTTTTGTGGCATTTGGGCGTTTTTGGCATTTGGGGCTGCACAGGTTTTATTTGGGCCTTCTGATAACGTTCTTTTTTTTTTTTTTTTAAGATTTTATTTATTTATTTGAGAGAGAGAATGAGACAGAGAGAGAGAGCATGAGAAGGGGGAGGGTCAGAGGGAGAAGCAGACTCCCTGCCGAGCAGGGAGCCCGATGCGGGACTCAATCCAGGGACTCCAGGATCATGACCTGAGCCGAAGGCAGTCGCTTAACCGACTGAGCCACCCAGGCGCCTCTGGGAATTCTGATAACATTCTTAACATTTAGCCTTCCTGGTCCCTACTCATGAAATGTCTCTAGTGTCCCATTCATTGTGACCACCAAAAGCCCCTGCACATTCCCAAATTTCCTGCATGAGCGTTGAGAGGGGACTACTTCCAGTTAAGAACCATTGAGCTAGAGAGTTCCTTAGTATGTACAGGGCAAGTTAGAATTCATGACCACTTCCTGACTATAGACTCAAATATGAGGCCATTATGTCCTCACACAGAACAAAAAAATGAAATAGGAATGAGAGGGAGGAGCCAGGAGTGGCATTCAGTCTTTTGGCTTGATCATTTGACAGATGGTAACATAATTCTCCCAGATGGAAGCTACTAAAGGAAGAATATATTGTTTATTTGTTTATTGCATGTTATTTTTGAGATAGAATATATAGGAGAGCCAGTGAGTTAAGATTTAGACATGCCAAATTTGTCATTTAGACCATCTGGAGATCTATATGGTGTAAGTGGAGCACAGAACAAGATCCAGGATAGAAATGCAGACTGGGGAGTTATTCACTGAACACATTTTTATTGAGCTATTACTATAGATTTGGCACTGTTGTAGGCACTGGAGACAATGGTGATTAAAAACAAGTGATTTGCTATCAGCGTGTAAGTGGTAGATTCACCAGGAAGGTATAGAGTGTGAACCCAGCCAAGGGTGAAGTGCTGGGGAATAACAGCTTTTTAAGGAAAGAACACGGGGGCAGGAAGCTGTGAGAGAAACCCAAGAAGGAGCACGTAGGGAAGTGGGAGGAAAACCAGGAGAGAGAGATGTCACAAAAGCCATGGGAAGAAAGAATATATAGGAGAGATCTTTGCATAGCATTCAGAATAAACAAACTGACAAAAGAGATAAAAGGGGGTCAAGAATAAACATCACCAGATGACTTGCTCAAAGAAAACCCAAGAAAACTTGAAAAAGTATTCCACAGTTTCAAGGAGATTAAAGATAATAGAATCCTTAGAGGCAGGAAAAGAGAGAATGCTGTTTAAAGGAGAAAAGACAGCAAAGGAGAAGAAAAGTGAATTAGATGAGCTCAGGAAAGTAAAAGCAAAACATCTTACAAAAATGAAAGCAAACATGAAGTCAGGTTTTTTATATTCCATTAGGATACTTACTATATTCCATTAGAACCTAAGCAATATGAATGCTGATTTTGTTGTTTGGGGGGTTTTGCTTTTTCCCCCCAAATCTTTCTGTTTCATTTGCTACTAAATTCATAGTTCAGTGTCTCCTACCAACTTTAGCTTATTCCTCTTCCCAAACCCTTTTTTAAAAAAATTTATTTATTTTGTGATAAAATAAATATGACATAATATTTATCTTTTTAACCATTTTGTAAGTATACATTTGAGGGGCATTAAATACTTTTACAATGCTGTGTTCCCATAACCACTGTCTATTCCCCAAAACTTTTTCATCCCCAGCATAAACTCTGTACCCATTAAACAGTAATTCCCTCTCTTCCTTCCCCTTAGCTTCTGATAACGTCTGTCCTCTTTTCTGTCTATGTGAATTTGAGAAGGCTGAATTTTTGTCTCTTTTGTTTGTTGCTGTTATTTCCAGTGCTGAGAATTGCGCCTAACACTCACTCTGATAAATGTTTGTTAAATGACTGAAGGCATGGTGGATAAGGTTGAAGAAATAAAACAAAACAAAATAGAGAATAATTAAAAATTATTGTAAAGAAGATACATATGGAAGACAAACAAAGAATGCAAAATTTGGCATAATGACTGTTCCTGATAAAGAGAGCAGAACAAGTGGATTAAAGACAACGTTAAAAGATAATGTAAATAAAGGGAAATTTACTAAAAATCTATGTCAACAGATCAGTAGGGCATTCAGGATCCCAGGAACATTAAAATGATCCACACCAAGACATAAGCTAATAAAGTCACCACATCAAGCTAATGAAGTCAGCACATCTTAAGGACAAAATAAAATTAACTTTTCTAGACATTCAAAATAAAAGCAAATAATGTGTAAAGAGAAAAATATCAGGCTGACCTCAGCCTTTTCACAGGAATATTCATTACCCAAAGATCATAGAACATTATTTACAAAGGTCTAAGGGAAAGAAGGTATGTCCCAAGAATCTCATATGTGGCCCAGCAATCCTTTTAGTGTAAAGGCATACTCGCAAGTGTGCAAGAACTTAGAAAATACAGCACCCTTGGATTCCTTTAAAAACAACAAAAAATAATTGTTGAATGGCAAATTCTAACTAACCAAGAGTTGAATTCAAATAAAGGGGTGGATTAGAGATAAACATCGAATCTATACATAGAACTAAGACAACTGTGGAAATTAAGGTACAGAATAGAATTTGTTATCTTGACAATAAAAATTCCAAAATCAGTGTTTTTATATCCTATTTCCTTTATTTAAGGTTATCTAGGAATACTATTTTATGAAGTAGAGAAATATTTGCCTAAAGTTCAATAGTTCTGATTTCAGTTGTTACTTTTCCTTCAGATAAAATCATCTAATCCTAAATTCAATATTTATATTGAATGTAAATAAATATATAAATATAAAATTTTATATTTATAAAAATTATAATATAAAATAGTATTTGTAATATTTGTAATAGTATTTGTAATATTATCTGTTTGGGTAATTTTTTCTCTCTGTATAGGCTTAAAAAATGTCTGAATGATATCCAGCAAGTAGTGATTATTATTTCTATTTAGTATTGTGCTAGAGGTTCTACCAGTGCACTAAAGCAAGGAAAGGGAATAAAAGCCTTTTAAAGTACAGACTGTCTTACTCACAAATGACATGATAGTCTTTGTAGAAAATCCTACAGAATCTACAAAAAAGCAACTAGAATTAATAAATGAGCTTATTAGCAGGGTTGCAGGATATGAGATCAATTTACAAAAGGCAATTGTATTTCTATACATTGTCAATGAACAATTTGAAGTAAAATTTAAAAACAATACTATTAATAGCATCAAAAAATATGATCTATTTAGGGATAAACTTGATTAAAAATGTGTAAGACCTATATACTGAAAACTATAAAACATTGCTGAGAGAAATTAAAGAAGACCTGTATAAGTGAGAGATAAACTGGATGCATAGATTATAAGACTTATTGTTGTTAAGATATTAGTTCTCCCCAAATTGATCTATAGATGCTATGTAACTCTGGGGAAAACCCAGCATCTTTTTTTTAGAAAGATTATTCTAAAATTTGTATGGAAATTCAAAGAATCTAAAATAACCAAACCAAAACAACTTTGGGAAAGGAGAACAAAATTGGTACTATCCTATTTCAAGACATAAAGTTATAGTAATCAAGACAGTGTGGCATTGGTGTAAAGATAGATATATAATTGAAACAGAATAGAGTCCAGAAATAAACTCACATATAAAGGTAACTCATTTTTTAGGGGCACCTGGGTGGCTCAATCGGTTAAGCATCTGCCTTCAGCTTGGGTCATAATCTCAGGGGTCCTGGGTCTGGCTCCCTGCTGAGCAGGGAGCCTGCTTCTCTCTCTCCCTTGCCCTCAAATAAAATCTTTAAAAAATAATAATAATAAATAAAGGTAACCCAATTTTTGACTAAGATGCTAAGGAAATTCAATTGGGAAAGAATAGTCTTTTCAATAAATAGTGCTGGAACAATTGGAGAGCCATATACAAAAAAAGGGAAAAAGGAAAGAAGGAAGGGAGGGAGAGAGGGACAGGACCACTTCAACCTTTACCTCACACCATATATAAAAATTAACTTGAAATGAATCACAAATCTTAATATATAGGTTAAATAAGTTAATATATAACTTAAATATTTATTAAACTTAATAAGTTAAATAGAACTTATAGAAAACATAAGAAAAAAATCTTAGGGATCCTGGGTTGGGAAAGATTCCTTAAATATAACAAAAAATCTAAGTAGAAAAAATTTGTAAGTTGGACTTCATCAAAATTTAAAATTTGCTCCTCAAAAGACACTATTACTAAAAGAGGCGAACAACAGAGAAAATATTTGCAATAAATATATTTGATGGACTTGTACATATAGAATGTATAAGGAACTGTTACAACTCAAAAAACAGGCAAAATATTTTAATAGACAACACATCAAAGAAGATAGATGGCTATTAAATAAGCATATGAAAATCTCATCATTGTTAATCATTAGGAAAATATAGACTAAAACCATGATGATATAACACTACATACCATAGTCAATTTGAATGACTAAAATTCAAAAGACTATACCAGATGTTAGTGAGGATGTGGAGGAACTGGTACTTGCATAATTTACTGGTGGGAATATAAAATGGTACAACCGCTTTGGTAGTTTCTTAGAAATTAAACATAAACCATATGACCCAGTCAATTCACTCCTAGGTATGTACTCAGAGAAGTAAAAGCATATGACCACGCAAAAACTTACTTGTGAATGTTCATAGGGAACAGCCCCAATGTCTGTTAACAGGTGAATGGATAAACAAATGGTGGTATATCCGTACAATGGAATACCACTCAACAGTGGGAAGGAAGAACTATTGATGCGTGCAACAGCATGGATGAATCTCAAAATCATTATGCTGAATGAAGGCAGGCAGGCTAAAGAATATATTGTATGATTCCATTTACAAGATAATTGTATATGTACAAATATATAGTATAAAATTCCAGAAAATGCAAACTAATCTATAAATCAGTGGTTGTTTGGGAAGGGGATGCTATGAAAATGGAGCATGTGGAAATTTGGAGACATGATGAATATCTTAATTGTGGTGATGGTTTCATCACATCATATATTAAAACTTACCAAATTATATACTTTGATTATATATATGTGCAATTTATTATATATGTTTCATTTCAGTAGAGCCATATTTTTAAAAAGTGAGTAAACTGAAAAAAAATATTTGCCTAAATGTCATCAGTTCTTTTCCTTTGTTTAAATCAAGTACGTGAAAATATAATACATAATATTTGTTAAAAGCGTGTGTAACTATCCATTTTTAAAAGATTATCTTTTGTTATTTTTTTATCATGTATCATTTTTAATAGAACAATCATGTTTTAAAAGCCTGGCCCTGAAAGCTGGGAATGAGAAGGAAGGAGAGTAGCTAATGGTACAGTTGGATTGGAGGGAATATTTTCCTAAATATGGGAGTGCTTTTAGTATGCTTCTTGGCTTATGCACATGAACATCTAAAGGAGGAGAAGCTGCAGGTGGAGAAGATAAAAGGGGTGGAATTGGAGCAGAGTCCTTTAGGGTAGAGGAGAAGTTGGGATCCAGGAAGCTGATGAGGCTCCCTTTCTCTAAGACTAGAAGAAAGAAGTGAGGATTAGTGTATATATATATATGGATAAATTTGTACACCCTGGGGCAGAAGGGTAACAGTTTGTCCCCAAGCCATGTTATTTTTAGTGAAAATAGGAAAGTATCCTACTGAGAAGAGGAGAGGGTAGGAATGAGAGGCTTACAGTGAGGGATGAAAGTTTAGGCTGGCCATACAGGGGAAGAGAAGAGAAGAATCTGACTAGGGACATGCGTACAAGAAAATTGTCAAGCAAAGCTTCTGTCATACACTTGGTGTGTAAGAGGACCTCAGTTTTCCTAGAAAATACCAAAATAAGCATTCTAGGTAGAGTTATAGATTACCAGTCTATGCTGCCTTTCCTAGATCTTCACTCTTTGTTATAAAGGGGAAACTTTTCGGAAAAGCAGAATTGTTTTGAAACAAACATGGGATTGTATTATACTGTAGTTCTTCTGTAGCTTGCTTTTTTTCACTTCACAGTGACTCTTGAAGATATTTCCTTGTCAGTACATGTAGATGTCTCTTTTTTAAAAAGTACTTATGTATTTCTTATTATGGATATACCATAATTTATGTACCCTTTTAAGTTGTTTCTAACTTCTTACTACTAAATATTGCTATTGTGAACATCTTTGAATATATCTAAAGGTTGTAGATGCTTTTGCACATGTACAACTATAGTTGACTCTTGAGCAATGCAAGAGTTAGGGGCCCTTACACCCTACGAAGTTAAAAATCTGTGTATAACTTTTGACTCCCCCACAACTCAACTACTGATAACCTACTGTTGACTGGAATCCTTATCAATAACATTGAATGTTTTGATTAACATATATTTTGTAGGTTATATGTATTATGTACCGTATTCTTGCAATAAAGTAAGCTAGAGAAAAGACAACATTAAGAAAATCATAAGGAAGAGAAAAATACATTTATAGTATTGTACTATATTTATAAAATATCTCTGTATAAGTGGACCCGCACAGTTCAAACCCGTGTTGTTCGAGGCTCAATTATATTTCTGAGGCTAGATAACTTAGAATTATTTTGTCAGAGATAATGAACATTTTACATTTTGTTGGGTACTGTCAAATTGCCATTCAAATGGTTATATCAGTAGTCTCCCACCAATTGAAATAATTCATTTGCCTCACCAAAGATTATTTCCTTTTATTTTTGTCAATCTTGTGGCCATAAAATATCTCCTGTTTTAACTTTGTATTTCTTCGTATCAGTAACGCTGAGCATTTTTTGTATGCTTATTGGCCATTTTTTTTTTAAGATTTTATTTATTTGAGAGAGAGAGTGAGAGAGAGCAGCGAGCAGGGGGAGGGGCAGAGGGAGAGAGAGAAGCAGTCTCTCTACAGAGCGGGGAGCGGGGAGCGGGGAGCCAGACATGGGGCTTGATCCCAGGACTCTGGGATCATGACCTAAGCCAAAGGCAGAAGCTCAACTGACTGAGCCACCCAGGCGCCCCTAGGTCATTTCTATTTCTTATGTGAATTGCCCATTTTTTTTGCCTTTCTTACTGATTTGCAGGAACTCTTTAAGTATTATGATTTTTTTGTCTCATATATGTGGCATGTATTTGCTTCCAGACTGCTAATTCTAGAACAAGTTTTAAATTTTGATATCATTAAATCTTTCATTCTTTTCCTTGCTGGTTGGTGGATTTTGAGTCTTGCTTAGGAATGCCTTCCCCACTTCAAGATTACGTAGATTTCCACCTAAAACTTTTATGGTTGGTCTTGTTTGTCCATTTTATGTTTACCTCCTTAATCCATCTGGAATTAATACATGTAAATGATATGGGGTGAGGCACTATCATTTTAGATTCAGTAACAAAAATAAATAATACAGAATATTTTCAGGTAATTAATTCTGGGAAAGATAATAGAGACAACTTTTTTTCAGCGTTAACTTCTTAGAAGTAAACATTTTTGTGGTTCCTTTTGTATGTTCCAGTTTGTGAAGTGCCACAAATTGTGAAGTTCATTGTAGGGCGAAGTTGCTGCTCATTAGCATTCACTTTTTTAAAATAGGGCCATTAACTTTTCCATCTAATAAAGAAATTATTAGAAGCATAGGTTTGCATTTCCCATTTTTTCAATATGTGACAAACCAAGCAGATGCATGTCTGATAGCAGTCAGTCCCTGTAAGTATTCTAGTTCATAGTTATGACAGATCTTTTAAAAAAGTAGGTTGTTTGTACAGTAATGAAAATACAGAGAAGGAAGACAGAAGAAGAAAATAGCCAGAAGAGATAGGAAGTGAAAGAAATTGAAAAAAAAAGACAAGGAAATCATTGAGAGAACAAAAAAGGAAAGGGAAAATAAGAGAGGTCATCTTTTTTCTTGTGAAGGGAGAGTTTATGCTGTTCCAGGCAATCTTTTAAAAATTATCTCAGGCCCTATGAATAATAACAGCAATGTGGCTTTGTTGTTTTATTTATTTGGTTTTTATCTTTTGTTTTGGGGATGAGATGGACTTCTGCAATCCTAGTTGGTACCATCTTTTATCCTGTCTTTTTCTTTTTAATTTTTTAATCTTTTTCTTCATGATACATGTACTCTTTAATGCCCATCCCCCCTTTTCCCCATCCCCCTACTCACCTGAGCGAAATAGGTCAAATACCATATGATCTCATTCATATGTGGAATTTAAGAAACAAAACAGATGAGCAAAGGGAAAAAAGAAAGACAAGCCAAGAAAAAGACTATTAATTATAGAGAACAAACTGATGGTTACCAGAGAGAAGGTGTTGTCTTTTTTAATAGGCTGTTAGGTGTACACTGTTAAATGAGTTTGGGGTTCTTGGAATCATGTTTCTTTATTATTTCCTTTAGGCAACTGAGAATTTTGAACCGGCAACTTAGAGAACAAGAAAAATCTCAAAAGGCATCTGGTGCTCTGGAATGCAACCTTGAATGTAAGTAAAAGAACTTTAAGAACTGATAGTAAATTCTTTGTTCTGGAAATACTGATAAAGAATTGAACTTTCTTAATTACTTTGTCTTAAGAAGACTTTTAATTTATATTGGAAAAAATAGGAATAATACTTCTTATTAAAAATTAAAGTAGCACAGAAACAAAAATAAAAGATCTGTGCTATTAGCAATGTCCACAATAGCCAAAATATGGAAAGAGCCCAGATGTCCATTGACTGATGAATGGATAAAGAAGATGTGAGATAGATAGATAGATAGATAGATAATGGAATATTACTCAGTCATCAAAAAGAATAAATCTTGCCATTTGCAATGACATGGATGGACCTAGAGGGTATTGTGCTAAGTGAAATAAGTCAGAGAAAGACAAATACCATATGATTTCACTCATATGTGGAATTTAAGAAACAAAACAGATGAACATAGGGGAACGGAAGGAAAAATTAAGATAAAAATAGAGAGGGAGGGTGCCTGGGTAGCTCAGTTGGTTAAGTATCTGCCTTCGGCTGAGGTCATGATCCCAGGGTCCTGGGATCGAGTGCCCAATCAGGCTCCTTGCTCAGCAGGGAGCCTGCTTCTCCCTCTCCCTCTGCCTGCCGCTCCCCTTCTTGTGCTCTCTCTCTCTGTCAAATAAATAAAATCTTTAAAACAAAACAAAAAAACAGAGAGGGAGGCAAACCATAAGAGATTCTTAACTCTAGGAAACAAACTGAGGGTTGCTGGAGTGGAGGTTGGGGCGGGGATGGGGTAACTGGGTGATGGGCATTAGGAGGGCACTTGATGTAATGAGCATGGGGTGTTATATGCAACGGAAGAATCACTAAATTCTACCCCTGAAACTAATACTTCACTATATGTTAACGAACTGAATTTAAATAAAAAACTAAAAAAAAAGATCTATGCTATTATATCCCAACAATATACCCCTATTTTTTTTTAAAAGGCTGTATTTCCTTTCACATGTCTACTGTATATAGAATTGATCTGTTTCACATATACTGAGTTCCTACCATGTGCCCAGCACTAAAAGAACTATATGTGTTTTTTTTCAATGAGATTACACTGTATATGCTCTTCTGAAGCTTGCATTTATTCACTTTTTTTTAATTCTTATGTTAATCCCCATACATTACATCATTAGTTTTAGATGTAGTGTTCCATGATTCATTGTGCATAACACCCAGTGCTCCATGCAGAATGTGGCATTTATTCACTTAATATGTAGTAGACAATCTTTTTTTTTCCTTTCTTTTTCAAGTTTTTATTTAAATTCTAGTTAATTAACATACAGTGTAATAGTAGTTTCAGGTATAGAATTTAGTGATTCATCAATTACATACCACACCCAGTGCTCATCACAAGTGCCCTCCTTTATTCTTATCACCCATTTAACCCATCTCCCTGTCCACCTCCCCTCCAGCAATGCTCAGTTTGTTCTCTATAGTTAAGAGTCTGTTTTATTTATTTATTTGTTTGTTGGTTGGTTTTAAAATTTTATTTATTTGAGAGAAAGAAAGTGAGTGAGAGAGAGCACAAGCCAGGGGGAGAGGCAGAGGGAGAAGCAAACTCCCTGCTGAGCAGGGAGCCCGATGTGGGGACCATGGACCCCAGGGACCATGACCTGAGCCAAAGGCAGACGCTTAACTGGCTGAGCCACCGAGGCGCCCCAAGAGTCTGTTTTATGGTTTGCTTCTCTTTTCCTCCCCATGTTCATCTGTTTTGTTTCTTAAATTCCACATATGGGTGAAATCATATGGTATTTGTCTTTCTCTGACTGACTTATTTTGCTTTGCATAATCCTCTCTTGCTCCATCCATGTTGTTGCAAATGGCAAGATTTCATTCTTTTTGATGTATATATATACACAACACATTTTCTTTATCCATTCATCAGTCGATGGACATTTGACTCTTTCCATAATTTGGCTATTGATAATGCTGCTATAAACATTGGGCATGTATCCCTTCGAGTCTGTATTTTTGTATCCTTTGGGTAAATACCCAGTAGTGCAATTGCTGGGTCATAGGGTAGTTCTATTTTTAACTTTTTTTTTTTTTTTTTTAGATTTTATTTATTTATTTGAAAGAGAGAGATAGCAAGAGCAGGAGCACAAGCAGGAGGAGTGGGAGAGGGAGAAGCAGGCTTCCTGCTGAGCGGGGAGCCCGATGTGGGGCTTGATCCCAGGACTCTGGGATCATGACCTGAGCCGAAGGCGGACGCTTAATGACTGAGCCACCCAGGTGCCCCTATTTTTAACTTTTTGAGGAACCTCCATACTGTTCTCCAGAATGGCTGCACCAGTTTGCATTCCCACCAACAGTGTGAGAGGGTTCCCCTTTCTTCATATCCTCACTAGCACCTGTTGTTTCCTGTGTTGTTAATTTTAGCCATTCTGACTGGTATGAGGATGTATCTTGTAGTTTTGATTTGGATTTCCCTGATGTTGACTGATGAGCATCTTTTCATGTGTTGTTAGCATCTGTATATCTTCATTGGAAAAATGTCTATTCATGTCTTCTCCCCATTTTTAAACTGGATTATTTGTTTTTGGAGTGTTCAGTTTGGTAAGTTTTTTATGTATTTTGGATACTAACCCTTTATCAGATATGTCATTTGCAAATATCGTCTCCAAATATTCTGAAGGTTGCCTTTTAGTTTTGTTGATTTCCTTTGCTGTGCAGAAGCTTTTTATCTTGATGAGGTCCCAATAGTTTATTTTGCTTTTGTTTCCCTTGCCTTAGAAGGCCTATCTAGTAAAAAGTTTTTACAGCCAATGTCAAAGAGGTTGCTGCCTGTGTTCTCCTCTAGGATTTTGATGGTTTTCTGTCTCACATTTAGGTCTTTCATGCACTTTGAGCTTATTTTTGTGTATGGTGTAAGATGGCGGTCTAGTTTCATTCTTCTGCATGTGGCTGTCCAGGTTTCCCAACACGTTTGTTGAAGAGACTGTCTTTGCTCCATTGCATATTCTTTCCTGCTTTGTTGAAGACTAGTTGACCATATAGTTGTAGGTTCATTTCTGCGTTCTGTTCTGTTCCATTGATCTATGTGTCTGTTTTTGTGCCAGTACCATACTGTCTTGATTACTGCAGCTTTGTAGTATAACTTGAAGTCTGGAATTGTGATGCCTCCAGTGTTGCTTTTCTTTTTCAAGATTGCTTTGGCTATTCAGGGTCTTTTGTGGTTCCATACAAAATTCGGGATTTTTTCAAGCTCTGAAAAATGCTGGTGGTATTTTGATAGGGATTGCATTAAATATGTAGATTGCTTTGGGAAGTATAGACTTTTTTTTTTTTTGAAGATTTTATTTATTTATTTGAGAGACAGAGACAGAGCATGAGCAGGGCGAGGGGCAAAGGGAGAGGGAGAGAGATAAGCAGACTCCCCACAGAGTATGGAGCCTGACACAGGACTTGATCCCAGGACCCTGAGATCATGACCTGAGTCGAAACCAAGAGTTGGATGCTCAACCATCTGAGCCACCTAGGCGCCCCTCCATCCCCTCACTTTTGATCTGCAGGTGTCTTTAGGTCTAAAATGAGTCTCTTATTTTTTTTATCCATTCTGATGCCCTATGTCTTTTGATTAGAGCATTTAGTCCATTTACATTCAGAGTAATTATTGATAGATATGTGCTTAGTGCCATTTTATTACTTGTTTTGTCATTGTTTCGAGAGATTTTCTCTGTTCCTTGCTAGTCTTTGTCACTTTTGGTCTTTCCTTCCCACTCAAAGAGTCCCCATTAATATTTCTTGCAGGGCTGGTTTAGTGTTCATGAACTCCTTTAGTTTTTGTTTGTTTGGGAAACTCTTTATCTCTCCTCCTATTCTGAATGATAGCCTTGCTGGATAGAGTATTGTTGGCTGCAGATTTTTCCCATTCAGCACATTAAATATATCATGCCACTCCCTTTTGGCCTGCTAAGTTTCTGTGGAGAGATCTGTAGCTAGCCTTATGGGTCTGCCCTTGTAAGTTAGGGACTTATTTTGTCTTGCTGCTTTTAGAATTTTTTTCTTCATCACTATATTTTGCAGATTTAACTATAATATGTCTTGGTGTTGGCCTGCTTTTGTTGATTTTGATGGGAGTTCCCTCTGCCTCCTGGATGTCTGTTTCCTTCCCTAGATTAGGGAAGTTTTCAGCTTTTATTTCCTCAAATAAACCATCTGCTCCCTTTTCTCTCTCTTCTGGGACTGCTGTGATACAGATGTTATTACATTTAACGGAGTCACTGAGTTCCCTAAGTCTACTCTTGTGATCCATCATTCTTCTTTCTCTGTTTTGTTCAGCTTCGTTATTTTCCATAACTCTATCTTCTGTATCACTTATTTGTTCCTCTGCTTCTTCCATCCTTGTGGTCATTACATCCAGATGGTTTCAAATCTCAGATATGACATTTTTCATTTCTGCCTGATTGTTTTTTCGCTCTTTTATCTCTGTGGTAAGGGCCTCTCTGAAGTCTTACATGCTTTTCTCAAGTCCGGCAAGTATCCTTATGATTGTTGTTTTAAATTTTCATTCAGGCATATTACTTATATGTGTTCCTTTTTTTCTTTTTATTTGTTTTGATTAGATCTCTGACCATGACCTTTTCTTGCTCTTTTGGGATGAATTCCTCCATCTTGGCATTTTGTCTAGGTCTCTGTCTTCTACTGTGTGTTAGGAAAGCCTGTGATATTTCCTGCTCCTGAGAATAATGACTTCATGAAGAAGAGGTCATACAGTGTCCAGTCCAGGGCCTGGTGCTTCAGGGAGCATCTCTGCTGTGTGCTGCGTGCACTCAGCTGCTGTGTTTGGCTGCTCTGTCCCTCAGGTCAGTCGTCTGCAGAGGTTCTCCTTACCTGCCGTGGGCAGTGTTTGAACCTTGGCCAGAGTGTGGCGAGTTTTAATTAGGTACCTCTGGCCTGCTTGTTAAATGAGACTTGATGCTATTTCCACTAGAGCTGAAGCCTTGCAGAACTCTATGGTCGGTAGACGTGGTGCGTGCAGGGGTTTGTGCTGGTCTTCTGGGAAGGGGCCTGCTGTGCTGGGTCCTTAAACAGACTTGTCCAAGAAAAGCAGTACCAGTAGACTGCAGGGCGGGACTTGGTGTGAGCAGGTAGGCAGCCAGTGTTGGTGCTGTGCAGCTTACCAAATTGGTTTATGCTGAGGGTGGGGGGTGGGGGAGGGAAGTGGTGCCAGCCAGCCCCTTTGTTCCCAGAGAGGGGAGTCAATGCTTGCTGCTCTCAGGGAGGCCCTCTCAGAAGAGTGAATAATTTCCCCTTGCGTGTCCTGTGCATTTTTCAGATTGCTGTTTTTACACTGTCCATCTCTGGGTTGCTTGCCTGCCTGGAGTGCACTTTGGGCTCCATCCCAGCCAAGCCTGCTGACTTTTAAAACTCCAAACTCTGTGGACCTGGTGTGGTAGAGACTTGCGCTGGTCTTCCAGGGGAGGGTCTTGCTGCACTGGGACAGAAGGGCCGTTATGCCAGAGGACGGGGGCGTGGGGTTTGGAGCAAGCCAGTTAAACAGCCAGTGTCCTGGTTAGCTGCCCTCAGCAGGTGTCACTGCACCTTTGGTGAGGGCTGGGAGAGGGAAATGGCACCTGCTAGCTCTTTTGTCTGTGGAGACGCAATATCACCTCTCACGGGTGTGCTCCTGGAAGTAGGAACAGTCTTTCCCTGGGCCCCTTAGGTGATCCTCACATCGTGCTGTCTGCCCTGGGGTTGCTTGCCTGCCTTCTCTCCAGGAGCAGGGCAGTGCCCTCAGAGCTCTATCCCAGCCAAGCCCAGGGACCTTTAAAACTCCAGTCTTTGAGCCCTGCTGGTTGCAAACACTCAGGAAAATCAGCCCCTCTCGTTTTCCCAGGCAGTGGCTTTGGGGAAGTGTTCTCCTTTTAGGTATCCCTGTGTGCCCCAGTCTCCCTTCGCTTTCTCTGTGACCAGGGCTCCCTCCCCTCTACAGTACCTGCAACCCTCTTCTCCCCCAAACCACAGCCCTGCACTTCCTCTCTTCCTCCATGTGGCCTCTTCTCTCCCTCTAGGTGTGCAGTTTGTTCTATCAGTCCTCAGATCAATTTCTTGGCTGTTCGGAATGATTTGATAGTTATCTAACTGTATCAAGGGACGAGGCAAGCCTAGGGTCCTCCTACTACGCCACCCTCTTAGCTCCCTCCCCCCAATAAAATCTAGGGGGTATTTTTCTTTCTGTTTAAGAACTGTACAGATATTCTGCTTATGTGGTTCCATCCTAATGTATTTGAAGTTCTCTGATGATCGTTATCTAGGTATCTTCCCAGTGCAAACAGGGCTGCAGTAAAAGTCTTATACGTATGTCTTTGTGCACATGTGTGAGCATTTTGTAGATTATAGCTATAGAATTATTGAGTTAAAGGAGATATACAGTTGTAATTTTGACAGATATTGCCAAATTGTGCTTATGGATCATGGCATTTAAAATAATAGAAAAAAAGGAAAAAAACCTATACCAGAGGAAAAGATGAGAACTGTTTGTTTCTTTGTTTGTTTTTGTATTCTTGGGATCTTTTCCTAAGCCTTACAAAACTCCGATGCCACAAAGGAAAAGATGATAAAATTTGTCCTCAGAATTTTTTTTCACTTTCTGCGCAGCAAAATTATAAACACATTTAAAACACATCAACAAAATGGGGAAAATGTTTTCATAATACATGATATGACAAAGGCTTAATTTTTTAAATATATAAATAGCTCTTACAAAGCAATAAGAAAAATATGACCACCCAACAGAACACACACTTCATAAAAATGCTCATCTTCACCAGAGTACTTCTGGAAAAAGTCACTCTGATTCCCCTATGAATAAACAGTGGGGGTGGGGATGGGTGGGAAAGGAGGCCAAGATGGGAAATGGGGAGATTGGTGGTTGCCATTCTAAATAGCTAATCTCTTTTTAGTCTCTGCTCATTTACCTTAATGTTCCCTTGAGAGCATTTATCATTATCTGTAATTACTTGTTTGTTATCAGCTCTTTGAGAGCAGGGACCATGTCTGCTAATCATCACTGTACGTCCAGATTCTAACACCATGCCTCACACATAGTAAGTCTTCACTCAAGGCTGCATTTGTTAAGTGGATGGTGCCATAGACTTTTACAGCCATTAAAGAGAATGATAGATCTCTGTGCTGATACATACCGATCTTATGGGGGGAAAAAAGGGATGGTTAGAAACTATGCGTACAGTATGAGTCATCTCTTTTTAAATATATATGTTATATGCACAGGTATTTTTCCAGAAAGATACCAAAGTTAATAGTGATTGCCTTTAGGAGGAGAGCAGAGGTAGGGTGGGGAGGAAGATTCTTCATTGAGAATCATTTGGTATCATTGGTATTTCATCGTGTTTGAATTTTTTTTACTTTGTGCCTGTATTATTATTTCATTAATGAAGGTAAAAAAAAATTTTTCAATGCCCCAGATATCAATTGGAGAAGAAAGGTATGACTTCTGCATCAAATTTTAAAAATATATTTAGTATTTATATAGAACTACTCAAGCATATAATTGTTGAGCAAAATCAATAAATTCCTGTTTTCTTTTTTAAAAACAGATCTTTTCCAGGTTTGTGCTTTTTAAATTCGGGCAACAATTATTTGATCTGTTCTGTCTTGCAGTGTTTTCCCTTCAGTCATTGAACAAGTCCCTGCAAAACCAATTACAAGAGTCACTGAAGAGCCAGGAATTACTGCAGAGTAAAAATGAAGAACTTTTAAAAGTGATTGAAAATCAGAAAGATGAAAACAAAAAATTTGCTGGTATATTTAAAGAGAAAGATCAAACTTTACTTGAAAATAAACAACAATTTGACATTGAGACAACAAGAATAAAAATTGGTATGTATTTGAATTGTAGTTATGATTACATTTTTTCAAAGATTGAGGTAACTGAAACTTTTTTGTGGTTTCAGAATTGGAGGAAGCCTTGGTCAATGTGAAAAGCTCCCGGTTTAAGTTAGAAGCTGCTGAAAAGGAAAATCAAATATTGGGAATAACATTACGTCAGCGTGACGCTGAGGTGACTCGACTGAGAGAATTAACCAGGTAATGTTGACTTCATTTGACTAACTTGCCTCTTGTCAGATTATTTATAGACTTCAAAAATCATTGTAGGTCTGCTCTCTTTCCTCCTTTTCTCTTATTTTGTCAATAATTTCTAATGTTTTCTTCTGCTCCAGCTGGGTTTAGGAATGCCAAACCTGGCTCAGTGCTTTTTTAAACCATGTGATTCCAGGAAAAGGGCTCTTGTAAGGAGCTTCAGCTTTTTATAAGTAAGCTGAAGAGTAACTTAGCAAATGGTGGAGAGCCCTCTGGCTCTGAAGCCAGAGAGACATGAGTGGAATCCCAGCTCTGCCATTGTACTAGCTGTGTGACTTTAAGGAAGTTATTTACCTCTCTAAACCTCAGCTGTAAAGTGGGGCATGATTAGGGTTGATGGGAACACTAAGAAATCATTCACATGAAGCACTGAGCACAGAAGCCTTCATGCCAGATGATCTCAGGAAAGTCATTTAGCTTCTTTGAGCCTCAATCATTTCATCACAAAAGTGAAGGAATTGGCAGCAACCCCTAAAAGCCCTTGCTTCCCTAACATGTCTTTTCTCAAATAAATACAATCACCCCACTCAATTTTTATATGATACGTACTTTCAAAGTTCAGTTTTCTCTTTTTTTTTTTTTTTTTTAAGATTTTATTTATTTGACAGAGAGAGAGAGCACAAGTAGGCAGAGTGGCAGGCAGATGGAGTGGGAGAAACAGGCTCTCCGCTGAGCAGGGAGTTGGATGTGGGGCTTGATCCCAAGACCCCAGGATCATGACCCGAGCCGAAGGCAGCCGCTTAACGGACTGCGCCACAGTTTTCTCTTGAGACATTTGTTAAGAATTGGATTTCCAACTACTTATTTAAATCCTAGAGAAGTCAGTAATTTTGATGAATATCAGCAGATCTGACCATGCATTTGAATGATCCTAGAAGTTCACAGTTCCAAATATAAAACAATTTTGAATATAAAATAATCTCCTTTATATTTCAAATGAGAAGATCTGTTTTGAATTATGAACTTCTAGGGAAATAGATGAAATAGTGATATATATATATATATATATATGTATATACAGGATAATTTATTTAGTTTTGTAAACATATTTGAAATGATTATAGCTATGTTAATATAGAAATATTGCTTTTTTCACATTCACATTTCATTCAAACTTTTATTGAACAGTGGGGACAAGCAAAAGACACTTGTATATCTATGTAGTGTTATAATTAATTAGGCTCTAGTCAGAGTTTCTAAAATGTTGGCTTATACCACTCTTGTTCAAAGTAAAGTGAGAGAATGTCCCTCCTTATGAAAGCCTTTATAAAATTGCCAAAGAAAAACATCTCCTCTTTTTGGAGGAGTAATTTTGGGATGAAAACTCTGTTATTATCAAGTATTTATGATAAAAGAAGCCAGTCACAAAAGATCACATTCTATGATTCCACTTAATATGAAATGCTCAGAATAGGCAAACCCATGGAAACAAAAAATAGATTAGTGGTTGCCAAGGGCTGGGAAAAGAGGGGAAGAAGCGGGGAGTGAGTTCTAGTGGGTACAGAGTTTCCTTTTGGGGTGATGAAAATGTTCTGAAATTGGATGGAGGTAACAATTATATAACTCTATGAATATACTAAAAACAACTCAGTTATACACTTTAAAAGGGTGAATTTTATAGTATATAAATTACATCTCAATAAACTTTTTTTTAAAAAGTACATATGGTGTATAGTCCATTTGGAAAAGAAAACTAGGACAGCAAGTCAGCATGGTCAGATTCCATGAGCAGTTGCGTAGGTGTCCCTGAGCATCTCCTCAGTATAGGCCCTGAGGAGAATATAGCAGAAGTAAAAGGAGAGTCATGTTCACTGGTGACTTGGAGAGAAATTAAAGATGAGTGTCATTTGAGAAAGTGTGTAAGGGGCATGGTGCTCTGCCTCTAGGAGAAAATGCAGCAGAGGATCTAGTTGCCTGAGAATTTGCTTTTCATTTCACAGGCTTTACTTCATACTACTAAATCTAGCTCCTTTATGAGCATGAAATCAGAAGCTGATGTTATCTTTTATTTATAATGTACTTTGATTTTTTTTCTCAAACTCTTCTCCATCCCATATCTATTATTTTGTTTGTCCCCATCTATGATGGAAAGATTTTAATATCTGCATTTTCATAGATTGGGAGACTAGGACCATGTAAGTTAAATATTAAGAGAAAGTTAATAACAGAGCTGGGACTGGAACTCACGTCTCTTAATCCCTAGGCAAGTTTTCTCTCACTCTTGCACATGACATATCCTTAGCTAAAATAGTTTATTCCTGGTAACAACTCCATGCCTAATTTAGTCTAAGTGAACCTTAGTATTTTTTTTTTTTAATCTGAGAGACGGAGGGATGAATGGATGGATTCATTTGCCTATTCATGTATTCAACAAACATTTATTGTATATCATGTCCCAAATATACACGTGTGAAATACAAAAATATATAATCATATTAGTTGCTGAATATCCATGTCATTGAGTTAAAAGCTTATTCTGGCACCTTGATGATGGATATAGGAAGACACATCCTTTTTTAAGAATGAACTTGACTAAATACTCTTTTAACATGTGTGGTGCATTTGTGAAGAAAATTAATAAAAATGTAAGGGGGATTTTCATAGTAAGTAATAGTATTATTATTATAGAAATTAGCATAAATGGAAGCACACGGAAATGAAGGGACTTGCCTGACTTTCAGAGCTCGTTGTGCCCAGGCTGGTACCTGAGCCAAGATTTTAAATTTCCTCTTGAGCCTTCCTTTCTGGTTTGGAAAGCACAGCTGCTCTCTGACAGAAGAAGACATGTTTTTGGAGAGATTCTTCTACTTGTGTAGGAGATATCTTTGTACCTGCTCATTCTTTCAAAATAACACAGTCTGGCTTTTCTCGTGTTTTTTTTTAATGGCTTTTTATTTTTTTTTTCCTTTTTAAAAAATTTTTTATTTAAATTCATTAATTAACATATAATGTATTATTAGTTTCCGAGGTAGAGGTCAGTGATTCATCAGTTTTATATAACACCCAGCGCTCATTATATCACATGCCTTCCTTAATGTCCATCACCCAGTTACCCCATCCCTCCACCCCCCTCCCCTCCAGCAACCCTCAGTTTGTTTCCTATGATTAAGGGTCTCTTTTGGTTTGTCTCCCTCTCTGATTTTGTCTTGTTTCACTTTTTCTTCTACTCCCTATGATCCTCTGTTTTGTTTCTTAAATTCCACATATGAGTGAGATCATATGATAATTGTCTTTCTCTGATTGACCTGTTCCGCTTAGCATAATACCCTCTAGTTCTATCCACATTGTTGTGAATGGCAAGATTTCATTTTTTTGATGGCTGAGTAGTATTCCATTGTGTGTGTGTGTGTGTATGTGTGTATATATACATACACCACATCTTCTTTATCCATCTAGTGTTTTTTTTTAAAGGAATGAAAAGGATTCACTTGCAACTAGAGCCTTTTCTTAACATTCACCCTAACACAGAAGCATAGGAAATGAAAAAGGTCATTACTTCTTGTATATTATCTGCTTTTAGAAAAGACTGTGTCTAAAATATTAGGTGAAAATGTTTTGCTCTCCTTTTCTAAAGACTCTGAAGATTTTCCTATCATGTGTTTTCCATTGTTGTCAAGGACCTTTGCTTTTTATGCTGGGGATAAATCCTGCATCATGACTACTAACTCACTCATTAGATTAACTGGCCTCTTTAAATGATTATAGAAACACAGTGGGCAAGCTTAGCATTGTCTTACAGGGCTCAGTACTACCCCTGCGTTTTCTGAAGATTCAGTAACAACTTCAAAATCTAAGAATTCCCACAATGGCAATTTTTTTTTGTCAAAACAAAATAAAAAGTTCGTATTTGAGCTAAATTCACCCACATTGGTGATTGATAGTATGTTTGGTGATACCCTGTGCAATTTAGTTAATTAGGAACATCTCCAGTACGATAGCTGGGCTACTGTGACCACTTTAATTTTGCTTTTGACAGAGAATAAAGCAGCAATATCTGACAGTACAGCTAAAGCTTCATGTTCAACTAGCCCATCCTTCTTCCCTATAGTCATACACCTCGGTAAGATAGATGTATGGTTTTTGTATGTGTTGTAAATAATCTCTTAAAGATTTCACAGAATTTCTGAGTGCCTTTCTCAGATTGTTGGAGAGGGATAATGGGACTAGAAGGTACATGTATGAGTTCTAAACAAATACCCTAAACCAGTTCTAAACAAATACCCTAAACCACCTTTCCGTTCTCCAGCCTTCAATAATTTTGAAATACATCCTATCACTTTTCAAAATTTTACTACAACACATGTTATAAAACCATTAAAATGTGAGGGAAAATTAATATATTTTCAGTGAACAAGTGGTAAATAGTCTTATAGCTTCTAAGAACACTCTTAAGAGTGCTGATACTTATTTAAATTAGTATATTTTTATAAGTAGCTGAGAAAGAACCTTGAATGTCTATTATAAAGATGTGTCAGTTTTCTAAGCATTAAAAATCAGTGTGTTTAGGTGTATCCCACATATAGAAACAGAAATATATCTACTTTGTAGCTATTCAGGTGTTTGTATTGCTTCCTTTAAAATTTTGACATACTGTCATTTCTTTACTTACAGAGATTTTTCTTTTAGTTTCAGGGACAATGGTCAGTCACATTTCTTGTTTAAATCAGAAGCTTAGTGATTACCATTAATTTCCAGAGATTAAACTTATTAATGTCATGTCCCTTCTTTCTTCATCACTGATTTTGTTCACAGCAAAGATAACATTTTTATTTAAGTCTGGAAAGAAACCTCAACATAAGTATTCCTTTTCTAAAAACAAAATGAAAATTTTAGTATGTAGTCTCATCGAATTAATTAGTGGGTGATTATTCATTACAGCATTTTTAAAAGATATGTTCATATAACATTTTTTGTCTTTTAGTAATAGTTCATTAGCTTCTTGAGAGAGGTATGAGAAAAAGTGGTAGGAGCCATTGCCATTTGAAGAGCAATCAGAACTCAGAATGTGTTTAAAATGACAGGGTAGGGGCGCCTGGGTGGCTCAGTTGTTTAAGCGACTGCCTTCAGCTCAGGTCACGATCCTGGAGTCCCGGGATCGAGTCCCACATCGGGCTCCCTGCTCGGCGGGGAGTCTGCTTCTCCCTCTGACTCTCCCCCTCTCATGCTCTCTCTCTATCACTATCTCTCTCAATAAATAAATAAAAATCTTAAAAAAAAAAAAAATGACAGGGTAAGTGCGCCTGGGTGGCTCAGTTGGTTAAGCAACTGCCTTCGGCTCAGGTCATGATCCTGGAGTCCTGGGATCGAGTCCCGCATCGGGCTCCCTGCTTAGTGGGGAGTCTGCTTCTCCCTCTGACCCTCCCCCCTCTCATGTGCTCGCTCGCTCTCCATTCTCTCCCTTGCAATAAGTAAAATCGTAAAAAATAAAAAGATGACAGGGTAAGCCAGGTTGGAAAAAATTTGTTTTTCCTTTTGTAGGGAAAAAAAACACTCATTCTATATATCCAGAGATATAATCACTGCTGTTTAGTATTGAGATTTCCTTTTAGTATTTTGTTTGGATGTGTGTGACTATTTTTACAAAAATAGTATTGTATCCATGTTACTTATGGACTGCTCTTTTAAGTTTAACCTTACATAATGAACATTTCTCCATCAATAAATATTCCTTACAACACAACTATAAATGGCTATGGTGCGATTATAGCATAATTCAATCATTCTACTGTATTTGAAGATAAAGATACTCAATCCATCTATTTTCTATTATAAATTTTATCTTTGTAAGTATATCTTTGGGTACAGCCTCTTGATGAATATATGTAGGATAAATTCCTAGAGTGCAAATTATTGGGTCCAAAAATGTGGGATGTACAAATATTTAAGACTTCTGACGTATTGCCAGTTTGTGCTCTGGAAGGGTTATACCAGTGCACACTCCCACTAGTAGTACCTGCCTCTTCAAGCTTCTCTAACAGTGGGTATCAGTCTTATTTTACCATGCTAATTTGATAGGCAAAAAAAAAAAAAAAATCACATTTAAAAAATTTGAACTTCTCCATTTAGAAGTTGAACTTTTAAAAAGTAGGCTAGTTGTAATCTTTTAAAATTACCTGTTGATGTCCTCTGCATCTTTTTAAAAATTGATGTATTTCTTTTCTTATTTATATGTAATTACCTATATATGATTCAATTCAAAAAGACCAAAAGCTTGGTATAAAATGGCTTTAATGGGACTACTAATAAAAGCTGCCATCAAATGAACACCCATATAACCTGAAGCAGTGCTAAGCACTTCACCCTCATATTTTATTATTTTATCTTATTTCATGTTCACTGTAATTCCACAGTAGATGTCTTCATTTTGCAATGAAGGAACTTGAGATTCAGAAAGGTTGAATGACTTGCCCAAGATCACAGCTAGTGATAGGATTTGATTCCATTTCTGTCTGACTTTCAACCCCAAGTGGTTTTTCTTATAACACACTTCTGGCACCTAGCTGTTGCTTATACCTAATTATCCCAGATAATTATCTCCAACTATCCTTTTTTCCCAGTATTGTTCCAGTGCCCTTTGCATATATATTTTGAATGGAGAGAAATAACTTCATTCATCCACACCATTTTGCAAAGTTGCTCAAGAATAAAGCATTTCATACCTTAAGTGAAAAAAATTCCTAAGCCTGTATTTTTAAATATCATTATATTAGATTTGATATAGACCAAGATCTTTTAATCATTTGTTATTGTAATTTACTCGTTCCAGACGCATTCTGTGATTTTGTGCTTTTAGTTGCTTTTTTCCATGTTATGAACCAGGTGCTTGCCTCAGATCCTTTCTTTTGAAGATGAGGTATAAATAAATAAATGAAAGAAACAGGTAAAAAAGAATAATTAGTGTACTAAATTCTTCTTAACAGAACTTTACAGAGCAGTATGGCAAGGCTTCTCTCAGATCTTAGTATGGACAGTGTTCGCTGCAAGTCTGGGAATAATCTTACCAAATCACTTCTGAACATTTATGAAAAACAACCTCAACATGACCCAATCCCTGCTCATACTTCCATAATGAGCTATCTAAATAAGTTAGAAACAGATCACACTTTTGCACATTCTGAGACACTTTCTGCAGTTAACAATGAGGAGAGCATGGAGCCAGATAGACCTTATGAAAATGTCCTGCCCTCCAGAGGCCCTCAACATAGTCACACAAGAAGCTCAGAGGAAGAAGCATCAGGCCCTGGGATGATTTCTACGCTTTCAAAACAGGTTTCTGTTGAGGAGAGCGAAATTACAACTCTAATAGACAATGAGTGTAATTTGGGTAACACAATTTACATTCCATTTGCTAGAAGCACTTCTAAAAAGACGTCACCACTATCTAAGAGATTATCCCCCCAGCCACAGATCACGGCGGCTTTGCCACAGCTGGTCGGCAGCAGCGGCCTTGTCTCTGAAAAGGCAAATAAGTCGTGTGAACCTGGAGTTTGTTCCTCTTCCAAAAAGGAAGCCGAAGATGCACCTGAGAAACTTCCCAGGCCAGCTGATAGGGAAGACAGGCAGCTCCTCAAGAAGATAAAGGAGGCCATCAGTGGGATCCCTGCTGCGGCTGAGGAGCTGCCGGAGGCGGCTGCGGGCCCGGGCCCCGCCACCCGTCAGGGCAGCGGCGTTCGGGGGAGGAGTAGCGCGGTCTCCGACGGTAGCTTTTTAAATTCTGACGTGACGTCGGACTGGAGCATCTCTTCTTTGTCAACGTTCACTTCTCGTGACGAGCAAGACTTCCGGAACGGCCTTGCAGCGCTGGACGCGAATATTGCCAGGCTGCAGAAGTCCTTAAGGATGGGTCTTCTGGAGAAATGAACTCGGAAGAATAAGGGACTGAGTGCTGCTTCTAGGAATAGACCTTGGCCGCACTGAATGCATATTTTGAATTTCTTTAGAGAAATGGTGTTTTATACCAATTATGTATGATAAGTGTATGAATAATAAATGTATTATTGTCCTTATTCTATTTGAACATAAAGGAGTTTGTAAATCTTGCACTGGCTATAGTTCTGCCTTTCCGCACTAATTCCTTTTCGGCCCTTTAGCTGAGGACGTTCCCTATTTTATAAGTAATAGGAGCAAAGTTAGTCTCTGCTTCTCTGTACTAGCACTTCTTAACTACTCAGTGTCACCTCTGTCCCTGTAAGCCCATTCGAGCTATTAGAAGCCTGAGTGTTGTGCTGCCACCAACACCTCCTGGTCACCGGCCGGTGTCTTTATGCACAGTGCTTGGGCAGGCCTTAGCATTAAAATGTTCTGCCAGCACCAGGACCTCCTCCTACTGGTTTTTAAGTATTGGTGCTACAACTTCTGAAGGACCCAGATATAATCTCTTTGACATGTCCAGATTTTAGAGGTAGGGATTTCTTAAGTCCAAAAATACTAAATGAATTTTTAGTAGGTTTTTTTCATAGAACTGTCCGTTAATATTTTTAATGTTTCTTCCAGTATTCCTAAATTAATTCATTGGTGTATTTGGAGATAACAGGCCACAACTCTTCAACAACATAAGTTACAAAGTACAGTTCAGAAATACAAAATACAGCAAGGATGAAAACTGTGTCATCTGTCTACTCCCAAATATTCAGTTGTTATTCATATGCAGAAATTCTTAAGATTATTATATGATAATACAAGAAGAGCATTGTATTTTGCCCTTAAAATAGGATAAGCATTCTTTCATGCAAAGAAAATTATTAAATGCTTATGGGTTGATTCACTTAATTAAGGGTTAACAATGTGATTGAAAAACAAATGAGACTGGAAAATCCTTGAGAAACCTTACCAGGAGCTTACTATTTATTTAATATAAGACAAACATGGCATAGAAACATGAAATTATTTGATTAAATTTCAAGATGGAATATGATTCTAGCAAAAAAGATGGGATAGACAGCTTCATAGAAGTTTAAACTAAAAGGAAGCAGCAAATGGTACAGGAAGACCTAGAAGAGAAGAAACTTCATATTGATGTTTAAGAATGTGTAGGATTTGAATAATCCTGTGAATATCCTCATAATGTTTGCCCCATAAGGAAAGTATCATCAAAACATGGGGGTTGAATAGTATATTAAGAGGATGATAGGTACACCAACCTGACTAACATAGAGGGATCAAGATTACTACCATTGACTCTTGAACAACACAAGGCTTAGGGACACCAACACCCCCTATGCAGTCAAAAATCGGCATATAACTTTTGAGTCCTCAAAAACTTAACTACTAATAGCCTACTGTTAGCCAGAAGCCTTACCAATAACATAAACAGTTGATTAACATGTTTTGTATGTTATATGTATTAATATACTGTATTCTTAGAATAGGCTGGGAAAAAAATGCAAAGAAAATCACAAGGAAGAGAAAAATACATTCACAGTGCTGTATTTATTGGGGAAAAAAATCCATGTATAAAGTGACCTATACAGTTCAAACCTGTGTTCAGGGGTCAACTGTATATGATAAAGGTAACAGCAAATGATGATAGCACAATTAGAAGAGTTAGAGTCAGATCAGAATGTCTTGAGCTCCAGGCTGAGGAATAACCATTAACCATAAAGTCTTGGGTGTTTGGGTATATTTGGTGGTGGTGGGTTTTTTGTTCGTTTGTTTTTAACTGAGGACCACCAGATACAACTGGCTGCTCTCAGAATTGCATAGAATGATCGTACATAAAAAGTAGAGGTGGGGGGAGGCTGGAAGCCACCTAGAAAGCTGTGGCAGTAGTCCAGACAAATTGACAAGCCTTTGGCAATAAAGGTGAAAAAGGAGAGACGAATTGAAAAACTTTCAGTAGGCTTGGTGACAATAGAAAATGAAAGAGAAAAATCAAAGATGACTCCAAAGTTTCCAATTTGGTCAGTTTGAGTCACACTGAGCAATGTCTCAAATGAAGAAGTTCTTGGTCAAGTTCCAAGTTAAGTCTTGATAACAGTACTGATAATGGAGAGTGGGATAAAAAGGAGAGAAAGCATGCCCATTCTCAGTAGTCCTCTTTAGATCTTCACACAAGAAGTCAGTGTAACTGCCTCTTCAGTCTCAGAAGGGTCAGTCTGCCTCCAAATCCCAGCCCCCGCACAAAGCCTTTTCAGATGTCCCAGAGTGTGAAAAGCTGATTAGCGGAGTATCCCCCAGCCTCTGACAGGCGGAACTCAGTGTCTCCTTGATAGATACTGGGTGTAGAATGGGAGAGAATTGTCCTAAAGCATTTTGTCACTGTTCTGTCCTGTCTTGGATTTGTGGAGGTAATGTGCAGACGTCACAATGGATTTGGTATTTGTAAATACCACTGAAGATGAAAGAATCTGGTTCTATGACCAAGTGTGGAGATCCTAAGGGCTAAAGAAGCCCAAGAAGTACTTTGTACACATTCTTCCTTTATTCCCCCTTGGAGCTGAGTAAATCTTGTGAAAATCTTTTCTTTTCACTAATGGCATTTATGTCAAGTGCCTTAAAATTTATTAAGGCTGCCTCAACCACATGCAAAGGACAGAACTGCAATGCCCAGTTAGATAAAAGGACATGCGGCCTAGTCACAACTTACCAAGTATTTACTCCTCACATTGTGGGGCAATCTGTTCAGCTAAAGATTCTTTCGTTCAATGAATAAATGAGATGAAAGCTCTAATATTTACCAGGTACTATTCTGGGCTCTGAAAATACAACAATAAATACCATCTTCTCCGCCCTCGAGCTTACATTAAAGGGGGAAACAAAGGAACATGAGCGGTAAGTACTGTGAAGAAAAAACGGGAAGGGGACAAAGATGACAGAATTGGCTTAAGTTTCCATTATTAGATTAAGAAGCCCCTTCTCAAAAATTATGTTTAGGAATCAAGAATTTAAGCATGCTACCAGATAAAGCTGGATTTGATTTGTGAGCTAACTCTCCCTTAATCATGTTTTAGATCTGTTAACTCTTGGTTTCCTTCTGCTCAGAATTGCTTAAATTCACCTTATATTTTGATGTTTTAGAATACCACTTGTAGAAAACTGGACACTTTTTTTTAAAGCAGTTGGCCTGAATAGGACCTCCCTGAGAATTACCGGAGATGGTAAGATGTTAGGGACTTCTGAAGGGCTTAAGTTGAGTTTTTGAAGGGACTTTAATAAAAGTTATCTATCTCACATTTATACCCAAAGAAGGAATCCATTCTACAGTGATACCTACTACTGGTAGGATCCCAAGTGCACCATATGTATTCCTTTTGCCTGGACCACCCTTTTGCTCCTCCTGACCAATTCTTACTCATTTTTCAGACCCATGATACTACTACTGTACCGTGTATATGCCTCTGTTGATGCATGTATCTGTTTGCATGGCAACCTCTCCTACCCCGTATCCTTCAGGGACCAGCATTTGTTCATCCTTGACACCTCTCATGGCACTTGGTGCCTGTCATATAGTAGGCAGTTAGTAACAATTGTTGAACTTTGCTAAGTCCCTGGCAAATGGTCATCTCGGCTTCACTTGATTTTCTCTTGGTGTTGGTAAGTTCATGCAACAGTTTGTAGCTTTATTACACACATCTAAGCTGGCATTAGCTTCCCTGTATTTTTTCTTCTTTATTCCCATTGTTAACTTCTGAAGCAAAATCTGCTTGTTTAGCAAATATCCACACACTACTTGTGCTATGGAGAAGTCATAGATTTTTTAATATTTAGCGGGGGAGATAGGGTGAAGCATTTATTAAACTCTGTCACCACTGCAGGGAAAATTTATCCTACCAGCCTACCTTACCAATTTGTGGGAGGGATCATTGTAGGCAAAGCACTTTGAAAACGAGGGCACTGTATAATCGGTGACTTACAACACTGAAAGAGCCCTCACCATCCTGCTTTCCCTCGCTTGATGTCCTCCAGTTTGTCAGTGTCTTAAAATTTAAGTCCAGCAATGAGTAGAGGAACTCCAGATGTGATGTTATCAAGAAGAAAGCAGTTAGATCACCACTTACTATGATCTTGTTAAAGTTTTAGCCATTGAATTCTATTACAGATCATATTAGGGCTATAGGTCCTTTCTAGATAGTATTCTCATTGTCATTCTTGGTGTTGAGTGGCATCATGTTAGGACAGCTCAGGGGGGCCCAGGTCCTTCCTGTCCAGCCAGAAGTGAGCCGTTCTTCAAAGCTCAGGTTCTGACCAACAAGTGGTCTCAGCTGCCCCAGAGGGAGAGTTCACACTTACCACAAACTCACCAGGAAAGCCAGGTCAGTTAGAGGCCATGAAGAATGGTAAAAAGAGGCAGACTGGAAACCAGGAGACCTAGGTTCAGGTTTTGCTACTGTTTTTCTGTATGAACCTTGTTTTACAGTTACAAAAGGTGAGGATTTGACTAAAAGTTCTTTGGTCACCCCATGATTTGACATCCTATTTAATATTGTATTCTAGCATTTTGACTAGACATCTTTCAATTAGTCAACTGTGAAGGTTCTACTCAGGGTATTTAGAGCTTTATATGAAGTAGACAGGTCGTTTTCCCTATCAAGGGAATGGCCTTGCCAACTCTAGAGAAGATTTATAGAAGGGAGGTCATTATTTGCCACCTATGATTCAAAAAAAAAGCTCTGATATTACTGGTGTCTCTATTAATTCTATCTCAGGACTAATTTTTGGTTTTTGGGGGGGGCGGTTGTTTTTTTCAGGACTAATTTTTGAACATCAACTTAGAAGTTTGAAATACTCCTGGTATAAAAAAGATTGTGGATAATTTTTGCTTTATTTTTTACAGGACTTTTATAGGTAAAAGGGATCTTATGATTCTCTAGTCCAGTCTCATTTCTAGAAATATGGAAATTGAAACCAAAAAAATATTAAAGACATTTGCTCAAAGCCACACAACTAACTCTTTGAACAAGATACTCTGATTTTTCAGTCTACTTTCTTCACTATTTTGTCTCCCTGATAGCTGCTAACTCATGACCACTTGAGCCCCTGAGGCCCCTAATCTGCCACCAGGATCTAGCTGTATGCCTTTGTTTCTCTACTAGCATGGTCTAATAAGGAATTTCCACCTGGAATTTATTAAGAGGATTAAATAAGATAAGTAAAAACTGCCTTGTGAATTATAACACTAAATAGATGATAATGATCACTATATATAATTGATCCATGCACATGTATATATACTGTACTAGATACTTAAGGTTTTACTTTTGCTTTATGAAAGGCACACAGTGTTTTTAAAATCTCTGTATAGCATGTGGCATAATATTAGTAAAACAATCCTCCTACCTGTCACTTGGCCAATTCCATCAGAAGTCATTATTTAAACTTATGTTTATGGACGCCTGGGTGGCTCAGTCAGTTAAGCGTCTGCCTTCAGCTCAGGACATGATCCCAAGGTCCTGCTCAGCAGGGACCTTGCTTCTCCCTCTCCCTCTGCTCTCCCTTACCCCCCTCAAGCTCGCTTGCTCTCTCATGCATGCTTTCTCTCACTCAAATAAAATCTTTAGGAAAAAAAAAAAAAAGCTGTGTTTAAAGTAGATGGAGAAAGTTACGTGAGTTTTTCTCCTATCGACACTGGCATTCACAGTGAGTTCTGACATTTTCAGGAACCCAGCACTACCATCTGCTCAGCCTAGAGGGTGAAAGTGTTCGTTTCTCCATGGGCACTTCAAGAAGACATGTGGAGGTATCACAAACTATCCAGGAGGGAAATCTGTAACAAGAAATGTCTACTGCTCAGTAGGAAGCACACCAGCCAAGGTACATATTTTTACCCCACCATCATTTCCAGATTATTCTGCACTTGGCTGTGAGCTCTAGGCCCAGAATGGGATAGGATACCAGAATCAAATATTTTCAAAGTCCGCAGCTCCAAAACAAGCAGAATAGACCCTCTTGGAGGGTAGTAGTTTGTTTGTGGTTTGGCGAGAAGAAAGGAGTAAAGGAAAAATAAGTTTTCAAATCCAGAGCCTCAATGGATGGCGAGAAAATTAATCTTTTTTTTTTTTTTTTTTTTTTTTTAGGTCAATACCATCAGACTTGCTGTCTTAGGATAGGGAGATTGGTAGAAGATGAGACACAAACTAGAGCAAGTCAATAAAGAAATATTTGAATAAGTGGGTCTTCACTATTTAGAGCAGTGACCTATATGTACCCCTCCATCCTCCCCCCATCACAAAGCTAATGATCATTTTTTTCACCAGAGAACTGAGCCCTCTGTCATCACCTCTTCCCTCCCCCATCCCAATTGGATTAAAAATCCATCTGATCAGATTTCTGTAATAATGGATGACTAACACATAAAGCAAATCCTTCAACCCCCAAGTTAGCAAGAAAGAGTATGAGAATTTAAATTGTAGTTTTATATATTTGGCCAAAGTTTGAGAGAAGTCATGATAGATCATTGATGAATATAAGACACTTAGGCAGTGATATTTAAGTCTGTGGATAGGTTTATTTTAATATCAGTGCATTAGAAGAGCAAGAGCTCTGGATCATGAGACAGATGATCAAGTGACTGTCTTCATATTCTATGTGACCTTCATTCATTTATAATTTACCATATCTCTACTCTGTGCTACACACTGAGCATTTAAAGGTAAATAAGACAAAGTGTGCCTCTGAGGGACCTAAGGCCCCAGAAACTGCCAAATGAGGAGATATGATCTCAAATTCTCTCCAGCTCAAAATGCTCTTTTCCAAGGAGAGGGCTTCCAATACCAAAGGAACTAGGCATGTAGCTCATAGACACTCAAACCATGTTGGCGTCATACAGAATGTTAGCTTTGCATTGCTGTTGTTTCTTTCTCCCTTTAATACTCATATCTTAGGTGTCCTCCCTATTTATTTTACTCCTGGATGATGTCACTTTCAAAGAGTATCTTTGTGTGGTGCCTTTTCGAGGCCTTGAATATTTTATTTTATTTTTTTATTATTATTATTTTTTAATATTTTATTTATTTATTTGAGACAGAATGAGAGAGACAGAGAGCACATGAGAGGGGGGAGGGTCAGAGGGAGAAGCAGACTCCCTGCCGAGCAGGGAGCCCGATGCTGGACTCGATCCAGGGACTCCAGGATCATGACCTGAGCCGAAGGCAGCCGCCCAACCAACTGAGCCACCCAGGCGCCCAAGGCCTTGAATATTTTAATTTCACCCTTTTAAACAATATTTCACCATTTCAACAATAGTTTCCATTGGATTTCAATGTGAAAATAGTAGTGTAAAGTTGCCCTTTTCCCTTCTTTTGCAGAAATCAAAGTGAACAAGAGGAGTATGAACTCCATTTGTGGGGAAAGTAGGAGGCAGCTCTAAAACAAGCCACAGATTAGAAGGACTGCCCAAAGTGGTAGTGGTCAAGCAGGGTGCAGGTGAGAGGGAATACAGGGTAGATGCTATGACTGCAGATGCAGAAGGAGCTAGCAAAGCACACTTCTCAATGATGAACAGCGCACCCAATGAGAGAAGTTTTAAATCCTTAGTTTATGACATGGGAAGACGATCCATAGGCTTTACATTGGGGGAAAACACACAGATGCCTATTACCATGTGGAGAAGAAACACTAAACAAATCACTGCGCAGAACTCCGAGTACTGAGGACCATTCCAACCCTTCTTACGCACAAGCATTCTGCAAATAGCCAATCCAGGGAAACTTCCTTACGTGCTTCAAAACCTAAGTCATCAAGAAGGACCAGCAGAGGATCTCTACTAAAATATTTTGAGGGGGAAAATAGGAAAATGAAACTAAATTAGTTTACTTTAATTAGTAAATTAAAAACACTTATCAGAAAAATGTTGCCAGAGAGTAAATAAAAGTTGTGACTCAATGAGAGTTTTTTTAAAAGATTTTCTTTGTTTATTTGAGAGAGAAAGAGAGTGAGTGGGAGAGAAAGAGAATGCACACAAGCCAGGGGAGGGGCAGAAAAGCAGACTCCCACCTGAGCAGGAGACCTGATACGGGGCTCGATCATGACCTGAGCCAAAGGCAGACACTTAACTGACTGAGCCACCCGGGCTCCCTTGGCTGTGAATTTTTAAAACTGAATTATAAACAGCTGTTTACTCAAATCAAGGGCATTGAGCAGAGGGGCGCCTGGGTGGCTCAGATGGTTGAGTGTCTGCCTTCGGCTCAGGTCATGATCCCGGGGTCCTGGGATCGAGTCCCGCGTCGGGCTCCCTGCTCCTTGGGAGCCTGCTTCTCCCTCTGCCTCTCTCTTCTCTGTCTCTCGTGAATAAATAAATAAAAAATCTTAAAAAAAAAAAAAAAAAGAGCATTGAGCAGAGAAGCAAGAGCTCAGGGACAACATGAGACAACAGGATATGAAGCAGGAGCTAGTAGAGCTTAGGAAAGAAATGAAAGGCAAAAATTAAGCCATCTCAGAAATGAAGGGAAAGGGGTGCCTGGGTAGCTCAGTCATTGAGCGTCAGCCTTCAGCTCGGGTCATGGTCCCAGGGCCCTGGGGGAAAAAAAGAAAGAAATGAAGGGAAAAATCAACAAATTTAAAACATAGTTTTGGTATAAAATCCTAGGTTCAAATTTATTTTCCTTCAGCACGTTGCATATTACACTGCACTGTTGTCTTCTGGCTCCCAGTGTGGCTATCAAGAAGCCTGACATAGACCAAATCCTAACTGCATTGAAGCTGATAACATTTTTTCTCTCTGGAGGCCTTTAGAATTTTCTCTGAGTTTGATCTTCAGTTTCACTGTAATGAATATGACAGTGTTGTATTTATGTCTGTATGTTTTTTAATGTCTCCAGTTAGTGCTCTATGTGCTCTTTTTTTTTTTTTTTTTAAGATTTTATTTATTTATTTGACAGAGAGAGACACAGCAAGAAAGGGAACACAAGTAGGGGGAGTAGGAGAGGGAGAAGCAGGCTTCCCACTGAGCAGGGAGCCCGATGCGGGGCTCAATCCCAGGACCCTGGGATCATGACCTGAGCTGAAGGCAGATGCTTAACGACTGAGCAGGTGCCCCTCTATGAGCTCTTTAAATCAATAATCTTACACATTTTTTTTAATCCTGGAAAATTCTCAGTTAATATTTCTTCCAGTATTTCCTTGTAATTTGTTTTCCTCTCTCTTTCTGTGATGTCTACTAAGTTTTTACTTCAAACCTTCACATCTCTTAACTTTTCTCTTATTTTTGCTATCTCTTTGTCTATTCTTAACTTTTATGAGCAAAGGTTCCTGATCTGGTCTTTCATCTCGCTAATTTGATTTTCACCTATATCTTTTTTGCTGATAAATTCATTTACTGAATTTCAGTTGTTATATTAGAGGAACAGTTTGTTCTTTATAATTGCTTTGCTCCTGTTTCATATTTCTAATACTCTCCCTTGTCTTGTTCAATATATTATGTATATTTTAAATCTTTGATCTATTGATTCTGTTCCCTTTAGCATGGACCATTAAGTATGTGTACCTTGTTTGTATCATTCTTTCCCCCTATAATTTCATATTACCCTGGGAAACCTAGCTACCTAGACCTAGCTACCTAGTAATGCATACCTGGGAGAAGAGACTGAAATCCATATTCTAACCTAAGACCTCTCTTGATGAGTTTATACAACGTGTATGATGTCGTGGTGTGGTGGTCATAGGGACAGGAAATATTCCTTAGACCGATGACTTCTGTTATTTCAGTCTAAATTTGATCACTCCCTATTTAGCTACCCACATGAATTAGCTTGTCCTGTATCTCCTCCCTCAGCTCTGCCCTTTTTCACGAGTTTCCTCCCTTAGGATTGGGATAGGAGTAAGAACGGCTCAGGAGTCAAAACATTGACCTGCGCCTGTTGTTAGCCACTCTCCACCAGCCAGGTTCCAGCTCTGCTGTAATATTATTCTTATATCCAGTAGCACTTGCTGGCATTACTTCTGCCCAATACAGAGGTGTTGAGGTGAGTAGTGACTCACCCAGAACAGTGTGGAGGATGGAAGAAAATACAATAAAATTGTTCTTCCACAACCTGTCCTCTGCCTGGCCTTCTTTCATTCTAAGCTACCATTTCCCAAATACATACAGGAACAAAACCACTTCCTGTCTTCCTGAATTCTCTTGTTCATTAACCCACCATCACTTCTGTAGCATTTCTAAGGTGAATTCTGGAAGGAGGCCAGCAACCTATGTTTGTTTGCCCTCTTGTCCTTCGCACTGATGTGTAATGTCACCTGTCTCTCACCAAGTTCTGCAATATTTGTGCGTCTTTTGCTATTCTCTCAAGTCTGTTTCACTTATGCATTATCTGCCTCTGTGCAATACGACACTTCTAATTATTGCAGATTTACAACATCTTGATATCTGATAGGGTGATCCTTTCTCCTTTTTCATCTTCTAAATTGTCTTGGCTATTCTGGGCCATTTACTCTTCTGTGTCAATTCAGAGATCAGTTTGTCAAGTTCTGTGAAAAATCCTCTTGAGATTTTATGGGAATTGCTTTGAATTTATAGGTTAATTTGAAGAATTGCCATCTTTATTATATTGAGACCTTCAATCCATTAATATTGTATAATGCTCCATTTACTTGTCCCATAAAGAGCTTGTTAAAATTTTGTAGGATTTATTCGCAGGTATCTTATAGCTTTTGCTACTATGGTAAATCACTTTTTTTTTCAACAGTGAAAATACCTTTATTTTTTCTGATCATACAAAAAATCAAATGAAGGGTGCCTGGATGGCTCAGTCAGTTAAGCAGCTGACTTCAGCTCAGGTCATGATCTCACAGTCCTGGGATTGAGCCCTATGTCAGTGCTCCCCAATCAGCGGGGGGTTGGCTTCTCCCTCTCCCTCTGCCCCTCCCCGCACTCATGCTCTCTCTCTCTCTCAAATAAATAAATAAAATCTTTAAAAAAATGCTTATTGTAAAATTTCGATCTTTATATAAATTTAAAAAGAAAGTAAATCCCACCGAAAATCCCATCATCTTGAGACTGACATCTTATCCTTTCAAGCATTCTTTATGCATGCCATATACATACACAAGTAAATTTATATATATAGGATCATATCATGCTTGCTATTTTTTTTCATCAACATCCTCCCTCTCCACCTCCTCTTCCCGTATCAATGACTTTCCTATTCCCTAACTATATATACACCTGTAACTTTAATTTTATTAAAATCCTGTTTTGTGTGTTTTAATAGTTCCCCCCCACACACTTTTCTTCATTATAGATCCTGAGTTTATCTTGTTAAATCTTTTAAGTATTTAGAATTGTTGTCACTGTCAAAATTTGAGTGGATTTTATTAGCAGCATTAATGATTACAGAGACATAGGAAAATACTTCCCGGGCTCCTGGGTGGCTCAGTCATTAAGCGTCTGCCTTCGGCTCAGATCATGATCCCAGAGTCATGGGATCGGGGCCCTCATTGGCTCCCTCCTCAGTGGGAAGCCTGCTCTCCCTCTCCCACTCCCACTGCTTGTGTTCCTGCTCTTGCTATCTGTCTCTATCAAATAAATAAATAAAATCTTAAAAAAAAAAAAAAGAAAGAAAATACTTTCCAGGCAGAATGTCCAGTCACTGGAACTCCAAACTGAATTGAAATCTGCTTCTGAGATTACCAGGAAACAAAAGTGGATATGCCCTTAAGACTGTTTAGGTATGGTCTTGCTGGTGGTAGGGAGAGGGACCAGATGAGCCTTGGAAGACCAACAAAGAAGAGGAATCTGGAACGTTGCTGTTTTACTTAACCTACTGTCAGGTTTCTATTTATGTGAGGGCTCTTGACTTAATTAACCAGTTTTTCCAGTGGGTACATGGACCTGTTGGAGACCATTATAAAACATGCTGGGGTAATCCAGAACAAAAATTTCCCAAAAAAGGATTTCTTCTGTTGTTTTTTTCCCCCTCTTAGAAATACCATTTTGTTGTTATGATAGAGTTTGGTTGATTTGTTTTTGCAATGAAAACCTTTAAAAATTTTTCCACAGGTAAGTAATATAGTAAATGTACCCATTCACTCACTTTGTATATTCAAAAATAATGGAAAAAATTCCAGCCCCCCAGAGGCCAGAGTATTGAATTTGGCATGGCAGGACTGAATAACTAATTGATACTCCACAGAGCAATAGTTACCATCTGTGGAACAATTATTATGTATCAAGCACTCTGCTAGTATTGCTTTGCAGTGTATCTTCTCATTCAACCCTCGAAACAACCCTATAGAGCAGACAGGATTTATTTTACCTTTTTTAACAGTTAGGAAATTAAGGCCCAGAAGAATTTAAGTTACTTGTCCAAGGTCACACAACTAGTTAATGACAAGCTTCAAACCAATGCAAACCAAGGGGCTAACTCAGATCTTACTACTATACCATATTCCCTCCACACAAAGAATTTGAGGTAGAAATGTACAACTTACCCTCTCACCTCCATTTCCCTTAAAGAAATTTTAATAGATGATATCATCTGGTAGATTCTCATAATGCAGAAAATTGAGTTTACAGAATTTATAAATCAAGGGACTTACATATAAAATGCCCCCAAATTAGCTTTAAACAATAGATGGATTTCTCAGCCATGATTTTCATGTGCTCATTTTGTCCTTAAATGTGGTCTTTGCTGTGCTGGGTTTTTATAGCACTTTCCTCTGTGGTTTCTAAGATAAACCTTTACATTGTGTTTGGTGGGGAAGGGGAGAAAATAGAGAACCTGTAGGTTTAGCTGTAGAATATGAGGGAGAATGATAGATAGAATGTGAAATAATAGAATGTGATCACTCAAGTCCATATTTGTCTTTATTTAAACTGTTGTTACTCTTTCTGACTATATAAAACAGAGGATTTAAGTGTTCTACAAGGTCATACATGAAAGCTTAGCACATAAAATCAAGAAAAGCAGAGCTGCTCTGGACAAGGAGTGGGTGGGTGCTTGGGGGCCTGGCCCGAGTCCCCATTCCATCCACTCCAATCACCTTTTGGAATTCTGGGGGTTCCGCAGCTTGAAATCATTGATTTGGATTAAATTTGTTTCTAACATACTAACCATAACATCTTGGACTAAATTTTAGAGTTGTTATTATTATAAGAAGTGATCTAATGAAACAGCCCTTTCCTGAAAGATACCCAAGAAATTCTCTGTAGAGGATACTCAGGGGATTGCAGTGCGTGGCTGTGAGCAAGATGATGGCTACTCTTTGCTTTCTACCTACTATACTGTTCTTTCCTTTATTTTCCTAGCAATTAGAATTGTGACTTTTATGGTTAAAAAATTAGTTTAAACATTTTTCTGAAATTAGGAGTTATATTTTAATTATTGGCTTTGTAGTCAAGTATTCCCCCCCCCCGCAAAGACTTTTTACATTACATAATGATAATGCATGAAATAATGGGATTTAAAGTACAGTTGACCATTGAGGCACCTGGGTGGCTCAAGTCAGTTGAGCCTCCAACTCATGATTTCAGGGTCATGATCTCAGGGTCCTGAGATTGAGCGCTGCATGGAGCATGTGCTCAGTGCAGAGTCTGCTTGGGATCCTTTCCCTCCTCCTCCCCACATGACCCTCCCCCATCTTGCATGCATGCCTGCTCTCTCTCTAAAATAAAGAAACAAACAAATAAATAAATAAAAACTTTTAAAAAACAAATAAAAATAAAGTGTAGTTGACCCTTGAACAATGCGGGGGTGGGGGCCTGTTAGGGGCACCCAGCCCCCTACACAGTTGAAAATCCACATAGAACTTTTGATTCCCCCAAAACTTAACTGCTAATAGCCTACTGTTGACTGGGAGCCTTACCAATAACATAAACAGTTGATCAACACATATTTTGTATGTTAAATATATTATATACTGTATTGTTACAATAAAGTAAGCTAGGGGAAAGAAAATGTTATTAAGGAAGAAGAGAAAATGCATTTACAATATTGTACTGTAAAAAAATCCACATATAAGTGGACCCACATAGTTGAAACCCTTGTTGTTCAAGGGTCAACTGTATAGAAAATCAATTTATAGATATTTACTACAGGAACAAGTCTACAAACACTTTCTGGAGTTCAGTATTCTGTATTTTCATTTGTTAATTCCTCTGGTGAAGGCACTGGTCTGTAAACAAATAATTAGTCTTAAGGACTGAAAAGCAAATAGAAGCACAGCTGGTTGATTTCTAAATTGTTCTTTCTGTTATGGATTTTACCTAAGCTTTACATAGTTCTCAACTCTGGTCTCACATCAGAATTATGGGGAATGAAAAAAAAAATTCCCCAGGCTGCACCCTAGATCAACTGAATCAATTTCTGAAGAGGATATCCAGACATAAATATTTTTAATATTTTAATATTTATGTTTTTAAACATAAAAAGCTTTTAAAAAGCTCCACAGGTGAATCCAGCATGCAGCCAGACTTGAAAACTTGAAAACCAGCAAGTCTTTAGCCTGAATCCATTAATGCTGTGGATTTAATAAATTCAGAAATTTAATAAATTCAGAAACTAAGGTGAGTTATTTATTATTCTATACTTGTGAGAGATTAATAACTTGTGACATTTTACCTTCTCTTCTTTCTCTTTTGTTCTCCTTTGGTTTTCCTAACGAGGGCCCAGCAGAGAAGGGGTCCAGGCCAGGGAAGGGATCCAGAGATAGGAAGGAAGTGCAGAGGATGTGCACAGACAGATGGAGGCCAGGGCTTGCAGATTAAACTTCCTGGGAAGGCAGTATAGATAAACAGACACCCCTGCTCCACCAAGGAAAAGAATATATTCTACAACTAGTTTCTTGCTTTGGGACAATGGAACTAACTTGCATTATTTCAGGACATTTAAGGGAACTAAAAACATGTTTCTCTCTGGAGCAGATTTATTTCATCTTGACAAACCAGGTATATATGCTAGGTTTGTATGTTTGGGCCACAGCATTTTTCAGACTAAGTGATATATTTCCTAGAACTTTGAGTAAACCCTTTTTATCTTGTCACTAACCAGAGTTTAGGACTGGTGCAGTTTAGTTCTCATTAACTCTTGAAAATGACCAGCCAGGTTTCCCTTTCAGGACAGGACTCTTTCTAAGAAGAACTTTTTAGAAGTGGAATAAAATTGACATAACAGGGCAGGATACAAAATCAACAAACAAAAATCATCTGTATTTCTATACATTAGCAATGAATAATCTGAAAAGGAAATTAAGAAAACACTTCCAGTTTTGATAGCACCAAAAAGAATAAAATACTTAGGAATAAATTTAACCAAGAAGGTGAGACTGGTACACTGTAAACTACAAAACATTGCTGAAAGAAATTAAAGAAGACCTAAATAAATAGGAAGACATCCCATGTTCATGGGTTGCAAGACAGTATTGTTAAGATAACATTACTACCAAAGCAATCTATGTAATCCCTATCAAAATCCTAATGTTGGTTTTTGTAGAAAAGAAAAAAAAAAAATCCCAAAATTTACATGAAATCTCAATGAACCCCTAAATAGTCAAAACAATCTCAAAAAAAAAAAAAAAAAACATGAACAAATTTGGAAGTCTCACACATCATGATTTTAAAACTTAATACAAAGCTACAGTAATCAAAACAGCATGATACTGGCATAAGAACAGACATATAAACCAATGGAATAGAATAGATAGTAGAAATAAACCCTTGCATATTTGGTCAATTGATTTTTGACAAGGGTGCCAAGACCATTTGATGAGAAAAACAGTCTTTTCAACAATTGGTGCTGGGAAAATTAGATATCCCTATGTGAAAGAATGAAGTTGGACTCTTACCTTACACAATATAAAAAATTAACTCAGCATGGATTAAAGATCTAAATATTAAGAGATAAAACTATACATTTTTTAGAAGAATATATAGGAGAAAATCTTTATGACCTTGGATTTTGCAGTAGTTTAACAATGACATAAATAGCACAGGCAACAAAAGAAAAACAGAGTGGACCTCATCAAAATTTAAAACTTGTGATCAAAGGATACAATCAGAATGAAAAGGCAACCCATAGAATGGGAGAAAATATTTGCAAATCATACATTTGATGGAGGATTAATATCCAGAATATATAAAGAACCCCCACAATTCAAAGACAACCCCCCCAACAATCCGAATGAAAAATGGGCAAAAGAATTCAAAGACATTTCTCCAAAGAAGATATGCAAATGATCAATAAGCACATGAAAAGATGCTCAATATCAGTAGTCATCAGGGAAATGCAAATCAAAACCATAATGGAATATACTTTATACCCACTAAGATGGTCATTATAAAATCAAAAAAACCCAGAAAGTTAATAATCCTGATGAGAAACTTTTGGTTTCTGGTCTGTCATGTAAGCAGTTTGGAAATCATAACAAATAAAGAGCTGAACAAACAAAAATCAACAATTCTTCTTAGGTCTGTGAGAGAAGTGATTTCACAGGGCAAACTGCTGTTTCCAGTATTGGAGATAGACGAATGGATACAGAGAATCACAATTTACCAGAGCAGAAACCCAGAAGCAAAAGCACTAACCAGTGACAGCATAAAACAAACCAAACTGTAACTGACAAATTGATGGAAGCTCAGTATGGACGAGTCTGAGAGTTAAAACCTTCAGAGGAACCCAGACACAGAGAAGAGAGGGGCCCACACTTTTGAGCTCCAGTAGCTCAACTTCATCCTCACAGTGAAGATCAAAGGACAAGGGGAACAAGTAGAAAACAGTAGCAAATATAGTAGGTATTAATTCAACTATATCAACAATTATTTTGAATATCAGTGGTCTAAATGTGCCAAATTAAAACACAGAGATTTTCACAGTAGATAAAAAAACAAGACCCAACTCTATGTTGCCTACAACAAGCATACTTTAAGTATAAAGATATACAGAAATTCAAAATAAATGGTTGGAGAAAAGTATACTATGCTAACACTAATTTAAAGAGCAGCAGTAGTTATGTTAATTTCAGAAAGAACAGACTTCAGAGCAAAGAACGTCATCAGGGATAAAGGAGCATTACATAATGATGAAGGAGTCAATTCTCTAAGAAGACATAATAATCCTTAACATGTATGCTCCTAACAACAGAGCAACAAAATACATGAGGCAAAAACTGATAGAACTGTAGGGAGAAATAGATGAATCCACTACTACAGTAGGAGCCTTCATCACTCCTCTATCAGAAATGGACAAATCAACAGGCAGAAATTCAGCAAGGACACAGTTGAATTCAACAACACCATCAATCAACTGGACATAAATTTGACATCTATAGACTACTTTAACAACAGCAGAATATACATCCTTCTCAAGCTCATATGAAACATTCACCAAAAGACCATATCCTGGACCATAATACACACCTTAAGAAATTTAAAAGAATAGAAATCACACATCTGATCTCACACCACAGTGGAGTTAAACTAGAAACCAATAACAGAAAGATAACTGGAAAATCCTAAAATACTTGGAGATTAAACAACATATTCTATATAATACATGGGTCAAAGAAGAAATCTTAAAAATATTCGTGAAGATGTGGAGAAGTTGAAACCCTTGTGCATTGCTGATGAGAATGTAAATGGTGCAAACATTATGGAAGCAGTTTGGTGTTTCCTCCAAAAGTTTATGGTACGGTAATAATAGACTTTACCAAATGACCCAGCAATTCCATTGCTAGATATAAACCCAATAGAGTTGAAAAAGGGACTCAAACAGATACTTGTATGCCAATATACATAATGGCATTGTTCACAATAGCCAAAAGGTAGAATCAACCCAAGTGTCCACCAATAGATGAATGAATAGGTAAAATGTGGTATGTGGTATATACATACAATGGAGTATTATTCAGCCATTAAAAGCAATGAAGTTTTAGTGCATGGTATAACATGGATGGCCCTTGAAAATATTATGTTAAATGAAACACACACACACAAAGACAAATATTCTATGATTCCAACTATATGAAGTACCTAGAATATGCAAATTGATGGAACCAGAAAGTAGAATGGAGGTTATCAGGGACAGAGGGGGATGGGGTATGGGGGGGGCTGCCTCTTAACATATATAGAGTTTCTATCTGGGATGATGAAAAAGATCTGGAAATAGTGGCAATGGTTATACAACACTATGAATGTACTAAATACTACTAAATTGTACACTGAAAAATGGTTAAAATGGTACATTTTATGTTATGTATGTTTTGCCACAATAGAAAAGTGGAAAAAATTGATATAATAGAGAAAATTAAAGTGGAAGGAAAAGGAAGAGCCAGATAAATGTGAGAGAAACAAAGCCAGGAAATCAGAAATTCAGCCACCATTGTTTTTTGTTATTGTTTTGTTTTGTTTTGTTTTGAGAGAGTGCGCCAGTGTGGCCATGAGGTGGGGCAGAGGGAGAAGGAGAGAGAGACTCTTAAGCAGGCTCCACGCCCAGTGTGGAGTCTGATGTAGGGCTGGATCCCACAACTCTGAGATCATGACCCGAGCTGAAATCAAGAGTCAGCTGCTTAACCGACTGAGCCACCCAGGTGCCCACCAAATTTTTTTTTTTTAACACTACACAGAAACAACAAAATGGGGAGCTCTGTGAAGTTAGAAAAGGTATCTGGACCAAACCCCCTTCTAAAAGTTCAGGAAAAAAATTCATGTCAAAATGAGCAACAGAAAATTATCAGGGTCACCTCTAATGAAAAGTCACTTTAAAAAGGGAGTAAGAAACAGAATAATATCCCTACAGTGAAAACTTGCCAGAAAGATATGCTCAAAAACAGATCGAAGCTGTAATGTTCTAAAAGAGCTAAAAGACATTGAGAAAGTGATATAAGAATAACATACACCAGAATTAGAGAAACTAAAAAATTGGATCAGGGGCACCTGGGTGGCTCAGTCGTTAAGTGTCTGCCTTCGGCTCAGGTCATGATCCCAAGGTCCTGGGATCGAGCCCTGCGTCGGGCTCCCAGCTCCACAGGAAGCCTGCTTCTCCCTCTCCTACTCCCCCTGCTTGTGTTCCCTCTCTCACTGTGTCTCTCTCTGTCAAATAAATAAAATCTTTAAAAATAAATAAATGAAAATAAAAATAAAAAATTGGATCAGAACTCAAAGAAGAATTGAATTAAAAAAATTTTTTGAGAAATAAAGATTAAACTATAAGGAACAAAAGAGCAACTAAACACAAAGCCTTAACAGAAAGAGAAAGTAAAAAGGAGGGAGATTTTCAAAATAAGAAAGAAATGAAGAAAGAAATTAAAAGGACTTGAGGGAAAGTGCAAATATAGAAGACAGGCCAAAAAGGCCCAACATACAGATAATAGAAGCCCCCAGGGAAGCAATCCAAAGCAAGGGAACCAAGAGAACAAAACAAATATTGAAAACTATAATTAAAGGGGTGCCTGGGTGGCTCAGTCATTGGGCGTCTGCCTTCAGCTCGGGTCATGGTCCTGGTGTCCTGGGATCGAGCCCCACATTGGGCTCCCTGCTCAGCGGGAGGCCTACTTCTCCCTCTCCCACTCCCCCTGCTTGTGTTCCCTCTCTCGCTGTGTCTCTCTCTGTCAAATAAATAAATAAAATCTTTAAAAAAAACCACCATAATTAAAGAAAACTTCCCTGAAATTAAATGTATATATTTGAGGCTACATTTTGAAAGAACACACTGACTACCTGAGAAATATCAAACAAGAATGACCAACAGACATAGTCTAGTAAAATTACTGGGCTTAAAAAAAAGATAAAGTTCTTTGGGTATCTATGGAAAACGAATCTAACTTACAAGGGAAAGAAAAGTACACTATATCAGACTTTTTGACAGCAATGCTTTATGCCATAAATAAGTTGCAAAATATAAGATTTTCAAGGAAAGAAAATGCAAGCCAAGCATTTCTATCCAGCAAAACTGACCTGCAATTATAAATGGCATAGACAAACTGTATCAACATGCAAAAACTCAGAGAATACTATTTCCATAAGCCTTTTCTTTCCTAAGGAATCTACTAGAGGACAGGCTTTCACACAATCAAAATGACTAGATTAGAGAGAAATAAGGAACTAATGGTGAGCATTAAATGTATATTTACCCATAAAACTAAGACCAAATGAGGGTTAAATAAAAAATACTATAGAATGCAATGGCTATAGAAGCTAGTAATTTAGAAAGAGTACAATTATAATAAAATGGATACTCTATGCAAAAATTAACTGTTTTTAAGAACCATGATCAGTGGTGGTAGTATTGTTACTTTGAGATTATTGTATGTTTAATGTGAAATAAATTTCAAATTAGTAAATATTCTAATTCCATTATCCTTGAGAACCAGAATTCTCCATGTGAAAGAAAGGAAAGAAAGGGCAATGTAATATAGAAGAGGTTAAGTACAAGCCCTATAGTTCGTCCTGAAATTCGAAATATTAATATGAACTCATGAAGTATTCTATCCTAGTTCTATCTTTTGAAGAGGCCTAGAAACAGTTACCAATCTAGTAGTAATGAACACCCCTAGTTCCCATATTGTCATCTTAAAATGTCAAGAAAAGAAAATAGAGCTTCTTAGAGAAGTAGATAATTCCATGTTTGTTTGGGTTTTTTTTAAAGATTTTATTTATTTATTTGACAGAAAGAGACACAGCAAGAGAGGGAACACAAGCAGGGGGAGGGAGAGAGGGAGAAGCAGGCTTCCCACGGAGCAGGGAGCCCGATGCGGGGCTCGAGCCCAGGACACTGGGATCATGACCTGAGCCGAAGGCAGACGCTTAATGACTGAGCCACCCAGGCGCCCAAGATAATTCCATGTTTGGTGCAACAAATACATCTGATGAGCCTGGAACATCCTGTCATCAGGTAGCAAGGAAGCTATCTACTGGCCAAAGATGGGACAGTTTGAGTTTTAATAAGGATTAAAATTGCAATAGATTGAAATCTATCAAATATCTTTAAATCCATGAATTTTTAATAATATTAAGAAAGAAACTTAAAGGTTACCTTCTGAGGATGACAAAATATCTTGAAAGATTATCTTGAAAATAGGTAAATTAAAAGAAAGAAGCAAATATGTATCCAGACTTTCCTATATGAACTTATCTCCTGGTAACCAAATACTAGAAAAGAGGACACATCTCCTTATAAATGTATTCAGCTAATAAAAACCAAATGACAATTAAAATATCATTTTGTAACCCTCATAGATTTCATGGGTGTTAAAATTGAGCATTAACGGCTGCTAACCTTAGAAAAGAGCAAAACCAAGTATCATGTGCCTCTTGATCAAAGAACACCCCACTACCTATAGTCTTGCAAAAGGGATCAAACCTGTCTGATGAAGCCTCTGGATCAGCTCCCAATTTCCAGGAAATGCAAAGGACAGGAATATGCTGAACTGCCCCATAAAAGTACAATTTCCAGAGTGGGAAACTCCACAGGTCAAAAGGCCTAAATTCTTCAACTGATAATTGTAACAAAGACTTAAAAGGCACATCAAGCTAAAAGCAAAAGCAAAAACAAAAACAAGCAGCAAGATGCACTTGGGAGATAATAGTGTAAAGAAACTAGCAAAAGTGATTCTATAAAAGCCAGGTTAGTGGTTGCTTTTGGGAGGAAGGAGATTGGGGGTCCTTATTGGGCTGGGGCAATGGAGAGACTTCCAGGATGGCTGGCAGAGTTCTCTCTGTTGACTTGGGTGGTGACTGCAAAGATACTTACCTCACAATCCAAGTGGACAGATCAGGAAATTCTACAATATAATTCATTTCAGGTGCAAAGTAAGTATTAGGTGAGCCAAAATAATAATAATAATAATAATAATTTAAAAAAGACTGTAGGTATCCTACAAACTAATAGGAGATTAAAACACAACAAAGGGAAGATGTCAGAGGAACCCTGGAGCTAAAGTTTCAGAGAAGATGCCCAGAAAAAAAAAAAAAAATCCCATGGAACCTCCTCATTTTAAAACTGAAGCCCAGAGACAGTGAGTGTCTCTTGCAAGCTCCACAGAGATAGTACCAGAAGCAGGTCTAACACCCAGGTCTGCCCATCTGGGACTTTTCCCACCACAACACAGACTTTGCTTCCTTTACACTTTAATTATTTTCTTTCCCTTTTTCTGTTTTTTAAAGAAGTGGTTAGTTGAACTTTTTATGTTTCTCCAGAACATTCCCAAGAGGATGTTTCAAAGAATGCATTCAAAGTTGGATCTTCTGGGGAGAAAGAAGACGCAGAACCGCTTTCTCAGAGCTGGGGCTAGTTAGCCTTACAGCAGAGCTGGGTGGGAAACCCCAGTCTGAACCTTCCAGAGACTATCTCTAATCTTAGGGCATTTTCTCTTGGCCTTCTATAGCTTCTTCCCCCTTCTCCCTCCTTCTTGCCTCTTGATCTGATTGACTCTGGGTTTAGGAGACACTGATCATACTTGCGTGATTAAGAGTTTACAGTAACTGGGGGCACCTGGGTGGCTCAGATGGTTAGGCTTCACCTCTTGATTTCAGCTCAAGTCATGATCTCAGGGTCTTGGGATCAAGCCCCAAGTTGGGCTTCTTGCTGAGTGTGGAGCCTGCTTGAGATTCTCTCTCTCTCCCTCTCCCCCTTCTTGCACATGTGTTCTCACTCTCTCAAATAAATAAATGAATAAAATCTTAAAAAAAGAAGTTAACAGTAACTGTATGTTAGGTATTTTCCTAAGAGCTTTACCTGCTGTATCTCATTGAAGCCTCACATTCCTATGAGGCACTTAGATTAACCCCATTTTAGAAGAAAACCAAGTAATAGAGATCATAAACCCCCACTGGCCCAAAGTTTTGCAACCAGAAAGGGTAGGGTTCACAACTCCAGAATCTACACTTTTAAGAACTGGTTTATCCTATCCAATACAATTTTGTATTTCTTTTCTTTTCTTTTTAAGATTTTATCTATTTATTTGACAGAGAGAGAGAGCACACAAACAGGGGGAGCAGCAGAGGGAAAGGGAGAAGAAGGCTCCCCACTGAGCAGGTAGCCCAATATGGGGCTCGATCCCAGAACCCTAGGATCATGACCTCAGCGGAAGGCAGACACTTAACCAACTGAGCCACCCAGGCGCCCCTACAATTTTGTATTTCTTCAACTACTGAACAAAATTGCACGTAACTTGTTCAATTTTAAAAGTGAGCGAATTTTTTTCACCATACTTTATCCAAAAAACAAAACTGTATCCTTTTGAGGGATCTACTCGATTCGTTGTTTTTGATCGCCACATCAGACAGGAAATTAATTTTGAAGTCTACGCTGCGTTTTTCCAGTGAGTGGTCCTCTTTTGTCCTGTATCGGGTGGTCTTCCAGGCGAAAATACAAAACAAATCGAGAAAACGCGTTGACCGCAGCCTAAGGAGCTGGGGCGGCGCGGCGTGGGGAGCTCGGTTGCCTCGGAATTCGGGACTCCGGGCTCGGAGGGGCCGCGACGGTGGGCGTGGCGGGAAGGACCTTAGGTCCATTCCCGGAGCGCTATGCAAACGACATGCAAATCAGCGCGTGTGAGCCGCAGCCCGCAGTCCGAGTCCGACCCTGAGCGCCGCGCTCTCAGTGCTGGCACACGCGCGCGTTCGCTCCTGGCTGTTCCACTTGCTCTGTCGCCGGCCGCTCACTCCTGTCCCATCCGGCCCGCCCCGGACGCGCCTCGCCGGCTCCCCGCGCCGCCCGCTCTGCAGCCGGCTGCGGAGCGAGCTCGCGGCCCGCGCTGCGCTCCTGCGGCAGGGACGCCCCCGCCGAGCGCGGTGCCTTGGCTACCCGGCCGCCTTCGCCGCGCGGGTGAGTGAGCCCGCCGCGCGCTTTTGTCCCGGCGCGGCCCCTGGAAGTCACTCTCCGAGGGTGGGGGTCGGGGATTGGGACCCTTCCTCGAAAGCCTGCCACCGGCTCCCCAGTTGGAGAGGGGCTCCGACTTGCGGCAAGGAGGGTTTTTTTCGGGGGGGTGGGTGTGGAGCGTAAGGGAAGGACCCTAACGACTCCAGACAGCCAGGAGTTTTCTTTTGGGGGGAGGTGAGGTGCTGGGAAACGGTGATGCGGTTGTCTCGACAGGCGTTATTCGAAAGGGGGTGCGTTTGATTTGAGGGGTGCTTATCGCGGAAGCCCTCAAGGAAGAAAGGTGGGCTCATCTTCCAGTTCCTTAGCCCTTTGCAGGAGGATTCAGGGTGCCACGTGAAGGTCCTCCCAGCCCAAACGTGAGCCTGGGAAGGTAAGGCAGTGGAGGCGGCCGTGGGGTCCCAGGCAAAACTGGGGCGTCGGGCGTTGCAGTCTTGATCTCACTCCCAGCTCCTTAGTCAAGCCCCTCCCATCGCTCTGCTTCCTTAGCTTCTACTGGGGTTCGGTGGTTGAGGGACCCTTGTTCACAGATCATTGCAGTTAGAGAGTTGGATAACGAATTCCCAGGACTCGTTAGCTGTCAGTGGTTGAGGTAGAACCCTTCCTTGGAACTTGTGGCTACTAACACCCTTCGAGACCCAAAGGACTGAATTTTTAGGGCTGGTACTGCAGATGGGAAGGTGCACTCTTGGGTAGAGGTTTTCTAGGACTTCTTTGGTTAGGGACAGCACCCTGTATATCATTACCTGAAGGAGAAAGACCCAGGCCTTTGGGGCCCAGAGAGGGTAAAAGTAGCCATTGCAATTCAGGAAGCTGGGTTGGGGTGGGGGGTACACTTGGGCAGTGGGCATGGTGCCAGACCCCAGGCCACTGTTTTTCACCATCCCTCCTCACTCCAGGTGCAAAGAGCAGAGTATGTGCAATGTCCCCATCTCACTGCCCCCCCTCCCCAGCCTTTAGGTGCCTGCCCTAGAGCTAAATCCCCTTTCCAAGGGGGGCTATGGGCTCTTCCCTGACTTAGTGGAATCCTTTATGTCAAAGTGAATAAGTTGTCAATAAATTATCTCCAAAGGGGGGCTTGAGAGGACCATTAGAGGAACCCCTGACACTTCAAAGCTCAGGTATCCGCAATGGAAGTCTCTGGAGGAACTGTAGGTGCTTCTGGTAACCTTATTGGGTTCCTAAAGGGCATTTTGAGTTCTAGTAAAATAAAATTTTTGTTTTATCATTTCCTTTCCCTCTCTTTTCTTTTCCCTTAAATTCTTGAGCTCCTTCCCTTCTCTATCAGCCTGTCTTTGTCCCCTCCCCACACTGCAGGGACTATGGAGGGTGAAGCTGTGGCACCACAGGGCCCTAGGCCAGCATGGAATGTTCCCTCCTGGTGTCCAGAGTGAGGTTCCCCCTCTGTCTCCCACCCTCAGTGGGCCAAGGGTCTTGAGGCAGAGTAGGTAGGGGCCTGGGGAGTTGGCTCTGGGTGGGGAGTGACTGGACACTGGGTGCTGGGTACTCTGGGGGACTTGCACAAGAGCCTTTTCACTAGGGTGTACATGTCTTTTCCCTCATTTACTGATGAAACAAAACGATGCTGGTCCTCACACACCACTAGGCATGAGCCTGGAGAACCACCCCACAGTGGTGAAGGGTTTGTGCTGGTCGTTTGTTTTGTGTGTGTGTGGTGGTGGTGGAGGGGGGAGTTGTTTGTTTGTTTTGTGCAATAACGGCTAACTGAGGAGGGGGCTGGCTGGGGCCTTGTGGCAGTTTTTCTTTGTGTGAGGTTTGCTGACCCCCTCAGCAAGAGACTATTTTTCCAGCGGCCAGATCTCAGGGGATATGTGCAGAGCAGACTAGACCCTTGGGAAGTTCCTGGTCTAACTGGTAAGGTCAGGGTCAGGTGGGTCCATCTGCTGCCTGGAGCTTAGTAGACACACAGGTACATTCACTGCAAGGCAGGGGCCCCCAGCTGGCAGTTGCAGGGGAGTCTGCTGGGAAGGCTTGTCAGAAAATAAAGCTGGTGGCAGATGGTGCTGAGGGGACAGGGGCTCTTGCAGTGCCAAGATGGGGGAGGAGTCTTGATCCTTCCCCGGGGGTCTTTACCAGCCTCAGAGGAATAGATCGTGAACACTCTGGGGTCATCACGTACTCAATGTCTACAAGAATGACCCCTGCTGTTTCCCCCCAAAATATGAGTCTGGAGTAAAACTAGTTGGTTTTTTGGCTCTTTGACTTTTAAAAGGCTCAGAATGCAGGTAGGGGTCCAGATAACCCATGAACATGTGGAGTTTTATTTAGTATTTTTCTGGGAACAACACTTACTGGTATTCTAGAAATATACACCAAGCCCACTTGGAAGCCTAACTGCCCTTACCCCAATTCAAACCAACACATGCAGGTTGGAAAATTGTTCATTCTTAAATGTTTCCCACCTATCCTTTCTGTAAATGTAGTAAAATTTAGAGAACAAGCCTTAGAAAGTACCCCCCCCCCCCCGGAAAACATTGTCTTTGCCTATCTTGACTATTGTGTCATTTTCCTCTGACCGGCAGAAGGTGCCCCCAGAGAACCTTAGAGAGGACCAATGGCATGGGAAATGTACAAGGGGACACTTGGGTGGCATGTGGGCTCGGAATCAAGGAACCATCCCACACTAATCCAGAATGAGGCCATCACACATGTCACTGGGATGGTTCCCTTGCCATGTGACTTCTGCCTCTATCCCTTCACTCCCCATCCTCTTGCCCCACAGGCACAGAAGGTGAATGTGCTGGGCTGGGGTCTGCTGAGCCAGCCACTCTCCTCTCCCACCTGTGCCATTCTGCAGATGAATGCCTATCTCTTTACTGAGCTTTGGCTTCCTGTTTTTCCATGCATTTTAAGCCAAAATGTTGAGCAAATGCAATTCTTAGAATTTCAAGGTGAGCAGACCTCAGTGTTTGTCACTACACGCCAGCAGGTGCATCCTTCCTGCTGTGTATGTACCTGGTATGCCAGGGCTGTGGCCCCTGTGAAGTGGGCAGTAACAGCCAGCCCAGTGGGGCTGGGGCAGCAGGAGGGCCACAGCATTGCTCCCTCTTTGCAGCTCATGGGGATAAGGCTGCATTTCCAGATGCTCACACTACCGTATCTTCATTGTCCTCCTGCTCACTGTCCCTTGGTGTCTGAGGGTGAATGCTCAGGGGGCACCCCACTAGGGAGCTGTGGAGATTTTTGTATAGATCCAGCTTCTTGGTTTTTCCCACCATTGTCCCCATTCCCCCAGTGTTGGTACTTCTGTCCCCTTTCTCCCCTCTCTTCTTCTTCTCTTGGGTCCTTAGTGCCGAGCCCTCTGGAGACAAAAGGAATAAGGAGAGACTTCCCTTTCTTTTAGATCTGCCTCTTTACCCCCACCTCCACTCTGGGCCCCCAGACCTGATGCTAATTTGTTAATCTAGGATCTTATGAGTTATTTCTCATAATCTTTTGGGAACGAAACATCTACAGTTATGGGTTTTCATAGTTGGGGATGCTTTTTATAATTTTTGCTGTTTGTTTTCAGAGACTGAGATTTCTAGTACAGAGTAGCTCCCCTTCAGATTCCTGGCAGGAGGAAGCAGCATGAGGGTATTATGTGATCTTTGGTGTTAAACTTAGGTTCAGAGCCATCCTGTTCACTCACTAGCCCTGGTTAATGGGCATGGTATTTAGCCTTTGTGAGTGACTTCAGTTTCCTCATCTGATGACAAGGGTGGTTATGAAAATTAAATGAATATATAAACATAAGAGGCACAAAAGAAGGAATAACTATTACCATACATATTGAGTAGTGTTCTTTTTGTCTATGGAATGACCTGTACCTCAGCCAACAAACATTAATTACAGACCTGCCCTCCCTCTGGCTCTGTGGAGGTTTATGAAACAAAGGTGGTATGCCCGAGAGACTTTGGGTCTATGTGGGGGGAAAGCTAACATTTATGAAGAAATTAGAAAACAGAGACAAGTTCTGTGTATAGACTCAGCTAGGGGAATTTAAGGGTGGCCGAACATTCAGGGCCAGGATGGTCAGGAAAAGCCTCAAAGATGAGGGGGCAGGAGGGTGGGCATGAGCAGGACCCTGAAGGGAGGCTGGGTACTGACCAGCAGAGAGGAAGGTGGGACTATTAGGCTCTAGTGCCCAAAAGCTCCAGCTCCCCTTCTGTTGGAACCTGGAGCAATACCTTTGACCCTGCAGTGAGCTCTCAACCATGCAGGCCTGCTTGTTCTGAGATTTATTTGGGGGATGGTTTTCATTCCAGGCTTGTTTTTCCCTCTGCTGCCCAGAATATTCTTGGAAAAAATTTTGTTTTAATTTTATACTGGGTCAAAAATAATGAGAAGCAAATCTACAGCCAGCATGAAAGCCCAGACCCATGGAAGACTTTTGGGTTCCCAGGGCACTGTGTTCTTTTCTCGTGCTTCATTTAACGGTAGCTTATTTCCTGGTTCTGGAATGGCAGGCATTAGGGCTGCAGGAGACCAGTCCAGCCAACACCTGCATCCTACCGAGGTGGAAACCTTGGTCTCAGAGGCCAAGCCACTGGGTGGCAGAACCGGAAGCAGCCAGAGTTTTTATCACCCCACTCTGTTGGAGGAGGGTGATGGCGTGAGAGGGCCTGACCTAGGCCAGAGGTCAGAGGCAATTTGGTTCCATCTCTCCACCTGGTTCTCCAGAGTCTGGGAGGCTACGTCCTTTAGTCTAGGACTTGCTAATGGGGTGAATTGAAATGCTCAACAAAAGATTCTAAGGGATTTCCCATCTGCCGCTCTATAAGAAGGCACTTTCTACTCATCTACCTACCTTCTGCAGTTACGTCTTCTTAGTGGTTAGGTATAACCATTCTAATTTCTCTCCTGAACGTTATGCATTTTTCCAGCTGAGTGCTAAGCCTAGTCCTAGACCGTGCCCACAGTGGACCTATTCCTACCCTTCCTCATTATCCATGTTAAGTTCCCATTTGATACTTTCATATTAGTGTCAGCAGAGTGACCGTTTGCTTAGCCACTTGGTTGCTGAACTTGTGGAAATGAATATGTAAATGAGGAGGCAACAGGTTGTTTCAGAGTGCCTGGAGGAACACAGCGCTTGCCCTGTGACTTGCCCCTTATTGCTCCCAGAAGCTTGTCTTCACAGCAGGGCCTCCCGGGGGGCATGATGCAATTCATGCAATTGCTACTGACTTTACCCCATGGCCTTTCGACCAGTACTGTTTTAGGGAGCTCTTAGTTGTGATTGGACAACCACCTAGGGCTCCTGCTGGTCGTAGATGACCACAGCCGCTCAGCCCCTCCTCCTGTGGGCCCTCTGGTTATCCCAGCTTAGAGAATCCCTTGGTTTTACTTTGGTTTTGCTATTGCTCCTAACCAGACCTTTGCTAGCGCAGGCTTGGAGTATTTGGCACAATACTCTGTGGCACAAATACATTTTACACTCGATAGCTTTGTTAATGTCTCTCTTTTTTTTTAAAGATTTTATTTATTTATTTGAGAGTGCATGAGTACGGGCAGGGGAAGGGGTAGGGGGAGAAGCAGAGGGAGAAGCAGACTCCCTGCTGAGCAGGGAGGCTGATGCAGGGCTCCATCCCAAGACCCCAGGATCATGACCAGAGGCTTAACTGACTGAGCCATCCAGGCACCCCAGCATTGTTAATCTTAAAGCCCATCCTGACTGCCTCACTCCACCTTCAGAAACCTTCAGTGACCCCCTGCTTCTCACAGGACAACCTTAACCTGAAGCTCAAGGGCCTCCATAATCTGACCTCCAAACCAGAGACATTGGTTCACTTATTGTCCTTGAACCTAATGAACACATTTCCTCTCTGTATCCTTTCCTGGAATATTCTTCACTTGCCTCTTTGACTAACAAGTCCTTCTATCCTTAAATATTTGTCCAGGGAATTCATTAAGCTTCCAATACTTGTCAGGTGCTGCCCCAACACGGAGGCTGCCTCTGACCTCTTCAGCTTCAAAGTCTTGTCCTTGTTCAGACTTCTGTAGCAGTTAGTCCCTGCACAATTCTTATGGTGGTGACAAATCATTTATTTATTCTTTTGGAATGTTTTTATCTTTTTTTTTTAAAGATTTTATTTATTTATTTGACAGAGACACAGCAAGAGAGGGAACACAAGCAGGGGGAGTGGGAGAAGCAGGCGCAGGGAGCCTGATGTGGGGCTCGCAGGGAGCCTGATGTGGGGCTCGATCCCAGGACCCTGGGATCATGACCTGAGCTGAAGGCAGACACTTAACGACTGAGCCACACAGGCGCCCCAGGAATGTTTTTATCTTTTGTTTAATTTTTTTTTATGGTAAAATTTTAGATCTACAACTACATTGAAAAAACTTCAAAGGAAGGACGTGCCTAATGCCTCTATTTTCTCATGGTGTTGGTTCCAGAACTAGCTGATAACAAAGTCCCCTTGGGAGCCTTGTTTGCAAAATAATGCATGCCCTCCCTGTAGCCAGCCCAGATTACCTGGGTGAGGTCAGGGAATCTGTTTTTCCAGAGCTCCCCAGGTGTTTCTTGTGTCAGCCAGATTTGGGGATCAATTTTGGTGGATTTTTCATTATGTAATTATTTCTGTGATTTGTATATTAGGATTTGTATATTAGGAAGGATTGTTAAAATTAACAGAAACCAACTCAGGCTAGCTAATGAGGAAAAGAAAGGTAATTGTTGCGTGGTCAAAGGAGATGACACTGCATATTTTCTTGATTCCAAGTTACCTTAGGCTGTGAGATTCCTATCACTGTATAGTTTCTCAGGAATAAAGCACTTCCTTTAATATACACAATTTTAGAAAATTTTCTGAATTATAGTATGCCTTTATTCATTAAATTGTATGCCACTTTCCTCATCATTACCACAGTCAAAATACTGAGATCCTTCTACGTTGTGTTTGTCTCATATAGTTACACATGATTTCAAGATGAAATGCTGTTTTTCATAATCTGTGTTCATGAGTTTTGAATGTTCACTCCTCCTTGAATTCCTGGGATAAGTTCTTGGTTAAATGCTTGGTCATGACATACATGTGTAGTTTAAAAAAAAAAAATACCCTGTTGGCTTTGATTTTCTAATATTTTATTGGGTTTATTGCATTTATGGTCATAAGTGAGAACCCTAACTATTGTCTTTGCTGTCCTTGGCCAGTTTTGTATGTGACCATGATTTTGACATCTTTAGCCTCTTTAGGGTTAACAGAATAATTCTGAGGAAAGTTAAATTATACCAGAGCTTTAGCTACATTTCCTTTAGGTCAAACTTATAGTTTAGGTTTTTCTAGAAGTAAATCATGTTGCTAAAAGTCAAATATCTTCTGAAAGTTAACCAGGAGCTTTGAAAAAATTATTGTACAGTACCCAACTGATCATAGGTTGCACATGAGTCAATAATACCAAATTTTCCTAGCTTTGAAAAGTCTATACTTTATTCTGGTAAATTTGGCAGTTCTTGCTGCTGTTTGATTCCCTTGCTTGACAAGTGGCAGTTGTTGTTTTAGATACACAATAACTTTTCAGTGCTGCCTCATGATGGAATCTTTCTAGAGACATTTTTTTTCTTTCTCATTTAAAAAAAATTGAGGTATAATTTACATGCAATAAAATCCACCCATTTTAGGGTACAGTTCTGAGTTTTGACAGCATATATAGCCATGTAAGCACCACCACAATCAAGATGCAGGATTCCATTTCCCAGAAGATTGTCTTCTGTGCTTTTGTAGTCAGCCCTTCCCCTCCTGGAAGACCCTAGGAGCCGCTGACCTGTTTTCTGTCCCTATGGTTTTGCCTTTTTTGGGATGTCATATAAACGGAGTCCTATGATATGCAGCCTTTTTAGTTTGCCCTCTTTTACTTAGCACGAGGTGTTTGAGATTCATCCATGTGGTTGGGTGTTCATTAGGTTGCCCCTTTTTGTTGCTGAGTTTTATTTCATTGTGTGGATCTACCACAAGGTATTTATACACAACTGAAGGACATTTGGGTTGTTTCCAGTTTGGGGTGATAATGAATAATTCACTGTAAATATTAGTATACAGGTTTTTATGTGAACATAGATTTTCTTTTCCCTTGGGTGAATACCTAGGAGTAAGATTACTGGTAGTATGGTAAGTGTATTACAATAACATGTCAAACTGATTACGTTTATTCCAAGTGGCTGTACCATTATGCATTCCCATTAGTGACATACAAGGGTATAGTTTCCACATCCTTGTCAGCACTTAGTATTTGTAAGATTTAAAAATTTTTAGGTATTCTGGTACGTATAGCTTTATCATTGGGGTTTTAATTTGCATTTCCTTAATGACTAATGATGTCGAGCATCTCTGTTATTTGGCTTGTTTGCTATCTCTGTATCTTCTTTGGTGAAGTTTCTGTTTAAATCTTTTGCCTGGGTTTTATTGGATTGTTTCCTTATGGTTGAGATTTGAGATATATATAATTCTTTTATATTCTGAACATGAGTCCTTTATCAGGTACCTGTTTGGCAAATATTTTCTGACTGTCTATGGCTCGTCTTTTCATTCTCTCAACAATGTCTATTATTGCAGAGCAGAAGATTTTAATTTTAATGAAGTCTAATTGATCAATTTTTAAAATGTATTCTTTTGGTGTTGTATCTGAGAACTATTTGCCTAATACAAGGTCATTAAGATTTTCTCCAGTACTCTGGGGCGCCTGGGTGGCTCAGTCATTAAGCGTCTGCCTTCGGCTCAGGTCATGGTCCCGGGGTCCTGGGATTGAGCCCCGCATCGGGCTCCCTGCTCAGCTGAAAGCCTGCTTCTCCTTCTCCCACTCCCCCTGCTTGTGTTCCCTCTCTCTCAGTGTCTCTCTCTGTCAAATAAATAAATAAAATCTTTAAAAAAAAAAAAGATTTTCTCCAGTACTTTATTGGATTTTAAGTTTTTATTTTAATTCCAGTTAGTTAACATGCAGTGTTATATTAGTTTCAGGTGTGGAATATAGTGATTCAACAATTCTATGCATCACCGGGTGCTCATCATGACAAGTGCAGTCCTTCATCCTCATCACCTATTTCACCCATCCCCCCCACCCACCTCCCCTCTGGTAACCATCGGTTTGTTCTCTATACTTAAGAGCCTATTTCTTGGTTTCTCTCTCTCTCTCTCTTTCCCTTTGCTTGTTTTGTTTCTTAAATTCCACATATGAGTGAAATCATATGGTATTTGTCTTTCTCTGACTTACTTCCCTTAGCATTATACTCTCTAGCCCCATCTGTTGTTGCAAATGGCAAGATTTCATTCCTTTTTTTGGCCGAATAATACTCCATTATATTTATATACCACATCTTCTTTATCCATTCATCAGTCTATTGACACTTAGGCTGCTTCCATATCTTGGCTATTGTAAACAATGCTGCTATAAACGTAGGGATGCATGTATCCCTTTGACTTAGTGTTTTTGTATTTTTGGGGTAGATACCTAGTAGTGCAGTTGCTGGATCGTAAGGTAGTTCTATTTTTAGCTTTTTGAGGAACCTCCATACTGTTTTCCACAGTGACTGCACCAGTTTGTGTTCCCACCAACTGTGCACAAGGGTTCCTTTTTCTCCACAACCTCACCAACACCTGTTGTTTCTTGTGTTGATTTTAGCCATTCTGACAGGTGTGAGGTGATATCTCACTGTAGTTTTGATTTGCATTTCCCTGATGCAGAGTGATGTTGAGCATCTTTTCATGTGTCTGTTGGCCATCTGGATGTCTTCTTTGGAGAAATGTCTGATCATGTCTTCTGCCCATTTTTAATCAAATTATTTGTTTTCTGGGTGTTGAGTTTCATAAATTCTTTATATATTTTGCATACTAACCCTTTATTGGATATGTCATTTGGAAATATCTTCTCCCATTCAGTAGGTTGCCTTTTAGTTTTGTTGATTGTTTCCTTCGCTGTGTGGAAGCTTTTTATTTTAATATAGTTCCAACAGTTTATTTTTGCTTTGTTTCCCTTGCCTCAGGAGACATGTCTAGGAAGAAGTTGCTATGGCTGATGTCAAAGAGGTTACTGCCTGTGTTCTGTTCTAGGATTTTATGGTTTCAGGTCTACCATTTAGGTCTTTAATCCATTTTGAATTTATTTTTGTGTATGGTGAAAGAAAATGGCTGTTTCGCTCTTTTGCTTGTTGCTGTCCAGTTTCCCTAATACCATTTGTTGAAGAGACTGTCTTTTTCCCTTTGGCTATTTTTTCCTGCTTTGTTGAAGATTAATTGACCATATAATTGTGGGTTTATTTCTGGGTTTTCTGTTCTCTTCCATTGATGTATGTGTCTATTTTGGAGCCAGTAACATACTGTTTTGATTACTACAGCTTTGTAATGTAACCTGAAGTCCAGAACTGTGATGCCTCCAGCTTTGTTTTTCTTTTTCAAGATTGCTTTTGCTATTCAGAGTCTTTTGTGGTTCCATACAAATTTTAGGATTGTTTTTTCCTAGTTCAGTGCTGTTGTTTAACAGCATTTTTCACCGAACTAGAAAAAACAATACTAAAATTTGTATTTTGTATAGGGATTGCATTAAATGTGTAGATTGCTTTGGGTAATACAGATATTTTAACAATATTTGTTTTTCCAATCCATGAGCATGGAATGTGTTTCCATTTCTTTGTGTCCTCTTAAATTTTTTTTATCAGTGTTTTATAGTTTTCAGAGTAAAAGTCATTCATCTCTTTGCTTAAGTTTATTCTTAGATATTTTATTGTTTTTGGTACAGTTGTAAACAGGGCTGTTTTTTTAATTTCTCTCTGCTGCTTCAATATTGGTGTATAGAAATGTAGCAGATTTCTGTACGTTGATTTTGTGTCTTGCGACTTTACTGAATTCATTTATTAGTTCTAACATTTTTTTGTTGAAGTTTTTAGGGTTTCCTTTATATAGTATCATGTCATCTACAAATAATGAAAGTTTTACTTCCTTATTGATTTGGGTGTCTTTTATTTCTTTGTGTTGTCTGATTGCTGTGGCTGGGACTTCCAGGACTATGTTGAATAAAAGTGGTGAGAGTGGACATCCTTGTCCTGTTCTTGACCTTTGGGGAAAAGCTCTCAGTTTTTCCCCATTAAGAATGATGTTTGCTGTGGATTTTTCATATATGGCCTTTATTATGTTGAGGTATGTTCCCTCTAAGTCTACTTGTTGAGGGCTTTTACTGTGAATGGATGTCGTACTTTGTCAAATCCTTTTTCTGTGTCTATTAAAATTATCGTATGTTTCTTATCTTTCTCTTATTGAAGTGATGTATCATATTGATTGATTTGTGAATATTGAATCACCTTTGCATCCCAGGAATAAATCCCACTTGATTGTGGTGAATGATTTTTTTAATGTACTGTTGAATTCAATTTGCTAGTATTTTGTTGAGGATTTTTGCATCTATGTTCATGAGCGATATTGGCCTATAGTTCCCTTTTTTTGTGGTGTCTTTATCTGGTTTTGTTATCAGACTAATGCAGGCCTCAGAATGAATTTGAAAGTTTTCCTTCCTTTTCTATTTTTTGTAATAGTTTGAGAAGAATAAGTATTTATTCTTCTTTAAATGTCTGGTAGAATTCCTCCATGAATCCATCTGGTCCTAGACTTTTGTTTGTCGGGAGTTTTCTGATTACTGATTTAATTTCTTTGCTCGTTATCAGTCTGTTCAAATTTTCTATTTCTTCCTGTTTCAGTTTTGGTAGTTTATATGTTTCTAGGAATTTTTCCAATTCTTATAGCTTGTCCAATTTGTTGGCATATAGTTTTTCATAATATTCTCTTATAATTGTTTATATTTCTGTGATGTTGGCTATTATTTTTCCTCTTTCATTTGTTATTTTATTTATTTGAGTCCTTTCTCTTTTTTTCTTCTTAAGTCTGGCTAGAGGTTTATCAATGTTATTGTTTTTTTCCAAAGAACCAGTTCCTGGTTTCACTGATCTGTTTTCTTGTTTTTGAAGTTTCTATATCATTGATTTCTGCTCTAGTCTTTATTATTTCCTTCTGCTGGTTTTAGGTTTTGTTTGTTGTTCTTTTTCTAGCTCCTTTAGGTGTAAGATTACATTGTTTATTTGAGATTTTTCTTGCTTCTTGAGGAAGGCCTGTATTGCTTTATACTTCTCTCTTAGAACCGCTTTTGCTACATCCTCAAGGTTTTGGACCATTGTTTTGGACCATTTCATTTTCATGGTTTCTATGTACTTTTTAATTTCTTCTTTTATTTCCTGGTTGTCTCATTCATTGTTTAGTAGCTTGTTATTTAACTTCCATGTATTTGTGGTCTTCCCAAATTTTTTCTTGTGATTGACTTAAAGTTTCACAGCCTTGTGGTCAGAAAAGATACATGGTATGACTTCGATCTTCTTGAATTTGTTGAGGTTTGTTTTGTAGGCTAATATGTGATCTCTCCTAGAGAATGTCCCCTGTGCACCTGAAAAGAACGTATATTCTGCTGTTTTAGGATGGAATGTTCTGAATATATTTGTTAAATCCTTGTGTTTCAGTGTGTCATTCAATGCCATTGTTTCCTTGTTAATTTTCCCTTTAAGTGACCTGTCCTTTGATGTAATGGGGTGTTAAAGTCCCCGACTATTCCTGTGTTATTATCAATGAGTTCCTTATGTTTGTTATTGTTTTATATGCTCCCAAGTTGGGGGCATAAATATTTACAATTGTATATCTTCTTGTTGGATTGTTCACTTTATGATTATACAGTGTCCTTGTTTTAAAGTCTGTTTTGTCCTGCTACTCAGCTTTCTTTTGATATCCATTTGCATGATAGATGTTTCTCCACCCCCTCACTTTCAATCTGCAGATGTCTTTAGGTCTGAAATGAGTCTTTTGTAGGTAGCATATAAATGGGTCTTTTTTTTTTAATCCATTCTGTCATCCTATGTCTTTTGATTGAGGCATTTAGTTCATTTACATTCAAAGTATATATGTGTGTGTATATATATATATATAAAATAATATATATGTGTATGTATATGTATGTATATATATGTGTGTATATATATATATAGTCATGTTATTATTTATTCTGTGATTGTTTTCTCTGATCCTTTCTTGTCTTTCTGTCTTTTGTGTTTTGCTGATTTTCTTTACTGATATATTTGGATTGCTTTCTCTTTATTCTTTGCATATTTATTAGTGGTTCTTGATATATGGTTACCATTAGGTTTGTATATAACATTTTCTGCATATAGCAGTCTATATTAAGTTGATGGTTGTTTAAGTTTGAACCCATCCTTAACTCCTTTCCTTCCCACGTTTTAGGTATATGTTGTTATATTTTATATCCTTTTTATTTTGTGAGTTCCTTGACTGACTTTTTACAAAAATAACCATTTTTTACTGGTCTTCTGCTTCCTACATTTACACTGTCACTTTTGGTTTCTCCTTTCCGCTCAAGGAGTCCCCTTTAATATTTCTTGCAGGCCTGGTTTAGTGGTCATAAACTCCTTTAGTTTTTGTTTGTCTAGGAAACCGTTTATCTCTCCTTCTATTCTGAATGATAGCCTTTCTGGGTGGAATATTTTTGGCTGCAGATTTTTCTTACTCATCACATTGAATATATCATACCACTCCCCTCTGGCTTCAGTTTCTGCTGAAAAATCTCCTGCTAGCCTTATGGGTTTTCCCTTGTAAGTTAATGTCTTTTGTGTTGTTGCTTAAAAACTTTTTCTTTATCACTATATTTTATCAGTTTAATTACAATATGTCTTGGTGTGGACCTGCTTTTGTTGATTTTGATGGGAGTTCTCTCTGCCTCTTGGATCTGGATATCTGTTTCCTTCCTGAAATTAAGGAAATTTCCAGCTATTATTTTTTTCAAATAAATTTTCTCCCCCCTTTCCTCTCTCTTCTTCTGGGACTCCTATAATACGAATGTTACTATGTTTGATGGAGTAACTGAGTTCCCTAAGTCTATTCTTGTTTTGCACAATTCTTTCCTCTCTCTTTTGTTTGGCTTGATTACTTTCCATTACTCTGTCTTCTAGGTCACTAATTTGTTCCTCTGCTTTTTTCCATCCCACTGTTCATTCCTTCTAGTGTGTTTCTCATTTCATTTGTCAAGCCCCTTATCTCTGTGTTAAGAGTCTCATTCCTGTCTTCTACTCTTTTCTCAAGTCCTGTGAGTATCTTTATGATCATTACTTTAAATTCTCTATTAGGCATATTATTTATATCTGTTTCCCTTAGATTTTTTTTTTTTAAAGATTTTATTTATTTATTTGAGACAGAGAGAATGAGAGAGAGAGAGCACATGAGAGGGGGGAGGGTCAGAGGGAGAAGCAGGCACCCTGCCGAGCAGGGAGCCCGAAGCGGGACTCGATCCAGGGACTCCAGGATCATCCCTTAGATCTTGCCTATGGCCTTGTCCTAGTCTTTCATTTGGGATCGATTTCTCTGTCTTCTCATTTTGTCTAAGTCTCTGTGCCTGATTCTGTAAATTAGGAAAATCAGCTATGTCTCCGGTTCCTGAGGGTAAGGCCTTATGAAGAAGAGGTCCTGTAATGTCCTGCATGTGGTGTCCCCTGTTCCCCAGGGCCTGGCACTTTCAGGAGTGTCTCTAATGTGTGTGGCATAGGCTGTGCTCTTTTGTCCTGGCTGCTTCATCCTTCAGGCCAGTCATCTGCAGAGGCCCTATTTGCCTGTTGCGGGCAGTGTTTTGGTCCCTGGCCTGAATGTGGCACATTTTAACTAGGTGTGCTCTTGTCTGTGTTTGAAAGGAGACCTGTCTCCCCTGCCACTGGAACCAAGGCTCTATAAAACTCCTGTGTCAGAAGACATGGTGTGGCAGGTGTTTGGGCAGGTCTTTTGTGGGAAAAGGCCCACTGAGCTGGTACTAAGGCAAGAGTGACTGGAAAGGGTAGTTCTTTTGGAGTGCGGTGGAAAGAGATAGGGCTAGGTGTAAGCAAATTAGGTAGCAAGTGTCAGTGCTGTGCTGGTTCCTGCAGGTGGCTCTGTGTTTTTGCTGAGGGGCAGGGCAGGGAAATGGTGCCAGTTAGTTCCTTTGTTCCCAGAGGGGTCTCTCTGTGAATGCTGCCTCTTTGGGACTGTGCTCTGAGATGAGCAAATAACTTCCCCACTTTGTGCCCAAGGCTTCTTCATATCCCTGTTTCCATGTTGTATGTCCTCAGGTTGTTTGCCTGCCTTTTCTCCAAAAGCAGCACAATGCCCTCTGGGCTCTATCCCAGCCACACCTGCTGACTTTTAAATTCCCAGCTTTAAGCCCTGCTGGTTGCAAGAACTCACAAAATTTGGCCCTTCTCACTTTCCAAGCCAACTGCTATGGGGATTCATTTTCCCTGTGTACTCCCCTGAGTGCTGGTCTATCACTCTTCTCTGTGAGCACAGCTTCCTCCTCACTGCAGCAGATGATCCATTTCTCTCCCACACCATGTCTCCACACTGCCCACCTTTTTCGATGTGGCCTCTTCTCTGCCTTTGGTTGTAGAGTTTGTTCTGCTAGCCTTCAGGTCAATTTCTCGGGGTATTTAGGATGATTTGATAGTTACCTAGTTGTATTCGTGGGATGAGGTGAGCCTAGGGTCCTCCTACTCAGTCACCATCTTCCAGCCTCTCCTTCTAATAGTCTCTTTGCAATGTTTTATAGTTTTAGTTTTTATATTTAGGTCTGGTCCATTTTGAGTTATTTTTTGTGCATGGTGGATAGGTATAGATAGAGGTTCTTTTTTGCATACAAATGTCCAGTTATTCTAGTACCATAGTGAAAAGACTATCTGTCCCCTCTTGAATTGCCTTTGTATTGTTGTTGAAAATCAGTTGAGCATGTATGTATATGGGTCTATTTCTGACTATTCTGTTACATTGGTTCATGTGTTTATCCTTTCAGTAATACCACACTGTCTTGATTGCTGTAGCTTTATTGTAAATTTGAAATCAGGTAGTATGGGTCCTTCAACTTAGTTCTTCTCTTTCAAAATTGTTTTGGCTATTCTAGATCTTTGTCTTTCAAATATATTTCAGAATCATCTTACTGACATCTTTAGAAAATCCTGCTGGCAGTTTGATTGGTATTGTATTGAATCTACAGATCAGTTTGGGGAGAATTGACATCTTAACAGTATTAGGTCTTTCAATACATAAATAAGCTATATCTCTCCCTTTACGTAGGTCTTTAATTTCTTCATCAGTGTTTTATAGTTTCACACATACAAATATTGAACATATTTTTCTAGCCCTATAGCTGTATGTATTTCATATTTTTGGTGTTCCCTCCTCTTCTATTTTCTAGAAGAGTTTATATGAGACTGTTATTACTTATTCCTTAAATTTTTGGTAGAATTTGCCAGTGAAGGTAGTTGAATTTGGAATTTATTTGTGGGAGAGTTTCTTTTTTAATTTTTTAAAAGATTTTATTTATTTATTTGAGAGACGGGGGGGAGAGAGAGAGGGAACACAGCAGGGAGGAGGGGCAGAGGGAGAGGGAGAAGCAGACCCCCCCACCCCCGCGCTGAGCAGGGAGCCTGATGCGGGTCTCGATCCTAGGACCCTGGGATCATGACCTGAGCCAAAGGCAGACACTTAACTGACTGAGCCACCCAGGTGCCCCTGTGGGAGAGTTTTAACTACAAATTAAATTCTTTAACAAATATGGGGCTATCCAAGTTATCTGTTTCTTCTTGAGTGATTTTTGATAGTTTGTGGTTTTGGGGTAATTTGTTTTATCTAAAATGTAGAATTTATGGGCAAATATTGTTCATAGTATTTAATTATTATCCTTTTAATGTCTTTACAGATTGTAGTGATGTCTTCTTTTTCATTCTGGATATTTATAGTTTGTATCTTTTTGCTCTCTGTCCGTCTGTCTAGAGGTTTGTTCAACTTTATTGATCTTTTCAAAGAACCAGGTTTTGGTTTCACTGATTTTTTGGGTTTTTTTTTCTTTTTTTTTTTTTTAAGATTTTATTTATTTATTTGAGAGAGAGAATGAGATAGAGAGAGAGAGCATGAGATGGGGGAGGGTCAGAGGGAGAAGCAGACTCCCTGCCGAGCAGGGAGCCCGATGCGGGACTCGATCCCGGGACTCCAGGATCATGACCTGAGCCGAAGGCAGTCGCTTAACCAACTGAGCCACCCAGGCGCCCCGGTTTCACTGATTTTTTTTCTCTATTATTTTGTTTTCAATTTCATTGATTCCTTACCTTATCTTTATTATTTCTTTTCTCCTTGCTTTGATTTAGTTGCTCTTCATTTACTAGTTTGCTAAGGTGGACGCTTAGATCATTGATTTGAGACCTTTCTTTCTAATAAGATTCCAGGGTTCTTCTTTTCTGGGGTGATTGGGTTGGGAAGGTGAACATGGAGGTGTAGAACAAGTTTTTCCACCTCTAAGCATTTATTATGAGATCTTTAGTAAAAGCATGTGCCAGATTCTTGCATAGTGCCCTGAGGCTTCTGCTTGTGGGTGGGACCAGTGGGAAGGAGGAGCAGAAGTCATACCTTGGACTACTTCCCTCATGAAGGCAGTGGTCTCGTCTTCCAGCTCTGATAGTCTGGGATCCTAATGCTCTTCTGCCTCCCAACCTAATCTGTGGAGCAAGGGGTAGAGGGAGTTGGAGTTGTTGCAGTTTTATGGGTGAGAGGGCTTTCTCCCAATGGCTTAGAGCGAGGGTGGCAAACTCTCTCTGTAAAAAACTGATGGTAAATATTTTCAACCCTTCAGGCTCTACCTCCTCTGTCACAAGTATTCAATTATGCCATTTTAGCAGGAAAGCAGCCATAGATAATATGTAAATGAATGGGCATGGCTGTGTTTCAATAAAACTGTTTATAAAAACAGACAACAGACAGATTTGGCCATAGTTTGCCTACCCCTGCTTTAGTTAATGGTGAATTACATGGATTGCTTTTCAGATGTTGAACCAGCCTTGTGATCTCTAGATAAACTCCACTAGTTTAGAGCATCTGGACTGTACCTGGTCTAGTCTTTGTTTCTTAGCTTGTGTTGTCACTGAGCTGGGAGCTTCTTAGGAAGAGGACCTCAATAGCGCCACCTCCCATCTCCTGTCAGGCATGTAATGGATGGTTCTAAACATTTATGGCTGGATGGAAACAGCTATGCATGTTCATGGTGCCTCTACCAAACTCCCTTTATAGTTTTGTCAGGGGCCCAGAGGAAATGGAGGTGGTATAGAGGAGTTGGGCCCAAATGCTGTCACTGCAGGCGCAGGCTCATCTTTCATTTTGGAGGCCACTTTGGAAACATGACCTAAGTTTGGTCTGTGGGGCGCTGCTTCCTAATTACTGTCCTTTTCCTGAGGGTTGTGGTTGGTACAGTGGCTGCCAGGCCCAGGAACTTAGGCATCCAGATGCTGGCCCCGTGCTGGTGTTCCAAAAGGGCTTGACTGACCCCATTCCTGGGCCCTGGTCTCCTACAGAGGGGGCGTCTCTCTGTGTGTGAGAGGTGGAGCAGGAGGGCCTGGCCTATCTGGCTCCTGAATATGAACACTTCAGACCTTCACGGGTGTGGTCAGATATGTGTTGACTACGTAGTGCCATGGTGGTGGGGTGCAGTAGATGGATTTCGTGCAGGCGGATTGCAGAGTCCATCTTGGCTGCTTTTCCTCATTGATTAGGGGAGCTGGATGTATGCTGGATGGGAAGGGACTGGGCTCTGCCACTAAGAGATGCAGTTTGAATCCCAGCCCAACAACTTATTAGATGGGTGACCCTGGGAAATTATTTAGCTACTCTAAGTTTTCATCTCCTCATTTCTTTTTTTTTTTTTTAAAGATTTTATTTATTTATTTGAGAGAGAGAAAATGAGAGACGGAGAGCACGAGAGGAAAGAGGGTCAGAGGGAGAAGCAGACCCCCCTGCTGAGCAGGGAGCCCGATGCGGGACTCGATCCCGGGACTCCAGGATCATGACCTGAGCCGAAGGCAGTCGCTTAACCAACTGAGCCACCCAGGCGCCCCTCATCTCCTCATTTCTAACATGGAGATGCTCACAACCTCCCAACAGTGTGAGGTTTACATGAAGCCCCTCACTCTCTCCCCTGGGCTGGGGTAGATGAGGGGGTACTTTGAAGAATACAAAGCAGGGAACGTGGACAAGTCTATGGAGAAATGCCAAACAAATTGCAAACACGATGAGAAAATCCGCTAGAAGACTAGGGTGTGGAGAGGGAGTGTCCGTCACTTTCTCCCTCCACAGTTATTTCTGGACTGGAGGATGAGTAGGGGTGACTCAGGAAGCCAGGCTCTTGATTTTGCTCTGGAGCAAGGAGGAGCTAACTGCCGGGTCTGGGTGATGCTTTGGATTGTTTGGCCCTCCTGTCTTTCTTTATTCAGCCTGACTCACTGGGATGGCCATGGGGTTGTGGGACTGTTCCAGACCCCGGTCAGTGGAACCGATGGCGTAATTGCCTGGGATCTGATGCTGCCGGGCCCCTGGGACCTGGTGACAAAGACAACCCTCTGGTATACATTTATAGGCCCTTACTGCTGGCAGAACATATTCACACCATCCTTACGACCACCCAGTGAGGGAAGGGCCAGGAGAGTCCTCTCTAAATGCCATCAGAACCTCCCCCCTACCCCCACCTCTTTGGGTGCTCTGGCATCTTTGTATTCTTCCTTTCTTGCAGAAAGTCAGTGAATTAAGGAGAATGCTGCTTCGAGGCCCAGGCTGCACACCCTCTGGAGGAATCAGACCAGGGCTTTTACTAGAGGGAACTCATGATACTTGTTTAGGGTCAGAAATAGATAAGGTTCCAATTTTGTCACTCTGTGGCAACTTTATATTATTGCACCTTAAAACAGCATTAAAACACAGACCTGCTTACAACACCCCTGGCTTAAAAAGCAATGTTGATTCTCTTCTACATAAAAGATAAAATTTCAAACTGTTCAGCCTGGCATGCAAAATAGGCTACAGTGTAGACTCCTGCCACATAAGATATTTGGAGTTATCCTTGAGTGGCTGTAAGTCCTTTTCATTTGGATAATGCTTTCAAGTTTATTTAGTGTTTTTGCACATTTTGTACTCAATCTTTGTCAATCATTTGGTGTTATTCCTGTTCCCACTTTATAGCTGATGGCCTGAAATTTAGGAAAATTAAAAAGAACTTGCCCAATTTCACATGGCCAGCAATAGTCATGACTGTAAGCAGAGGACATAAAATAGCAGTCACTCGCCACTTTCTAGCTGTGTGACCTTTGAACACGTTTCTTTATCTGTAAAATGGGGATAATACAGATATGTCATGATGGTTTTGTGAGGGTTATACCAGATGACCCAAGGGAAGTGCTTGGCATAGTGCCTGCCATATACTAAGGGTTTAGGAAATGTTAGGTCTTATTATGGTACTCTCTTTGAACTGTTCTGCAATTGTTCCCAGTTTTATCCCACTATTGTGAGTAACATAGCTATAATTATCTTTGTGCAAATGGTTTATTTTTTTCTGTTGTGTCATTTCCTTGGACTGTATTCCAAGAACAGCATTACCAGGTCGAAAGGTATGATCATACTCTTTTTTTTTTTCCTTTGGTCCCATATTGCCCAATAGCCCTTTAGTGGAATGATTCCCATTTAACAGGCCACTACTAGACCCACGAGAGTGATCTGTCTCCCATGGGTGGTTCTTCCCTGAGACCTTTCAGAGGGCCCATCAGTCAGTCTTCATGAGGATTAAAAACAGATTCTAGACTGGTTGGAGCCAAACCTTATAAAATAGGTTGCGCCTACTGCAAGACACAGACCAGCTGGTCAGCAAATTGTACTGAAAGCACTGGGGCTGGCTGGCCTCTCACTGGCTTTATTCCGGGCTCTATGGGAGGTCTTTGCATATGCAATGCAGGTAGGTCTGAAGGAGTGGGGGAGGCAGGAGCTGCTTCTGAGCTGTGGACCTGGAAATGAAGGGAGAAAGACGGTGTCCGTGGATGGCTCCAGACTTTTTACATAGGAGGGTGTACTAGTTTCTTAGTGCTGCCATAACAAAAGCACCATGAACTGGGAGGCTTAAAACAACAGGAAATTATTCAATTACAGCTATGGAGGCTAGAAGTCTGAAATAAATATGTCAGCAGAACCATGTTCCCTCTTAAAACTCTAGGGAAGAGCACTTCCTTGACTCTTGGCTTCTGATGGTGTGCTAGCAATCCTTGGCATTTCCAAGCATGCTTTGGCTTCTACATGCATCATCTAATCTCTGCCATCATCTTCATATATGGCCTTCTCTCTGTGTCTGTGTCCAAATTTCACTCTTCTTGAAAGATACCAGGCATTGGATTAGGACCCACTGTAATCCAGTATGACCTCATCTTAACTTGATTACATCTGCAAAGATCCTAATTCCAAATAAGGTCTTTCACAGGTTGGTGGTGGAGTTGAGAATTCAGTATGACTTTTTGGAGGATACCGTTCAACCCACACCAGAGGGGTTAAGAGAAAATGGAAAATATCCATTTCCTACATTGTAGACTGCACTGTGGAGGGGCTGCTGCTGGAGACGTTAGGGCGGTGGGAGTGCCACTGGTGGGGATGCTGGTGATTGGTTCCAGACTGCTGTGGAGGATCAGGTGCATCTAGCCGGGGTGATGCAGCCGAGGGACAAAGAACTTAGTTACCAAGAGAAAGTGGTTTTCAAAGAGCCAGTAGAGAGAAGGAAGAAGAGCGTGGGACTGGGCAGATATGCAGATCTCATGTTAAGTCTTAGACCAGCTGGAACACCATGGCTTCAGCATTCCCACTGAAGGATGAGGTGGCTCTGAGGGCCCTTTGGCATCACATCATTCTTACTTAAGAGTTGACGTTTTAGAGAAGCCCCAGCTCCTTGGTCCTAAAGATTATTGTGAGGTCTGTCTAGGCAACGTGGTGTAAGCAGCTGATACAGGAAGGGGACAACCGGAGGGGGCCTGATAATTCCCAGCCCAGGCCTCCAACAGGACTTTATTCAAGTCCCCTTCTTCATGAGGCCTTTCCTGGACACTCTTTCTACAATTTCACCCCCACCCCCAACATTTCATGTCCCCTCTCCTGGTTTTCATTTTTCTCCTTGTACTTAACCCCTATCCAGCATGATTTCTATTTTACCTATTTGTCCTACTCATTGTCTCTTTTCTCTACTAGACGGTAAGCTCCTAGAGAGCAGGGATTTTTATGTAATGCTAGAACAGTGACTGTCACATACCGGGCATTCAGTACATATTTGTTGAATGTTGACTAAGTGAAGATATTGTAAACTTGGGAAGTGGGATAACATTTTAAAAGGGATATAATCTTGGAGGGGTGTCACTCTTTGTTGACTTTAAACCCCCAGCCTGGACTGCCCAGGGCCCTGCCATGAGTAGCTCCTGCTCTTGAAAGTGTTGTTCCAGTTATCCATTGCCGGTAACAAAACACCCCCCGTCTTAGGAGCATAGAAGAGCATTTGTTTTATTACGCTCAGGAGCTCTGTGGGTCAGGAATTTGAACAGGACACGGTGGGGATGGCTTGGGAAGTTGTGAATGGGTCACATGCCTCAAATGGGTGGGAGCTGGAATCCTCTGGGGGCGTCTTCACTTACAATCTTGTGCCTGTGCTCAGCGGGGATGCACGTAGCCAGAGCGCCCACATGTGGCCTCTCCTTGTGGCTTGGGCTTCCTCACAGCCCAGTGACTGAGTTTGCAGAGGGAGGGTTCCCAGGAGATTTGGAGAAATGAGCATTCCATGAGAGCCAGGTGGAAGCTGTCTGGTCTTTTATTACCTGACCTCAGAAGTCACAGAGTGTCCCTTTCACCATACTCTCTTGGTGAAAGCAGTCACGAGCCTGCCCACATTCAAGGGGAAGGGAACATCGGCTCTCCCTACCTGGATGGGGTAGAGTCAGAGATTTTGAGGCCGTGTTTTAGAACTGCTACGGGGATTGTACTGTATACAGTCTCACCAGCCCCAGTCTGGAGTGAACCTTGAGCAAGATTTCTGGTGCTGCCACCTTCAGGCCAGGACCTACCGTGAGTTAGGACTCTTCTGCCGTCTCACTCTTGGACTGACTGAGTTTCTTCAGGGTGGGCTGCTGTCGTTTTAGCTCTTGCAGCCTGTAGGAGATTATCTGGCACATCGTAAGTACTTAGCAAGTGAATTAGAGAGTGAATGAATGAAGGAAGGAAGGAAGAGGTAGGTGCTTGTGCTGCGTGGCCCCAGTGAGTGTCTCCAGGAGCCTGGGATCTTGGATCTTTCACGGCCAAAAGTTTTTTGTTCTTGGTTTTGTTTTTAAGTTTTTAGTTAAATTCCAGTTAACCTACAGTGTAATATTAGTTTCAGGTGTACAATTTAATGACTCAACCCTCACATACAACACCTGGTGCTCATCATAACAAGTGCCCTCCTTAATCCCCATCACCTGTCTAGCACCCCTCCCCCACCTCCTCCCCTGCCCCAGCCTCCCCTCTGGTAACCATCAGTTTGTTCTCTATAGTTAAGAGTCTGTTTCTTGGTTTTCCTCTCTCTTTTCTTTCCCCTATGATCATTTGTTTTGTTTCTTAAATTCCACATATGAGTGAAATAATATGGTATTTGTCTTCCACCTGGCTCTCATGGAATGCTCATTTCTCCAAATCTCCTGGGAACCCTCCCTCCGCAAACCCAGTCACTTATTTCGCTTAGCATAATACTCTCTAGTTCCATCCATCTCAATGCAAATGGCAAGATTTCTTTTTTTTTTTTGATGGTTGAGTAATATTCCATTGTGTATATATATACCACTTCTCCTTTTCCATTCATCAGTAGATGGACATTTGGGCTCTTTCCATAGTTTGGCTGTTGTTGATAAGGCTGCTATGAACATCAGGGTGCATGTATCTCTTCAAATTAGTATTTTTGTATTCTTTGAGTAAATACCTAGTAACACAATTGCTGGGCCGTAGGGTAGTTCTATTTTTAACTTTTAGAGGAACCTCCATACTGTTTTCCAGAGTGGCTGCACCAGCTTGCATTCCCACCAACGGCGTAAGAGGGTTCCCCCTTCTCTGCATCCTCACCAACTCCTCTTGTTTCTTGTGTTGTTAATTTTAGCCATCCTGACAGGTGTGAGGTGATATCTCCTTGTGGTTTTGATTTGTATTTCCCTGATGATGAGTGACGTTGAGCATGTCTGTTAAGGCCAAAAGTTTTCTGACCAGTTTCTGGTCATATGCAGAACTGCTCAGACCTGTGGCTTGGGCTCTAGCCACCCAGGAATAGATTCCTGGAGAGGACGAAAGGGTGTGGAGATGAGAGGTATCTGTTGTGTCAGGGGTTAAGCAATAGTCTGGTTTGATGGTAGCAAAGCGTTTCTGTATTTCTATAGGGCCATAATAGAATGAGGCTAGAATGCCAGGGCCTTATTGCAGGCTGAGGATTTAGAGGTTATATGTTTCATTTCTCTTGGGTAAATACCTAGGAGGAAAATATCCCTGGGCCATACAATAGGTCTAGGTTTAGTCTTGTAAGAAACTGCCAAATTGGTTGGACCATTTTTACACTTCCAAAAACAGCGTATGAGAGTCTGGTTGCTCTATATCCTCATCAATATTTGGTGTTGTCAGTCTTTTTAATTTTAGCCATTTATTGGAATGCAGTGTCCCCAAATGGCTGTAATTTACATTTCCCTAATGAGTAATCATATTAATCACTTTTTCATGTGCTCATTGACAGTCTGTATATCTTTCTTTCTGAAGTATTATTCAAATATTTTGCCCACTTAAAAATCATGTTGCCTTTTTATTATTGAATTGTAGGAATTCTTTCTTTATTCTGAATACCAGCTCTTTGTCAGATACATGATAAACCAACCTTTTTCCTACTTGTGGCTCGCCTATTCATTTTCTTAATGGTGTCTTTTGATGAACAGAAGGTTTAAATTTTGATGAGGTCTAATTTATCATTATTTTTGATAAAGCTGTTTTTCTCTGTGTCCTCAGAAACTGTGGAAACCCCTCATTATAAAGGTCATCTTTTACAAGCTTTATAGCTTTAGTTTTTAATGCTTAGTCTATCATCCATCTCCAGTTAATCTTTGTGTAAGATGTGAAGTGGTGGTGAGTGGGGGGGTCAAGATTCTTTTCCTCTTATGGATATTCAGTTGTTCCTGCCCCATTTGTTGGAAAAATACTTTCCTTTTTGTTAGGTATTATGTTTTCTTTTTTTTTAAGGTTTTATTTATTTGTCAGAGAGAGAGAGCATGCACGTGCACAAGGAGGGGGAGCGGCAGACAGAGGGAGAAGCAGACTCCCCGCCAAGCAAGGAGCCCGATGCGGGACTTGATCCCAGGACCCTAGGATCATGACCTGAGCCGAAGGCAGACCCTTAACCGACTGAGCCACCCAGGCACCCCTGTTAAGTATTGTTTTTATCCTCATTTTGCACATGGAGAAACCGAGATAAAGGTAGATTAAGTAACGTGTTCATAGGTCCTACAGCTGGTAGAGACAGATTCAGGATTCGAACCCAGAGCCTGTATTTTTCATCACAGTACTCTATGTCCTTCCCCCGCTGAAGACTCTGAGGCTTTTGATCTGAGGCAGCTCACTGTGTAAAGCATAGGCAGAGAACTGAAGAGGGGAGGCTCAGTTTGGGGCTGAGTTAGGGAGTCCATGGAATACCTGACCAGGCACACGGGGGAGAAGGTAGGAAAAGAAGGGAGGCAGCAACCAGGCCAGGGAGGAGGAGGCAGGTTGTGCTGAAAGGGACACGATTAAGCCCAGCCTGAACTTCACCGTTTTTATTAGGCATCAGGGGTTGGTACCTACCTGTCATATCCACACTGGTCCAGAAGACTGTTTGAAACAGGCAAGATCCAGTTAGTCTAGATCTTTTGAATCTAGGTGGTAAGTGTGACACGTGTAAGAGCCATAAAGCTGGAGAAGAGAGTAAGTGAGGCAAGGGGTCAGCAAGCATCTTGATTATAGTGTCTGTGCTGTGCCAGACAAGGCTGGTCGCAGGTCTGATGCCAGCCCTGCAGCTCCCTAACTGTGTGAGCTCAAGGCAGTTGCTGCATTTCTGTGCCCCACTGTCAGTATCAGGAATGCAGTAGGCCCTCAGGGAAGCCTGCTGACTGAACAGGGACCTCCAAAGACACAGAATTCTCGATCTTAAATTGCACAATTTGGTAGTTTTAGAACACATGGCCTGAAAGTCAGAGCGAGAGGGAAGAATTGTGACCTGGAGCTGATCTCTAAATCTTCCAGGTGGCACTGGAGGGCGTCCACATAGCTGACACTGAGCCAACACAACCTTAAAGACTTTCCTGGGAAGGACACCAGTGGGTGCCCCGGATTCTGCATGGGGTCCCCCTGGCCTGGAGCTCTGGAGCAGGCAGAGGGGATGCCCTGACTCAGGGCAAGCAGAGGGCTCTCCTGCCTGCAGGAGAGATGGAACCTTCCATGGTGTTGTTGCCCAGTGAATCACAGAAACCTGTATCCTTCTCTGGTTTTGATGAACATGTCCTGCAAGATCTAGATGCGCTTCTAGAGAAGCCCATTTAGATGGAGTTTGTATGATTAATATTTTGAGTCCAGTCTACTCTGCATAGGAACAGGAAGCAGGGTCCACCAAGTGTTCATTGTATAGGTTATAACATGGCCTCTGTCTCCAGGAGCTCATGATCTGCTTAGGAAGAAGACAGGCTCACAAAGAGGTATGTGGTGAATGCCAGCTGGAAATGGCCAAACACGTGGAATGGCCAGAAGACAGCTTGAGCAGAGTATATGAATGAATAAATGCCTCCTACCTGGGCTGTCAAACAGCGATAGACACTCGGGCCCTTGCACATTTCTAACCCCACCACCTCCTTCCTTCCAATAGTGCTAACTAAAATTTGAGGGCCTGCTCGGAGGGCAGCACTTTAAATGGATGACCTCATTTGCCCCGTATGATGACCCTGTGGGGTGAGCTCTGTTGGTAACCCTATATCAGACGAGGCAACCGAGGAACAGAGACAGCACGATACTCACACACAGTCGCATAGCTGGAAGTGATGGTGCCAGGGTGTGACCAGCCGCCTTGCTCCAGAGCCTACCGTGTTAGGCCTGCAGGGCCCAGCTGGCTAGCATTTTACAGCTTTCCTCTTGCAAACATAGAGCAAGAAGGAGGACATTTCTTTCACGATTTTAACGTGTAATCACATTGCGTCCAACCAGTTTTTAACTAAATATGGCCACCTGTACATCTTGCCCTGGCACTGGTTCAGCTAAAATATTCTCAATTTCAGAAGCGGAGGCAGCAAGACCGGACCACTATGTTTATTGACCGATTTAGACTGTCTCAGGGCACAGCTTTGAGGATCAGAGCATGCTGTGAGTGAATATTTTAACGATCCGTGGCAAGATTACAGCATCTTGGGCTCAGACACAAGAATTATTCTCAGACAGGGCTTTTTTTCAGTGCCATAAATTTAACCAGCTGGAATTCTTTTCCATCCTATTCAACCTCCTGAAGTCAAGAATTTTGCCTTTTATTGGGAAATCTGCATTTCATTGTATAGATAGAACACTATGTCCTTGGCTCAGTGGGTCTCCAAGAGAAGCTGAGTCTCTGTTTTATTGCAGGCGCTGGGTGTCCTAAGGGCTCAAATACCAGCAAGTCTGTTTCAAGCATGAGAAGTCAGAGACATAGCAGTGCTCTGATCAAAGAATGTGAGAGGCACACTGTCCGCCCCAGGGTAGTCCAAGCCTTGTGCACAAGGGTGTGGGGAAAGGCCACAGGTTGAGAAGAGAACGGTGCTGTTGCTCAGGGTAATGGCTTCCATCAAGCCTCTGGTCAGGAGCCCTGTGCTGGGCCGCACAGGGGAGGAGTGCTGCCATGCCCTCCAAGAAGGGACTGCAGAGGGTATCTTATCCAGGGTATGCTGGAAGTCAGAGTCCAAATCGCTGATGTCCTTCAAAGCAGTCCTCTTTGGAGAGCATGTATTACCACCTCTTACTCCAGGGACGCTGCCATTGTTCAAAATGTCTTTGGAAATTTAGCTTTAGAATTGCATTTAAGGCCTAGTATAGTTCCTTCTTCCTTCTGAGGGGGAGTTTTGCTTTTTATTGAGCTGCATCTGAAAATATTGAAAATCCCATCACTTAATTTATATACGGATATGAACTTACTGCTTCTCTTACCTACAGGAAATGACTGGTAACAATTATGATGCCTACACTTAGCAAAGCCCGATGATACCCCTCATTTAAACTTCTGTCAATCTAATGAGTAGTAAATGCTATCTCATTGTTAATTTAATTTTTACTTACCTCTAGTGAAATTGGGCATGCTTCTGTGTTTTTTGGCTACTTGTGAATTGTCTGTTCTTGTCCTTAGCTCATTTTTCTCTCAAACTATTTGCCTTTTTCTTCTCAAGTTATAGAAGCTCTTTATATGATAGTGGTATTTGGACAGTCCTTTTAATGTCTTGTGTGAGGGCACAGATGAAGATCTTCTGAACATGGATTAGATTTTTGGAAATGGCTGACACGTGACATGATTGATTCAGGCTGAATTGACTTCAGCGATGTTATTTTAGTAACCATATGTTTGGAAGAATTTAAGCCTGTCATGGATTTGGAGTCTGAAATAATCAGGAATAGACTGTGTTGGAGGTATGATGAGGATGAGTAATTGATGGACTGTTTGAAACAGCTGGTGAAAACTTGGAGTATACATGCTTTAAACATTTTAACTTCAAACATGATCTTAAACATGTAGTTGCCAAACTTTCCCCAGTACCTTCTCTTTGCCGTGCACCCCCCAGTGGGAGTCTGTGTTATCTTTCTTGGATACATCATGTCTATGACACATTTTCTGTACTTTCCAGTTGGAATTTTTTCAGTGTAGAATGGAACTTAGATCCCCTCCCCCCCCCCTTTTTGGAACCTAGACACTTTTGAAGCAATCGGAATGCAGAACTTTTTAGATTTTTTATAATTTTTCTCTCAAATTTTTGAGAGAAAATTTGTTTCATCCACACCTAATTCAATAGTAGTTTTGTTCTGTTTGGTTTTGTTAGAGAGAGAGAGAGAGCGTGAGCGCACATGCAAACAGGGGAGGGGAAGAGGGAGAGAGAGAATCTCAAGCAGGCTTCACACCCAGTGTGGAGCCCGAGGCGGGGCTCATCTCATGACCCTGAGATCATTACCTGAGCCCAAATCAAGAATCGAACATTTAACTAACTGAACCACCCAGGTACCCCTCAATAGTAGTTTTTTAAGCAATTCATCTCTATCATTTAATTTTCACAGAAACTTATCTTTTATATTCATATTTTAATTACTTTATATAATATGTAAATTTTACATATAAATTTGGTTATATCATTTTAGTTATAAATACAATCACCACAAAGGGTTTTGGGGACAACCCAGCTCACTCTTGCAAACAGCTTACCTGGAGAGGGCAGAAGTGTTCAGGTAGACTAGAGAATTAGGGAGTAATCTACTAGCCCTGAGCATTCAGTATGATGTGGCATTAGTCAGTATCGTATAGAGAGGAATGAGAAGTATTGGCGATAAGGGTGATTCTGGTAAGCAGAAGTTATTTAAAAGAGCTTCTACTCTAGCTAACATTTATTGAGTGACTACTATGCCCAGTTTGCTAAGTGCTCTGAATACATTATTTCATTTAATCCTTACAGCATCCTATAAGGTACAAGTACTATTATCTCCATTTTATAGATGGAAAAAAAAAACAACCAAGGGAGAGAGAAGTTTTAAAATGTACACATAGTTACATAGCTAGCAAATGGCAGAGCTAGGATTTGAAGCCAAGCAGAGGGCGTCCTCTAAACTATTATAGAAATAGCCTCATAGTAAAAACTGGGAAAGACGGATATAAAATCTGTATGTGCACACAAATAATGAGTTACAGGGATTTCGGGGGATTGGGCTGTGACAGGCCTATCCCATGTTTTGACTGGTAAAAGGGCTATGCTCTTTGACCTTTCCACACATTGTCTTCTAAAGGATACCTTTTTTTTTTTTAAAGATTTTATTTATTTGCGAGAGAGAGAATGAGAGACAGCATGAGAGGGAGGAGGGTCAGAGGGAGAAGCAGACTCCCCGCCGAGCAGGGAGCCCGATGCAGGACTCGATCCCGGGACTCCAGGATCATGACCTGAGCCGAAGGCAGTCGCTTAACCAACTGAGCCACCCAGGCGCCCGGGACACCTTTTTAATTGGAGGGGACAGAAGAGTTCATGGCACACAGTGGGTGAGCATCACATATTGATTTAATCTGATTCTGGACTCTCCAACCAGAGTTTCTAGTAATTATGTTGGCAAGCCTATCAGAAAGAGGTGGATTAGAGGTTGTGTTGGTTTTGTCTGAAGGCCTGCATCAAACACCTGAAGGTTTGGGGCAAGGCAAATCCAAAGCTTCATATCAAGGAAGGACACCCAAAGGCTGAGGAGCCAAGGCCTCAGCCAGAGATCATTTATTAACTCACTACTGTGTAGTCTGGAGTTCCTTTGGCATTCTGGGGACCCAGATAAAGACAATATACAACCCTCAAGGAACTCCTGGAGGTGGATGAGATATATAAGAAAGGTTCTGTGAGAGTTTCCTAAACAAGACAGGTGGAGGGCACTCTGGGAGAACCTACCATAACACAGGTTACACAGACAAGAGGTAAGGATGTTTCTGGAGGTCAAGTGGGAAGAAGCTGGTCCAAGTTGATGGAGCAGCAGGTACAGAGGGGAGGGAATGTGTGAGGATGTTGGTGGTACTTGGTGAAACCAAGTTGGGCTAAGGTCAGATTACACCATTCTAGAGAATTTGGACTTCATCCTGAAAAACTGTAGAGGACCATGGAAAGATCTTACCTGGGGAAGTGCCATGACCAGATTTGCTTTTTACAAAAATCCTTGGTTGAAGTGGAAAATGACTTGGGGATGGATGCTGGTGGCTAGGTTTAAGGTAGAGGGACTAAGTAGGTTGTTGGGGTAATCCACTTGAAAAATGAGGTCCCAGTCAAAAGCAGTTGTAGAGGTGGGTGTTACGGAGGCTAAGATCAGATCAGAGGAAGGACAATAAATAACGTCCTGGTTTGAGCAACCAAAGGACTGGATTTAGGTCAAGAGGACAGGGTTTTAGTTCTGACTTTGCTGCTAATGAGCCAATATCTCAGCCTTTCTGAGTCTTATTATTTGGATGGGACTGATATCCCCTGCCCAGCCCACCTCCTAGGATCCAATAAGGCCATTGAGAGAAGATTTAAAGGAAGCTTTTGGAAGCCAGCTTGGCTGGAAAAGAGATTTCAGTATGGGCTGGGGAGAAGCATTTTGGTGAATGAGGGCTAGGACTATCTCAAGGCTGTCTGGGGAATTACATAAGAGGCTGAAGGAGTGAGTGAAAAGTTAGAGCCCATCCACATTTCTGGGGAACCAGCTCCAATTTTCTTTTCCTTAGTACTCTGAGGCCTCTCCTACTCCGGAGACCTCTTAGTTCTTCCAGGTTCCACTCTGCATTTTTGCTATTATGCCATCTTCAGGGCCAAGGTCAATACCACAGGATCTGGGCAACATTGCAAGTGATAAAAATAAGCTTCACAAGCAGACAGAACCCCAGAGCTCCAGCTGCAGCAATAAAACTACCAAGCATCAGGGCACTGACTGAGAGGGGCCCAGAATCCAATACCAGTAGGGACCCAAAAGTTCTTGGTTCCTCTGTCTGCATTCTGCCTATAGCTTAGAGTTGTAATGCTAACGCCCCTGAGGGACAAATGACAGAATTGAGGTGGGAGGGGGACATGAATATATACAGGTCAGAGTGACAGACCCAGCACAGGCTGTTTTAGGCTGGCCTTGCCTCAGCATTGAAAACTTGGGGCCATAGCCCATAACACATAATTTCTATATACCAAAGAATAGGTATCAGATTGCAATAACAAAAACAGTATGAGTTTTGGAGTCATATCCAAATTCAAGCTCCAGCCTGTGTGATTTGAGAAATCATTTACCTTCTCTAAGCCTGTTTCTGTTACTGAGAAATGAGAATAACATTGCCTACTTTGCATGATTAGCCTTTGTGAAGATTAAATGGGCCATGTAAAATGTATTGTCATGCATATAGAAGGTCCCCATTAAATAGGAACTGTTATTATCATTATCAGTAGGTGTTATTTGAATGGGTAGTGTGCTAAATGTAGCCAGGAAAACTGACTGTGTTAGGGTAGACTAACAAAAGCAAAAACAAAAATAAGTACTCATACAAAGTAAACTCCTGGTGGTTAGCACTGAGATTGAAGTGCCTCATCTCATCCTACCTGATGTTCTGGTAAGACCAATACTGGGAAGATCCTAGTGGATACACAGATGAGAGAATCGAAGTCGTAGATGACAGAGGAAAACATTCCAAATGAAAGCTAAATTTCTCCTTACATGCTCACAGGCAAAGAAGAGTTCCTTTTTAGGTCAAAGGGAAGGAAAGCTCCTTCAGTGTTGTGGGCTCCTCATTTATGAGTTCCAGACTAAGTTATCTTTCTTTATTTGTCTAATAACTGTATAAGGACAACATCACAAGACACTGGAGACTCAGGTGTCCATGCCCCAATGTACTGAGTTCTGTCCTAAAAAGATGGACTTGTAGTTTTGAGATCGGATACATCACGGTATTTACTGTTTCCTCTTTCCATTTGATTTTTACCCTTGAATGAATGGGAAAGATTATATTAGTCTTTTAAGTTCTTGCCAAAGTCCTCTGTTTTAGTTGGTTTGATCTGTGAAAAGCTTGATGTCAAAGGAGGAGTTTCCAAATCTCCCGGGTGGGTAGTGGCAGGGAGCAGGGTTGGGTCTGTTTGCCTTCAGCACCATGCTTATCTTTTGAACAGAGAGCCTTTAGTGAGGTAACGATGCTTCTGTAGGTCCAGAGAGAAATGACTGGCATGCACAAATGATCCCCTCCTCCCTTTTTAAAGTTTCATTTTGGGGGCACATGCAGCTTTGGGAAGGAGGACCAGATTGGTAATTTACATTTGTTTACATTTTGAAAACCATTTCTGCTCTAAATTCATATCCCTTATGGACAAAAGGAAAGAGGGAAAAAAAGCGGACCTAACCAGCCTCAGATAAGAACTAATCATCTCTGTGGATCATAAAAATGAGAATTGCAAAAAAGGTGATCAGGGACTGATGCTTGCTATGCTCTGGGTTGGAGAGAGGCAGTGGCTAAGAGTTTGGCAACTATGAAATAGAGGGACCAAAAGTGCTCTGCAGGCATTGAGAAACCAGAGTCAAGCTTGAAGCCAAGGGCTGAAGGAAAGCTCACCGAGTCATGAAAGAAGCCTGGGGGTGGGAGGGAGGGAGGACTGTCAGCCTGCTGGTTGAGACTACAACAGAAGTTTGGGGCTAGTTGAAAGAAAAAGAAGAAGAAGTTTTGGGCTGAGGAACGCAAGGAACAAGTACATGGCCTTGCTACTAGGAACTGAGCCCAGCTGCTTGTTGGTTCTGTGACTGTGGCTGCCATGTTCCCATGTAACCCTCAACCTGCTGCTGCACTGGAGCCCCTGAAGGGTCAAGGAGAAATGGGTGAGGAGTGAGGGGGACAAAATAACAAAAGGACAAGAACAAACTCAAAAGGAGCTTGCAGCTCCAAAATTGCAAATGACAAATCAAGCAATACAGGTAAGAGAATCAACTGTAAGACTAGGAAATTGTCCCAAATGAAATTCATTTTATAGAATAGTCTGAAAAAGACTTTATAGTAAGTAGGTAGAGGATGTACCCCTTCAAAAAAAAGGGCATTACTTTCATTAAAAAAAATAAGAAATTATGGAAAAAAGTATAATTAACACAAGATTGGGTATATATAAAGAAAAATTAAAATGTAAAATAGGGCGCCTGGGTGGCTCAGTTGGTTAAGCGACTGCCTTCGGCTCAGGTCATGATCCTGGGGTCCTGGGATCGAGTCCCGCATTGGGCTCCCTGCTCAGCAGGGAGTCTGCTTCTCCCTCTGACCCTCCCCCCTCTCATGCTCTCTCTATCTCATTCTCTCTCTCAAATAAATAAATAAAATCTTTAAAAAAAAGTAGTTATTGAAATAAAGATGTAATAGGCAATATTGATTCCTAGATACCACCGAAGCATGATTAACAAATTGGAAAACGGTACAGAGAAACTTACCCTGGCCGCAGCACGGAAATACAAATACATAAAAAAGTATGAAAGAGCAGTTTACAGATATGGAAGGTGAACTGACAGGCTTTACCATTCTTTAATAAAAGTTACATAGAGAACAGAGGGAGTGAAAGAGAAGCAATATCTAAATAAATGGCTAATAATTTTCCAGAGTTGAGTAACAAATGAGTTCTTAGATCAAAGAGGCCTCCTAAAACTCTGAAGGTTAAATATAAGCGAATCCACAACTAGACATATTATAGTGAGACTGTAGAATATCAAGGAGGAGAAAGATGAGTGTATGAGTGTGCTAAGGCTGCCATAACACAACACCATAGACTGGGTGGCCCAAATAACAGCACTTTATTTCTCACACTTCTGGAGGCTGGAAAGCCCTTGCTCAAAACCAATTTGGTTTCTGGTGAGTGCTCTCCTCCAGGTGGTCTTCTCACTGTGTCCTCATACTAGAATGAACTCTCTCCTTTTCTTCTTTTAAGGACACTAATCCTATCTGATCAGGGCCCTACTCTCATGACCTCATTTACCTTAATACCTCCATAAGATCCTTGTCTCCAAACAGAGTCACTTTGAGGGTTTGGGCTTCAACATATGAGTTTCAGAGGGACACAAACATGCAGTCCATAACAACAATGATAAATCAGAGTTAAAGATATAACTTATGTATAAAGAGATGACACACTGCTACATGTTTCAGTAGCAACAAGAAAGGTAAGACAGTAGAAACAACTTTTACATGTTGAACCTAGAATATTATACCTAGATAAACTATCCTAGGAGAATGAGAGCAAATCAAAGACCAAGAGTAGAAACACAAAGACTCTCACTAAAAGAATTATTATTATTATTTAAAAATTATTTTAAAAAGTTTTAAAAATTATTTAAAAAATTATTATTTAAAAATTTTTATTTTTATTATTTAAAATTTTTTTTTAAATTGAAGTTTTTCTTTTAATTCCAGTTACCATACACTGTTAATTAGTTTCAGGTATATAATAAAGTAATTCAGCAATTCCATACAATTCCTGGTGCTCATCACAAGTGCACTCCTTAATTCCCATCACCTATTTCACCCATCCCCTCACCCCCCTCCCCTCTGGTAACCAGCAGTTTGTTCTCTATAATTAAAAATCTGTTTCTTGCTCTCTCTCTGTCTGTCTTATTTTTTTCCTTTTGCTTGTTTGCTTTTTCTTAAATTCCACATATAAGTGAAATCATATGGTATTTGTCTTTCTCTATTTCCCTTAGCATTATACTCTCTAGCTCCATCCATCTAATTGCAAATGGCAAGATTTCATTTTTTTTTTTTTATGGCTGAATAATATTCCATTATCTTCTTTTCCATTCATCTATCAACAGACACTTGGGCTGCTTCCATATCTTGGCTATTGTAAATAATGCTGTTATAAACATGGGGGTGCACTTATTCTAAATTAGTGTTTTTGTATTCTTTGGGTAAATACCCAGTAGTGTGATTGCTGGATCGTAAGGTAGTTCTATTTTTAGCTTTTTGAGGAACCTCCACTGTTTTTCACAGTGGCTACACCAGTTTGCATTCCCACCACTGTGCACGAGTGTTCCTTTCTCTCCACATCCTCACCAACACCTTTTGTTTCTTGTGTTGTTGATTTTAGCCATTCTGAAAGGTGTGAGGTGATATCTCATTGTAGTTTTGATTTGCATTTCCCCGATGCCAAGTGATGTTGAGCATCTTTTCATGTATCTGTTGGCCATCTGGATGTCTTCTTTGGAGAAATGTCTGTTCATGTCTTCTGCCCATTTTTTAATTGGATTATTTACTTTTTGGGTACTGAGTTTTAGAAATTCTTATATATTTTGGATACTAACCCTTTATCAGATATGTCATTAGCAAATATCTTCTCCCATTCAGTAGGTTGCCTTTTAGTTTTGTTGATTGTTTCCTTTGCTTTGCAGAAGCTTTTTATTTTGATGTAGTTCCAATAGTTTATAAAAGATATACTTTAGAAAGAAAAAAATTAAACAATGGAAAAGATACACAATATAAGAAACAATGGTGAACACAGAAATTGATAAAATATATTTATTTAACTATTAACTATGAAAAAAATGTCTAAGTGTGTGTATGTATGGTTTAAAAATCACAAAATGAAAACTAGTCAATAATAGCAATACAGGGTAGGCTATTCAGTGGGTGGGAAGGGGGGAGGAGGACATCAAAGCCATATTCAGAGTTGGGAAGATGATAATTTATGGATTTTGTAAGGAAAAATATATAGTTGTATCAGTTGACTGTTGCTACATAAGAAGCCACTACAAAACTTAAAACAAACACCATCTTATTTGGTTCCTGATTATTTGGGTTGGCTTGATAGTTTTTAAAATCTGTACCAGCTCAGCTAGCTGATCTTGACTGGACGCTATGGTACATCTGTGATCAGCAGGTGGCTGGCTAGATTATCTAGGGTAGTTTCACCCTATGTCTGGAAGTCACCTGTCTCCTGAATGTCTTAGTTCTCTTTCAAATTGCCTTTCATCTTCCCTATTGTCTTCTGTGTCTGTTCACACGGTAGTCTTATTTCCAAATGTAGCCAGAAAGCAAGCCTCACTGTGCAAACACTTTTCAAGCTTCTGCTTGTGATAAATTTGCTAATGTTCTGTTAACCAACAGGAGTCACCTGGCCAAGCCCAGATTCAAGGGGTGGAGAAATAGACTCCACCCTTTGGTAAGAGAAAAAATTTGTGGCTGCTTTTTGAATCTGCCACAGCCTGCTTCTTGGCCACAGATTATTCACATTTCTCTCACATGCAAAATTTGCTAATCTTCATCCCAGGCTTTCTGTCTCATCCTACTTATATCATCAGCCTGGAAGCCTTTGACCTCAAGATTTTATCATATCAGGATGTGAATGAGGCTCCTCACAAATAGTTCTTTGGGTAAGGCTCCTCTTGATCCAGAGATCTGTGAATATAAAATGATAAGTCACCTGCTCCCTACACACCCAATATGCAATGGTGAGACAGGGACAGGTTAACTGAATAGATACTTCTCTTCAAAAAATGGAATAACAGGAGACACATAGCAATCACTATTCTAGAATTCCCCAGCGTGAATGTTGCCAGGTCACCCTACTCTAGGGCAAAGAATAACTCTTGCTTAGGGCTCCATTCTGCTTCCTGGGAGTATCCTCCCAGTCCATTGTTCTCCAAAGCTCTTGACTCCATTCTCTAGCCCCTTGATTTTCCCACCACTCCCAGAAGTCTTTCCTTTATTTCCATAAGAAATGGCCTTATTAAAAAAAAAAAAAAGAAAGAAATGGCCTTATTAACAGTTCAGTGTCTTTCTTACTTGGTGTCTTGCCCATAGATAGTTCAGAGCCCAAGACCTCTTTGAAGTTCAGTCAACCTGAGTCCCTCTAGTCCAAGCTGATGGTTCTTTCACTTGTATAGTTTTCTTTCAAACATTTTGGACTTTCTATATAACAGACTGTAGTCCACCTCTTTCAACAAAAACCACACACACAGTTGTTTTTCTCTCTAGATTTATTCATTGCAATTTGGCATTAGGCTTCTGTCATGCCCTTAAGATTACTTTTTTGTCTAGCTGAGAAAGTATACTAGGCATTTCCTCAAATCCATCAGAGGTCTTAACAAATGACCATGCCCTCGATTTGCTCTTTGTCCTAAGGTCTCCTTTTACTTTGAGAACCTTTTACTTGAAGACTATTTAAATATGAGGAGACTGGAGACAGGAGAGAATTTTATTTTCCTACACAGCAGGTCCTGGACCTTCTGTATTCCATCTAAATTCTGGCTGCAAACTGAACATTTCCTTCTTTAGCTCATCTCTGTCTTGCTATAATTTATCATATGCAGTTAAGAGCACCTAACACTTCCCAAATTCTATCTGGAGATATACTTAGCTGTAATTGAAAGTCCAGTAGGTTCATTTTTTTTTCCCCTCTCAAGTTACTGTAGGCTTCAGTTTCACCGATTGTTCTGTCCCTATATAACATGAGTCATCATTTCCAAGCCTGCTCTCTTTTCTTGCCATTTTTTTTCAGCTTTTGCACACTATTTCCTTACTGCTTTTCTAGCTACTGCCCTGTTTCAAAGCCAACACCACATCTTTTAGGTTTTGTTATGGTAGCACCCCACTCTTCACTTCTGTATTAGTTAGCTTTTGCTGCATAACAAGCCACTCCAAAACTTAGAGACTTAAACCATAACAAACTACTCCAAAACTTAGAGATTTAAACCATGGCCATTTTTATTTATATCACTCTTCACTAGGTTGGCTAGGTGGTCTTTCTGGTCTGGGCCAGCACAGTTGATCTCTTAGTTTAGTCTATAAAGCTATTCCTTAAAAAAATTTATGGCCTTAAATGAATTTATTCAAAATTTGAAATAGGGCAAATCAGTCAGGTATTGTATCATTTAAGGTTGTATTGGGCTGTATATCAAAGAGAACAAGAAGTAACAAGAAGTTTGGTGTTAGACAGTCCAAGCAGATATGGGGGTTCCATGATGCCTTCAGGGCCTCCAGATCTTCTAACTTCCCATTCACCTCAACTTAGCTTTTATACTCATGCTGCTGCCTCATAGTTGAAAGATGGCTGCTTTACTTCCAGCTTTGTGTCCACATTCCAAGCATGATGGGAAAAAGGACAGGTTGTAAGAGAGGCATACATCCTCTGGGTCTGCTGTCTTTAATTAAAGAGCTTTCCTGGAAGCCCTACCCTGTGACTTCCACTTAGATTATCAGCGGTGAGAACTGTGGCATATACCAGTTCCTAGCTGCAGGGGAGTCTGGGAAGCATACCTTGTCTGTCTTTTAGCTTGGCGTGTTGCCTTCCTAAACTAAATAGCAGTTACGTTAGTTAGAACAAATGGAGAATAAATAATGTGGAGGCAGCTATTATTGTCTATACATGTCCCTCTCAAGAAGATAGACAAGGAACAAAATAAGGAAGGAAACAAAGGAAGACAAATGAAATGAAATAGAAAACAATTTTGAGGATCAAAAAAGTTATAAAATCGATAAATCCCTAGTAAGACTCCCTCCCCCAAAAAAGCCACAAATAATATTTTGAATGAAAGGGAAATATAACAGCAGATAAGAAATAGATCATAAAAATCAGAAGACAATACTCTGAAGAATTTTATGCCAAAATTTGGAATGGGAAAAGACATAGTTTTCTAGGTAAATATAATTTGCCATAACTACTTCAAAAGATATGGAAAACTCCAGTAAAGCAAAAATCATTAAAGAACATAAACTGAAAATGAAAAAACTTCTCCACAAAATATCAGGCTTAGATGTTTTATATCTCTACTTTATTCAACTTATAGAAGTAGATAATCCTAATATTGACAAACTATTTAAGACAATAGAAAATTAAGACAAGCTATTTACTTTTACAAAGATAATATAACCCAAATACCTAAACCAGACAAGAAGAATACAAGAAAGGGAAATTGTAGATCAATCTCATTTATAAACATAGATACTTAAGAAATATTTGCAAATCTATTTCAAATATTTACATTCTGACTAAGAGTTTACGCAAGGAGTTAAGGTGATCCAGTATGCGAAAATATATTAATGTAATAAAACATATTAACAGGTCAGTAATACCTATAATTTATAAAATATAAGAATAGCAGTTGTCAGAATTTAGTGCTTATTCATGATGAAAACAGACTTTTCAGGAAACTAAGAATAGAAGAGCATTTCCTTAACTTGATAAAAAGCAACTATCAAAATATTATAGCAAAAACTATCCTTAATAATAAGACTCCCGGCTCCCTTTCAGTAAAGTCATGAAAAAGATAAAGATGCCCTTTCTTACCATTTATTTTCAACATTGTACAGGAAGTTCTAGCCAATGCAGTGAGATAAGAAAAATTATGTTACTGTTGGAAAGAAAGACAAAATATTCTTTTTGCATACAATATGATTTTCCTGGGGTTTTTAAGTAGAAAATATACAATAAGAGCTTGCCAGTTTCCCTAGATACAAAATCAACATAACAAAAATTTATCCATCAGTAATAACCAGTTAGAAAAATCAATAAAGGATCCCATTTTCAATAGTAATGAAAGCCTCAAGATACTTAGAAGTACTTCTAACTAAAAAAAAGTCTGAGAATTTTTTTGTAGAAAATTATAATTACTGAGAGGAAAAAAGAGCCTTAATAAATGGACAAAATGGCTGTGTACATAACCTGAAAGACTTGTTACAAAGATGCCAATACTTCCCAAATTAATTTATAACATAAATGCGTTTCCAAGTGTGGATAAAGATATGGAGCAGCAGACTCATTCACTGCCGAAAGGAGTGTAAATCAGTACAACAGCTTTAGGAAACAATTTGGTTACACCTTTTAACGCAAAAATTCCAACCCTAGATGGAGAATCTTTCTTGTGTGCATCAGGAGATATGCATTAAAATGTTTGTTGCAAAAGAAAAGTAGGAAACAGACTAAATGTCCATCAGTAGGAGAATGATAATAGTGGTGTATTCATAGAATGAAATACCGTGCATATTATGTACAGCAGTACAAAGAACTATAGCTGTATTTCTTAACAGATTAATCTCAAAAACAATGTTGAATGAAAGAAGCAAGTTACTGGAAGGATATGAATAGTATTTATGTAAGTTTTAAAGCCTGGAAAACAATAATATATAGTGTTTATGCTTATATTGTCTTTTTATGAATCTATAGAAACATGCCTAAGAATGATAAATGGGGAGTTTATATTGGTGATTATCTCTGGGGAGAAAGGAAAGGGCATGAAAATGGGAAGAGAGGGTTTGCAAAAAAAAAAACACCTTTTTTTTTTTAAGATCTGTTTGTTTCTATGTTAGAAATCTTTCATCATTAAACAATGTTTTATCCTGAATGAAATGAGCTATCCTGGATTGGATCCTGAAACAGAAGAAGGACATTAGTGGAAAAACTGGTGATATCCAAATAAAGTCTGGAGTTTAGTAAATAGTATGTACCAATGTTGGTTTTGTAGTTTTGACAGATTTACCATGGTAATGTAAGATGTTAACATTAGGGGAAATTAGTTAAAGGAACCTCTGTATCATCTTAGCAACTTTTCTAAAAATCTAGTTGTTTCCAAATAGGTTTTCTTTCCAAATAGAAAGAACACAAACAAGGGGAGTGAGAGAGGGCTTCCTTCTGAGCAAGGAGCCTGATGCGGGGCTTGATCCCAGGACCCTGGGATCATGACCTGAGCCGAAGGCAGAAGCTTAATGACTGAGCCACCCAGGTGCCCCACCAAATAGGTTTTTAAAAGTGGGGGGTGGATTTTATTTTTTTTTAAATGATCCTCACAGCTATTTCCCCTGATTCCTGCCCTCCCCACTGTCTATCCTGACCTCTGTTTCTATGTGGATTCACCCTTGATAAGTCCCTGAGGACATTCCTGCCTGGGTTTAATGCTTCTGGCCTTCTTGTGTTCTGAACATCTATATGCCCTACTTTAGAACACTCTTAGGGGTGCCTGGGTGGCTCAGTTGGTTGAGTGTCCGGCTCTTGACTTTGGCTCGGGTCATGATCTCAGGGTCGTGAGATCCAGCCCCATGTGGGGCTCACACTCAGCATGGAGACGGCTTGTCCCTCTTCTTCTGCCCAAGCCCCCACCCCCCCCCGCCCCCGCAGCCTGCATGTGTGGATGTGCACACACTCTCTCTCAAATATATAAATAAAAATCTTTTAAAAAATACTCTTAGAGGGCAAGACCAGTCTCTTTGTGAAGTTGGCTTTATTTCCATTTAATGGGTTGTTTGGTAGTCACCCAAGGTTCAAAGATCTTATAGCCAGAAGGGGCCCTAAAAGAGCACCCTGTCCAGATTCTTTCTGAGCGGAGGTAAGGCAGGGGAGTTATTTCAAAAGGAACATCCGGAGGCCAGCAAGGCTGAGGAAATCCGTGAGCAGGGATGACTGGAACCCAGATTTTTCCTCCTAAGATGATCTTTGTTTTCAACCTCATTGCCTCTCATAATAAAGACAAAGGAGGTTGAACAGTCTCCTTATTTGTTTGTTTTGAAAACCAGAGGAAAAGAGTTATATATCACCCAGAAATGGTTTCAGTGACTGAAAACACTGAAGCCAGAGAGGTCAAGGCCAGGTTGATACATCTTTTTATCTCTTTGCTATAAACCTTCTTTGGATTGGAGACTGCCTTACCCTGACAGCAGAGTGGGCTGGGGTGGTAAGGAAACTTAAGAGCTATAGAATGCCTCTGTGTCCCTCCATACTTTTTTTTTTTTTTTAAGGTTTTATTTATTTATTTGACAGAGCGAGAGCACAAGCTGGGGGAGTGGGAGAAGCGGGCTCCCCTGAGCAGGGAGCCCGATGTGATGCAGGGCTTGACCTGGGATCGGCTGGGATCATGATCTGAGCTGAAGGCAGGCGCTTAACTGACTGAGCCACCCAGATGCCCCTGTGTCCCTCCATCCTTATCACAACCTGTTTTACAGATGAGGTAAGGCTTAGAAAGGATATAGGATTGGAACACTTAAATGACTCTCCTAAGGTCACCAAACTAATAAGAGGTAGGCCTATTGAGATACTGTTTTGTGATAAATTTGTCCATGGTTTCTGGAAGTAACTTCTAAAACCTTTGTAATTTCTTAAGTGATAAGAGCTATAAGGGCGTCTTTTGTTCTCAGCTCCTGAAATAGCTCTAGGCCATAAAGATGAAATGGGTGTTGTTTTTGTTATTCACAACAAGCCCCTTTTAATCACACCTGAGGTTGTTAATGAAGTGATTTTTGGAAAGCCCCTAGATAACCATAGGAAGGGGGCTAGTTGCCAGAGGAACCAACCAAGTGATCAGAGGGTTAGAACTTTCAGTTCAAACTCCTGATCTCTGGGGAGGGGAGAAGGGCTGGAGATAGACTTAAATCACCAACAGCCAATGATGTAATCAATCATACCTATGTAATGAAAACCCATAAGAGGTTTTATGGAAATCCATAAAAACCAAAAGGATGGGGTTTGGGGAGCTTCCAGGATGGTGAACATCCACATGCCAGGAGAGTGATGCATCCCAAACTTCATGGGTACAGAAGCTCCTGTGCTTGGAACCCTTCCAGACCTCACCCTACCTATCTCTTCATCTGGCTGTTCATTCCTGTCTTTAGTATCCCTTGTAATAAGCCATCAATCCAGTAAGTAAACTGTTTTCTTGAGTTCTGTGAGCTTTCCTAGCAGATGATCAAACCCAAGGAGGGAGTTGTGGGACTTCTGATTTATAGCCAGTCAGTCATAAGTATGGGTAACAACAACCTGGACTTGCAGTTGGCATCTGGGATGGTGGCAGTCGGTGGGATCTGATGCTATCTCCAGGCAGATAGTGTCAGAATTGAGTTAAATTGTGGGACACCCAGCTAGTACCTACCTGAGAATTGCTTGGTGGGGGAAAAACCTATACATATTTGGTGACCAGCAGTGAGACAGTGTTGTCATAGAGTAGAGAAAAACAAAGGAGCATTCTCCTTTCATACTTAGAGGAAGCCATGGCTGGCTCTAAGAACTCATAATTAAGGAAGACCCCTCTGAAGGCAGGATAAATTCCCCCGAGCTGACTGCTGCTCTTGGAACAGCTGGGGCTAGGAATGATGTAGAACATGAGCCAAGGCATTACAACAGCCTGGAACAGGCTGAGAAGAGCTTGGGGGTGGTTGGTGGGGGAGGGGTGGGGAAGGGGGAGAGCATCAGGCCTGCTGGACCTGCAGGCCACTGTGAACTCTTCCCCCTGGAAAAGAGGAAGTCACAATGGTCGGTTCACTCCTCCCACCCCTAATTCCTCCATCCCATTCCAGCTGCAGGGGCCATGTCTGCTGGCCTGCCTGGGGAGGCCTCTCTAAAACCAAGGGCCTCACTTTGTCTCGGTTTGGTTGTGTAAAGAGGCTTGTGTGACTGAAGAGTACTCCTCAGGGCTTGACTGAGGTGATGTGAGTGAAAGTAAACTGTAAATCACTATATAAATGTGGTTGTTGGCTGAACAAAGTGTAAACCTGGGAGGTTTGTGGGGACAAGGGAGGAAAAGTGCCTCTTGAGAGAGGTCTCCCAGAAGAATATGAGATTAGTTGAGGTTCAGTGAATTCCTTTGTTGCTAACTCAAGAAGCATATTTGAAGGGATAAGCTCCCTCACTTAGAGCAGAGCATCCCAGACTTGTCACCATAGTGACAATGCTCAAACAGAGGCTTAAATCCCAGAAAACACCAGGTCATAAGGAGACCTTTGGAGCCAAGATTCTCCAGTAGAGGACTCAGCTATTGTGTACTATGGAGGCGAGGGGCAGGGAGTTTGAATAGCTTCCCTTCCTTCCTGTTTCTTGCTGTGGGGCTTTTGTTTTGGTCTTTCTCTCTGGATTGATGTGGCCTTTGGAAAGAGGTGCATCCCTGCAGATGGAACTGGTCTTCATTAAAACGTATGTCAGAAGCTGGAGGCACTAACAATGAACTATCCAAAAAGGAAATTAAGAAAATCCCATTTACAATAGCATCAAAAAGAATAAAATACTTAGGAATACACTTAACCAACGAGGTAAGACTTGTACACTGAAAACTCTAAGATATTGATGAAAGAAATGGAAGAGGACACAAATAAATGGAGAGGTAGCCCGGGTTCATGGACTGGAAGAATTACTGTTGTTAAAATGTCAGTACTATCCAAAGCAACCTAGGGATTCAGTGCAATCCCTATCAAAATTCCAATGACATTTTTTTTAAAAAGAAATAGAAAAAAACAATTCTAAAATTTGTACGAAACCACAAAAGACTGCAACTAGCCAAAGCAATCTTGAGAAAGGAAAACAGAGCTGGAAGCATCACATTTCCTGATCTCAAACTATGTTACAAAGATATAACAATCTTAACAGTGTTGTTCTGGCATAAAAACAGACACATAGTTCAATAGAATAGAAGGCCCAGAAATAAACCCATGCATATATGGACAACTAATCTTTGACAAGGTGTCCAAGAATACACAATGAGAAAAAGAGAGTCTTTTCAATAAATGGTGTTGGGAAAACTGGATTATCCACATGCAAAAGAATGAAATTGGACCTTATCTTATACCATCCACAAAAATCAAATCAAAATGGATTAAATACTGAAACTATAAAATTCCTAGAAGAAAATGTAGGGGAAAAGCTCCTTGACATTGGTCTTGGCTATGGTTTTTGGATATGACACCCAAAACTCAGGGAAAAAAAAGTAAAAATAAATATGTGGGACCACATCAAACTAAAGAGTTTTGTGCTGTAAAGGAAGCCATCAACAAAGGCAACCTATGGAATGGGAGAAAATATTTGCAAACCATATATCTAATTTGGCATTAATAATCTAAAATATATTAGGGAACTCATACAACTCATTAGCAAAACCCCTCTAAATTATCCAATTAAAAAATAAGCAAAGAACCTGAGTAGATATTTTTCCAAAGAAGACATCCACATGGCCAACAGGGATATGAAAAGGTGCTCGACATCACTAATCATCAGAGAAATGCAAGTCAAAACTGCAGTGAGATACCAACTCATACCCATCAGGATAGCTGTTATTAAAAAGACAAGTAACAGGGGCGCCTGGGTGGCTCAGTCATTAGCGTCTGCCTTCGGCTCAGGTCATGATCCCAGGGTTCTGGGATCGAGCCCCGCATCGGGCTCCCTGCTCGGAGGGAAGCCTGCTTCTCCCTCTTCCATTCCCCCCTGCTTGTGTTCCTGCTCTCGCTCTCTGTCAAATAAATAAATAAAATCTTAAAAAAAAAAAAAAAAAGACAAGTAACAAATGCTGGTGAGGATATGGAGGAAAAGGAACCTGTTTTCACTGTTGGAGGGAATGTAATTTGGTACAGCCATTATGGAAAAAGGTATGGCAGTTCCTCAAAAAGTTAAAAATAGAACTACCATAGGATCCAGCAATCCCACTTCTGTATATATATCCAAAGAAACTAGAATCAGTATCTGAAAGAGATACACGCATGTCTATGTTTATTGCAACAGCATTTACAACAGCTAAGATACAGAAACAACCTAGTGTTGGCTGATGGCTGAATGGCTAAAGCAAATGTGACGCACATACACATACATACACCCGTGAATATTACTCAGCCATTAAAAATAAGGAAATCCTGCCATTTGACAACATGGGTGAAACTGGAGGTTATTATTCTAGGTAAAATAAGCCAGACAGAAGAAGACATGTACTGTATGATCTCACTTATATGTGGAATCTTAAAAAACGAAACTCGTAGAGCCAGAGAGTAGAATGGTGGTTGCCAGCAGCTAGAGGTAGGTCCTAGGTGGGAAAATGGGAGATGTTGGTCAAAGCATACAAACTTTGAGTTTTGAGATGAACAAGTTCTGGAGACCTAATATGCCACCTAATAGATACCATATTGTATACTTGAAATTTGCTAAGAGGGTACATCTGAAGTGTTCTCACCACACACGCACACTCACACACACACACACGTATGCTAACTGTGAAGTAATAGCTGTGTTGATTATCTCAGTCCTTTCACAGTGTATACCTATATCAAACCATCACATTGTACACTCTAAGAAGGAGGAGGAGGAAGAGAAGGAGGAGGAAGAGAAGGTGCTGCAGCAGCTAGAGGCATCTCTCTTTCAGGCCCTTTTCCTTCTTGGGAATACTGTGAACTTACCATTCTGGAACTGAACAGAGTTCTCTGTAAAGTCAGTCACCTTGCCCTTTGCCTCTTAGAACATGGATCAATCTGCAGTAAGCCACACATACTCTCCTTTTTGTCCTGCTAGCTCAGAAAGTCCAGCTTTTGCTACCTCACAGGGGAAGGGTAACAGAACCTTGCAACCAGGCTAACCTATAGGCCATGGTCACTTGCCACTGGTCACTGGGCTTGTCTGGCCTCTTTAAACTACACCCTGATATGCAAGGATTTATTAAAACACATGATTGGTTTTTTTTTCTGATCTCTTGTTTCATCTGTCTGGCTGAATATTCCTTCTAAACTTCATGGCTTCCCTCAACTTTGACATTCATCTGGCCTTCTGCAGCTCTGCTTTGATGATCTGGTTCCTAGACTTGGGTCTGCTTTGATCCTTGGAACACTGAGACTTAAGCTATAGAATTGCCAATAGAAGGGTGGTGAGGGGTGTCCAGATTCTGCCACTCATCCTGGTCCCAGCTCTCCCCCTCATGAGCCATGTTCCCCTCCCACTGCAGTAGCCCAAGACCATAATGTAAGCCCCACCGCCCCAAGCTCTTTGTCTTCAGTTATCAGAGTCTGTACATCCTACACTGACAGGACCAACATAGTGTCTGGCCTGGCAGCACACTGGAAGCCGGCCAGATCTGTACTAGACATGGTCCTACCTTAAGGCACTTGTGGTCTGGTGATTGATGTGACTCTAGACTATCAGCTCCTCAAAGGGATATTTGGCTGTTTTGCTTTGTCCATTAGTGTATTCCCTATGCTAAGAACAGTGACTGGTATGTAAGTGTTTAATAAAAATGTGTCAAATAAATGAATGAGTACATAGAACTTCCACATGCAATGTCAAAAGAGAGAAGTACAACAATGAATAGGGGCATTTCAGAAGAATGAGATATTGATAGAGAAAGCCAACAGACAAGTTGATCTTTTCTGTAAATATTGACTATATAATTCTTTGGAATTCAGTGAGACATGTCTTATGGTCTCTTGCAGGTTAATTTGTGAAAATATTTCCTATATGTTTGCAAAGAATACAGGCATACCTCCAAGATATTTCAGGTTTGGTTCTAGACCATTGCAATGAAACAAGTCAAATGAACTTTTTGTTTTCCCAGTGCATATAAACACTGTGTTTACACTATACTATAATCTATTAAGTGTGCAATAGCATTATGTCTAAAAAAAAAAAAAAAAAACAACGTACATACCTTAACTAAAAAATACTTTATTGCTAAAAATGGTAACCATCATCTGAGCTTTCAGTGAGTTGTAATTTTTTGCTGGTGGAGGGTCTTGCCTTGGTGATGGCTGCTGAGCAATCAGGGTAGTGGTTGCTGCAATTGGGGTGGCTGTGGCAATTTCTTAAAATAAGACAACAGTGAAGTTTGCTGCTTTGATTGACTCTTCCTCTCACAAATGATTTCCCTGTAGCATTGATGCTGTTTGATAGCATTTTACCCACTATAGAACTTCTTTTAAAAATTGGTGTCAGTCTTCTCAAACCCTGCTGCTGCTTTTCAACTGAATATTCTAAATCCTTTGTTGTCATTTCAACAAGAGTAGATTCCATCTCAAGAAACCACTTTCTTTGCTCAACCATGAGAAGCAATTCCTCATCCATTAAAGTCTCACATGAGATAGCAGCAATTCAGTCACATCTTCAGGCTCCACTTCTAATTCTAGTTCTCTTGCTGTTTCCTGCCCCATCTGCAGTTACTTCCTCCACTGCAGTCCTGAACCCCTCAAAGTCATCACTGAGGATTGGAATCAATCTCCTGTTAATGTTGCTATTTTGACTTCTTATGAATCACAAATGTTCTTAATGGCACTTAGAATGGTGAATCCTTCCCAGAAAGTTTTTAATTTACTTTGCCCAGATCCATCAGAGGAATCATTGTCTATGGCAGCAATAGCCTTATGAAATGTATTTCTTGAATAATAAGACTTAAGAGTTGAAATTACTTCTTTTTTAAAAAATTTGAAGATTGTCAACCAGTCTTTTATTTTTTTAATTTTTAATTTTTTTCCATATACTTTTTACTTACACCATGATAGCTTGATCTGAAGTTTGGGGGTGGATTTTTTTTTCATCATGATAAGTGTACTCTTTAATCCCCATCACCTATTTCACCCATCCTCCCCTCACCTCCCTCTGGCAGCCATCAGTTTGTTTTCTGTAGTTAAGAGTCTGTTTCTTGGTTTATCTCTCTTTTTTTTTCCTTTTGCTCCTTTGTTTTGTTTCTTAAATTCCACATGAGTGAGATCATATGATATTTATCTTTCTCTGACTGATTTATTTCACTTAGCATTATACTCTCTAGCTCTATTTATGTTGTTGCAAATGGCAAGATTTCAATAATTTTTTTGACTGAATAATATTCCATTGTGTATATATATATATACATACCACATCTTCTTTTTCCACTTATCTATTGATGGGCACTTGGGTTGCTTCCATAGTTTGTCTGTGGTAAATAATGCTACAATAAACATAGGGGTGCATTTATCCATTTGGTTTAGTGTTTTTGTATTTTTGTGGCAAATACCCAGTAGTGTCATTACTGGATTGTAGGGTAGTTCTATTTTTAATTTTTTGAGGAACCTCCATAGTGTTTTCCACAGTGGCCATACCAGTTTGCATTCTCACCAACAGTGCAAAAGTTTTCCTTATTCTCCACATCCTTCCCAACACCCGTTGTTTCTTATGTTTTTGATTTTCTCCATTCTGACAGGTGTGAGGTGATATCTCATTGTAGTTTTGATTTACATTTCCCTGATTGTAAGTGATGATGAGCATCTTTTCATGTGGCTGTTGTCCATTTAGATGTCTCCTTTGGAGAAATGTCTGTTCATGTCTTCTCCCATTTTTTAATTGGGTTGTTTTTAGGTGTTGAGATTTGTAAGTTCTTTATGTATTTTGTATGTCATTTGTAAATATCTTCTCCCATTCCATAGGTTGCCTTTTAGTTTTGTTGTTTGTTTTCTTTGCTGTAGAGAAACTATTTTGATATAGTCCCAATAGTTTGTTTTTGCTTTTATATCCCTTGCCTCAGGAGACATATCTAGAAAAATTTTGCTATAGTCAACATCAGAGAAATTACTGCCTGAGCTCTCTTCAAGGATTTTTATGGTTTCAGTCTCACATTTAAGTCTTTAATTGATTTTGAGTTTATTTTTGTGTATGGTGAAAGAAAGAGGTCCAGTTTCATTCTTTTGCATGTAGCTGTCCAGTTGTCCCATCACCATTTGTTGAACAGACTGTCTTTTCCCCACTGTATATTCATTCATTCCTCCTTTGTCAAAGATTAATTGACCATATAATTGGGAGTTTATTTCTGGGTTTTCTATTCTATTCTATTGATCTGTGTGTATTTTTATGCCAATACCATACTGTTTTAATTACTCTCGCTTTGTAATATAACTTTAAGTCTGGAATTGAGATACCCCCAGTTTTGTTTTTCTTTTTCAAGATTGCTTTGGCTATTTGTGGTCTTTTATGGTTCCATACAAATTTTAGGATTGTTTTTTCTAGTTCTGTGAAAAATGCTGTTGATATTTTGATAGGGATTGCATTAAAGGCATAGATTGCTTTGGTTAGTATAGACATTTTAACAATATTTGTTCTTCCAACCCATGAGCATGGAATGTCTTTCCACTTCTTTGTGTCATCTTGCATTTTTTTCATCAGTGTTTTATAATTTTTGGAGTACAGGTCTTTCACCTTTTGGGCTAAGTTTATCCCTAGATATTGTTTTGGTGCAATTGTAAATGGGGTTGTTTTCTTAATTTCACTTTGTACTGCTTCATTATTCTTGTATAGGAGTGCAACAAATTTCTGTACATTGATTTTGTATCCTGTGCCTTTACTAAATTCATTTATCAATTTTTTATTAGTTTTTTGGTGGAGTTTTTAGGGTTTCTATATAGAGTATCATGTCATCTGCAAACACTAGGACTTTTACTTCTTCCTTACCAATTTGGATGCTTTTTATTTCTTCATGTTGTCTAATTGCTATGGCTAGGACTTCCACTACTATGTTGAATAAAAGTGTTCAGAGTGGACATTCTTGTCTTGTTCCTGACCTTAGGGGAAAAGCTTTTAGTTTTTTACCATTGAGTATGATGTTGGCCGTGGGTTTTTCATAAAGGCCTTTTTTATGTTGAGGTATAGTCCCTTTAAACCTACTTTGTTGAGGGGTTTTATCATGAATGGATGTGATTTTTCTGCATCTTTTGAAATGATCATATGGTTTTTATCCTTTTTCTTATTGACGTGACATATCACATTGGTTGATTTGTAAATATTGAACCACCCTTGCATCCGAGGAATAAATCGCACTTGATCATGGGGTATGATTTTTTTTTTTTAATGTATTGTTGAATTCTGTTTGCTAGTATTTTGTTGAGGATTTTAGCATCTATGTTCATGAAAGATACTGGCCTGTAGTACTCTTTTTTTGTGCTGTCTTTATCTGGTTTTGGTATCAGTGTGATACTGACTTCACAGAATGAATTTGGAAGTTTTCCTTCCTCTTCTGTTTTTTGGGATAGTTTGAGAAGAATAGGTATTAACTCTTCTTTATTTTTTAAAAAGATTTTATTTGACAGAGAGAGACACAATGAGAGAGGGAACCCAAGCAGGGGGAGTGGGAGAGAGAGAAGCAGGCTTCCTGTGGGGCAGGGAGCCCAATGCGGGGCTTGATCCCAGGACCCTGGGATCATGACCTGAGCCGAAGGCAGATGCTTAACGACTGAGCCACCCAGGTGCCCCAGTATTAACTCTTCTTTAAATGTTTGCTAGAATTCGCCTGTGAAATGATCTGGTCCTGGAATTTTGTTTGTTGGGAGTTTATTGACTACTGATTTCAGTTTCATTGCCTGTAATTGGTTTGTTCTAATTTTCTATTTCTCCTGCTTTAGTTTTGGTAGGTTATATGTTTCTAGAAATTTATCCATTTCTATCCATTTCTTCTAAGTTGTGGTTTGTTGGCATATACGTTTTTATAACATTCTGTTAAAATTGTTTGTATTTCTGTGGTATTGGTTGTTGGAAAATACTTCTTGATCCATGGGCTTCAGAATGGATGTTGTGTTAGCAGCCATGAAAACAACATTAACCTTATTGTACCTCTCCATCAGACCGAGCAGTAGGTCTCAACAGTGGGCTTAAAATATTCAGTAAACCATGTAGTAAACAGATGTGCTGTCATCCAGGCTTTGTTGTTCCATTAATAGAGCACAGGCAGAGTAGATTTAGCATAATTTTTGAGGGTCCTAGGATTTTTAGAAGGGTAAATGAGCATTGGCTTCAACTTCAAGTCACCAGCTGCATTAGCCTCTAACATGAGAGCCTGTCCTTTGAGGCTTTGAAGCCAGGCATTGACTTTTCCTTTCTAGCTATGACAGTCATAGATGGCATTTTCTTCCACTAGAAGGTTGTTTTGTCTATATTGAAAATCTGTTGTTTAGTGTAGCCACCTTCATGAATTACGTGAGCTAGATCTTCTGGAGAACTTGCTGCAGCTTCTCCATCAGCACCTGCTGCTTCCCTTTGCATTTTCATGTTACAGAGATGGCTTCTTTCCTTAAACCTCATGAACCAACCTCTGCTGGCTTCCAACTTTTCTTGTGCAGCTTCCTCACCTCTCTCAGCCTTCCTAGAATTGAAGAGAGTTAAGGTCTTGCTCTGGATTAGGCTTTGGCTTAAGGGAATCTTGTGGTTGTTTTGATCTTCTATCCAGACCACTCAGACTTTCTTCTCATCAGCAATGAGGCTGTTTTACTTTCTGATCATTCGTGTGTTTACTGGAGATGCACTTTAAATTTCCTTCAAGAACTTTTCCTTTACATTCATAATTTGGCTAACTGCTTGGTACAAGAGGCCTAGCTTTTGGCCTGTCTTAGCTTTTGACATGCCTTCCTCATGAAGCTTAATCATTTCTAGCTTTTGGTTCAAAGTGAGAGACTTGGACTGTTCCTTCCACTTGGACACTTAGAGGCCATAGTAGGGTTATTAACTGACCTCATTTCAATACTGTTGTGACTCAGGGAATAGGGAGACCTGAAGAATAGGAAAGAAACAGGTGAATCGCTGGTCAGTGGAGCAGTCAGAATATGCACAACATTTATCAATTAACTTTGCTATCTTATATGGGTATGGTTTGTGCCACCTCTTAAAAATTACAATAGTAACATCAAAGATCACTGACTACAGATCACTGTAACAAATATAATAATAAGTTTGAAGTGTTGTGAGAATTACCAAATGTGACACAGAGATATAAGTGAGAAAATGCTGTTGGAAAAGCAGTATCCTCAGATTTGCTCAATTCACGATGACTACAAACCTTCAATTATAAAAAACGCAGTATGTGTGAAGTGCAATAAAGCAAAGCACAGTAAAATGAGGTATGCTTGCAATGCATATTTTATAATTATTGGGTATAAAGTTCTACATATGTCTGTTAGATCAAGCTTTGTTCCTCGTGGTAACAAACTTGAGAACTTTTATGCAAATAATTGTGGGATTGAATTAAATTGTGTAGAATTCTGATTCTGGACTGTTGTATTTACATTACATTTACTTGACCCTTTTCCTGAAACCAGTGCTATTGGTTTGCTTCTTCTAGCTCTTATGGTTACTTTTTGCCTGACATATTTTCTTATTTTTTCCATTCATTTCTTTCAACTTCTTTGTGTGTTAGATTCATCTTGTGAAAAGCATATTATTATGTGAATCAGGGGTGTATCTTTTAACTGGTGAATTTGGCCCAGTTACATTTGTTGTTATTTCTGATACAGTTGGAGTGAAATGAGTGCACAGGAATTGAGAAATTGTTGATGGCCATTATGTGACACAATCTAACACCACAGTATACTGAAGATACCTAATAAATGTCAACTGTCTTTTCCAACTCCTTCCTCCATTCTCTGCCTAATGGATATTCGGAGAATTATTTTGATTTTTTTCTGGATAGCTCTTTGAGTGAAAATGCTGTCTTTCTGATGGTACTCTTAGTCCCTCTAATATCCAGCATTTTGACCATGCATGTGGTACATATAAGAACTTGGCTGATTGCAGGAGGCTAAAGAGGGAGTGGGTGGAAAGGAAATTGTGGCAGGAGGTGTTGATGACTCACTGAAAACATTTAAGAGGAAAGGAAATCTAGAAATAGGGTGGTAGCCGGAAAGAGCAGTAGGTCTAATTGTGGGTGTTTTTCAAGAAATGATGTCTGGAGGCAGAGAGAAGGGAACTGACAGAATGTGAATGGTTGAAGATAGTCATGGCCTCAAGGCTAATCTATCATTTAGCTTCTTTAGAGCAAGTAGCAGGCAGAGAGAAATGTATGAAAAAAAATGTTTTTACATTGTGTACTCTAGAAATATATATCTCTACTAAATTACTAGTGTATAATACATAAAGATAAGCAATATGATTTTTTTTTAAAGATTTTATTTATTTATTTGACAGAGAGAGACACAGCGAGAGAGGGAACACAAGCAGGGGGAATGGGAGAGGGAGAAGCAGGCTTCCCGCAGAGCAGGGAGCCCGATGCGGGGCTCTATCCCAGGACCTGGGGATCATGACCTGAGCCAAAGGCAGACGCTTAACGACTGAGCCACCCAGGTGCACGATAAGCAATATGATTTTTAAAATGTAGATGAGTCTCATACTTCTTTACCTGACTCTTAACAAACATTAGTTAAGACAACTGGATTTTTTTTCCTACTCTGTCTTAGCACTAGAAAGAAGTTTCAATGTCATTGAGTCCATTTTACCATCTAAGGTAGACTTTACAGCATTCCTGACAGATAACTGTCTAGGACATTTGGAACAATTGTGGTTTTAGAATTTCACCACCTCAGATGGGAAGCATCTGCCTTTGTCCAGAGTCTGATGATAATGAAGCTCTTCCTTTATTCAGTAGATATCTCCCTAAATGTAACCAGCTCTCTCTGGAACCACTATAAGCTGAATGTAATTCCATTACATGTTGAAGACTCTATCATATATCTGTCCCCTCACATTCACCTTCTAACAGCACCTGAGACCTTTCTCATGAGAGGACTTCTGGATCCCTCAAGAAGCTTGTACCTTTTTAAGCAGGGCATCCCAGTTTTTTGCATTCTTAGTAAAGCAGTTGCTCAGGGCGCCTGGGTGGCTCAGTCATTAAGCGTCAGCCTTCAGCTCAGGTCATGATCCTAAGGTCCTGGGATCGAGTCCTGCATCAGGCTCCTTGTTTTGCAGGAAGTCTGCTTCTCCCTCTGCCCCTCCTCCCACTTGTTCTCTCAATCTCTCTCTGTCTCTCTCAAATAAATAAATAAAATCTTAAAAAAAATAAAGCAGTTGCTCAGATCTAGTAGTGGAACCTGAATTTTGTCAGGTGCTTTTGTTTTTATCATTTAATGAAATGATTATATAGTTTTTCTTCTTCAGTCAGTTGATGTGATGAATTACATTTATTGATCTTCAAAAGTTTAACCAGCTGTACATTTCCAGGATAAATCCCATACTATAATGATGTATTATTTCATACTACTGAATTTGATTTGCTAGTATTTTGTTGAGGAATATTGGCCTATAGTTTTCTTTTCTTGTTATGTCTTTGTCTGATTTTCATATCAAGTAATGTTGGCCTTATAAAATTAATTCATGTTATCTATTTCTTCTTGGTTGAGTTTTAGTATCTTGCCTTTCAAGGAATTTGTCTATTTAATCTAAGTTGTTGAATTTATGGGCATAGAATCATTCATAATATTTACTTATTTTTTAAATGTCTGTAGGATCTGTAGTAATATCCCCGCTTTCATTTCTGACTATTATAATTTGTATTTTCTTTCTTTTTTTTTTCCTGATCACCCTCAGTACAGGCTCATAAATTTTATTGATATTTCCAGAAACAAACTTCTAGTTTTATTACTTTTTTCTCTTTTTAATTTCAGTGATTTGTGCCATTATACTTATTATTTCCTTCCTTCTGATCAATATGAATTTAATTTGCTCTTCTTTTACTAGTTTTCTAAAGGGGAAACTTAGATCACTGATTTGAGATTTTTCTTTTTTTCTGTAAGTGTTTAATGCTGGAGCACCTGGTGGCTCAGTTGGTTGAGCATCCAACTCTCGATTTCAGCTCAGGTCATGATCTTAGAATTGTGAGATCAAGCCCCACATCAGGCTCCATGCTGAGCATGGGGCCTACTTAAGATTCTCTTTCTTCCTCTCCATCTGCCCCCTCCCCTACTCATGCTCTCTCTCTCTTTCTCTCTCTCTCTCTCTCTCTCTCTCAAAAAAAGAAGTGTTTAATGCTATAAATTTCCTTCTACACTTTAGCTGTTTTAGCTGCATCCCCAAAATTTGGGACATTGTGTTTTCATATCATTCAATGTGAAATATTTTCTAATATCCTGTGACTTCCTCCTTGATCTATGGGTTATTTCAAAGTGTGTTGTTTGGTCTCCAAATATTTAAAGATTTTTTTTTTTTTTTTTTTTAGATTTTGTTTATTTATTTGAGAGAGAGAGTACAAGCAGGGGGAGGGACAGAGGGAGAAACAGACTCCCTGCTGAGCAGAGAGCTGGATGCAGGGCTCCATCCTGGGACTGTGGGATCATGACCTGAGCCAAAGGCAGACGCTTAACTGATTGAGCCACCCGGGCACCCCATATTTAAGGAATTTTTCAGATGTCTTTCTGTTATTAACTTCTAGTTTAGTTTCATTATGATTGTAGAACATCTCTCCATGATTTCACTTTTTAAAAATTGATGCAGGTTTGTGTGGTGGCCCAGAATATAGTTTATCTTGGTGAATGTTTCATGTGCACTTGAAAAGAATGTATAGCCTTATTGGCTATAGTGTCAGTTCAGTCAAGTTAGTTGATGGTGGTGTTCAGCTCCTCTACATCCTTACTTATTACTGTGTACTCGTTTTATCAATTACTGAGAGAGGAGTGTTGAAGTCTTCAGCCACAATTATGGATTTTTACCTAGTTCTTCTTTCAGTTCTAAGAGTTTTGAAAAAGTATTTTGGAGTCCTATTGTTAGGTGCATACGTATTTAGAAATGTTATATTTAGCGAATTGATTTTTTTCATCGTTATGAAATTATTCTCTCTATCCCTGCTAGTATTCCCTGTTCTGAAATCTACTTTGTCTGATATTAATATAACCATTTTAGCTTTCTTTTGATTACTACTTACATTTATGCCTTTTTAAAAACTCTTCTATTTTTAACCAATCTCTATATTTATTATTATTATTTTTAAGTAGGCTCCACACCCAGCATGGAGCCCAGCGCAGCGTTTGAACTTACCACTCTGAGATCAGGACCTGAGCTGAGATCAAGGGTTGGATGCTTAACTGACTGAGCCACCCAGGCACCCCCAATCTCCATATTTAAAGTGTACTTTTTGTAGACTACATATAATTGGGTTTTGCTTTTTTATCCAATCTCAGAATCTTTAATTGGTATGTTTAGATTATTTACATAGAGTGTAATAATCAATGTGGTTGGACTAAAATCTATCATCTAGATATTTTGTCTCATCTCTTCTTTGTTCCTTTTATCCTTTTTTTCTGCCTGCCTCTGTATTAATTGAGAGTTTTTCTTATTTCTTTTTATCTCCATCATTGGCTTGCTTACTACTTATACTTATTTTTAAAAATTTAATGTTGTGTCTAGTGTTTACAGCATACATCTTTTAATCACAGCCTACCCTCAAATAATATTATACTACTTCATGTATGTTATAAAAACCTTAGAACATTATATTCCAAGTTCATCTCTCCCAACTTTTGTACTGTTATATACTGTTATATATTTTCCTTTTATGTATACTATAAACCCACAGTGTATTACCACTATTTTTAAACAGTATATTATCTTTTTGAGCAATTCAAAAACATTTTAAATGTCTTTTATTTTTACCCTTATTTTTTTAATAAAAAACTTTTATTTTGTTTATGCTTACTGAAAGTCAAATAAGTTCATGATATTTTTGTTTCAAAATTAGCCAGAAAAAAAGGTAGAATAATGGTTGACTTTGTCTAATAACTCATGAAGTTTGGGGGGTGGTCTAAGCATAATTGTTAAGAACAAGTAAATTAAGGGCGCCTGGGTGGCTCAGATGGTTAGGCGTCTGCCTTCGGCTCAGGTCATGATCCCAGGGTCCTGGGATCGAGTCCCGCATCGGGGTCCCTGCTCCTTGGGAGCCTGCTTCTCCCTCTGCTTCTCTCTCTCTCTCTCTCTCTGTCTCTCCTGAATAAACTAATAAAATTAAAAATAAAGTAAAATAATTAATATGCCAATGTGGCACATTTAAAAAAAAAAAAGAACAAGTAAATTAAATAGATGTGAATAAAATAGGTTTTAGGTAAACTTTAAAAAAATTTTTTTTTAAATTCCAGTTAGTTAACATATGGTGTAATATTAGTTTTACATGTACAATATAGTGATTCAACACTTTCATACAACACCCAGGGCTCATCAAACAAGCGCACTCCTTAATCCCCATCACCTATATCACCCATCCCCCCACCTCACCTCTGGTAACCATTAGTTTGTTCTCTATAGTTAAGAGTCTGTTTCTTGAAATGTCTTTTATATTTACCTTTATTTTAATCATTTCTAGAGATCTTAGTTTATCTAGATCCTAATTCTGTTCAGTATATTCATTCTGCTTTAAGAACTTCTTTTAATCGTTTTTTGTAGTACAAGTCTGCTGGTAATGAATTCTCTCAAGCTCATTTATTTTTAAACATTGCTATTTCTCCTTCATCCGTGAGAGATATTTTCACGGGTATAACATTCTGGGTGGACAGGTTTTTTTCTTTCAGTACTTTTAAGATGCCATTTTATTATTTTCTGGTTGCATCATTTCAGATGAGAAATGTGCTTTAATACTAGTCTTTATTACCCTGCATGTAGTGTTTCCCCTCTCCCTCTGACTGCCTTTGAGATTTTCTTTTTGTCTTTGATTTTCAGCAATTTGAACATGATGTTTCTAGGTGTATTTGATTTTTTTGTTGTTGTTTTGTATTCATACTGCTTGGAATCTCTGAGCTTATTGGATCTGTGGTATGGTATATTTTATTATTTTTGGGCAATTCTTGATCATTATTTCTTCAAATATTTCTTCTGTGCCATTGTCTATTTCTTCTCTTTCTAGGATTCCAATTACACATATGTTAGACCATTTCATAGTATTCTGTAGCTCTTAGATGCTTTGTCTCCTCCCTTCCCTGCCCTCCTCCCCAACAAAACACACTCTTTTGTTCTTTGTGTTCCATTTTGGATCATTTCTGTTGACCTATCTTCAAGATCACGGATTTTGTTTCTGCAGTTTTGTCAAGTCTGCCAATGAGCCTATTGAGTTGTTCTCCATGCACAGGAACAGAAAGTAGATTGGTCACTGCCTAGGGCTTGGGGGATTATGGACAGTGACTGTGAGTGGGTACAGGATTTCTTTTTGGGGTGATGAAAATGTTCTAAAGTGCATTGAGGTGGTGGCTGCACAACTCTGTGGCCATACTAAAAAGCCATTGAATTGTACACTTTTTTTAAAAAAAGATTTTACATATTTATTTGATGGAGAGAGAGCAAGACAGCACAAGCAGGGGGAGAGGCAGAGGCAGAGGGAGAGGGAGAAGCAGGCTCCCCGCTGAGCAGGGAGCCTAATGTTGGGCTCGATCCCAGGACCCTGGGATCATGACCTGAGCCGAAGGCAGACGCTTAACTAACAGAGCCACCCAGGCGCCCTGAATCATATACTTTAATTGGGTGAATTATATGGTATGTGAATTATATCTCAATAAAGCTGTTATTAAAAAGAAACCTTCATGCTTTAGGTTTAGAGGCTATATTGATAAAAATCTGACAGGAATCAGGGAGGGACAAGACATCTCACTGATGGTGAAAGAACAAAAAGTAATTCTGAAGGAAATGTTACTATAACTCAAACTGGTAGAAGGATAGAGGTTATATTATTTTATTCTGTGTTCTGTATCTGATTCTAAGTGTTAAAAACTGACTCTTTTAAATGTTCTTTCTAGTTCCTGTTTTTATCCTTTTATACATTTTGTTAATTCCTATAGATAAAATGTGATTTATGGTTATTAGTCTTACAAATAAAAATGTTCCAAGTCCTCTCATCACTTTGAGTTCTCTCTAGGGTTCAACCTGCCCTCCACTATCTATTCTAAGATGCCTAACCCACTAGGTTTGCTGTTAGCTGGTGGTGTCACTCTTGGACTTTAGTGACCTAAGAGTTTACACGTCACCTCCTTCTGTTATAAAACTTGTGGAGAGTTCTCCAAGATGAGAATTTCAGGGCAGTTTCCCTACAGGGGGTTCACCAAGAAATCTACAAGAATCACATAATGGCTTAGCAGATGCTCCTTCTCTGCGGTGAACACATGTGCCCCCAGGGGTGTGGTATGTTTCCAGGAGCTCAGAAGTCTTCTCAGTTGTTCTTATATATCCAAAAAAATACTAAGTAAAAAAAGCAAAGTATAGAATAGTGTGTATAATATGCTATTATTTATATTTAAGAGAAAGTGGGGATAAAAATGTATGTGTATTGAGGCACGTGGGTGACTCAGGTAGTTGAGCATCTGGCTCTTGATTTTGGCTCAGGTCATGATGTCAGGGTTGTGAGATCCAGCCCTTCGCCGCCGGAGCCTGCTTAAAATTCTCTCTCTCCTCCCTCTGCCCCTTCCCCTGCCTCTCTCTCTATCTCTCTCTCTTTCTCCCTCCCTCCCTCTCAAAAAAAAAATGTATTTTCATAACATATTCCTAGAAGACATCAATGGCATGGCTGACTCTGAGCTTGGTACCTAGGAGAAGGGGCAGGTACAAGACCTTTCACTCCATAGTTTTTTGTTATCTTTTGAGTTTTGAACCATATAATTACATTGGCTATTCAAGGAGGAATACAGGTTAAAATAAAAACAGAATCCTTCTAGGGTGGTTAATCAAACTTGACACTTAGACTGGCCTTGGATAATTTACTCTTTTCCCTCATTTCTCCTCACTTAGGTCTTCCCTCTTCATGCCCTCCATGTCTGATCATTTGCCTGCAACAAGCATGTTGCAGCATGCCCCTCCTTCTCAGAGTGTAATAGAAATGCTACACAGGGATGAGGTAACATTTCTAAACTATCTCTCGTGACTGATTGCCACTTTAGTCCCGAACTTTCTAGAGCAGAGGTTCTCAAACTTGAGCCTGCATCACATTCAGCTGGAGGGCTTATTAAAACACTGGTTGCTGGGTCCCACCCTCAGAGTTTCCAATTCAGCAAGTCTGGGCTGTTTCTAGCAAGTTTCCAGGTGATGTTAGTTGGAGACCACACTTTGAGAACCAGTGCTCTGGACTGAAATAGTTTCTCCTGTGATGTGTTACCCAGTTTTGGTGTCCCACCTGTGTCCTCATTTAGACATATGAAGAAATAAAAAACAGGAGAGGTTTATCCCTTTCCATAGGCATGCCTCTAGCTCGCCAGTGTCCAGCTGTCTGTCTAGCCAACAGTGCCTGTCAGGCTGTAGCCCCTTCACAAGATAATATGCATGTCACCACCAGCAGGACTGACCTATCAGAAGCCTGCACCCCCTCTTCATCTGGACTCGCCAGAGCAGACATTCCTGCAGCCATTGCTACCAGCTTCCTGTGAAGACTTAATTGGTGTTTAAGAACAGGTCTTACAAGAGTCATGCTAATTTCTGATTCACCTTCCAGTGCTTCTCAACAGAGGCATTATTAGTATTCTAAATGAGACAATTCTTTATAATGAGAATTGTGTTTCATGTGGGATATTCAGCATCCTTTCCCCCTTTCCCCGTCCTGGGTCGTTATGGCAATCCATAGTCCCACCCCATCCCCCAGGGCCCCCTCCTGCAGCCTTCCCCTCTCCACTTTCTCCACAGAATGGGATGAGAGCAGCACAGCTTTCCCCTGAAAAACACTGTGTCTTGTATTAAGTTATCAGACCCCTTACCAAGCCACATTGCCTTAGCTCCCTGCAAAAATCCTAAGTCATGGTTTAATATTTTCCTTGCTTTCATTAAATGTTGCTATTAAAAAGTGACTGAATTATGAGTATTTCTTTCTGTAAACCCTATGGGTGGAATTGCCCATCATGATGTTCAGTCCCTTCTCTGTAGAGAAATGCACCAGTGGGCCCTTGTTTCCCTCACCGGAGGGCTTTGCATCCTCGTCTGCCAAGGAGAATTACATGACCCATTCTGTTTCCTTTTTTTTTTTTTTTTTTTTTCGTCATGAGTGTCAGGGAACTCAGGGATAGATGTAATGCTTGATAGGGTTGCAAAATTAGTGTAGCAAACCATTTCAGATATATTACCAGCTTTTATACAGTTCTACCTTTTAAATAATCAGTAGCTGAATTTTGCATTTTCTTGTGAGTGACTTCAGTTCCTTTGAGAAGCCTTCCTTGGTACAGGTTGAGTTGTGAAGGATTATAGCCAAGAGTGGCCCAGTCAGCTCTGCCAGGAGAGGGGGCCTCTCTTGCTGGCAGCAAGTGAAAAGGTCACTGGTGCCATGTGCCAGGTGTGCTCACGCTAGAAGTGGCATAAGTGGCAAGGAACAAAGAGCCACAGGTTTCCCTGAGCCCTCACCAAATGGGAGAGTCATTGAGGTGAGGGGCAGCAGGACTGAGCTTGCTAGGTCAGGAGAAGTTCTGCCTGGACTGACTGGCTTAGCTCACGAGAGGTGCAGAAACCATTACTTAATAAGAACACCATCCTGATTTGGCTCCCACTTGGTTCTGTGGCCAGACATCTCCAAGAGCAACTGGGTGCAGATGGGGCTGTCACTCTGGGATCAGCTTTCTGCCAAAGCTCCGTGTCTAGGTGGAAAAGAACATCTGTCTGTGGGACTGTAGCAGGGCAGGGATTCCACCCGTCCCACCACTCCTCTGAGGGCCCAGTTACTTCCATTTCCCCTTCAAAGCATGCCTCAAAGTGTCTGGGGACCACCACGCTGGACCGAGGGTGCCCATCCTCTAGGTCTCCTGTGGGAGTAAAGGATGTATCAGGACTTTTCAGTCAACAAGTCTCTCTGTTGACATTCCATGGTGAGAGCTTGATTCCCTTTGGGTTTACAAAGTATCCTTTACAAATCAGAAGGCCTCCTGGGAAGGTAGCAAGTAATTTGCACATTTGAGGGAATGGATTTACCACTTTAAATATTTGAGATGCGCTGCTGGAGGGAAGCTTCCGAAGAGAGGAGATGGGCTGAAATTTGGGAACCTTTGCAGGCTGACGGGTGGGCCCTGTGGGCTGCCTGGGTGTGGGTTCTGGGGGAGCAAGGGAGAAGGCTGAGCCCTGGACACTGTGGGGGAGTCACTCATTTCTGAGAACAGTCCTTTCCCAGGCATGGGTATTGTCTCCCTGTCCTGTCAGCTCCTCCTTACCCTGGCTGTGTCCCCACAGGCCGGCCCCTGATGACCCAGGTGCCATCTCCCTCCAGAGGGCCCAGCAGCCACTACCTGCTCTGTGGCCTTCCTCCCTCACCCCTGCCAGGGCCTCTCCCCCGACCCTGTGACCGCACCACAGTTCCACCCTCAGTTCTTCGGCATCTGCCCTGTGTGGAGGAAGGAAGCAGCTAGGTCTTGTTTTCCTGGTAACTATTATTCCTGAACTCTAAACCCAGAAACCCCCACACGCGGTAATCAAGTCACCCATTGTCCTTGGGATGTTTCCACGTTTCCACACAGCCTCTCTCGCTCCCTTGTGCATGTCTGCCGCTGACTTGGCTTTCCTTTCCTCCTTGCCACCAGGCACAGGCCGGGTGGCTCCCAGGCGGCCGTCCCTGCTGCAGTCTGGAACAACTTCGGGAGCTCCCTGGTCAGGGCCTCCCCGAGCCCACAGGGAGGCAGACCCCCAGGACATCCTGCCTTGCGCTTGCAGCGTGGTTGCCACAACAAACAGCCAGGGAGACGTTGGTGAGTGGGCGGGGTTAAAACTGTGCTCTTGACCGGTCCTCCTCGGCCCATCCTGAGGAGATGGCAGGGAGGAGAACCGGGCGGCCGGGAGGGACCAGTGCCCACAAGGTGAGACGCCACCTGGTCCAGGTGCCCCGACAGGTGGGAGTGAGGTCAGCATGCTTTAGCATTGTCTGTTGACCTCGGCTTAGCTGGTCGGAATTCTAGAACTGGTAACGTCGGTGGGAACTGTCACTGAGCCAGCCAGGAAACAAGATGAAGTACCTGCTGGGTGCCCTGGCCTCTGCTAGAGACTGTTCACACTGCCAAACTGGTCCTCCATCCTTCCAGACTGTCCCAAAACTTCTTCCTCCTGCTGCTCCAGGAGGCTGCTCTAGTTAACGGCATTTGGTTTTGCTTTTCCCTTTGAGTCTCTGGTTCCTTGCAAGCAGCCATCACTGGGGTGGGAGCACGGGTCGAATTCTGTGTTCATTGTGGGACCGAGCTATTCCACGTCCTGACCAAGAGCCCCCACTGGCCCCCCACAGACGTGGTCATCATCACTCTGTTCAGGGAGAAATCCCATTGAGAGGAGGCGTAGAGAGAGTCTGCTTCACAAAGATGGTGCCTTCTGTGGGTGGCTATACAGTGGTCCGTTTTCTCAATAATATTTCAAAAGTCTGGGTGATCTTTTGGGATTTCCTATGTGAAATTTGGGGGTGGGGGTCCATTGCTTTCTGTAGCTTTAGCTAGTGAGCGGGATGGGTTTCCTTCTGCCACCTTCCACCGTCTCCTTAGGGTCTCGTGATTACGGCACTGCAGGGGTCCTCGGCCGGCATCAGCTTGGGAGCAGTCTGTTCACTCTCACTGTGAAGGAGGCTGACGGGGCCCCAACCAATCCAGTGAAACCAAGAAAGTGAGAAGGAGGAAGGGGAAAGAAGAATTAGTGAAAAGAAGCATAGCCTATGATCTTACAACACTGATTATTTCCCCCGTGGTTTTAAGGCTGCTTTGAAGTGTGGTACCATCACCGAAGTGGGAGAATACCTTCTTAGACTACTTTGGCAGACAAAACTAAGTACATGGGTTCTGTCCTTCTGTTAAAAAAAAAATAGATCCTGTAATTTTAAAGGAATTTGTAAAAAGTGACTATGAGGTTGGACTCTAAAGTGGCAGATAAAAGGAGAAAGCAGTGTCCTACTACTGCTGAAAGAAAATACAGAACGTGTGGCTGGGATGGGGGGCACTGTATTAGGCTGGATCAAAGTGAACACTGTGTATGTATGAGCATGGCTCGCTCGAGAGGCAAAGCCTTAAGGCACTCTGACACTGCGAAGCAGCAGAAGCGGGAGATCAAAGGATGGAAACATTAATGCAGGTCCTTTTATTTTAAAGGCAGGGTTGCCTTGGCTAAAATCAGGATGAAGGCAGAGCTGCTGGTGCTGAGGAGTGGGCTATGCAAGGAGCCCTTTCTGTGGAGTTTCTAATTTTATGCTCATGACAGAGAAATTTGCAAGACAGTCCAAGTTTCATTGTAAAACCTAGAGCACACAGGACTGCAGAAACCATCCCGCACTCCTTTCCCTGCACTGATGTGGAAAGGGGGCCTGGAGAGCAGAGCTGCAGTGACACACCTGGTCAGTGCAGGGTCAGGCTGGAGCTCCGTGCCCTTGTCTGGAGTCCCCGAAAGTCTGAGCTCTTGGGCCACTCACGGGTCATTCAGACACCTTTAGCAAGATACAAACGCTGCTTGATGGATTCTCAAAAGGGCAACTAATCGTTAGTTTCATCCATACTTTTTTTCAGAGAGGCCTGTGGAAAATCTCTTTTCTGAATTCCATGCCCTTGATGAAGACGCTCTTTCTGCTTTTGAGAAAATTACTTTGAACAATGAACTGTGATGCTGTATCACATCAAATTACATTTACAGAGGTTTCATTGTGACTCTTCTTTTCTAATGAAAGCACATGTATTTTAGAAAGCTTTATGTTGTTTGATATATAACTCATAATTAAGTATTGGGTTTGATCATATTTCTTTAAAAGTTGGGCATTAGGGACTTGATTAATATTGTAACCATTGTTTCTATGAGAAATTTGGTCCCCTTCCCAAGAAAAGGGCATAATCCATGTGATTAATGTATCAGACGTGACATTTGTTCATTTATCATATAGTCTTTGAGTGATGAGGGAGGCAGAGTCCTTGCTCTGGGGTAGTTTTCCTTCTAGTGAGAGAGGAAGACAATGTCTGCCATTGATTTTATCTTATTTTTTTTTTTTAAGATTTTATTTATTTGAGAGAACGAGCGAGCACGAGGTGGGGGGTGCAGAAGGAGAGGGAGAAGCAGGCTCCCCGCTGAGCTGGGAGTCCGATGCAGGACCCTGGGACCATGACCTGAGCCAAAGGCAGACGCCTAACCGACTGATCCCCCCAGGCGTCTCTGTCTGGTGTTGATTTTAAAGTGCAATGAAGAGAAGAAATGCAAGGTAAGGGGATGGAGGGATTAGGGCAGAGGGTTATTTCACATAGGATCACCAAGTAGTCAGGAGGGCCTCTTTGTGAGAGTGAGGTGTGAGCAGAGGACAGAATGAAGTGAGCGAGTGTATTTCCAGGTCTGGAGGAAGAAGTCTATTCCAGGCAGAGAAACTGGCCATTGTTAAGGCCTCCAGGCAGGAATGAACTGGCTGTAGTTGGAGGAACAGCAGGCAGGCCAGCCAGCTCTAGAGAGGAGGAGGTGAGGCACAGCATGACAGCAGGTGACTTGGAGCAGGAGGTAGGGAGTTTGGATTTTAGTCCATGGCTGATGGGTGTTCATTGGAGCATGCTGAGTCGGGGAGTGTCATGATCTAGCTGCTGAATGGAGAACCAACTTTAGGGAAACTGTGGAAACAGGGACATAGTTAGACTGCTGCAGGGGTCCAAGGACGTGATGCTGGTGGCTTGGATGGCTGGTGGCACAGGGGTGGCGCGGCGTGATCAGAATGAAGGTAGAACCAGTGAGAGTTACTGATGGATTGGATGGAGAGAGAGGGAGAGTGGGGGATGGCTCCTGGGCCTGAGTGTTCAGGTGGATGATGAAGCCTTTGCTCTGGGTGGGACATGCTGCAGGACTAGCACATTTGGCTGGAGAAAGTTGAGAGATCTTGTTACATCTCATAAACCAGTGGGATGTGGAGTAGGCATTTGGATATAAAATTCTGGAGGTTGGCAGAGAGATTAGGACAGATATGTTTGGGAATCTCTGGCCTCTCAGTGCTTGTAAAACCATGGGCTTGCAATTGATTCCTGAGGAATGAGCAGGCTCATCACTTAGAGACCAAGAAGAGGGGGTAGGAGGAAAGAGAGGAGAGTACAGCCTCCCCATCCAGAGAGAAGAGAGTCTTTCCGGATGGAGGGGTGACTGACTTGCCAGTACAGCTGAGAGCATTAAATACGTTATCAGGCTGGGAATAGTGTCCTCTGGATGACTGCCTGGGTTCTTCTGTGCCTGTTCCCATTAGACTGGGAACTCACCAAAGCCACGGATTATTTCAATGTTCTGCTTGCACTTGGAGCCACTTAAAGCTGTGGCTGAACCATCTACCGAGGGACACTTCCTTGCAGAAGGTGCTTGTGGAGTTGTCCATCACTTGGGGCCATGGGGACAGTGTTGATGAGCAAGGGGCAGGGCCAGTCCTACCCTGGGCAAAGAGGCTAGTGATGTTCCAACTCTGAGTAGAAGGAGTTGGGTAACAAAGGAGAAGACAGATGGGAAGAGCAGGAAGGAAACAGGAGCGTTAGATTCTTGATTTCGGGAACTATCAGCTCCTTAAATGGAGGCATGTAGCTCCATTCTGAGGAAGGGGGTATTGAAGAGTCTGGAGGTCTTTGAATGGCCATTGACTGAGGCAGGAGTTGGATTCTTTACCTTCTGTCTCTGCAAAGTATATATGACCCTTGCTGTGGCTTAAGAAGGATGAAGGAGCCCCTCACAACTTCCAGTGCGACCTCTGTCTGGGGAGGAATTCCGTGGTGGTACTCTGGGGCAGTCATGGCCTCTTCTCTTGACTGGGTTCCATTGGTCTGTATCTGTGAGGGGTAACTGGGCCTGAAAGCCTAGCCATCTCTGACTGGGGGTAGAGTGTGTGGTGGAACAGCTTCAAAGATCCCTAAGGGCTGGGCACATGGGCTTTCTGGCCATCAGGAGTCTGGGACATAGCAAAACCAGAGGACCCATAGGATCATAGGAAAGCATAGGAATAGTTTGTAGTCGGGGCGCCGTGAGAGCTTTGAAGAGATGGGAGACCATCTTGAGGAGACAGGACCAGAAGTTGAGAGCCCTCAACAATATAAAGGAGACCCTGCTTGTGGGTTGAGGAGAGATCCTTGGCCCTGCAGAGTTTAAGCTGGTAATAAGCCTGCAAGCCAAGGGTCCATCCCCTGGCATTATCCTGGGAACCTAATTACTCAATTTTTCCAGGAGATCCTAATCATGGAGCCTGATAAAGCCCAAGCATGCTGCTAAAATTATGTTAAGATAAAAGCTCTTTTTATTCATTCGATATCCATTAAAACCATCACAGACTAATTATTTTTCAAAAGAAAGAAAACTATGCCACAATTCTGCAACTAACTTACCACCAGATGTTGACATCTTGGGACACCCTGTCATGCTTAAAAATATTGTAAGAAATCTTCAGACAGTAAAATCTAAAAATAAAACCCCCCAAATTAAAAAGAAGAAAGGAAAAAGCATTGTAGTTCAAGAGATTTATTGGTTTATTTTTGAAAAGAATACTAAGTTGTAACTTAATACCAGATTCTGAGACCTAGATATACCCAGTTTTGTAGTGGAGAGGGAGGATAATTACAAAATGCAAGAAAGTACCCAAGGGAGAAACCTATAAAAATCAACGGTATCTTATTGGGCACCTTAGATGGTGCAGTCAGTTAAGCACCCAAGTCCTGATTTTGGCTCAGGTCATGATCTCAGGATTGTGGGATTGAGCCCCACCTTGGGCTCCATGCTCAGTACGGAGTCTGCTTGAGATTCTCTCTCCCTCTCCCCCCCTCTCAAATAAATAAATCTTTTAAAAAAATCACTGGTAGCTTAGCTGAATAGCCAATGGGTATCTACAAGCTGGAAAGTGCATGAATCTTTGATCCGACCAAGTGGTGTGGGGAGCAGGGGGTAGAGATCACATTAATTCATGGTGTCTGAGGAAGCTTTGGAACCACTGACAGCTTCCATACCTACCAGCCTCCTACTAAGCTGCCTGGGGTGAGTTGAAATTGTATTTCATGACATTATCCCTGACTGCGTTCTGTTCTTGGGGCCTGAGGTGAGTCTGGAGCACCTTCATGGCAGAATCTCCACCTCCTCGCCCCATCCATACAGCTGCCTGCTCAGACCTCGGTTTGGTCTGGTGGCAGCTATGGCAGCTCTAGGCCAGATTTTCCAGGAGGATGTCAGTGGGGTTCTTACCTCTTCCAAACTACGCCAGCTGGCATCCCGCTGACCTTCAGCCGTGCCATGTCCCTCAGGCCAAGCATCCCCACCTTTTTGGGGGTGAGGTGGTTACTACGAGAAGCCCACCGAGTGTTCTCAGTGGAGGGTGAGGAGAGAGTGACAAGCATCCCGGGATGCTTTCTTCAGTCCTTGGGCCACGCCAGGGGAGTCCTGGTGAAAGTAGTGTGTGCCCCGAGGATGCGGAAGGGTTTGGAAACCATGCCTAGTCGGAATAGTGGAAGGACCAAGTGTGTTCTTCTGCAGAAGGATAAAGGATAAATGGTGACTGTCTTCAGATATTTGTAGGCATGTCTTATAGCAGACCAGAGTTTACTCTGTGTGACCTCAGAGGGCAGAATGGAGTCCAGTTAGGGGGAGGCATATCACAGCTCAGCCCATGATGGAATGGGCTGCTTGTGAGTATGAGAACTTCTCGCAGGGTTTTCTGGGAGATTGCCTTTTGGGATGCCCTGGCTAGGATCTGTCAGTGGCCCCTGGTAGGCACCTCTGTTTCTATTCTTGACAGGAGCTAGGTGGTAGAGGAGGAGGTTTCTAATGAGGTACACTAGACCTTTCCTAAGAGAGCAGACCCTGCTGAACACAGTGACCTGAACTCCCTCCCTTGCCATCCCTTCCTGTCCCCTTTCTGAGAATTCTCTACTGTCAGACATGTCCAGAGGGGATCCATGCATGGATGAGGCTGTGTCCTAACTGGGGAATCTGGTCCACCCTCAGGGGCTGGAGGAGTCTGGCTCAGCTGCAAGCCTACTCTGTCTCATGGAGGGACCCACCAGGATCTTGGCTCAGTCCTGCCTCTAACTGATGGGTTTGGTTCCATCCCTCTCCCAGCCTGTAATCGCCAGCCTCCTAGCAAGTCGGAACAAGTGTTTGGATCTGGTGCTGCTCTGTAAGGAGCTGGCAGTGACCCCGTGGTCACTCCCTCGTCTTGGGCAGCTCCAGTCCTGAGTGGAACAGGTCTAGTCCAGATGCACGCCCAGGGAGGAATTTGGGGAGATGGGGAGGAGGAGTGAGTGGTGGCAACTGGTTTAATGGCATCTCTTCCACTCAGCCAGAAATGTCTTCTTTTGGAAGCTGAAGACTTCCTCAATATGGTCTCAATTAGCTTGTGTGTACCTTTAAAATAATTACATTTTCATCAAAGCATTTTAGAGAGTGTTGTTTATCCCAGTGTAAAGGGCATGATCAGATCTGATCCTGAAATAATGTCTCTGGTACCCCAGATGTCAAGAGTAACTAAAAATATACTCATAAATTGGAGGAATTCTTGGTTTATTGGACCCATCTCTTGTCTCTCTTAACCTCCCTCCAGAAAGTGAGAGGGTGAAGAAGTGAGCCAAAAATCTTTAATTATCCAGTCTGCTGACATTATTTTATCTGCACCACTGATATTAAATCTCGATGGCATTCCATTTCAGTCCCAGAATGAAGAGTAACCTCTGCAAACGTGGGCCTTTGTCTTGCTGCTGGTTGTGGCCAATGTTCTGTTTTCTACCCATCCCCGCACTCCCTCAGACTTTCTGTGGCCCTGGAAATTATCTGTCTGTGGAATGTCCATACTTTAGGAAAGTCCCTGAACAGTGTATCCGAGTTCTGCTTCCCTCAACTCATCTCGGCCATTTGTGGTTAGGTTTTGGCATGCGCCCACCATTGGAGAGACCTGCATTTGGCAGGAGCATTTTCTCACATTTCTATTATTGACATATATGAAATTTTATCAGTTCCTATCACTGACATCCATGGAGAAGGAAGAGAAAGTCTGGCTAGTTGTTTTTTTTTTTTCCTCCCATCCTTCATATACAACTTTAGCTTTCCCTGTTATGTCCTTAACTTTTCTGTCCAGTCAGATTGCATCTTGGATTTCAGTTTGGTTCTCTGGGCTGTGACCTTTGCACCTGACTTAACGTAAACACGGTCAGCTGGTTTACTTAGCCCCCAAAGGTTGCTACCGCTACCGCTTACAACTGGGTTGCATTTCTGGAGGGCTTCTGGTGTGCCCAGCACTTGCTGAGGCCTTGATCCGCACAGCCTCTTGAGGCAAGTACCATTACCATCCTTTCTATTTCACAAGTGAGGACCCAGAGATGAAAGAATCTGCTGAAGGTCCTGCAGCAGAGCCGGGATTGGAAGACAGGCAGCCGGCCCTCTGCTGTGCACGCAACCAGCATCCCCACTAACCCTCCAGGAAGTGTTCCTGTCTTTCTAAAGCCCTGTCCTCAGCAAATGCTTCATGAGAACCGACTGTGTGGGAAGGACACTCTGCCACAGAGATAAAGAGATATACAAACCTGTGGTCCCCGCCCCCCCCCGCCCCCCACTGTGGCTGCGGAGACAAAGCCTGATAGTCGGAGCCTGAGCTCTGTCAGCTTACCCACGACGCCTGGGGGCACTCACCGGGGCCCATTTTGCTTGTGGGGAGCGCCCACAGAGTCTCCCTGACCAGAGCCGATGTTGTGTCTGTACCAGCCCTTGTGGTCTTATTATGGTTGCAAGACGCACCTCAGCAACAACCATCAGAGAACTTAGAAAAGACAAGGTTTACTACTTACATCCTAGAAGGTACACAGCATTCCGGGGCCACATAGCAAGGTCATGGGGAAAGAGAGAGAGAGCTGGCCTGGGCTTCTGCTTTTCTTGGGGCCAAAGGTGGGGACTTAGGGCTTCTCAGGTTCACTCTTTATTGGTGAATTTAAAACACAAGAGCAGGAATTAAAGTGCAGGAAGGAAAAAGCAAGTGGTCAAAGGGCCAGTCGTGTAAGTCAATCACAGCTGTCTAAAAAGGGAACCTTATGGGTGGGGCGGCTTGGCTCTTCATCTAGTCCTGTAGCCGGCCATGCGACTGTTTGAGATGGATGTCTTCGAGGTGGATGCCTGAGCAATCAGAAGCTTAATGTCAGGCACCTACATTACAGTCAGAAAAGCTGACTGTCCAAGTGCTTTCATGAAGGGTGTCTTCATTGAGTTCACTGCCGTCGCCAGGGTCAGTAGTCACACCTGGCAGGTAGTGAGCTCTCAAAAAGTATGTGGTGAACGAACAAACTACCAATGAAACAAAGCCATGGACATTTTTACAAATAAATGAGAGAATATGTTCATGACCACAAAGCATGAAGGGCATGAGCTGAGATTGAAGGACAGTCCGTTAAACTACGCACGCTGAGTGTATGAAAAACCACACGCCCTTCTCAGTTTTGTATTCTCTCACAGAACTTGGTCCTGGATGGGTGCTCGTGAGTCCGTGTCCTAGACCCTGCTGGCAAGGCCTCCAAGCAGTGGGGACTCTGAGGTTAGAGCAGGACTCAGTTGCATAGAAAAGACTACCATGGCATTCCAGGGCTGGCCCACTGGCAACATTATATAGGAGAGGCCAGAAGGCCTTGATGGTTTGCTCGATAACAACAGTTTTGAACTTTGTGACTCCTTAGAGTTGGATCCTCTCCTGCCTTGCTCAACACTTGCTTTACTTCCCAAGCCTTGCCTAACTTGGTTGGGTATCTAAGTGCACATCCCTCCAAACTGTGCAGGGATCCCTGGGCCTGGCCCCTGCTTGAGTTCTGGCACCAGATCAAGGAACTCAAGCTCAAACCAGAGCTGAGGAAGGAGAGAAGAATATTTGGGGGGCTGTGAGTCAGCCCAGGAAGCAGGCTGACATGACTCAAGAGGACCCAGATTCAAGAGCCATAAAAATTTCATGCACTTTGACTCAGTAATTGAAATTCTTGAAATATATCTTGCAGAAATGATCTAGAATGAAGGAAAAGTTATGTTCATGAAACTGTGACTTGTGATGTCATCTGTTTTAGTGAAATTGGAAGCAACCTAAATGGTAAACAACAGGAGCGTGATTGAGTAAATTATGGTTCATCCACTTGGCAGAATATTGCACAGTCATTAAAAATGAGACTCATAAAGAGTGTTCCATAACCAGGAGAAAGTCTGTGGCTTGGCCTGAAGAAAAGCATGAAAATGAAGGCAGTGATAACACGTAAATACAATTTTGTTTTGACAGGCACCTACATAGGGGGTGCCTGGGTGGCTCAGTTGGTTAAACGTCTGCCTTTGGCTCAGGTTGTGATCCCAGGGTCCTGGGATCGAGCCCCATGTCAGGCTCCCTGCTCAGCCAGGGGTCTGTTTCTCACTCTGCTCCTCCCCACCACTCATGCTCTCTCTCACTCTCTCACTCTCTCACTCACACGCACACACTCTCTCTCAAATAAATAAATAAAATCTTAGGGCGCCTGGGTGGCTCAGATGGTTAAGCGTCTGCCTTCGGCTCAGGTCATGATCCTAGAGTCCCAGGATCGAGTCCCGCATCGGGCTCCCTGCTCGGCAGGGAGTCTGCTTCTCCTCCCTCTGACCCTCCTCCCTCTCCTGCTCTCTCTCTCGTTCTCTCTCTCTCAAATAAATAAAGAAAATCTTTAAAAAATAAATAAATAAATAAATAAATAAAATCTTAAAAAAAAAAATGAAGGTACCTACATAGAAACAGATTGGAAAAATGTATATAGAAAATAATGGTATCTGTGTCAGGAAAACAGTCATCTGTAACCCTGTCCACAACCAGACTTTCAGCAGATTCTGTTTATGAAAAATGACAGAAGAGGCTGGAATACGGGGCCCGGAGTGAGTTCAAAGTTCATGCAGAGAGTCAGCAATCAAGACTCTGTCTGGAGGGGCGCCTGGGTGGCTCAGTCGTTAAGTGTCTGCCTTCGGCTCAGGTCATGATCCCAGGGTCCTGGGATCGAGCCCCGCATCGGGCTCCTTGCTCGGAGGGAAGCCTGCTTCTCCCTCTCCCACTCCTCCTGCTTGTGTTCCTGCTCTCTCTGTGTCTCTCTCGGTCAAATAAATAAATAAAATCTTAAAAAAAAAAAAGGCCCTGTCTGGAAAGGAGGAAGGACACCGATGAGAACATGTCCAAACATGACCCAGCGTGTGAATAACATAACTGTTTCCTGGACTGAGGGCACATGAAGCACAGATAGGGTGAACGTAGCCAGGGAAGACATCTGTGAAGTTACGTCTCATGTGTAGACTAGGGAGGCCACGGAAATATGAGAGCCATCCCTCCATCCTGGTTCTCCTAGACAGTCCCAGCGTGTTAATAACATCCCTTGTCGTTGTCAAAAGAGTCCTGATTTGGATAATGTGTCATGGGGTCACCCTAGGTGTTGAAGCAGAAGGAGAAGGCCATTCTAGGTTGATGATATTGCTCAGCTGGTCCCCTCGAGCACTGAAGAGTGAGTGAATTAGGATTCCCTGAGGCCGAGGCAGGCCTAGCCTGATGGACATCATGGGACTGGGACAGAAGAGGCCCAGGACCTTCTTTTGGCGGCAGCTCCTTAAAGACAGTCTCAGCCCAGAGGCGTTCTTGACAACGGAGGAGCCAGACGGATGCAGCTCATTTTGTACATGAACAAACAGATAAATGCCTTATGAAGGTATCTAGAAGAGGTCTCTAGACCTTCTGTGAACCTTTGGTCCTGCTGTTTGGTGGAGGGATACAGGTGGTGAATGTGGGGACAAGCTCTCTTTGACTTTTCTTGGACTTAAGCAAGAAGTTACCTTTTAGCACCTGGATACTATTTTAACTCTTCAGGTAAGACATAAGGGAAAAGAAAAGCATTGTCTCACTTAAGAGAGAGAGCTCTGCTTTGGAGGCCAGGCTGTACGTACTTGACAGGAACCTTCAGAGGTCAGCCGAGAGAGGACACCTGAGCAAGCAGGTGCTCACTGCAGATCCCAGCTTCCCAGAGTGGTCTGGTGGGAGAATCTGGCCTTTTCCCGGGGGAGAAAGTACCATTGTGAAGGCTTAAATTGAAACTAGTGTAAACAAGACAATTCCGATCTTTCCCTCATTGCATTTTATCTATGCCACAAGGAGCAGGTGACATGAATAGTGAAGTTCTGTTTTTCACTTGAGCCCAGAGACCAAGAGGGACAAGGCTACTAGAGAAATGGAACCCAGCCCTGGCTGATAGGCGTGAGGCAGAGCAGAGTTGTTACAAGTGTTCTTCAGTAAAATGCTCCAAATCTCCCTGAGTCAGACCCTGCGCTCTGGGAAGTCCCTGGGACTGCTTTCTCCAAGAAAAGTGTTATCTTGGGTAATGCTAAAACACCAAACTAAGAGCCAAAACTGATTCTCTGCATTAAGCGTTAATGGTAAAATCTCCAGATGACAGCATTTCCTTAAATGTTATAAAACTGTTAGAAATGGAGGCTAGTAATTAGAAGTGCATTGTTAAGTCAATAGATATATTTGGTATGGATAAGCACTTGGGGAGTCCTGTTTTGGGCCTAACCAACGATATCTAGCTGGTTGGCTGCCGTGCCCACTGGATAGAAGCTGACCTCAATTGCCTAGAAGAAAATGTTCTCACAACTAGAATGGCCATTTGCAGTGATGGCAGACAGCATACTTCTCATCAGAGTCCTGTAGGGGAGAGAACATTTAACACCCAGCAGATGCTGGGGCCGTGTTCCCCTCTCGGCTGATGCTGGGAAACCAAGTGCTGCTTTTGTGTTGGCTGAGTGTCCCACACAGGGTGGAGAGTTGTTGGGTTCAGGAGTGGAAAACATGAAGGGTTTTAGGGCCTGTGAACAGGCCAGTGCTCCAGTGCTCCATTAGCTATTTTGTTTCCAACCCCATGTTCCTGGCCCCTGTGATTCTATTGTTTTTCGCTAATCTGACCTCTTCAATAGGATCCCAAGTCCCTGGTCCTCAAGCTCAGTGCTCCCGCAGCTGATCCTTGGTGGTGGCCCATTGATGGGGCGTCACATCCACCTGTGGTGCTCAGGGACTGCGGATTGAACCCTTCATCCAGAGAGTGGCCACTTCAATGGGGAAGGAAAGGCAGGGCAGGGGTTGGGAGGCAGTCGGGAGGGAGGGAGATCATGGGAGCAAATGGAGGCCACTGGCAGAGTGAGGTCAGAAGGAAGGCGTGTGTCCTCACTCTTCCTGTAGCACTTATATATCATCCGATGGGGGAGGATGTAGTGTGTGGCACGCTCTGTTTAACCTCTCACTTATTTATGCCCATATTGGTCATCGGAGGTGCTCAGAAACACACAGTGGTGGGTATGGACAGACTGTGTGTTTTGACCCTAAGCTGGGGTTCTTCTCTGCTGGGAGCACAAAGTTGATGAACCTGGCTTGATCGGGTCAGATGATCAGCAGGTGGCCCCTGATAACGTAAATGTTCTAAGTAGTCAAGAGGGAGTTGCATCGCGTCCGCATGCTTTTTGTCCAGCCGTGGAATGGGCTTTGTAGGCAAACATCCGGGGCCTGAGAGGTTGGGATCTGGAAGAAGATTCTTACAGATGTGAACCACAGGAATGAATGAACTTCTGGAATTTCCTTGCTGAGAGGGGTGTGCATCCTTGTGGCTATGGCTTTGGCTACTGTGTATACGTTCTGCTTCCTGGTGTATGAGACTTACCTAATTACTAGCAGACTGGCTGATCACTTCAGAACCAGAAGTGACTGGCGATTGTCACACAAGTTCCCTCAGCACGCTCATCCAGGTCCCCGAGGGGAGAGGTTAAGGGTGGCTTGTCTGAGCTGCTGTCTGCAGACCAAAGTGTGTGGGGGCCCCGCAGTGCATGGGCTCACAGAGGCACACAGGATGTGCACATCAGATTAGAAATTACATACATCTGTATATACAGATAACCTACATCTAGGAGAGATGCTAGAGGTCTTCTAACCCCTGAGAGGTTAGGACGCTTTCCCAGGGGCCACTGTTAGCAGATCCTGTCCCTGACATCTGGGGGCTCTAGCCTGAAGCCAGCCTTTCTCTCCGGGCCTTGGTTTTCTTATCTAGAGACTGAGAAGGTCAGCAAATGTCCCCTTGTGTCTGTGGCTGTGAGTAATCTAGTGGCAGAGCCAGGACAAGACACCAGAACCTTGGACTCCAACCTCCTCCCAGATCCTCCCTATGGCATCTCTAATGGCATGACACTGTTCCCAAGGGTCTGAGCCTTGGAGCCAGAGACCCGGGTTTAAAGCCAGCTGATAAGAAGTAGCTGTTATTGTTAGTTCCGTGACCTTGGATGCATTGCTCAACTTCTGAGTCTTCTCTTCAAAATGAAAATAATACCTATCTTTAGAGTTGCCTTGAAAATGGAAGTTAAGTAGGTAAAACCCTCACTATAGTAGCTAGCGCCCAGTAAGCATTTGATCGATGGGTTATTTCTGTTTGTAACAGTCGATATTGTGCATCACAGTCACCTCATGTGTTGGACCTGAGGCTCCCTTTCTGTAAAACAGGAGGGTCGGATTGGACCGGTGCTTCTCCTACTTTGCTATCCCCACGGGAAGTGGAGAAAGAACATGTGCTCAGGGATAGGGGCTTAGGACATAGCCTGAAGCAGCTTGTGGAAAGCATCACATTTCTTTGAAGTTCTACATCTATTTATAAGTCTACTTATAGTTGTCATTTTATACAATAATGTGAATACACTGAGTTTTTTTTAAGATTTTATTTATTTGTTTATTTGAGAAAGAGTGTGCATACATGCACGTGAGCAAGAGCATGAGCAGTGAGGAGAGAGGGGCAGACAGGGCCGGGGGGGCAGAGAATCCCAAGCAGACTCCCCAATGAGCGAGGAGCCCTGACTGTGGGGCTCGATCCCACGATGCTGAGATCATGACCTGAGCCAAAACCAAGAGTCGGATGTTTAACTGACTGAGCCACCCAGGTGCCCCAGAATGCACTGGTTTTAATATAAAACCCTCTCCCCAATCTTTGAGTATAGTTGATGTTTTGGGATGAGATGGCCTCAAGTGTCCCCAAAGGGCACACAGAGGTGCCCCTGTGGGGATGGAGGTGGGACTGCATTGTTTCTAAGATCCCTCCCAGACCCAGCATCCCAGGTTCCTTGGGTAAGTGGTACCCAAGGACCCTGAAGGACCCTCAGAGGGCAGGCTCCCCTGTGCCCCTGCCCCTAGTGGGACTGGGTCATGTTAAGTAGGGGTGGAAGCAGCAGAAGGGAGGGAGAAGATACAGCCCCTGCAAATGAAGGACAAAGAAGGCTGGAGGAGCAGGGCTGTGTCTGAGCCTGACTTTTGGCCTGTGGGCTGATAAACCTGGCTGGGTTGGGTTGGCAGCACTCCATCACCCCAGGTAAATTCCAGGAAACACTAAGCCATTGTTTCTCCTCTACAGCTGGAAGCTGTCCTGGGAATGGGCCCTCCTATCATGGGGGGGGGGGGGAGGGCAAGGGGTGAACTGCATGTGGCAACATTGGACTTGTCACACTGCCAAGGCATCCTCCTGGCAGTTCTGATGTAGCACCCAAGGCCAAGGTCTGGGGTTGTGCCCAGCCAATGGGAAGAAAGTGGAGGGGAGCCTGGAAAAGAGCAATAGGCTTTGGGGGAGAACACAGATTTCTGGCCTGTGAATGGGAAGAGAGAGCCTCCGTGTATGTGGCAGGGTTCAGGGGGACGGGGAGGTAGATCTACCGTTGCTTGTCTGGGCCCTACATAGATTTGCTAGAGATTAGCCGTACACATGGACTCTCTCTCAGGCATGAGGGATTAAAATGAAGTCACCCATTTGTTTAGGACAAATATAAGGGGCTTTCCCTGAGCAAGGGCTTGACTACATTAGTCAAATTTGTACCCATCAGATAGCATTCCAGTAAATCTAAGAGATTATCACCAAAGTTGTTACCCTGGAAATTTCCTGTTGGGCATGATATTTATTATGATAATAAGATTTAACATATATTGATGAATTCTTCCCAGGCATGTTACCAAATAGAGCTAGGATTTGGAGTTAAGAAGGATTGGATTCCACTTCTGCTTTATTAGTTATATGACCTCAGACACATCACTTGGTCTTAGAGTCTCAGATTTCCCATCAATAAATGGGGTTATAACATACCTCAGTATATGGTGAAGTTGATGTGAGATCTGGATTGGGAAAGCATTTTGTAAGTTGTCAGTAGCTTAACGTTAATTTTAAACAAAAACCCTTCTGGCGGCATTAGTGAAGAGCATTACTATCCTCTACGCCTTCCACAACCTAGTCTCAATCAGTTTAAAGACTGTAACTCTCTAAACTTCTCTTAACTCAAACCATCCTTTGTAACTCAAAATCATCCCTTTTTCAGATGAGTTTCGTTGCTCTTAGACATGCATTATCATCTCTCTACTTCTAGTTCAGCTCTTTACTGCAGGGCTCACCTGCCCTGGGCCGTGCCATGCAAACCTCAGAGATCCTTACACCTGTCTGTGCGGATACATTGGTTCCCTCTGGTCTCCAGTTTCTTCAGCTGTAAAATAAGAGGAAAGGGGGTTGGACTAGATGATTGAGGTCCCCTTCCAGCCCTCATGTTCTACGATCCAGAATTTGGGAGGATGAGAGCAATGCATATTGTCTAGCCAATGACAAGTAACTGATAGACACCAAGTCAACATTCGAACATGAATTAGTAATCTGCTCTTTGCAATAGGGCAATATTTGCAGCAATATTTAAATAAATTAGAACATCTAAGTGAAATGTGATACCTCTTCTTCATAATAATTGACTATTTTATCAATTGATAAATAATGATCAATTACTTGATAATCATCAAATATTTATATTTGAGGGAGGGATTGTGTGCCGGGCATTGTTAGAAGTTACTTTGCATGTTACAGTTACAATGTATTCAGTATTCCAAGTATTTACTCTGTGTTAGATACTTGAAGTGGCTTCTAATCTCCACAGAGCCCCACAAAACAGATTTACAGACAGGGAAATCGAGGTTTGGAGAGATTAAGTAAATCATCCAAGGTCATTCAGCTACTAAGTGGCAGAGGCAGATTCAAGTCCAACCATTTTTGTCTGACTACAAAGACTGTGATGGGACCCCTCACCGAAGTCCACTGGCTGGCCGTCACCCCCTAGCTTGCTCTTAAATTGCCAATCTCTTGTCCTGGGACTGGCGGTTACTCCAGCTGTGCTTTGGATACAGTTCTGGGCTTGACCCCAGAGGAGGAATTGGTCCTTTCTCTCTAGCTGAGGCAGCCAGCCTGAGAACTGCATGGGGAAACCCCAGCTGGCTTTAGCACCCTCCCTCCTCTGGCATGTTGGAGACACCCAGCCTTTGCTCCCTCCTCATTCTGCTTCTCTCTGACCTCTCGCCTCAGTGCTAGTCAAGGGTGGAAGGAACACTAGAAATCTATAACCATTTGCCAGGCCTTTGGCTTCAGCCAGAGGAGACAGATTGTGTTGGTGGAAATAATTAGAAACCAGCTGCAAACTTGAATTTCAAATCAGGGCCCATGGGAGCTGACACATCAGGTTGGCCTGTGCCTCATTTTCCTGTGCTGTGTCACAAGGGAGAGGATTTGCAAGAGAAGCGTCCCCAGGCCTCTCAGTAAGGGAAGCTTGAGCGAAGCACGCACATGCTAGAGCCAGATGGGCAACGGCCCTGCCCCGGGCCCCGGGAGGTCCAGCAGGGGCTGTGGACGGCTTGTGGCTGGAGAGTCTTCACACTCTGCCTTGGTTCTTGTCAGCGCTCCTTATCTCCTCAGCCCCTCCTGTCGGCAGGCCTTCCTGCTGCCCGGCTCCTTGGAAGACACTGCTCCAGCCCAATGCCTAAGGCTCTCGCATGGAAAGGCAGGACTCCCACAAAGGGGTCCTCCTCATTCTGTCCCCTCACATCAGTCTCTCCTCCAGTCAGCCTGATGTCGGTCCAACCACAGAGTTATTTTCCTAGGAGAAATGGGCCAGGGGATGCTGGCATCTCCCCGAAACTGTGAGCTCTGCTCATCCTTCGTGTACATCTGTGTTCTTAGAAACTTAGTCTTTAGGCCTGTCCCTTCAGATCATTGCCACACTCCAGCTCCCTGCAGAAAGCAGAGGGGGTAGCGTGTGCTTTAGACAGACTCGGAAAGAAGGGATGGGACATGCCAATCTGGAGCTAGAGAAGCTGTTCAGAGCCCCTCTGGGGCAGGGGGTGGTCAGCAGCATCATGAGGCTCACTTCTTTTCTGGGCCTTCTTTTCCAGAGCTTTCCTGGGTTTCTCTGAAGAGCAGGAGAGGAGGGGCAGGCAGACTGATGGCACAGAGTGGTGGCCTTTCCTTTACTCCTCCTCCCTCTCCTTTCTAGATCTTCCTTCATCCCTCTGTCACTAAGTAACTAAAGGTTGACTGGGCTGGGGTGGGGGGCAGGGGAAGAATAAAGTAGTGGAAAGAAAAGGAATATGTTCCATTTACTTTATGAGTGAATGATACTCCCCCAACACTCTGCCCATTAATTTTGCTGTTAATATTTGCCACTCCAAGGGATTCAGTGAGGTAAGTCACGTGCTCACTAAATAGCCGCTATTACCAGTTCTCTCTTTTTCTCCTTCTTTTTCCTGGGGTTTCCCCTCAGTGTTTTCAGCCCCAGTTTCTCTCTAGACGGACTTCATCGAATCAGAGGCTCAACTTGGGAGCTGGCCAGAGGCTGCAAAGCTGGAATAATCACGTAGTGCCCGTGCTCAGCACTGGCCCCATCTCTGTCCTCACGGCAGGTGCTGGTGTCTTGCAGGTGTGCCTTGGTGACAGGTGTGTGTACCTGATTCAGCCGCCCAGCCTGTGAAGCCCTGCGTGGTGGGCTGGGAACAGAAGTTTCTTTCCTCCTCTCTTGGTGTCCTGCATCATGTTCCTGCTCTGGGCTTGGTTCCCTCTGCTGAACCTTTCCCGCCTGCCCAGGTGTCCCATGGAGGACTGGTGGCAGTCCTAGAGACACAGGTGCGCTAGGGCAGGAAGTGTCCAGAGAGGCCCATCAGGCCACACAGAGAGAGGACCATAGGGAGAGAAGGGCAGTGACTTTCTTAAGATCGCACGGCCGGTCAGGGTGCAGCCACAGTGAGTCCCAGAGTTGCTGACTGTCTCTCTGATGCCATTTTACCTGCCGTGATGCCCCCCAGTTTCTCCTGTGGCCCCCTCCATGGCCAAGGCTGCTTCTATCCTCTGAGCTTCTGAAAGAGAGCTTAAAACAACAATGATGTCAACCACAGCAGCTGCCTCGGATTGAGCTCTTACTCTCTGCCAGAGACTGGGCTGGGCTGCTTTTCATACACATTGCCGACCCTCGTGGCAACCTCGTAGGCAGCGGGGTATTAGCAGGAGCCCCGTTTGACAGATAAGTAAACTAAGACTTTCAGAGGTTTTTACTTGCCTCAGGCCACCCGGTTTAGCGGTGGAGAACGCAACATCTGACTGTCGAGCAGTCTTTTCCCCTCCATGGGGCATCCTGGGGTTGGGAACCGTGAGCACGGTTCCTGTTCCCCCAGGTGATTTTCTGGGCCCCCATGGACCGAGGGTGGTGGGGACTACCCCTACATGAGTATCCCAGTGCTCATCTTGTGGGGTTTAAAAAACTCAGCTCAGTTCATATGACTTAACAGAATGGAGGGAGGAGGCATGGTGTTTGAGAAGGCGATGGTTGGATCAACACACTGGTGATCCCAGATTTACTTCTGTAGCAATAATACCTGATAACAAAATGAATGAACATTAGGACTGTTGGCTAATTGTGATAGAAATGTGCCTTTTGCGAATTTAGTTATAATCAGGGTTTCTGGTTCTGGCTTTGATTTTTTTTTTTTTTTTTTGCGTGTGACTTTTATTGCAAAAAGCTTCTCTCAGCCTGTTCTCATTAAATCCCAAATTAAGCAAGAATCCCAACAGGAAGAGAGCAGCTCCAGGAGACCAGGCCTCGCTCGTTCACACTGTGTGTGCGGTTGGGTGTGTTTATTTGATTTGATCTGTGTGTGTGTGTGTGTGTCCTCTTTTAAGAAAATTTAAAAATAACTTTCTGCCAAAGATGTGGGCACTCGGAGTAGTGTTGCTGAGCTCGCATCCTCCTCCTGCCCGTGGTTTGCTGCTCTGCTGATGTGGCCGGGCTGATGTGGGCAGCTCATCTGCCTGCAGAAATTCAGACCCTCCATTAATGTGCTTTTCTAGAGGAAAGGCCCAGGAAGGCCAGGGGCCAGCCACCTGCCTGGTGGCTCAGGGAAGAACTCAGCTGTGGGGGACAGAGTGGGCTGCCTTTGAGTGTTTCACTTGGGAAACCAGGGACCTGGATCCGAGTTGCTTGGAAATGCCAGCAGGAAACTCAGAGTCTATCCAAGGCTCATAGCGCCCATTTCACACTGGAAGACTGAGAAGCAGAGTAGAAAGGGTCACATGCCTGGTTTAAAGCCAGACTGGCACCCTGTGTCTGGGCCAAACACCTATAGGCTCCAGAGGGTAGATTTTTTTATTGGAGTGACCTGTTCTCCTGCTTCTTTCCCTACATCCTCTCTCTAATGTTCTCAGGATTCCCTATACAATAAAGTTAAGTGGTGTCCTAGTTTGGAAGAGATTTTTTTTTTTTAACACTTTTTTAGCCCAACTTTCTATTCATTCATGTATCCCACAAGTATTTGTTGAGAACTTGTCATGTGCTCATTAGTATTGTAGGCATTGGGGATATAGTAGTTAGTGGAACACGTGGGATCTGTGACCTGGTGGAGTTTGTGTTCCAGTCGGGGGGAAACATGTTAATCATAGAACCACACAACTACGTGGCTGTCAACTATGAGCCTTGGGACAAAAAGGACATAAGGGATTTGATGCGTGCTGCTAACATGGGACTAGCCTAATCTCTGTGGGACCAGAGGTCTGTGTGCAATGTTTCCAATCAGCCATTTTGTACTTCGGTAGTTGTGTTTGTACTTGGGTAGTTGTGTTGTGTTGTGTTGTGTTGTTTTAGATTTATTTACTTACTTGAGAGAGAGAGAAAGTGCAGGGAGGAAGGGGCAGAGGGAGAGAGAGTCTCAAGCAGACTCCGAGCTGAACACAGAGCCTGACGTGGGGCTCCTCAGATCATGACCTGAGCCAAAACCAAGAGTCAGATGCTCAACCAGCCATGCCACCCAGGCACTCCTGTTTTTGCTCCCGAGCCTAAGTATTCAATTTAAAAATCGTTCTTTTAAGTTTCCTCTCAAGCTCTGGTCCATTTTGCTGATCTTTCAGGGCTGTATTTAACATGCTAGCTGGGTTTAGCATGTTAGCTGTTCCTACTTGCTTAGTCTAACCCACAGGTTTGATAGACATGCCTCCCATGTTTTTGTCCACGTCATTGTCCTTAGCTCTGTCCAACTCAAAATGACTCTCCAGTCCTGTTGCCACCACCAGAGACCTCCATCTAAGAAGACTTAGATCTGAATTTACCTCCATTCCTCAGTGGTGAACAGCATTGTTTTTTGGATTTCTTTCTTCCTTTATTAGCCATAAAATATTCAAATATCTACCGTGTCTTCCAGAGGTCTGGAGTTTATATTCAGTCTTGGCCAAGGACTTAAGTGACTTAAAGGTGTTCTCTTCATCAGTGTCGGTTTTAGCTTCAAATCTCTCAGGTGCATGTTTGTCTAACCATTCTCTTTGGAAGGAAAGATGGAACCAAATTAGGTATCGATTCACCCTCCTCCTCACCCATTCCTCAAAGCCACACTCCACTACTCCTATAAAACCACTTTTCCCTTTCTAGTTGTGCATTTTTAGGAGGACAGACATGAGAGCAGATGGTATTGGGGAGAACGGGGGATGGGTTAAAGCAACAGTTCTCAAAGTGTGTCCCCAGGGGATCCTTGGGATTCCCGAGACTCTTTCAGGGGCCCAGAGGTCCAAATCATCTTTGTAATCAGGTGGCATTTGCCTTTTTCACCCTCCTTCTCTCTCAAGTGGAGTTTTCCAGCAGCTGCAAATACAGTGATATCACAGTAGACTGAATGTGGAAGCAGATTTGAAAATCTAGCTGTCTTCTATTAGCCAGACATTAGAGAAATTTGCAAAAATGAACAATTCTCATTAAACTTTGTTTTGGAAAATATATTATTTCTTTTTAGAAGTGTTATTTATGTTAACATATAATGGGCTTATTATTGATGTTTTTGAGTGAATTATTGGTTTTAATTTTGAATACAGTAAATATTGTTAGCAATAACTCACAAACAAAAGCTCTTTGGAATCCTCACTAATTTCTAGGAGCATAAAGGGGCTCTGCGACCAAAAATTTGAGAACTGCTGAGCTAGAGGGTAAGGGGTCCCCCAGGTGTTAGAAGAATACCGGTTACTCAAGGATCAGACAGGGCCCAATGGAAAAGCTTAAAGCCATGTCATTCCTGATTCAGACATCTGCAGTTTGTCCCATGGCATGAGTTGCATAGCATGAGAGATCCCTTTGGAACTATGGAAATCCTTCTCTCCCCCGGAGAAGGACTGGGCTGGGCATCACCTTGCTACCATGTTTTAGAGGTATGCACCAAGGACCCTTCCTGAAGCTCCCCAGGGGTCAGAAGGAGCCCTGCTGGGTCCTGTGTGCGACATGAACGCTTGGAGCCTGGTTCAGATCTCAGCCTAGATTCCTTAAGACAATTGCAGCACAGGAGTTCCCCATCTGTCTGTTCTCTGGGTTTCCCCTCACTCGAGGGATCGTAAGCAGGGCTTCTTTAGCTTAAGGAGGAAAGAGCTGGGTCTCAGGAGGCACATATCCCATGAGCCCTGTGTGGTAATCCCATGCCAGATGTGCCAAGGGGTAAGTGACGTTCCAGGCCAGATGTGGAGCTGGGGGTGTGCCCAGTCCCTCCAAGGGTTCAGCTCTCTGCTTGACAGCGTCCTCCCTTTGCTCCACACTGAGATTGGAATCGGCAGCTCTGAACAAGTAAAAACCTGTGAGCTTCCACTCCTGGTCTCCCTGGGACTCCATTGAGAGCTTCTACAGCTGGCAGCCCGGGGTTTCAAAGGTCACCCCAGCTGGGCGGATTAGAACAACAGATTTCCCTGACTGAGTGAAGTTGGCTGCCTGGCAGAAGGCAAGTTGCAACATCTGCGAGCAGAGTCAGGCAGACGCCCCTTAAATTTTCAGTCTAGCCCTGGGCTCCACAGCGTCCCTGGCTCTCCTTCACTGTCTTCCTCCTCAGACGGACGTTGGACAGGATTCTCTGCCGTCCAGTGGTAAAGCGTGGCTGCCCACGCGTCCCGGCTCATGGGAGAGCTGCCGGGGAAAGAGGCCACGGTAAGGCATGTCGGTTCTCGGATATGTGGCTCTGCCCCACGGTTTGCTCTTGTGGGTCACAGCAAAGTCCACCTGGCACAGCCCGCAGCGAAGGAGCAGCTCACTCTGGTATTAGGAGCGATTAGGGAATTGGTCAGGATCTGAGTGCATGGCAGAGAGAAGATTAACGCCCGGAGAGCGGAGCTGTCATTGCCTGGGGCCCTCACACCTGGGTGGTTTGCTGTCTCCCCTGCGGGCCAGGAAGGGGGGGTGGGGAGGTGGGGAGGTGGGGGTGGGTTCATGGCTGGCTGCCAGGCTGCCAGCGTAGAGCCCACTGGGAGCCCGGCCCTAGAGGGAAGGTGTGGTATTTCCAGGATGCCTTGCTGCTGGGTTAGGTGCTTAAAGACCACGATCATTTTGTTTTTGTTTTTTTATTTTTTTTAAAAGATTTTATTTATTTATTTGACAGAGACACAGCGAGAGAGGGAACATAAGCAGGGAGAGTGGGAGAGGAAGAAGCAGGCTCCCCGCTGAGCAGGGACCCTGGGATGATGACGTGAGCCAAAGGCAGATGCTTAACCAACTGAGCCACCCAAGCATCCCACCGCGATCATTTTAAATGTATGCGCTTTGGGTAGGGAAGAGGACAGCTGGTTTCCCTAAACTTCTTCTGCCATATAACTTCATTCCTAATTTTTAACATTTCTTCTGAGTCTTTTTGCCTCAGAGTTCATTCTCTTTTGGCCATAGTTGAAAATGTTCTTTTCTGGGTTCAAGAAACAATTTCAAGTGTTTTTGATCAAATTAAGGTCAAGGTAACTTAGGGCTGCTTTGGATGATTAACTAATTATGTTACTTGTGAAAACCTTATTTGGAGGGGAGCTTTGGCCCGAGCATTGTGTGTGTGAGGGGCTGCCCCCCTCTCTTTGCCCCCCTCCTTCATTTTTTTTCCTCCTCCTAATTCTCTGTCCTTTGATCTGCACTTAACTGGTATTGAACGAACCCCGAGCTGGGTGTGTTTCAGGCCACCAAGCACTGCTTTGCCAGTAGAGAGATTATGGCAGAAGTTAGCCAGCCCCTCTGGCGTTCTCCCCTGGAATGTGGTCATCAGGCTGGACTAGAGATTAGAAGGGAATAAGGACGGCTTGGTTTGCTTTACTGTTGTTATTATTATTATTATTATTATTATTATTATTATTATTATTTTTAAGATTTTATTTATTTATTTGAGACCGAGAATGAGAGACAGAGAGCACGAGAGGGAGGAGGGTCAGAGGGAGAAGCAGACTCCCCGCCGAGCAGGGAGCCCGATGCGGGACTCGATCCCGGGACTCTGGGATCGTGACCTGAGCCGAAGGCAGGCGCTTAACCAACTGAGCCACCCAGGCGCCCCTGTTATTATTATTATTTGAAAGATTTTATTTTTAATCTCTACGCCCAATGTGGGGGTTTGAACTCACCCCCCTGAGATCAAGAGTCGCACGCTGTACTTACTGAGCCAGCCGGGCGCCCCTGATTTATTATTATTTTTTGGTAGAACATCCCAATTATGTCAGTAACCATTACTTGTCAATGTGGACGGATTCTGTTTATGCTGCTGATGGCAGTGGGCGGGGCGGTGGGCTGAGCGAAGCTATTTGTGTCTCTGGCCAGCCTGGGACTGGGCTCTGGTCCTGCTCACCTGATAGTTAAGTAACTACCCCCCACAACCACCTTGTGGGGGACTGGATGTCTCCTGGCTATACTGACTTGCCTGTTCCTTTTCTAACCACGAAGCCAGACCTCCCCTAGGGATAGATGACTTCTGTTTTCTGTGTTCTTGAAGGCAAGCACTTTCCCTTTGATGATAGCATCTGGGACCTTCTAAACCGGAGATTTAGACAGACCTCAGAAGATCCTGGATCAGGGCGATATGCAGAGAGGGTCCTGAGCCTGATGTCACCACTCCTAGTTTTCAGCTCCCCAGAAAGCAGAGGGGGAGGAGTCTCGTGTCTTTCAAAGCCAGGCCTGAGAGCAGAAGGGGAGGCACATTCGCTGTCCCCCGTCCTCTGTGGAGCTCCCAGACTTCTGTCTACTTTATCTCCCTTGCCTGGGGACAGTAGGAAATGCCTCGTCTGGGTCATGGGGTGCTCTAGGAGGCCTGCAGGGTAGGACTGAGGTCAGACTTGGTTTTGGTTTCTACTTCTTAGCTCTGTGACCTTGGACAAGGGTTATTTCTGAGCTTCAGTGTCATCATTTGTGAGAGGGGCATAGTCAGAGCCGCCTGGCAGGACTGTGGGGACTGCCCCATTCAGCCATGCTGCTGGAACAGACACGACAGTGCTGAGGGAGGCTGCTGTGGGCCTCAGGCCTGCCTTCCCTGCCTCACGGAGTTCTGCCATCCGCTTCCTACCGCTGGTCACAGTAATCCCGCTCAGATGCCCTTGCCCTGAAGGTGACCGGGCCGGACTGGGCTTCTTGCTGTCCTCGATGAAGAGGGCCTGTGTCCTGCAGCAGGGGGAGACCGGCTTCTCTTTGGGAACTGGATGATGACAGTATTGATCGGCTACTACTGATTGAACCCCTTTCACACTGCGCTGTGTGTTTTGTGTGTGCTCTCACTCATATCCTCCCTGCAGCCTTCTGAGGCTGAAGTTATCACGCCCATTTTACAGAAAAGGAAACTGAGGCCAAGAGACTTGAAGTACCTTGTAGCTCATGGCTGGAAAGTAGCAGTGCCCCTGGGTTTGTGGCAGGGTCTGAGCCTCATCCTTCCTACCCCCACCCTGAGCCCCCCCCCCGGCTGAGGGTATCTGTGCCATTGGAGGAGGGCAGAGGGAGCAGTGTTCCCTCTAGGGTGTGGTCCAGGGGGCTTCTGCAGGATTTGAGAACCCCATTCCTCCCCTACCACCACGTTACCACACTTGCCACACACACGTAATTGTTCACTGCTCTGTCTCAAACACCTAACTTGGCACATGGTCGATGTTCAAGGAATCTATTTTAATTGAGTGAATGAATATATCCTGATTTTTGCCATTAAAATATCATGATGACTTTAAAATGGTTGTGCAGACACAATGATCGAAATATGGCAAGATGTTAATTGTTGGAGTTAGGCGACGGGTGTTTGAGGTGCTCATTTTATCATTCTTTCTACTTTTCTGTATGTTTGAGATTTACCATAATAAAACTTACTTTGAGTTTAAAATTTCTGTATCATTCAATTCCTATCATGATTTTCTTTGTAAACATACACCGCATAGCTGCCTGATACTCCACTATGTTCTACCAGTTCTCTGGGTAGACACTTAACTGGGTCTTTCTTTCTGTTTCTACTTCACAGGATTATTTTTCTATTTCTTCTGCTATAAATAATGTGATTAGCATCCTTAGATACAAATTTTGTGCTGCATCTCTGATTCTTTCCCAATAATACATTGCTAGGGGCACCTGGGTGGCTCAGTCAGTTGAGCGTGTCTGCCTTGGGCTCAGGTCGTGGTCCCGGGGTCCTGGGCTTGAGTCCCACATAGGGCTCCTTGCTCAGCAGGGAGCCTGCTTCTCCCTCTGCCTCTGCTGCCTCCCCTGCTCATCCTCACTCTCTCTCTCAAATAAATTAAAAAAAAAAAATACATTGCTGAACGTAGGATTTCTGGGAGGAGAGATGGACTTTTTTTTTTTTTTTTTTTTCCAGAATCTCTTTGCCAAATTGCTTTCTGGAGAGATCGCACCAATTGATGTGCCCCTCCCCCTGAGGTGAATGGGCCACCTTCCCACAGTCTTACTGGCATTTTATGTTATCTTTTTAAATGTCATTGTGGTCAGTTTTTTAAAAAAGATAAGTTCTTACTTTGTACTCTTGGATTCTCACCGAGGCCAGGCAGTGTCCCTTTGTTTAGTGGCCATTTGCTTGTCTTCAGTGAACTGCTCAAGTCATAGCCTCTTTCCATTGATCTGTGGGGCTGTTTCCTTCTTAGTTGTAAAGTATTCCAGCCCTTTGTTTTTGCTGCAAACCCTCTATCCCATCCATCTTTCTATGTTATGGATGGTATGTTTTGACCTGCAGAAAACCTGAATTTCACATGTATATGCTAGTGGTTCTGTCGCTATCTACCCCAACCTCAGAGCCCCTTGCCACCAGCCAGCTCTGACTGCTTACAGGGGGCAAGAAGGTCACTGGCTAGGAATAGGAGTTCTGGCGCCAGATGCCTGGGTCCAAGTGCCAGTTCTGGCCCCTACTAAATGCCATGACCTTGGGCAAATTTCTTAATCTTGCTGTGCCTCCGTTTCTAATCCATAAAATGGGGATGATAGTAACTGTCTCCTAGTGTTTACATGAGGAGCAAATGAGCTGTTATTTAAAAGGGCTTAGAATAGTTCCTGGGGGATAGTAAGTGCTACAGAAGTTTTGCTTATATTGTTATCTACTGCTGTGAACCTGTGAGGCATATCATTTGGAAAAGATTTTGTTTGCATAGCTAATACCTTATCAGCAAAAGAGAAAGCTGGGTTTGTCAGGCAGGGGATGTGCCCCGTTATAAAGGAACCCAGGTCTTTGTTACTTTAACGTGAGCTTCAAAAGGCATATCCCTACTTTATTTTTATTAGATGTTATAAATTTAAATAAACTAATTACATGCCCCTGACACCACTCTTCCATGGCGAGTAAGACATGGTCCCCGATCTTGAGCTGGTCCAGCCTGGTGAGGCTCCCACCTGGACTTGGAACTTGCAGCAGGGAGACTTAGGATGCACTCCAGTTGGTGTGTGGGTGTCCACTGACTGCTTGAGGTCTGACCACCAGGCTTCTGTCAGCTGCTGCCTGTTTTCCCAGCCTTGTCCTCCAGTCTTTCCTATGGATTTGAGGAGCTCCTCCTTCCCCATCTTTCCAATGAATCCCTTCTCTGTTTATGAGAGCCAGAGTCTATTCTGCTGCTTACCACCAAGAACTCAGATATGCCCCTGTTACTAATTCCACTTCTGGAATCAATCCTAAGGAAATCCCTGTGTCCCAGCTAACCTGCCAGCCCCCATCGACATCCTGTCTAGTCCCAACTGGGCCCTGTGCCAGGAGCAAGGAGCTTGAGGTATTCTAGCCAGTGATGCCATCATTTTGCTTTGTCTCTTTGGGCTAGTGACTTACCCTCTCGAGGCTCCTGTTGCAAATGGAGGAAATAGCCTGAATAATCTTAGAACGCTCCCTTCTCTGACATTCTGTGACCTGCAAGGCTTTCCACCATCTAGTCCCTAGAAATGGGATGTCCTCCCTAGACGCGCTTCCTTTCCTCCATTCACTCGCCCACCCTCACCTCTCCTCACCTCAGCCAGGATCCTTGCTGTTTTAACCCCAAATTCTTTCCTTTCTGGGAAGATGAATCCTGTTTTTCTTTAGCGCGCGAGCTCTCATGGTTCACGCAAAAGCAGCTTTTACTTTCTACCATGAGTGCCTGACTTACTTTTTGATCCTGAAGAGCCAATGACTATTAAATACTGGTTTTAGATGTCAGCTGTAAAAATGCTGAGATCAGCAGGTCCCTCTGTTCTTGCCCCAGCTGCGCCTTTCCTAGAAGTTCTCCATAGGGTTTGGGGGAGGTGGGCCTGTGGCCCTGGTGCTGGTGTCTGGGGCGGGATGGGCCTCACCCCGGCAGCCTTGCCTGTGGAGGACACAGGGCCCCTCATTCTCAGAGAGGAGCTCCAGGCCGACCTGACCTAACGGGGCACCCACTCCCGACAGAACCCACGGCACAGGGGCCCCACCCGCACACGGGGAATGCTGGCCATGCACCGGGATGAGGGGCTGCACTTCTCTCATCTGACCTGGTCTTCCTTCCTGTTTGCAGACCATGGGGGATGTGAAGCTGGCTGCCTCAACCCAGGTTTCTAAAACCTCCGTCAGTGTGGATCACCCGAGAGTCGGTTCCATGTCCCTGACCGAGGCCCCTGCTTTCATTGTGCCCCCTCGGAACCTCTGCACCAGAGAAGGAGCCACCGCCAAGTTTGAAGGGAGGGTAAGAAGCGTGGCTGGAGGGGAGGCCGGAGAGGAGATGGGGCAGGGTCATCACTGCTTCGGCAGCCCTTTCCCCAGCAGGCTGGATCACGTGGAAGCCTGGGTTTCTTTGGACCCACACATGAAGTGAATATCTATCAGTTTACCCGAGTTGTTTGGTTTATGGTTGACTTTGGTCTGTGTTGGAGAACTCGGGAGTGGGAAGGGGCATGGAGACATTTTGCTGTTAACATAGGCCATGTTCTGGGTACGTGCTACCTAATTGTGGAAGATGACCCGGGCTGGTGGCAGGAACCATGCAGCTTGGGTCGAAATATGTGCCCTCAAATCTGGACAGTTGAGAACAGACTGTAATTTTTCTTTCACCTTCTCCCTCAAAGGAGCGTTTCATTAACCAGCGCTCTCGTGTATCCACTTGGTGCATCCAGAGCACTGCAGTGGGAGATGGGACCCCTTATCAATTCAGTTACCTTTTGCTAATGAATACTGGTCTCTTGCTCTTACTGGGCCTCCATTTCTTCTTCTGCAAATTGGGCATGGTAACCCCTTGTCCACCTTGTGCTAGAAAGGAGAAGAAGAAGGCGAGGACATTGAAGAACAGCCGTAAGAATACCGAGGCTATGCCCAAGTGGAGACTTGTAGCGAGCTGCTGGCTCAGGCCATCAGGAAGTCCCATCATCAGCTTGACATGGAGATGCACGTGGACGTCAGGGACATTTGCGAGTATTATTTGTCCTGGGTTAATCATGGGGGATCTACCCCAGGAAACACTTTAGAGGCTAGAAGGCTTTGATCTGAGCAGAAGACAGCTGAGGAGATGAGAAATTCATAGGTGGTGTTACGAATCTACAATTTAAGAGCAGGCCCCTGCACGCTTGTAGAAGGAAGGGGTCAAGCGCATCCCTCATCCCAGATGACACCAGGCCTTGCCTTTGTTTAAGCGCCTGGTTTCGCCTTGTGCAGGATGGCCCTCGCCATCTGGAGAGGGCACGGGCTGCACTGTGATGCGTGCTCCACGCGGTCCTGTAGTTAAGGCCGTTGGCCGGTGGATCTGACCTAACAGCCCTTGTCAGAAGGAGGAAGGTCGTGGGGAATGTTGCGATGCTGCCGAGGGGTCTGTTTTCTTCTTTCTGGGCCCTGCCAGAATGAGGGCTCTTTTCTGTTGCCCTGAATATGGTCCCCACATCCCCACGGCTGGCGGGAAAGAAGCAGTGGAAGAATCCCTAGGGATTTACGCTGTGGAAAGGAGTGGCCTACTGTTACATGCTGCAGTGTGGATGCACACTGAGAAGGCTCTGCTAAGGGAGAGAAGCCAGGCACAAAAGGCTGACTCATACCCACTCTGAATGCCTCCGTGGGTATGAGATGTCCAGAGTAGGCAAAGCTATCATAGATTGGTGATTGCAGGAGCCGGGGAGGAAGAGTAGGGACTGACTGCTAATGGGGGGAGGGTTCCTCCTGGGGACGATGGAGATGTTCTGGAATGAGATGGCGTTGGTGGCTGGACCACTCTGTGAAGGTGTCATAAAACACTGACTTTATACTTAAAAGATAAAATATAAAAAATGAACTTGAAAAAATGGCTTAGCAAAACTGATCTCATCTCCAGTACCTTCACTCCTGCCCTACTGCTTCAGAGAGATGAACTCCTTCTCAAATTCTGGCAGACATGGAGAGGAAGAGAGGACTTAGATTCCTCTGTAGCATGGTGGTGCTTCTGCTTCCTTTGCTGCCTTTGGAGGTCACCAAGGGACCATGCCCTTGAGTTATTTGCCTTGGAACCTTGTAGAATGAGCCCTGGCCCAGGCATCAGCACACTGAGCTCTTTGTAGCTCGGCCGTCCTGTTGGCTTCACACCTTCTATGGACCTGGGTTTCCTTATCTGAGAAGAAACAACTCACAGTTTCTGTATTTCTGGCCTCCAGGAATGTGAAAAGAAAAGAATCGAGGAAGAAAATGGTAAAACCACTTCCTGAAGTTAAAAAGTATAGTAATACGGTAGTTTTTTTAATGAGGTAAAATTCACACAACATAAATTGAACCATCATAGAGTAAACAATTCAATGGATTGAAAGCATTCACAATGTGGACTGCAGCGTTCTTAAAGTACAGCATTCGCTGAGAATTTTATTTTGCTTATATTGATGAAAGTTGACTTTCTATATTGCATGTGGTTTATATGTCAAAATGAATGCATTCCTTAGAAGTCAGCCTGCAGAGCTACTTTACCCCTTCCAACCTGCCTGGAATTAATGCAGAACAACACCCTGGCAGCATGCTGGTGGAAGATAGTTCCAGAGAGATCTTAGATGGAGCGTCTGGCTCCATCCGAGAGCTTGCAAATGGAAATGCAGAGGGAGAGGCTGTCCTCAAAAGTGCTCTTAAACTAGCATGCTGCAAGTGTGTATGGTCACCATACCAAAGGGCACAGAGGGCTGTTTTGCATTAGGGAAGAGCCACTTCAGAAGATTCCAGAATGAGGATGTTGATTGTTTTTGCTACCAGAGATGCAGTCGAACAGGGAGTGTTCCTGACCTGATGCCCTCAGAGAGGGGAGAAGTAAGGTGGTGTCAACCTGGAGGGATGTGGGCTTTGAGCAGGAGTTGCTAGTTATAAAAGACTGAGCTCCAAACAGGGTTACCCACTGAGTGTAGCCAGTGGTTCTCTGCCTCCAGTGCATGTTACCCTTCACTGCTGCAGCCACTTGACCCTACAGACCTCTCCCTCCAGGTGCTGGGGTCCATCCTGTTCCAGATGCTTATTCGGCACCAAACCAGTCCTTGTGTCTGTCACAGTGACATCGGGATCTCCGCTCTTGATTAACTGGGCTCTTGCAGAATCTCTTTTGAATGAGTGACTTTTTAAAATTAAGCCTTCAAGCTACTGCTTAGGCCCAGGCTGGTGGCCATTGCAGCAGGCATGAACCCTTCTCCTCTTTGTGGCAGCCCCCAGGAGCTCCATCTACTCCCCTCTGTAAAGTTGCCACCACCAGCTCAAGTCCTAACGCCTGGTGTGGAGAGTCCTGGGATGTGCCAGCTTCTTCGGAATAGGGCACAAGGACCCTCCCATCACTGCAGAGCAAAACAGTGGCTACCAGGATGTGAGAAAGTTATAAAGGTTTGCTTCCTGCTGCCTTCTGAAGCCGGTAATTAGAAGTTGGTTCAAATTTGACTTTTTGTTTTTATTCCTTCAAGGGATAAAATTGTTGCTGCCCTGCCCTCATTTCCCTATTATACCTATATTTATAGGCTAAGGATTTAATGAGCCCTTTCCTCCAATAAAGCCCCTCTTTCTATGAAGAAAGATGACATTGGGTGACATTAAGGTGGGACCACAGATAACCCTTGTGGCTCATGTCTTATTCTGAGAAGCTCCAAACTACGAGTTGTTCAGCTCTATACATCTCAGTACCTCACATCCATTAGGACTTTTCCACTTTATGGCAGACCCTTTGGACAGCCAACACATAACCCATTACCAATTCCCTTTGCCCTTGACCTTTTCTACTCTAGAAGCCATTGTAGAGTCTTTCTTTCCAGCTAGAGGTGGCTCAGTGACACATTTTGGCTGAAGTTGGCTATGAAATTTCTGGGACAGCTCCTGCTTTTCTGATTAAAAAAAAAAAAATCACCGGTGCTCTCATGTTCCACCCCTCCTTTGCTTCCTGCCTCGAATGCAGGTAATGATGTCTGGTGCTCAATAGCCATATTAAAACCATGAGGCAACAAACCAGAGGATTGGCTGGGGTGGGCATGGGTTGGGGGTACAGCAGTGGAGGGAGCATAATGACCAGCAACCAAGAGACAAAAAATCCTAGGGCGTAAACACTTTTTTAGATAGGATTTTTGGTTGTGGTTATTCACATGGGAAATTTTACAAAAATGTTTTCCTAACTGATAAACTCCCAATGAGATGCTTGTGGAGTTATTATCTCTTTAACTGATAGGAATAAATAAGGAAGAAGACATAGCACAGAGAAGAATGAAAAACTTTCAGATCAGACAGAGAAAGATAAATACTATATGATCTCTCTTATATGTGGAATCTTAAAAAAAGAAAAAGAGACAACCAAACTCATAGATACAGAGAATCAGATTGGTGATTGCCAGAGGTGGGGGTGGGGTGTGGGCAAAATGGATAAAGGCAGAAAGGTACAAACTTCCAGTTATAAAATAAATAAGTCACGGAGATGTCATGTACAGCATGGGGACTATAGTTAATACTGTGTTGTATATTTCAAAGTTGCTAAGAGAGTTGATCTTAAGAGTTCTATCACAAGAATAAAATTTATAACTGTGTTGTGATGGATGTTAGATTTAATGTGGTGATCATCTCACAATATATACATATATAGAATCATTTTGTTATATACCTGAACCTAACTAACATAATGTCATACATAGGTCAGTTATATTGCAATAAAAAAAGAAAAAGAAAAAAACCCTCTTTCAGACCCTTACCAAATCGACCAATAGTGATGGGAGTACCTTACTCTGAGTTGAAGGTGGCCCAGCAGTTAAAGCGTTCTAGAATTCATTCCTCCCTAGCTCTGGCCATCTGGCCTGAACGGACAGGGTCTAGGATCTATGAGAGGAAGTCAACCATGTGGGGTTAGGAGGTGAGTTAATATCATGTTACTGTTAATGACATTTTCTATAAAGTCATTATAGAAAACCACTATTCAATCAGCATCTATTGATTAAGCCAAAGCTGCCTACCTTTTAAAAATTTTCTTGGCTCTGTCAACTGGAGATTATATGTTTAAGAACTCATAAAACTTTGGATCTGAATCTCATCAGTACTACCTCTAGACCCAGGCAACCTGAGCCCACATTCTGGAAACCTCTGTTCCTTCATCTGGCTATACCCTCACCTCACAGCAGGGGCTCTGTCTGCCCAAGGGTTGTGGCGGCTGGAGCCACACCATCCCCCATGTTCTGAGCACCTGGGATCCCAGAGTTGTCTGCCAAATGGCCCTGAACCCACTCCAACGCCTGTGTGGGCCTCTTCCCATGAGAAAGCCTGCTAGGCCTGAACGGGGTGGTCAGGGGGCAGCTGTTGGCTTGGGGGAACAAGACAGGGGACGTAACTCAGATGTGGGGCTCTGTTGTCTGCCCACAGGCATAGGGGGACCCCCACAGTGCAGGATGCCTGGAGGGTGAGAAGAGTAGTATGCCGGACTGTGCCACCGCAGGTCAGCATCGCTGGGCCCAGGTGCCGGGGCCCCTTTCGTAGATAGCCGGGGCCACACCAGTGCCTGGGGCTGATAGAAACTCCTCCGCTGTTCTTTTGCCCATAAAGATGGCTAAAGCACCGATAGGCCGCCCCTGACACAGAGTCAGTTGTGAAAGGAGCAAGGTGGTGGGGAAATATATCGAAATGACTGGAGATTTCTTCCCCTCTGCCCTGGATTTCATTCTTATCAGAAAAAGCAAACATGGTGATAGGCCCTGGCTGTGCTGTGAATCAAATGAGCTGATGCTTTAGTGTCTCTTGAGAAGTCCAGCCCAAATGAGGCTTCCCTCCAGCCCAAGGGGTTCAGTGATCACTGAAGTGGGCTTCACAGCGAAGGGCCGGTCCCACCTCCTCAAGGCATGTTTCTGTTGAAGTCGTGGAGGGTGGAGGAAGGGAATGGAGAAGACCTGACCCATGAAAGCATGAGTAATTCCTCAATTTCCACTTCAGCCAACAGTAGTATCCCTCCCACACCGACTTCTTCCCAGTTCACTTATAACTCAGAAGTGCTCCGCCACTTTGAGAAATTCGGAGGAAGTATCTGTTTCCTTCTGTGCTTTCTGTCCTCAGGAGTCTTGATGTAGTTCTGGAGAAAAATGCGTGTATGTAAAACAGTAGGATATGACAGTGTATAATTAGAGGCTTGAAATAGTTCAACAAATGGCTTGTACTATAGGAATTTAGAGGAGATTAAGACAGGGTTTGTGGTGGCTTGGAAACCTGTTTCCTGCTTCCTGACTTCTGTCCTTGCAGTTTGTCCTTCCTGCAGTGCAGGTCTGACTGGGCCTCCCCCTTCTTAATGTCCCCAAGCCTTGCACGGAGTTCTTCAGCACTGCCTCTGAGACCTTTGCCATCAGCTCCTAGCTGTCCAGCCCTGTCCCACTTTCCTGCCTTCCTCCTCCTAATGTAGCCAGCCCTAGCCCCTGCTCACCCAGCCCGCAGTCCATAAAACAGGAATTTTGTTCTGGTTTCACTTTTGAGAAGAAAGGGTAAATAAGAAAGCTATTTTATCTTTCCTATCTGGTGTTAGGAAGGGGGGCAGAGTGGGATAGGAAGTAGCATTTGTTGGTGCCCTATGGGGTCAGGCATGTAATCGTAGTCATTTCATCTTTGTGGTAAGGTAGACTTCTCCCCATTTTTTTTTTTTATAGAGGAGGCTCAGAATGATTACAGAACTTGTTAAGGTTATGTCAGTAAGTGATGGAGGCAGTACTTTTGGGTCCAGATCTTGTATTTCTCACACTGTATGATGCTGTCCCTGTCACAGGTCTCATCTGGTTTCTGGAACTCAGTGACTGTTTCTTATTCATCATTGTGCCCCAGGAGTAGCGTGATGCTGGCCACCTGATGGGTGCTCAGTATATGTTGGGTGCTCCTAAGAACCAAGTTGGTAGGGTCTAAGACTCCAGACCTCCTGCCAGTCAATTCATACGGACTTGATCTTAGGCTTCTTATTGGCTCTTATCGCCCCTTATCCCATCCAGTCTCTGTCTAGTCCTTCCAGTGCCCTCACTGCTTACCTACACCCCTGCATCCCTGCTCCCTTTCCTTCCTCAGGCTGTGCCTTTATCAAGAATTTCTCCTCTCCATCTCATCCAGCATAGGGTCCAAATTCAATTCTGCCTCCTTCAGGCTACTCATCAAGGATGCTTTCTTTTTAAAGCATTTTATTAGAGTACAGAAGAGCCATGGTCATAGGATGTGGAGTATTCCCAATAATCACATAAGATCACTTGTGAGTAATAACCACAGGAAAGAGTCGTCTACTTTGGCCTTTAAAAATGTATTATTTGTTAATTATCTAAAATAATTTTGTTATAGAGAAAAAAATGATTTAAATGTTAAACTATTTGTAAAACAAAAATTTAAACAATGTAAACAAGTTCCTTGCCTTGACCCGTACTTCTGCTTTCCAGAGGTAACCATTGTCAACAATTGGGGGATTCTTCCAGAAATATTCTATGCAAATAGAAACATGTATCTGCATTTGCATACACACACACACACACACACATATATACAGGTATACATATACACAAATGGGCCCATGTACGTATACTGACCTGCAACTTGGTCTTTTTGCTTCACATCTTTTGGCATTTATTTTTCACATTGGCACATAGATCTACCTCACAGATCTAAACATGAACTTTCTAACCCTCCATTGCTCCCTTCTCTGGATTCCTGTGATACTTACATGTATGACTCAGTTTTACTTTGATCAGTTTACAGTTTTATCAGTTGTTATTGATTGTCTTTTGCTTCCTCAATGAGAATGAGCTGCCCGAGTTCTAGAGCTGTATTATCCAGTACGATGGCCAGTAGCCACATGTGGCTATTTCAATTTAGGTTAAGATTAAGTAAAATGAAATAAAATGTAAGATTCAGTTCCTCAGCCACACCAGTCCCATTTTAAGTGCTCCGTATCCACATGGAGCTAATAGCTACCAGGTTGGGCCACACAGATTATTGAACATTGCTGTCATTGCAGAAAGTGCTGCTGGATAGGGCTGGTCGAGACCATTCTTCCATTTAACTCAGTTCCCATAAACCAGAGACCCACAGCCAGAAGATATATTAAAAGTAACTGTTCCATTTCCAGTAGAAATAAGACATTAAATTCTTTTTTAAATATAAAAATAATTTTAATTAAAATGAAGTTTTACAAATTTATTTAACCCCATCTTACTATGTAATTTTTCAGAGATATTTTTGTTGCATTATCTACAAAGACATATATTCAATGTCCCTTTTTCTTTTTTTCCAGCCGACTGATTTTTCTTTTCCTTTTTTGAATTTAAATTCGATTAGTTAACATATAGTGTATTATTAGTTTCAGAGGTAGAGGTCGGTGATTCATCAATCTTATATAATACCCAATGCTCATTACATCATGTGCCCTCCTTAATGTCCATCACCCAGTTGCCCCATCCTCCACCCTCTCCCCTCCAGCAACCCTGTTTGTTTCCTATGATTAAGAGTCTCTTATGGTTTGTCTCCCTCTCTGATTTCATCTTGTTTTATTTTTCCCTCCCTTCCCCTATGATCCTGTTATGTTTCTTAAATTCCACATACAAGTGAAATCATATGGTATTTGTCTTTCTCTGACTGACTTACTTTGTTTAGCATAATACACTCTAGTTTCATACATGTCATTGCAAATGGCAAGACTTCTTCTTTTGATGGCTGAGTAGTATTCCATTGTGTGTGTGGGTGGGTGGGTGTGTGTGTCTATGTATATCACATCTTCTTTATCCATTCATCAAGACATTAAATTCTTGAGCATTTACTTAGGGCATAAGATTCTTTCAAAGAAAAATGTAATCTCTTGATGAAAGAATCTTTGTCTTCCGTTTTCACAGAAGAATGGTAATCTTGGTATCTAGGCCAACTTGAATGTACTCCCAAAGTTTCCCTAGCTGTCTGTTCCAGGTGGCTCAGAAATTCTCATGGCAAGGAGGCCGGTGGTGGGCTACACCCCAGTGGGTGTTACAGAGTTCCTGTAGTACTCACCAGAAAAGCAGCAGAACAGGAAATGGTAGGACAAGTATTGCTGAAGCTACTACAGTTGTTAGCTGGTGGTCACTTCTGGCTCAGAATGTCAGACTCAACAGACTTGCTGGCTTCTCCTCCCTCCAGATATGCCACTGATACGCATATATAGGGTTACAAAGAGAATTAACTCAGGGCTGTACTGAGAACAGGGGAGGGGATGCGAATGGGTGAGCGATTTTCTCAGGATTGCATGCAAGGCTGTGTCAACCCTGCCTGCCGTCGCATCCAAGGGGTGAGGCTTCAGCATAAGTGAGAGGCTCATATGTGAGGTGAAAGCATGGGGAGATGAGGAGTGGGCTGCAGGACAGAGGTCATGGTGGTTAACGGATGTTTACTTACTATCCATATGGAGAAAACGAAAGCTCCTGGTGTGGATATTTGTATTTCAGAAGAATGTCTTTTTACTTTGCCAGCAGTTGAAAGGCTGGCTGTGCTGTCTGTCCAGTTGTTCCATGCCCAGACATTCTAAGTGAAGCCTGCCAGTAGGTGTGTCCTGCTCGGGTGCGCCGAGCTTGCAGTCGGGTCCCTCATTCGGGGAGACAGGACTACACCCAAGGGCTGGACAACCCACACCAGCTACCTACATTTGGAAACGAGTTCTTCAATTATAGATTGTGAACAGTTAATTCATGGCCACCAGACGTTTGAAGAAAATAGCTATACCATATAATATTGCTATCAAGAAAATTGTCCTGTTTTTAAAATCAACCCATAGACAGAGCTCAAAAGTGTTAGTTATTGTCACAGAACAGAAAGCAAACTCTGTAAGCTCTGGGAAGCCCCAAGTAAAGGAATGGTGAATGGTGAGGTAGAGGCAGGGAAGGAGAGGAAGAGAAAACTCTAAGGACACTGATGTCCTCATCTTACAGAGTGCAAGGTGAGGAGATACCATCTAAAACAGATGGGTCAAATAACAAGTTTGAGTATATGACTTAAAACCATAATGACAGAGGTCACACATGGTCAGCTGATCGGCCATTTTCAGCACACGGACCTTTTGTGTTTGGCCAGCAGTGTTCTCAAAAAATTTGAGCAAAGATTTGCAGATGGAAAGCCTACACACACACAGTTCATTTCTGAATGGCTTTGCACCCAAGGTAAGACTTGGCCATGCTTCCACACGGCAGCACTTGGGCAGTGAGAGCCACCGTCTGCATCTAAGGGTGCCTTTGCCAGCTTCCTATGGTCCTCCCCATGTCTAGTCCTATCCCAACACACCGCCAAGAGTCTGTTGCCAGTTGTGACTTTGCCTTTTCCCTAGCTATGTTCATATTAATAGTGGGAGAGCAAAAGCTGAGCAGGGAGGGCCTGGTGACACTTCTTGCCCCCACCCATTTCCTGGACTTGTGTGTCCTGCCCAGACTCCATAGGCATTTGAATTTGTGATCTGGCCATCAATGTCCAGTGGAAGATTTAGCAATCCACATAGGACTGGCGAGGGGGAGGCGGTGTAAGTCAGCAAAATTTCTCATCCTTCATAGTGGGAACTGCTAAATGCTATCTAAATTCCTAAATCAAGAAATAGACACAGTGTTCTATCTAGAATTACAGATAAGAATGATAAGACTAGAAAGATGACTTCAGCAGTTCTATCTGGAGAGTGATACTGTTGCAGGGAGGGGAAAGAGCAAGGGGAAAGAAACTTTTTGCCCTCAACTTTCACCTTTTATTTTATACACATTCTTATTGCTTGAATTTTTAAACAATAGATGGAAATTACTTCTGCAATTTGTAAAAAGCATAATAAAATTGGCTTGGTTATCTTTTTTTTTTTTAAGATTTTATTTATTTGTCAGAGAGGGAGAGAGTGAGCACAAGTAGGGGAGGGCATAAGGGGGAGAGGGAGGGAGAAGCGGGCTCCCTGCTCAGCAGGGAGCCCAACGCAGGACTTGATCCCAGGACCCCAGGATCTTGACTTAAGCCGAAGGCAGACGTTTAACCAACTGAACCGCCCAGGCGTCCCTGGCTTTGTATATCTATCTGAGTTCATGTTCAGATTCCATTTAACAAGTGGTCAAAGATGAATACACAGTTCACATCAAAAGAAACATAGGTGAAGTCTGGGTGTGGAAAAAGATATAGCTCTGCGTCAAAATACATTACATGGCAGTGTGAACAATTAAACAAATGAAAGTTAAAGTGTATGTGTACCTGAAAACAAGCAATGTAAAAGACGCCAAGAGCTCACTGTTGGCCTACAAGGAAACAAATGAAGGTTTCCTTTGCTGGGAGCACCGTTTGGCTCAGCCTTTCTGGGGCTCAGACTGGCAGAATGTAACAGGGACAATGAAACCATTGATAACGTTTTGCCAAGAATTCTGCTTTTGACACCGTATTCTAACCTGTAATGGAGAAGGAAAAATTAGTTGGTGTTGGTACAAAGATGTTCCGAGCACTATTTAAACAACAAAAAGAACGAGTTTGTGCTCAAAAGGAGATGATTAAGTAAACATGTCAATATGGCAGATATTGATAATCATATATTTGTCATTTTGGGGAGCTGCATCCATCAATGGGCATGTGTGTGAATGATGCAAAGTGGAAAGAGAAGTAGAGCAAAGACGCCATGTACAGTCTGATCCCACCACATAGAAGCATCTACATGACCACTACCTAAAACTGGAAGAGTGTTTGGAACCATATAAATAGAATTTTTTTTGTTGTAAGTTCTTTTATTTTAAAATAAAAATACAGTGTATTTTTATTTTAAAAATGTATTTACTTATTTTTAAAGATTTATTTATTTGAGAGAGAGGGAGAGAGAGCATGCACGTGAGCAAGCATGAGCAGGAGGGGCAGAGGGAGAAGGAGACACGATCTCAAACAGGCTCTGTGCAGAGCATGGAACCCAACAGGGGGCTCGACCTCACAACCCTGAGATCATAACCTGAGCTGCAACCAAGAGTCGGACGCTCAATGGACTGTGCCACCCAGGCACCCCTAAGTATCTGTATTTGTTAAATTTTACAGTGACAGTTTACCTGTCAGGAAGCAAAAAAAGAGGCTGGTGCTATCTGGATGCATCTGTCTCCTTACTAAAGAGGCTTTTAAGCTCCTATTATTTTAACATGTTCCCGATTATCTTGACTGTCTGCCTTGAAATGGAAATAAATTCTGTGGCAAAATGAGCAACGAGAGATGGAGAGACCAAACTAGTCTCCTCTTACCCTAACTGTATGCTCATGGTGGCCCAAGGGAGGAGGTATGAAGTGCCAGACTTGGCATTCATCAGGGCCGAGTCATGGGAGACATCAGTATGGCCTGGCAGAGACACTTTCTGCAGGACCTGAGATGTTCACATTCTTTATAATATGCAACTTCCTTCTAACTTTAATAAGATGCTGCTTTCTTAAAAATTGGCTAAAATGAGTTGAACTTTCTCTGTGCCCCAGACAGTGGGACTACACAGAAAAATAAAATGTGATCCCCACCATCAGCAATCTTGCAACTAATGGATTATCAATTTTGGTTAGAGAAAATTAGACTTTTTCTCCTCTCTGAAGCCTCTTCCAACTCACTGTGTTCTTTTCCATTGCCACATTCTAGAAGGGTTATATTCTGCACTCTACAATTTAGAATTTATTTAGATGATTAACATAACATGTTTAGAAAGAACACTGGACTTGGGTTCTCATTTCTCTGAAGTTGCCTTAAAACTTTGAACAAACCACTCAACCTCCCTGAGTCTCAGATTCCTTTGTATCAGATCACAAGTTACATGTCCATTAAGGCCCTTTGCAATCTGAAATTCTATGATTTATATACTGTCGTGTGTGTTCCCTACTTCATATGTCAATTTTTTAAGAACACACCTAAGTCCTAGCTCCTGGTAGGTGCCTAGGAAAGAAAGATTATGGATTTTCTCAATTTTAATCTCTTACATCATTAATGTTCTGAAGTGTGTGAATTTGATTCATTTAACTAATGTTTATGGAGCCTTTTACTCTGAGCCAGGGACTGTATTAGTTTAGAACAGGAAGTGTTCAAGGAGGCTGGATTCTCATTTGTGAGGACTGTAGTATTTCGGATCTACAAATCAAGTTGGGGGTTGGACCAAATAATCTTTTTTTTTTTTTTTATAGATTTTTATTTAATTCAGAGAGAGAGAGAGAGCACTAACTGGGGAGACAGGCAGAGGGAGAAAGGGAGAAACAGACTCCCTGCTGAGCAGAGAGCCTGACGTGGGGCTGTATCCCAGGACCCTGAGATCACGACCTGAGCCGAAGGCAGACACATAACCAGCTGAGCCACCCAGGCGCCCCTGGACGAAATAATCTTGACAGTTGTTCCCACTTAGCATAATGCCCTCACAGTCCATCCACGTTTTCACAAATGACAGGATTTCCTTCTTTTTTATAGCTGAATAATATTTTCTGATATATGTATACCACATTTTCCTTATCCATTCATCCATCAGTAAGACTTCTTATTTTTCATAATATGCTATGCATTTGTATAGCATGTTATAGTGCACAAAGCCCTCCTGGGGTTGTTAGAGGGTAGAAAGTGCTAGTTACTTCAGCTCCCATTTCTAAGCAGCTGGGAAAAGGTAGGCAGAATTAAATGGAATGAATGCATGAATGGAGGCCCAGAGAATCCCAGAGCATAGCGCTCTCAGGGAGACCTACACTGGCGAATTGGCCGTCTCTGATCACTTCCCCTGAGTTAAATCAGCCCATGCACTAGTGGGCGGTAGAGCTGAAGAACGGCTCCTCCCCACAGAGCTGGGCTAACCCGCCAGGGCTCCCAGGTGCTCCCCACTCAGTGCCTTTCAGGCTTCATCCACTAAAAGGTTCTTCTCTGAGCATTTCTTGACCCAGAAGCCTTCTGTGGTTTTAAGTCTGGACTCCTTTCCTGGCATTCATTGTTCTCCACAGTGCAGGATCAGTCCAGTGCTCTTCCTGACTGCCCTAGGAGCTGGGCCCCACCATTCCTGAGCAGGTCCTGGGCGTTGCCTCTCTGACTTGTCATCTTTCTGCTAGAGTCTGGACCCCAAATCTATAAGAGCACTATCCAGACTCTACTCCATTTCTTTTTTTTTTTAATTTTTTAAAAAGATTTTATTTATTTGAGAGAGAGAGAGAACAGTGGGAGAGGGAGAGGCAGATTCCCCGCTGAGCAGAGAATCCAACTCGGGGCTTGATCCCAGGACCCTGAGATCATGACCTGAGCTGAAGGCAGATGCTTAACGGACTGAGCCACCCAGGTGCCTCGATGCTACTCCACTTCTTCCAGGGAGCCCATCCTGCTTCTCCATGCCACTTATGGTCTCCTTCCTTCTGAGTCACCTGAGGCTTTCTTACACTGTATATCTTTGGCTTTATGTGCTGGTTATTTATGTGCTTGTCACTAGAATGAGAGAGCCCCTTGAGGGTGATTTCTTACTCATTTTTGCATTCTCCACAGCATCTAGGATGGTGCCCTGCCCGTGGTAGGTTTTCAGGAAGGCCTGGATAGATTGTAGGATAGGTTTAAATACACTGGGCCACTGCAGTCAGCCTGGTGATGCTCAGATGCCATCCTTTGCAAACATCTTCATTTGGCAATTTGCTGGTTGTCATAGGGAGCTGACTCCTCTTAGGACCAGTGTGACAGTAGGAGGGCTGGGGCTGGCAGTCAGGCGCTGGGTCTTGCTTCTAACTCTCTCTGGCCCCTGGGTTTCATTTTCTCATCTATGAATGAGGAGTTAGACCAGATGACTCTCATGCCTCTTCCTGTTGTAAAAATAAAATTTAAATGAGGTTTTAAGGTAGGGACCTAGGGTTTTCATGAGTGTGCCCGGTGCTACATGAAGCTGTGATAGGAAGGCCGACTCCAGTGGCTGGTTAATTCAGTTGCGCAAACGTGACTTACAGGTAGGACGTCTGGTACACCTGAGATGAAAATATGACAGAGAGGACCAAGAGATTATCCCTATATTCAAGGATTCACATTCTCACATAGCCGAGGCTGCAAATACACCCCTCCACACCCACCCCACGTGCCCTTGAACACTGGCCTGCTGTCTGGGAAGGTGGGAAGTGAGTTCTCATGTTGCATGGCACACCTGAGGGCTCCTTCACATTGGATCTCTGTCTCCCGCTGCTGCTCAAGAGCACTGTTAACGGAAAGGGGCGGGGGGGCACAGTGACAAGGAATGGAGACCTGTGTCCCAACAGAGCTGTCTGAGTGGTGGTGAGGAGGAAACCGGCCCCTGGTGTTCTCTCATCTGCTGGCATAGTGAGTCCCTGAGCAACTCCTGAGAGATGCAGGTCCCTCCCTCTCAGAAGATTCTAGCAGGGTGTAGGGCAGGCCAGAGACAGTGGGAGTGGGGGGTGGGGGGGTGGGGAGGGTGGGGTGGCTATCGAATGCTGTGTTTGAGATGGCAGGCACAGGCTTGGGAGGCAGGATTGCCTGCAAAGTGTGAAGGACTTGGCTCACCCAGCCCCAAACCCTGGGATGCCTGACAGGAGAGTAAAAAATGAGGCTGGAGGGGTTGGAGCCAGGAAGGCAAGGAAAAGCAAATCAAATCTGAATCCTGATTTAAAAGGCATTAGGCTGAGAGGAGCCAAGCACCTGAACATACTTTCCACAGCCTGTCATGCAGGACTTGCCTCATCTGTGAGCAGCGAGGGGAAGTTGAGGCTGTGGGGACTGGCTCCCTGGGCTGCAGCCCCCACAGCCAGGCTGCTCGGGGACAGATGCCACCGCACAGAATACCAGAGGGCAGGGTGACCTGCCAAGGTTAAGTCCAGGAAGGAGAACAGAGACACTGGTTTCTGGGAGTAGTGAGCATAACGACCTCGTGCCGGTCAGCCCCACACAGGTGTAAGGAGCTCTGGCACATGACTGATGACTCACCTGGGGCAAAGCTCTTTTATAATAAAATCAAATGAGCCACCGCCCACCTCCACCCCTCAGTTTCAGCAGCCAGGGTGTGGCTATTTCAAGTGTGGGGTGAAATCTGGACACCTAGGTGCCGGAGTCATTTGAGGAGATGCTGTGTAGGGTTGTTTCTTACAAGGGGTCCTTCTGAACCCACTGAGGTAAGACCAAGAAATCTGCATCTGAATACATCCACATCCTCTACGGGTTATTCTTTAAGCCACCAAAGGGAGACTCTTGGAAGCAAAGATCACGGCTGCAGGTTTCGCTGCACGTTGGGGAGCACGTGGGAATGGCCGGAGCAGTGCAAGAGGAGGTAGAATCTTCTGGGAAGATGTATCTGATGATCAAGAAGGTGTTCTCTTCATTGATGGGCTGCTCAAGCACATGGTTGACTCATATAGATCAGTGGTTCTCAGAGATCTACTCTGTATTTGCTTATGTACGTATATATATATACACATTTAGTACATAAGCAGATAGAGAGCATATAAGCATATGCTTCATACATAAAAAGATTTTTGCCCCTCCTCCCCAACCCCAAATTCACGCACCTGGTGTGATAGTACCCCCACACAAGATTAAGTTTTGTAATGGTTAAAATCCTCTACTGGGATAGGGGTGAGGGATCAGAAAAGAGCAAAGGGAAAATATGGGGTAAGAATTACACACAGAAATGAGTGCTGTACAGTTTGTATAGTTGCTAAAGATGGGCTACCAATTTGACTACAACCTTCCTAAAAATCGTGATCAGATGCAAGGTGCATTTTGTCCTTAAAAAGTAGACCAGTTGCTCTGGAGACGCCATCACAGGACGTAAATAGTAGGAACTCTCCAGATGGTGTGTACCTATGGATATGTACACATTTATTTGTGTGTAAATAAGGGGAGCGATCTAGATTTTGAAGGTGGCCAAAGATGCTACTGGGACAGAAGAGTAGAGGGCCCTGGCTCTGTCATGGTCCTCTGCCCTGTGATCCTCTCCTCCCCAGAACTCAAACTGGCTTTTCCCAAACTGACTCAGGCCTTCACCTGTTTTTCTTCACCTCATCTCCTTTGTGGCCCTGAGATCTCTCTGTTCTACATTCGCTCGCGTTCCCTGGACCTCTCAGAGCCCCCAGCCAGGTGAGAGGCATGACCTGTCCCAGATTTCAGGGGTAGAAGCGGGGAAAAGTAGACAGGACTCCAGCTGTGGCCAAAGATGCATTGGTGCCTCTGGGAGGTCTCGTTCACCTTGACTTCTTCAGGGGGCAGCGGCCAGCCCTGTGCTTGTAAACATGAGCTTGCCAGGGCTCCAATGGTCATAAGACCTCAAGGCCCAGCACCAAGAACCTCTGCACAGGCCTCTGTGCCGTGGGGCTGTGGGAGGAGGAGAAAGAACACAGGCTTTGCAGCCAGGAGATCTGGCTTTGAGTTGCTTCTACTAAGTTCTCTAAGCTTCATAGATGAGCTGGGAAAAGTAAGTCCTACTTTACAGCATGACTGGGAGGGAGGGTCAGCCCCATAGCAGAAGTGTGTCAGCACATAGTAGTTGCCTAGTAAAATGATAGGAATTATACTAGTAGTATGATCAGGATCACTGGTCTGCCATAACACCACTTTGAAAGTCTTGCTCTAAGAATGTTTTTAAGTAAAAATACAATATGCTATTAAGGAAAACTTAGAAAAGCAAAAGTAGAAAAAAGGTTAAGACTACACATGGTTCTACCTTGCTCTACAGTCACTATTATGATTTTGTTTGATAGTTCTTGTGTTCTTTGCTAAGCTGGGGATTTCTTTTGTTGTCAATGTAGGAATAACTGTAGGATTTATAGGGGCAGGGGTCAGACTTGAATTCAGGCCCGTCCTTTACTAGCTGTGACCTTGGGTAATTTGCCTAGTTACTTTCAAAGTCACTGTCCTAGCTATAAAATAGAGGGGTACTACCATCCATATTGTGGCGTTGTTTAAATAAAGTATATTTGCTTCATATGTCATATAAATAAGTGCTTAATAACTTGTAGTCATAATTAAAATCATTCATACTGTTTTGTATCTTGCTTTTTTCAAAACCCAATATATCATCTTTCAAATCACTGTTAACATAATTTTGATGGTTAATATTCCATTAAATTTGATATACTACCATGTACTGAGTCATTCCTCCACTGATGGTGATTTAGATGATTTTTAATATTTCCTTTTATAAATTAAATTCTGATGAACATCTTTATATATGAAGGCTTCAGTTCCATATTTAATATTATTTTCTTGGGTTTACTCAGTTTATAGTAGGGGAAATAGTGGAATAAAGGCTTTGGGCATTTTTAAGTTCAAGTACTTTCAAAAGGCTAGTCTTTGGCTCACACTGCAGTCAGCGAGGGATGAGTCAGAGCACCCGTTTTCATGGCCCACCTGCTCCTTGAGCTGCGACACGCATACCCCATCTGTCCACATGGCATGGCCTCCCACCAGCATCTTCCCGCCTCAGCTCACAGTCGGGTTCTTCCTATATCTGCCCAACTGCTCTCCGAGCCAGGCTCCTTCCCTGGGCCCCAGTGTTCCTCTGTCCTCTGGCTTAGCCCCCTGGTGCTGGGGTCTGACACTGACTAGAGAGGGATGGGATATATCTGTTGTAGTTTCAAGCTCAGAGTTCCCTCCAACCACACAGGGTCAAGTCTTGAATTACAATTTGTTCTTCTTTCTCTCTTTTCTTCTCCACACATCACATCTCGACCTACATATTCATTAATTTTAATCTTTCCGTTTGAATCATCTCCTTATTCAGAGTATATTTGTCGCTATGTCTTCACTGGGTCCCAGACAAGGAGCCCTGAGGGGTGAACACTGCCCCCCGCACATCAGACAGGGTGCTTCCTAAGGTAGGGGCCGTGTCTTCTGTGCTGGCTCTGACGTAGGCGTGCAGCAGATATGGACTAGGGCCTGTGGGATATGAAACACTGAAGACTGAGTCCTTGTTCTTCGCTTTGACGCAGACTGACTGAGGTGATGCTGTGTGCACACATGTAACTTTCACGTAATTTTCATTTGCTGTGTAAGACTTGCTGTGTTGACTTTGTCTTCTCTATTCCCCCTGTAAAAGGAGGTACTCCCTGAGTGGAGACTAGTCCTTCATTGTCTCTGTATCTCCTACAAGTGTCTGGCACGCTACCTGGGAAGGTTGCTCCATAAGCCTTTGTCAAGCGAGTGAACGAGCAAACACCAGTTAGTGAACAAAACCCTATGCTCTTTGGTCAGAGTATAATATACTATAAAATATGTGACAAAAGCTATAGGCAAGAAGCATTCTCCAGACCTCATGGAGAAGGTGGGATCCATCTTAAGGTGTTCTAGAAGTCATTAATTTATTCAACCATGAAATAAGATGTTGTGCCTAATTATGCTCTTAAGAATATTCCCTGTGGGGGCGGGGAGGGGTACTGGTGAAAAACCTTGTCAAAAGAGTAGGTGGTATTGGAGTAGCTTTTTGAGATCTGGAACTTTCTTGCCTGTGGTCCTGTTACTCCCTGAAAGGCTATAGTGGAAAAAACATGAATTTGGGGAGCTTGTACTAATAAATTATTAGCCTGCTTTGACTTTCACTTTTCTTACCTGTAAACTTAGCAGAGTAATGCTGACGGGGGAACCAAATGTAGTGAAAGTAGTGATATGCACAAGTGAGGCCAAGTGTCCATCCCCTTCATCCTCTGCAGCAGGAGCAAGAGTGGTAACTGCCTGGGAAGGCCTCTGCTGTGGTCTCCGGTGACCCCGCAGAAGTGTTGTAACCCCAGCCTGACCTGCTCGTAGGTCGCTTAGGAGAGGAGCTGAGAAGTGACAGGAAAAAGGTTTCGTGTGCAGTTCATGAGTTAAGAGAATATCACTTCATTGTGGGCTTGATGGAAAACATTATGTGAGGTTGGTTCAGATCTTTCCAGAGGTCTGCCAGCAACCTCAGAAGTGGAGCCTTATTGAAAACAGCTGGGAGGAGGTTGGCGCCCAGCCTCCCCTTGCTTTTCCATGCCCCAGAGCTGTCTCGCTCTGTGGACAGAGCTCAGCCCCAGGACTCTGCCAAGGGCCCTGGCAGCCTCAGCTGGGGATGGGCGGTGGCTCTGCCCAGCTGCAGACTCCAGCTCGAAGGTTGAAACCAGTTAAACCAGAGGGGATTTGGCCAGGACTGCCCATCAGTATTTCTTTCAGGGCTTGGAGTTAACCACTGACTCAAGTCCTTGCAGAATGAGTTAACTATTGCGAGGTTCTCTGGGCAGAGGCATGGGCTGCCGATTGGGCGGGTGGCAGATGGACTCCGTTGTCCTTTGAAGTCCTCTCAGCTGTCCCACTGGGCTCCAGCTAGGGAATGAGAACACTGTATGAAGCACCCATGTGGAAGCCTCACCCCCTCTGCTGTGAAGGGCCTTCCATGGAGCACGCCGCCTGCTCTCCTACAGCCACAGCCCATTTGGTCTTATTCCAGTTGGTCACCAGCCATGCCGATTTCAGCCGAATTTTCTCCAAGTATGGCGTGCCATTCTGTCAGTCTTCCTTTCTGAGGGGACTTCTAGGCACAGCGAGTCCTTCTATTTATTTACTTTCATGAAAATGTGCTCCTAGCAAATTTGCATAATTTGAACCTCACTAAGTTAAGTTTTTCGACTGTCTTGGTGCTTTTTAAGAAAGTAGAATATATTCATGGTAAAAATAAAAATTGGAAATACAGAAAACACAGAAATGCAAACAATCCCACCACTAGAGATAACAGATTTTACATTTTTGTAGATTTCCTTCTAATTTTTTCTTTTAAAACAGGAAGAAAGCATATGGTTATAAACCATGGTTTATAAGCTCCCTTTTTACTTATTATTTAATGAATGTTTTCTTACATTCCTCAAGATTATAATTTTTAATAATGTCAAGTATTGTATCTTATTGCTGTAAGTATTTTAAAGAGACTGTATTCAGCTTTGGATTTCTAATATTTAATCTTTTAAAAAACTTAAACTTACATCCATCATCATGGGCATCTTTGATAATTCCTAAGGCAGATATTAGACTTAGTGAATCTTTTTAAGTCTTTTGATAGCTATTTCCAAATTGTTAAGATAGCCATATAAGATCAGCAGTACTATGCTAATTTTATAGGTAAGAAAAATGAAGCTCAGATTGTTACCCTCACATCAACATTTAAGAATTTAATTTTTCTGGGTGCCTGGGTGGCTCAGTCGGTTAAGTGTCTGCCTTCGGCTCAGGTC